>NC_058512.1:18591301-19791301 GCF_020382885.2 Scatophagus argus | reverse complement strand
GGACTGGGGTACATAGCCTCTTATTAGGGACAGATTGATCATGGGCAGGAAGGAGCGACGGCACCTCTCCTTCACACAGCGCAGGTGTAGCAGTCTGTCACTGAAGGAGCTGCCCAGTGCTGTCAGAGGGCCCTGTAGAGGTGGGAGGGGGTCTCCAGCATGGACGACAGCTTTGCTATCGTCCTCCTGTCACCCACCTCGTCCACTGAGTCCAGGGAGCAGCCCAGGACTGAGGCGGCCCTCCTCACCAGTCATTCCAGCCCCTTTTTGTCCCGGGCAGAGATGCTGTCTGCCCAGCAGACCACACCATAAAAGATGGCTGATGCCACCACTGAGTTATAAAAGCACCTGAGGAGTAGACCCTGTATTCCAAAGGCCCTCAGTCTCCTGAGCAGGTAGAGTCTGCTCTGGCCCTTTTTGTACAGGGCTTCAGTGTTGTCAGTCCAGTCCAGTTTATTGTTGAGGTGAACGCCCAGGTACTTGTAGGAGATGACTCTCTCAATGTCTGTTCCCTGGATGTAGCTGCTCCCAACTTTTCTTCACTGGTGTGGATTAAGTGCAACGCTCCGACTGATGGTTCAGACATTTATTACAGCAATTTTCTGTTCACAAACGCCCAAGACCACCGTACATCAATGAAACTGTCACGTCTCTATGAATTTCAAACATATTTTACACACATACAAATATTTTAAATCAAATGTCCATACCGTGTTCCCCTCCAACCAGAAGGTTAGGAGTTGCTAAAGGTCCTTTTTTCCTTATTTCAGTCCCTTTTCTTTTTACATGCACCGCTTGCACATGCACACGCCGACAGTCCAAAAACGAAACTTAACTCACCGAAAGTACGAGACCAAGTGATGACGTGATGACTGATGACGTGGTCAAGTGATGTTAAATTAACTATTTTCCATTATATTCCAAGTAAGCAGAAAACAATCAAATATGTTCACATCAAAATATTTCCACAAAATATGAAATAAATATTAAAGATAAAATAAATACACACAAAAAATGTTCATGTTTCACAGTTCGCTACACTGCCACCAAAATTACAAACGGTTTACTTTCACCATATTCAAAGAAATAAACTTGTAATTTTCCAATAACTTGAAACTCAGTTTTTACCCATACATTCTAATGAATAGATTGCTAAATTAGAAGCCTGATTATTCTCATTCTTATTATAATGCTAAGCTATTTTGACCTATTTTCAACTAACATAACTAACTAATTTCTGGACTGGGCGCTCAAGAAATGAGGGTTGTGTGTTGTCCTAACTTAATTTGACCTACTTGTACTTTCACCTTTCGCACGAGACCATCATCATCTTCCTGTGCCTCAACAACCTTAGCTAGTGGCCACTCATTTCTAGGAGTGTTTTCATCCCTAACAATGACTACATCTCCAACCTGCACATTTCGTCTGGTTGTATGCCACTGCTGTCTAAGGCTGATGTTGGTTAAGTATTCTCTGCACCACCTGCTCCAGAATAGTTCTGAGAGATACTGCACTTTGCGCCATCTTTTTCTTGCATACAGATCTTCTTGAACAAACTTCCCTGGAGGTGGAAGAGGTACCGTAGGTTTCAAGGTAAGCAAGTGGTTGGGTGTCAAGGGTTCCACACTTTTGGGATCAGAGAGGGTGTTAGTTGTCAGTGGGTGACTGTTGACTATAGACATAGCCTCGTAGAAGAAAGTTCTTAATGAGGAGTCATCCAGTCGACCTTTTGCCTGAGCAAGGACAGAGCTCAACACACTCCTGGTTGTGCGTATCTGACGCTCCCACATGCCTCCCATATGACTGGCTTCGGGAACATTCATAAGGAAGTCACATTCCTTTCTTGCGAGATAAGTCGCGATCCTTTCCTTGTCAAGTTCTAACAAGCACTTTCTCATCTCATTTTTCGCTCCTAAGAAATTCGTACCTTGGTCCGATCTGATTTGTCTGACTGTTCCTCTTATTGCAAGGAAACATCTTAATGCATTTAGAAATGCATCGGTTGTTAGGTCCTCGAGCATCTTGATATGCATGGCCCATGAGCTTAAGCATGTTAGTAACAGCCCATACCTTTTGAACTCCTTTCTCCCTTGTTTTGTGTAAAAAGGGCCAAAACACTCGATGCCTGTATATGTGAAAGGCGGAGACGGCTCTAGTCGATCAACAGGCAAGTCAGCCATGCGCTGTTCTTCAGTTCGGCCCCGCACCCGTCTACATGTCACACAACTCTTGATGTGCCTGGCCACAACCTTACTGGCACCCATTATCCAGTAGCCACTGGCTCCGAGTTTGTTCAGTGTTTGGCCTCGGCCTTGGTGTTGCGTTTCTTTATGGCAATGGTCAAGTATTAGTTGTGTTACGATGCCTTCTTTTGGGAGTATTACGGGATGTTTGAACTCCAGCGAAGCTGATGACCTTCTTAACCTGCCACCAACTCTGAGTACTCCGTCCTCAAGAATTGGGTCAAGCTCATACATGTTATGAGTTTTCCTGACCTTTTGTGATTGGCTCAGCAATTTGAGCTCTTCTTCAAATGCTTCCTTTTGTGCCACTTTGATCAGCGCGAGAGCTGCTTTCTTTCGCTCTTCTACAGTAACAGGCCCAGATATGTCCCTATGAGCCAGCCTCTGGATGCGAGCAACCCAGAGTTGAGACCAGGAGGCAGAGTTGCAGTCCTACACGCCTCTCTGCGCTTCCATTACAGTTACCCACCCAATATCCCATAGAGACTGTGTCTGTCCCCCGACCACTTAAATTAATTGAACCAAATTCAAAAAGAGGAGTTATACATAAAAATCTAATAAAGATCAACACCAACACCTCCAACATATAGGAGAATTAAATGTGGACTGTTAAATATTAGATCTCTCTCATCTAAAGCTGTACTAGTGAATGAGTTAATATTGGACAATAATATAGATTTATTTTGCTTAACCGAAACCTGGCTTCGGCCAGAAGAATATGCCAGTTTAAATGAATCCACTCCCCAAAGTCATATTAATACTCACATTCCTCGAGACACCGGCCGAGGAGGTGGAGTTGCCGCCATTTTTGACCCAAACTTATCATTTAGTCCAAAGCCCAAAGTCAACTACCATTCATTCGAAAGCCTTATTCTTACTCTCTCACACCCTACCTGGAAAACAATACAACCAATTTTTATTGTTGTAGTGTACCGCGCTCCTGGCCCATACTCTGAATTTTTACTGGAATTTCCAGAGTTCCTATCGAGTCTGGTCCTTAAAACTAATAAAGTTATTATTATGGGTGATTTCAACATCCACGTGGACGATAGTAATGATAGCCTTCGCGCAGCATTTATCTCTCTCTTAGATTCAATTGGCTTCTGTCAGTGTGTACATGAACCCACTCATTGCTTCAATCACACTCTTGTTTTGACATATGGTATAGATGTAGAACATTTAACTGTCTCTGAACAAAATCCTCTTCTGTCTGACCATTGTTTAATAACTTTTGAATTTATACTATTTGACTTCATACCACCAAGAAAAAACTCCTACACTAGATACCTGTCTGATAGTGCTGTGGCTAAATTTAAAGAAACAGTTCTATTGTCATTAACTTCAGTATCATGTCCCCATATGAGTGAACAAGACAATAATCCCTCTGAAATCGACCATTTCGTGAACAGTGCTGCAAGTTTACTAAGGACAACTTTAGACTCTGTTGCTCCGCTAAAAAAGAAACTCATAAAGCAAAAGAAACTTGCACCCTGGTATAATAATGAGGTTCGCAAATTAAAGCACAATGTGCAAAAACTTGAGAGGAAATGGCGTTCCTCCAAACTTATTGAATCTCGCTCAATCTGGCAAGACAGTCTCAGATTATATAGGAAGGCCATACGGACTGCCAGAGCAGCCTATTACTCAAAATTAATTGAGGATAACAAGCATAATCCCAGGTTTCTCTTCAGCACTGTAGCCAGGCTGACAGAGAGCCACAGTGCTATCGAGCCTTGTATCCCTGTGACCCTTAGCAGCAATGACTTTATAACCTTTTTTAACGACAAGATTTAAACATTAGAGACAAAATTCAGCACCTACTGACCTCAGCTGGTCCTGATGTAACATCAAACATTAGTGTCTTAGAACCAACAGTAGAAACAGATATTCATCTTGACTGCTTTTCACCTATCGATCCCCATCAGCTATACTCACTCATATATTCATCCAAGCCAACAACATGCCTCTTAGACCCCATCCCTACCAAACTTCTCAAAGAAGCTTTACCCTTACTTAGCACCTGTCTATTAGACATGATCAATCTGTCCCTGATAACAGGCTATGTACCCCAGTCCTTTAAAATAGCTGTAGTCAAACCTCTCCTTAAAAAACACACACTTGATCCAGAGGTTTTAAGCAACTATAGACCAATATCTAACCCTCCATTTCTTTCCAAGATCCTTGAAAGAACAGTCGCCAATCAGTTATATGACTTTCTTCAAAATAATAACTTATTTGAAACTTTTCAATCTGGCTTTAGAGCTCATCATAGCACAGAAACAGCATTGGTCAAAGTCACAAATGACCTCCTCCTGGCATCAGACAAGGGATTTATCTCTGTCCTTGCACTGTTAGACCTTAGTGCTGCATTTGACACCATTGACCACTCTATATTACTGCACAGATTGGAACACCTAATTGGCATCAAAGGAACTGCATTAAGCTGGTTTCAGTCTTATTTATCAGAGCGATTTCAATTTGTTCATGTTAATGATACATCGTCCACACTCTCAAAAGTTAGTCATGGAGTTCCCCAAGGTTCTGTCCTTGGGCCAATATTATTCAGCCTGTATATGCTCCCCATTGGTGATATTATTAGGAAACACTCCATACATTTTCATTGTTATGCGGATGACACACAATTGTACTTATCAATGAAACCAGATGAAACAAATCAGCTAGTCAAGCTTCAGGCATGTCTTAAAGACATAAAAACCTGGATGACCAGCAACTTCCTACTTCTAAATTCAGACAAAACCGAAGTTATTGTTCTGGGCCCCGAACACCTTAGAAATAAATTATGCAGTGATATTGTCTTGATAGATGGCTTAGCCGTGGCCTCAAGCTCCACTGTAAGAAATCTAGGAGTTATCTTTGACCAGGACATGTCCTTTAACTCGCACATAGCAAATATTTCAAAGACTGCATTCTTTCACCTCCGAAATATCGCAAAGATTAGGCACATCCTGAGTCAGAAAGATGCAGAAAAATTAGTCCATGCATTCATTACATCTAGACTGGATTACTGTAACTCCCTTCTATCAGGCTGCCCCAGTAAATCCATAAAGACTCTCCAGCTAATCCAGAACGCTGCAGCACGACTACTGACAAGAACCAGCATGAGAGACCATATTTCTCCTGTTCTGGCTTCTCTACATTGGCTACCTGTAAAATTCAGGATAGATTTTAAAATTCTCCTCCTTACTTATAAAGCCCTGAATGGTCAGGCACCATCCTATCTTAAAGAGTTAATAGTACCCTATTATCCCACCAGAACTTTGCGTTCCCAAATTGCAGGGCTACTTGTGGTTCCTAGAGTCCTCAAAAGTAGATTGGGAACCAGAGCCTTTAGTTATCAAGCTCCTCTACTATGGAACCATCTTCCGGTTTTGGTCCGGGAGGCGGACACCCTCTCTATATTTAAGAGTAGACTAAAAACTTTCCTCTTTGATAAAGCTTATAGTTAGGGCTGGCCTAGACCGGCCCCTAGTTATGCTGCTATAGGCTTAGACTGCCGGGGGCCCTCCCATGACGCACTGAGCTCTTTCTTCCTCTCCCTCTCCTTCTGCACACATTCATGTCCCATTAATGCATATTACTAACTCAACTTCTTCCCTGGAGTCCCTGTGCTTTCTTATCCCGCAGATTCCTAGCGATCATGACTGGACCTCCTGCTGCGGTCCTGCTGTCGTCCTGCTCAAAACCTACTGCAATTACTACTGTTTAGTCCTAATCTGATTTAAATCTGTTAAGACTCAGTACAGCTACTACCATTATTGTTACTACCATTGTTATCAAAATCACCATAATACCTTCTGTATACTTCATTGTCATTGTCATTATCTACATTTCGATACTTCTGGTATTATTACTGCTGCTATGCATCTCTGCTTGTGTGCTCCTTCTCTCACACCCCACCCCCTCTGCCTCTCTCCCTTGCTCTCTCTCTTTCTCTCTCTCTCTCTCTCTCTCTCTCTCTCTCTCTCTCTCTCTCTCTCTCTCAACCCAACCGGTCAAGGCAGATGGCCGCCCATCTTGAGCCGGGGTCTGCTCCGAGGTTTCTGCCTTCTAAAAGGCAGTTTTTCCTCGCCACTGTCGCCAAGTGCTTGCTCAAGGGGGAATGTTGGGCTCTCTCTATTTCACAATTTAATTAAAGAGTTTGGTCTAGACCTGCTCTAATTGGAAAGTGTCATGAGATAACTTTTGTTGTGAATTGGCGCTATATAAATAAACTGAATTGAATTGAATTGAAATGACATTAAGGCATGTGACCCAGTCTGAAAATCTAGCCAACCTTTCCAGGAGGTCATCTTCCTTCACAACATCCGTTTTCAAGACTTTGACCTCTGGGTCACCTATGAGAAGCTCTGGGGATATTGGGTTAGTCACAATTTCCTGTTCCCACATGAACTTGGGACCTTTCAACCAATCTGATTCCATTAGATCTGCCACCTTGAGTCCTCTAGATGCATGATCTGCCGGGTTTTGACTTGTGTCGATGTAAAACCATCGCGCATTCAGCGCGTGTTGTCCCTCGATGTTCTCTGGCCTCAGGCTTAGCTGCACACGCGTGGTGCACGTGTCCACTGTAGCTGCTCCCAACTTTTCTTCACTGGTGTGGATTAAGTGCAGCGCTCCGACTGATGGTTCAGACATTTATTACAGCAATTTTCTGGTCACAAACGCCCAAGACCACCGTGAACACTGCAATGGAAATAACACGGTGGCAAACATACATCAATGAAACTGTCACGTCTCTATGAATTTCTGTGTTTAAACTTATTACACAAATATTAAAGCAAAAACATATTTTACACACATACAAATATTTTAAATCAAATGTCCATACCGTGTGCCCCTTCAACCAGAAGGTTAGGAGTTGCTAAAGGTCATTTTTTCCTTATTTCAGTCCCTTTTCTTTTTACATGCACCGCTTGCACATGCACACGCCGACAGTCCAAAAACGAAACTTAACTCACCGAAAGTACGAGACCAAGTGATGACGTGATGACTGATGGCGTGGTCAAGTGATGTTAAATTAACTATTTTCCATTATATTCCAAGTAAGCAGAAAACAATCAAATATGTTCACATCAAAATATTTCCACAAAATATGAAATAAATATTAAAGATAAAATAAATACACACAAAAAATGTTCATGTTTCACAGTTCGCTACACTGGATGTTCACCAGTGTAGGTGGGGTGTGTTGGCGCCTGCTGAAGTCCACCAGCAGCTCCTTGGTTTTACCCGTGTTGATTTGGAGGCGGTTCTCCTGGCACCAATCCACGAATCCTTGGATGAGTTCTTGATACTCTCGGTCGTCTCTGTCCATGATGAGACCGACGATCGCAGAGTTGTCTGAGAAATTCTGTAGGTGGCAGGTTGGAGTGTTGTACCTGAAATCAGAGGTGTATAGAGTCAACAGAAAGGGAGCCAGAAATGTTCCATGTGGTGCACCTGTGCTACAGAGAAGCATGTCAAAATCACTGCTCTGCGTCCTCACATACTGTGGCCTGTTTGTCAGGTAGTCCACGGTCCAGGCACTGAGGTGGTGGTCTACTCCTGCACACTTCAGCTTGTCTCCCAGTAGGATGGGCTGGATGGTATTGACGGCACTGGAGAAGTCAAAAAACATGATTCTCACAGCGCTCCCAGCACTCTCCAGGTGATATATTGATGTGTGCAGAAGGTAGATAATGGCATACACCACTCCAATTTCTGGCTGGTAGGCAAACTGCAGCGGGTCCATCGATGAGCTCACCAGCGGGCGCAGGTGGGTGAGGACGAGTTTCTCCAAAGTCTTCATCAGGTGAGATGTCAGTGCCACTGGCCTGTAACTGTTGAGCTCCTTCAGATGGGGAGTCTTTGGCACTGGTGTCAGGCATGTTGTTGGCTTGGAAGAATATATAAGTGAATATAGCTGATGAGGGTCAATAGGAGAAAAGCTGAGTCAAGATGATTATCTGTTTCTGCTGTTATTTCTAAGGCACCAATGTTTGATGGTAGATCAGTACCAGCTGAGATCAGTAGGTGTTGAATTTTGTCTCGAATGTTTAAATCTTGTCATTAAAAAGGTTATAAAGTCACTGCTGCTGTTGGTCACAGGGATACAAGGCTCAATAGTACTAAGGCTCTCTGTCAGCCTGGCTACAGTGCTGAAGAGAAACCTGGGATTATCCTTGTTATCCTTAATTAACTTCAAGTAATAGGTTGCTCTGGCAGTCCTTCCTATATAATGTAAGACTGTCTTGCCAGATTGAGCGAGATTCAATAAGTTTTGAGGAACGCCATTTCCTTTCAAGTTTTAGTGCATTTTGCTTTAATTTGCGAACCTCTGTATTATACCAGGGTGCAAGTCTCTTTTGCTTATGCGTTTCTTTTTTAGCAGGGCAACAGAGTCTGCCATCGTCCTTAATGACCTTGCAGCACTGTCCACAAAATGGTCAATTTGAGAGGGATTGTTGGATTGTTGTGATGTTCACTAGTATGGGGACATGATACTGAAGTAAATGACAATAGAACTGCTTCTTTAAATTTAGCCACAGCACTATCAGACAGGTATAGGAGTTTTTTTCTTGGTGGTATGAAGTCAAATAGTACAAACTCAAATGTTATTAAACAATGGTCAGATAGAAGAGGATTTTGTTCAAAGACTATTAAATGTTCTACTTCAATGCCATATGTCAGAACAAGGTCAAGAGTGTGATTGAAGCTGTTAGCGGGTTTATGTACACACTGACAGAACCCGATTGAATCTAATAGAGAGATAAATGCTGTGCAAAGGCTATCATTACTATCATCCACGTGGATATTGAAATCGGCCATAATAATTACTTTATTAGTTTTAAGGACGAGACTTGATAGGAACTCTGAAAATTCAAGCAGAAATTCAGAGTATGGGCCAGGAGTCTGTTGTCGCGAGCATCATCTTCTTTGCTGCGATGTCCTGGGGTGCGGGCATCAAGGCAAAGGACGCCAACAGACTGAACAAACGGATCAGAAATGCAGAGTCTGTTGTTGGCTGTAAACTTGTCACCCTGGAGGAGGTAGTGGAGGAGAGGATGCTGGCAATCATGGACAATGGACCCCACAAAACAGCCACGATTACACACCTGGACTAAATCTACCTGTCACCTTTTTCACTCTGAATCCCATCACATATGCATCCTATGCATGTGTACATATATTATTAGTATTTTATTATTACTATTATTATATACCGTTGCTGCTACCATTATAATACAGTAGTATTATATAATGCGAACGTGACAGATAAGCGGTATAGAAAATCGATGGACGGATGGATAACTGTCAAAAAGGTACGTGCATCGTCGCTGACGCAGAGAGAGCTGAACCCTGATGCAGAGACAAAAATGGGCAGCAGGCTGAGATCCGAACAATGGTCATGACATGACAAAATCCTTGAACATAACACATGGAAACACAAGACACACATGAAACATGACACATGGAGTCAAAACCAAAACACAGAGAACCAGGACGTGACAGAAACCTTGAACATAAAACATGGAAACACAAGAAACATGACACATGGAATCAAAACCAAATGACAAAGACCCAGGGTGTGACAGATAACAACTAAATCTCAGCATGTAGTATGGAATAAAGGTCCAGGAGACAGTGTATTATTATGGATACTGTCAGCATCTGAAGACTGTCTCAGCTGTCATTCACCTTGAAAACTTAATTGCTGCTCATTTATGGCCTTTGAACCCACCTGTCACACCCCTAAAAGTCATACACGCTTTCATCAGGCATCAGGCAAAGTTGGCATTCCAGCTTATATCTTCTCTTATTACAAGATATGAGCAATTTTCTGGTTTACATGTACATATTTAATTTTTTTGAATTGTTATTAATATCATTCTTACTCAGAGTCCATCTAAAGCCAAATCCTGTGTGATTTATTGTCACTGCTTCCAAATTAATATGTTACATTCTTCATATATGGTTGATTAAACACAATATGTCAATTAATGTCTTCCTTCATATCAAATCAAATCAAATTCATTTATTGTCATTTTACCATACATTTCTGCAGGCATAATGAAATAATGCTTTCCCTGGGAGCGAAGTGCAAAGAGCAAAAACACATAGAAACACACAGATATTCATAAAAGACATCCGAAAACAGAAAGAAATTTGTGAGAAAAACATAAAACAGTACAAACAACATCACAGAGGAAAAAGTGCAGTGTGCAATCTGCAATATGAGAGTCTGTTGTTACCAAATTCTGATCATACAGAGGTAAAGCTCCTGCTCAGTAACAGCCAGTGGGAGGAAACTGCTTAAGAGTGTCGCTTTGATGCTGAAAAACCTCCTTCCTGATGGCAGATAACTGAACAGTCTGTGAAGGATGTAAAATTGTTCATAATCATCATCGTGCTAGATCAGTAAATGCAACAAAGTAAAACTAAACTTTGTGCCCAAACCTACAGTTGGTTCCAAGCTGAGGAGCATTTAAGGAGCACAAAACTGTAGTTTGGACTTTTATTGCAATTTCACAGTCTTTCTGAGTCAGTCAGACGTGTGTTCTACAGCATGTCTCTAAAACTGTATGAGTGTCCAAGTTCTCGCTCTGACACTGAAGAACCTCCTTCCTGATGGCAGTGAATTGAACAGTCTGTGCGGGATCCTTCATAATGTTCAGTGCCTTATGCAGGCATTGACTGTGATGGAGGTCTGAGATATAGAGTAGGGGGATGCCAATGATTTTCTCAGCTCCCCATGAGTACTCTCTGCAGGGCTTTTGTGCCAGTGATGTTGAAACTGGAGTACCACATAGAAATGCAGTAGGTGAGCACACTCTCAACTGTGGTTCTGTAGAACGTGGTGAGAGATGCTTGTTTTAATTACCTGTGGAAATATAGTCTAGTCTCTATAGTGTTGGGAACATCTGAATCATGGTGGTGTTCATCGTCCATGATCTATACACCAAGAAGTTTAATGTTCTCCACTCTCTTGACTAAGAGCCATTAATGCTGAGAGGTGTGTACTCCTGAAGTCAAGATCATATTTTCTATTTTTTCAACACTGAGCACCAGACTGAGGACAACCAGTCAATCCATGTTCCAACCCTCACCTATGGTCACAAACTGTGGGTAGTGACCGCAAGAAGAAGATTGCGGATACAAGTAGCCACTGTTCCTTTGCTTCGAGAGAAGCCAGCTGAGGTGGTTTGGGCACCTGGCTAGGATCCTGGATTGTTGTGGGTATGTCCATCCTGGAGGAGACCCTGGGGCAGACCCAGGACATGATGGAGGGATTATATCTCTCGTCTGGCCTGGAAACGCTTTGGTATCCCCCTGGATGAGCTGGCGGAAGTGGCCGAGGAGAGGACACTTTGGGCTTCTCTGCTGAGGCTGCTGCCCCCACAACTCAGACACATATAAGCAGAAGACGAGATGGGACACCAGACCACAACACATTTAACTTCTTCCCTGTATGTTTCATAATTTCCACTGATGAGCCCCAATGGTGTGGTCCGCAAATTTGCTATTCTGGTTTCCACTGAATTTGGCTGCACAGTCATGTATTAGTGGGGTGTACAGCATTGGGCCAGCACACAGCCCTTGGGGGCTCAGATACTCGGTGTAATGGTGTCTGATGTTGTTTTCCCGAATGTGAACTATATTTTTTGCAAAGCAAAATGTTCTTTGTCTCCTGAGACAGAGTGCTGTGTGCTTTAAACAACCAAGCCAAATTTTGAAATGTGGGAGTATTAGGTCAGTTTGAGACCTGAAAATTGGTTACACATTAACTTTTCAAAAGTGCAAACCCTGAGTTCTGGCAGAGCCTATTTCATGATCCAGCAGTAAGAATGAGCAGTGACAATCAGGACAGGTTCACTCATTTCTAAAGACGGATGTAGAATTGGTCATAATCATCATCGTGCTAGACCAGTAAATGCAACCAAGTAAACTAAACTGTGAAAAAGAAGTGCCTAAACCTACAGTTGGTTCCAAACTGAGGAGCATTTAAAGAGCACAAAATTGTCAACTGTAGCTTGGATTTTTATTGTACTTTCACAGTCTTTTTGAGATAAGTCAAGCATGTATTCTACAGCATGTCTCTAAAGCCAACATTGTCTCGCACCATGCTGCTGTAGACTGACTTGTACACTTTCAAAACATCCAGGGCTGAAGGGCGGAGCTTGGGGTCTTGATTCTTACACTCTTCATGGATCTGAAAAAGATGGAAGTGCACTAAATCTCCTCCGGGGACCCTTCCCATCAAAAACCATGTCACATCTGGGATCTTCCAGATGTCTGTTTTCTCATCATAATCCGGCATGAGATGATCTGAAAATTGCTGTCCTTGGTTTCTGAATGGCCACAGCTGCTCTGGGGCTACAAAGTCCCCGCTGAGCTCCCGATGACCACATTTGACCAACAAGCCTCTGGATGGATCCACCTCAGGCAGTGCATCCACATCGTTCACTACCAGATGAAAATCACTTGTCAGTAGAAACTGAGAGAGTGTTTTCTCCAGGCTGTTGGAATCACACATAACTCGCCGCCCAGCAGGGCTGTTATGGAGGTAATGGAGGATGGAAACATAATCAATAGCCAGCCTGAGTCGCATCTGCCATGTGTTGTGTTGCTGGTGTGGCTCTTGTGCAAAAACTCTATCTAAGTTAAGCAGTGAACCAAATGGGTGGTGCTCTGTGACCAGGGTGTTGTCTTCAAGGCAAGACCCCACCAACTGCACTACCAGGTGCCCCTGTAGGGCCTTTAACATGGATAATCCGTGGAAAAAATCATCCTGGTAATCCAAAGATGATAGTTTGGACAGAGCCACTTTCTGACCCCTCCAATCTGCCAGATAGACCTGTAGAAAAATAGCACATGCTGAGGTCAGTAAGACTAAGCTAAGCTGCACATGGACAATACTGGCCAGAACAAAAGATGAGATGACACGTTATTTTTGTATTCTTTTTTTGTTAAATTAATTTCTCTCTAAAATTCAGTTCACAAAATAAAGCCAGCATACAGCATGAAAATCTACCTTTTTAACAGCTCCCTGGCCGATCAGTTTCACCTTGTGGACCTCAGCATTTATCTGTGAACACTGAAGCCAGGGAGTGCAATTTTTCATGGTTGCCAATTTAAAGTGTTGAGGCACACAGCCAGCACGAGAGGACACCAGCTGCTGATCATTGTGATACATGGAGTCCAGATACAGGTAGATCAAGATATTGCTGAGAAGCAAAGCAACAAGGCACACAACCATCCCTAGAACACTGTACTGTATTGTACTGCTGCTGTTCCAACCCATGGTACTTTGCATCTGAAATGGAAAACAAAGGTGGAAGGAGGATAATGTTAGTTTATCAGCTAGTGGGCAAAACACTAAGCACAATTCATTTTTACAGAGGATGTGAAATTTTGTTTTGTCCAAAGTGGTAGCCTGAAGTAAAATGACTTCACATTCTGAAAGACATTTTAAAAAGTAATCTATATAATCTAGACTAGACCCTAGACTACAGAATTGATCAAGGCCTACAGATAACATTTTTAAAACTTATATGATGTTTCAGCTCACAAAGACATTTCAGAATGTGTGATATGATATCGATTATGTTAGAGAAATGTGAGAACTCCTTTAGTTTGCCTTATACTTTTTTGTCCTACTTGGCCGCTCCCAGCACCGGTACCATAATTGCATAAAAAGACGCGCCTTAAAATTAAAACAACTGGACCATCCATCTTCTACCCCGCTTTTCCGTTAGGGTCGCGGCTGACTACGGGCGACAGACGGGGTACACCCTGGACTGATCGACAATCAAGCGCAGGGCGGACACACAAAGACAGACAATCACAAAGGCAATATATGTGCACGAGTAACCAGTTAGTATAATATGCATATTTTGGGGATTGTGGGAGAAAGCCAGAGTTCCCGAATAAAACTCACACAGGCACAGGGAGGACATGCAAACTGATTGAGGATTCGAACCTGGAACCTTCTTGCCGTGAGGTGACAGTGCTAGCCACTGCACCACCGTGCCTAGCTAACGCAAATGATGACTTCCTTGAGAGAAACACGGACTTCGACAGACAAAAGCTGTTATGCTGGTCAATATTTTGGCACAATAACATATCCACGGGCAAAATAGAGCTATCACGGATGTCCGGAAGATATACTGAAAGCGATCAAGTTAGGCTGACACAGCAAGCTTACGTCCAGTTGATCTAAAGCATCAACAAAGACAAATTATAAATTAAGCTACGTTAACGTAATTTAACGTCATTTTATAACATACCTGAAGATTCACATTGTGCAGTGTTTCAGCAGACACGATCTCAAACACAAGACCTGTCTACTGTTTGTATGGGTACAACCTACAATCTATATTCATGAATGCCACAGCTTCCAGTACCCGGATCGAGCGGAAAAAAACACACAGCAACTTCCTGTCAGATTTACAGAATAAAAATTTATTTTTTTTAATTTTATTTTTTATATATTTTATTTTTTATTTGTTTACGGAACTCACTCCTTGACGTAAACAATCGCCAAAGTATTATTTCTGATTCTCCATTCGTGGTAATATACACATTTACTTGTGTGCAGCTCCATATGTGTTTCGTCAGGTAGGGATTGACATTGAAAAAGATCCAGGAATGTTCTGGCATTTCAGACTAACAGGAAAGAAATACGTGAAATTGATGGTAAGTACCTTCAGCTATCGTTTTATGAAAAATTACAATGATTTTACAAATTTATAGCTGTGGCATTAAGACATCAGAGACAGGAGTGACAGGATTCAAAGACATCCACATTAAATTCACCGAGTGTCAAAGTTACTAAAGGTAGGTAGTGGACATAGGAGACAGGAAAGTGTTTTGACAAGGTTAAAACTGGGACACTGTTCACTAAACAAAACAGTGACAATGGAAGGGAAACCATATGGCCTTGTGTGATGGATGGACGCAGGGAGACTAAATCAGGGGAACAGCAATTTACATTAAAATGTCTGGTTGAGAGTGGGAGCATGTTTTCTCATTTTTCAACCTTTTGTTTTCCTTTATTTTGTTTTTTGTTTGTTTTGGTGGCGGTAATGCACCAATAATCTGATAATCTGATTATAACAAGAAAAATAACAAGAAAGATGAGGAAGAACAGCACTCCAGAAGAACCAGATGACTCTGAAAACTTAATAATTGTTGCAAAGGAATTCAGGCGATGTGGGCTGTAGAGCGAGTTTCAGGTTTTTAGAAATATCAGGGATTACTGGGAGAATTTAAGACTCATATGTAGTGCCAGTTCTGTTCCAGGTGGCGGTAATGCACTTAAAAGTTGTTTGCCCACCGCCAATAAACATCGGAGGAATAAGAAGAAGACGACGACGACGACGAAGAAGAAGAAGACACAGAAGCAGCAGCAGCAGCAGAAGAAGAAGAAGAAGAGGAAGAGGAAGAGGAAACAGAAACAGAAGTCGTCGTCGTTGTTGTTAATGTTTTTTTACCCGCGACACACAGGTTTTCGACCCAATACATGCGACTGAGAGGCGCCTAGCTAGAGCGAGCAGGTACCATTTTGTTTCATCTAAAAGGCATATATCTTTTAACTGTCCTGTCGAGTTAAATCGTAAACCGACTAGAACTACACTTGAGACATCTCCAGCAACTGGTCACGGCTCAGATTCGACATTTATCTGTCAATGCACACAAACCAACGCACACGATAGTTAGTCCTACCTTATGTACAATGTTAACATGAGAGTCACACTCATTAAGTACCCAAGGAGCTAACCACTTACCAGCAAAACTAGCTGCCTTTAAAAAATCGTTACCGCTTGTTTGCTTCGATGAGTGGGTGTGGTATGTTTATATGGACGCCTAATAATTATATCAATTATGTACTGAAAAAGACACAGTTAAACACATTTTGTGTTTAGGTCTGCTGTTTACTTCCACCCTAACCTATGCAGATCTTTCTTTTCTAACTCGTCCTACTCTTTGCTAACATTATGTCTTTCCTATTATCTGCACTGGCCAGCTGTTACTGAAACCAATAGTCGAGAGCCGTGTCTGTCATAATGATGGAATGATAAGATGGTTCTAAAATAGTAAATGGCTGCCGTAGTAACCTGCATAATGGTAGAAATGTTTAATATTACACCCTGCTGTGTTTTCTGGCTGAATACGTGATGTGGTCAATGAGTGGGATGAGACCTGTTTCCATGGTTTCCTCTATCTCCTCATCGGGCTGTGACGTCAGCACAGCACTGCCCAGTCACTCCCCCCCCCCCCCCCCCCCCCCCCCCCCCCCCCTTTAGTCTATGATCAGCGATGACTCACCACACAAGCGGAACATCTCACTGGTATATCAATGGTCTTTTATAAACATCCACTGGGTGCCAAGGTAAATGTGATGTGCAGCTGCTTGAAAACGTGCAAGGTTGCAGCTTCCTCGGGTAGTGTGGTTGGGAGATGTGAGAAATACCATGGGATGCCAAGGATTTGTCAACTGTAAGAGATACTATTTATGCTGTGGATGCTTTAAGTTTAATGTTTATGGATGTATTAGACCATTAAGACTCCTTTTTTATTGTCTATTTAATTTGCAGAATTGAACAATAACATAAAATGATTTTTTTTTTTTCATCATCTCTAATTTTTTCATACAATACTATTCTGGCATTAGCTGTGCTTGGCTAATTAGTAAAGTGTCCTTTATGTTAATGACTGATTCTGATTTGTGAAGATGATTATTTTGGGAATGGAATGAAATATGATGATTATTGAGTATATTGTTCTGTAGTGCAATATATGTATGTTTGTCAGGTATTTGTATGCGTATACGACTGCCACTAATGATTATTTTTATGATTGATCATTTATTCTATGAAATGTCAAAAAATGGGGAAGAATTCTCATTACAATTTCCCACAACTCAAAGTGACATTTTCAAATTGCTTTTGTCCAGTCAACAGTCAAAAACCCCTAGATTTTTTTACTGCTATTTTACTACTTTTACTTCATAAATGACAAAGAACAGCTTCAAATTCTCATATGTAAGAAACTGGAAGCAGGCATTTACATTGTTGCTTTTAAAATGACTGAACCTGTTGAGTTAATCTCAGGACACCATGATAACAAGGGTCTAAAGTGCAAAGCCATTCTGCAAGGGCTGGATTAAATGATGTTAGCTGGCAGCTAGCAGCAGGACTTCTGGTGGCAGTCCCACATACACATACCCCAGCAGCTGCCAACTTTAGTTAGTCCCAACTTTACCAAACAGCCACAGCCTCTGCGGCAAGTCTGTGGCTACTATAACAGAAATTGAAAATAATAATAAATTAACCAAATCTACAATAAATCCACAATATTGACCTTCACACAGGACAATCCTTTAACTGTTTAAGCCATTCAACCAGCTGGCTATTATTCCATCAACTTCTGATGCAGACTTTAACGCTCTTCACTAACATGACTTCCTAAAACCTTTCTCCTAAAATGAGTAGAATCTTTAAACCTCTCACAATATACCGGAAATGGTGACAGTCAGCAGCAACTGCAGCTGCCACGGCAAGTCTGTGGTAACTTCAGTAGAAGCTGCAATAGTAATAAATAAAAAAAAAATGATAAATTCGCTCTTCTCACAATACCTCAGACAGCAACAGCTGCTGCAGCAGGTCTGTGGCACCTGTTGCTGCCACTTGAAGTGCTCCTGCTGGATGTCATTGCCACTAATTGAGCTTGCTGTTTCACAAGTCATTGAGAAGAGATGTTTGTGTATGACAGCTCCATAATCCCAACCAGAAATATATGTAGTAGTTTTATTTTAATTTTTGTTCAGCTTGTTTTTATTGTCACTATGCTTTTGTTCTCACTTTAGGGGGACTTTTTGCTTTCAGAGGCATTGATATACAAACTCATCCAACCAAAGTTAGACTACCTCATACTGCAAGTTGTATCAAAATCTTGTCTAAAGGAAAACAAATAATATTGGAGTATATATTGTCAAACAGACCATCTTCATTAAGCGCATGTAAACAAATAAAAAGCACTGACGCAGCTTGTTGTGTTACTGGACTCCATATCTGTACTGGCAGTCACTTAACACACATGCTTGTTTCACGTTGTTGCTCCAGACAGACAGGCGTCTTACCCACTGAGAGGACTCAAGCATAAATTGCAGTCAGACCTGCTAAAGGAGTAGGGTCTACTTATATTCCTACTCCTCAACCAAGCAAAGCAAGAATACGAGGTGTGACAAGCACTCACTTATGTAATGTACACATTTAGTCTTTTCCCACCACATAGTTCTGACAACCTCTGTTTTCACCTTTGCAGCCTAACCAGCAGCAGCGGATAACAGGCATGATGGGAGTTCCTGTGTTCTGCATGGTGGTGGTAACATTTATTTGTCACAGCCACAGTCTGGAAATACAAAACACTCTTTACAGGTTGAAAAGGTAAGAAAAAAAATATGATTTTGGATAGAATGTATATGATATGTGAAAGGCATTTAGTTGTTAATCTGTCTAGAAATATATATATATATATATATATGTATTTTAACCTCGCATCTTAAGCCTTTTTTCCATATGCACTCCTGACATTGTCTGAGGTAGCCATTTCATACAGCACAGAATCGGTTGTAGTAGGGTAGTGGTGGCTTTAAGGTTAGAGAAGTGAGCTTATGACTCAGAGGATGGTGGTTTAGACCCTTGGACCAGCAGGATAAATCTGGGTGTAGAAAATTAAAGGTGGCACAGATCTGAAGACACTTCCCTCGTCTTATGAACTTATGAAGTACCTCTAAGTTCATGACACAGGCTAATGTACATTTATTTACTATATTGATGCTGGCTTACATCTGCTGGACTTCAGGCTTAGCCATAAAGGCTTTGAGCGTGTAAAATGATGATCATGAATACACTTTATGGACAAAAGTATTGGGACAACTTCTTTGTTATTGAATTCAGGTGTTTCAGTCAGGCCCATTGCCACACGTGTATAAAATCAAACACCTAGCCATTCAGTCTGCTTTACCTGCTTGATTGCATTGTGTCAACAGTAAATTTTGGTCGGGGGGGGACACTCCATATTAATGTCTATGTATGTTAAAATCTCTGTTGGTGTCATGTCCCAATACTTTTGTCCATATAGTATGATTTGACTGTCTGCAGTGAAAAACAATTGCATGCACATATCTGAGCTTGAGAATGTGTAGTAAAGTTTAGTAGCTGTAGAAATACCCTGTGTGTTTGTGACAAAGCTTTTTGCATGTGTGAAAAGGTTGTGTGTTTTGTTTTGTGTATTTATAATTAAGATCTGTACAGAAAACAGTAAAGTTTCACAAAGTATAAAAGATGGATACACACATTTCCAACCTTTGTATGCAGCCCATGTAACCTTATTAGCCAGATCCCCGAACAGAATGTTACACAATAAAATATGAATAGGCATACCGCTTCTCTGGCCTTGTTGTGCAACCTCACATGACACAGTATGACACAAATGAATTTACACTTCTTCTTTGCCCGTCCTTTTCAATGACATGTCTAATAAGTAGTAGATTTGGCAGCTGTACAATGTGCCCTACGTTGTACTGTTGCCAGAACCATTACATGTGTAATTTGATTACTACAAATCACCAAAATCAATGCAAATACCTTGCACTACTTAATTGGCAGCCATTGTGCTCATGCTCAGGACACATGATACAAAGAAGAGATGGCATGGATTGCAAAATGGAGGACAAGGGAAAATAGCAAGGGGCATATCAGTCAGCCCTGAGAAGATGAAGTGCGCAGGTTTTTTTTTAATCTGTATTTTGTTTATGATGCTTAATATTTCCTGCAAATGACCTGGGCTCCAAGCAAACTGAATTTGTCGCTCGGTTAGCAACGCAGTTAAATAGGCTGCTCCTGATGTTCAAAACTACGCTCGTTTAAGATAAGCCAGATCTGTACAGAATCGATCACTGGTAATCGCCTCATAGTGATTGGTTTAGACATCGACGCAGCAATATGACGTTTAATACATACTTTTTTCTTGAATTAGAGAGATATTAATTTTATTAGAATGATTTTAAACGTTTATTCTGTTAACAGAATACCGTTTTGGGTGGATCATGGTGACATTTAGTCAGCAGTAGTATATAGAATAAATATATTCATATTATAATCCATGTCAGAATCAGAATTCCTTTATTTATCCTCGAGGGGACATTCTTTACATACAATACATTATAGTTGTACTCGTAGGTCTGTATTAACATTGGACTGGTTTGATGCTGAAAGGTTTGTAAAAGGATAAACTTGTGATAAGTGTTGTGTGAGGATTAACATCTGTGCAGATGTGAGGAAAGAGAAAAAAGTACAAGACAGTTTTCATTATTCATTAACTCTGTCAGATATTTAGAGTGTTTTTGATTATTTGTGTAATCTGAGAATATGGTCTGCTCAGCTGATTAACATACATCAGTAATCTGATATTATTCTGATTTCAATTCAGTTTCAATTTCAATTTATTTATTTATATAGCACCTTATACAATCAAAATTGTCCCTAGATGCTTTACAGAGACCCAGAGCCTGAACCCCCGCGCAAGCAGACAGTGGCAAGGAAAAACTCCCTTTTAACAGGAAGAAACCTTGAGCAGGACCCGGCTTGCAAGGGAGAACTATCCTGCTGATAGTCGGCCGGGTGAAGAGGGGGGAGAAGAGGTAGACAGGACAGAGAGGATGAAAGAGAGAGAGAGAGAAACATACATGCAATAAACATCATAAATTGCAAAGGGCAAACATGACAGGTTGTTATAATTGGAATTCTGAAGACTATGTATTGTATGTATTTGTTTTTTAGCTGATATGTTGTTTAAGTCAGTTATATTAGTACTACACAGAAGAACAACGTGGGCAGATGTTGATAGTAGACATTGGGTTTGTTGTGTAAAATGTAGTTTAAACATCATCATGGGTCTATTTAAAAACTTCCTTCTGTCACGTCGTGTTACTATACCTAAATGCACACAATTTGGTGTGCCGACACATAGGATAGCTGCATGCGCATTATACAGTCATGGAAAAAATTATTAGACCACCCTTGTTTTCTTCAATTTCTTGTTCATTTTAATGCCTAGTACCACTGAAGGTATATTACCCGAAGAATACAATGAACATGACAAAAAATGCAGTTGATTCCATGATACTATACTTTATGCCCTGTTTGACATGCTTAAGCTTAATTGTATTCCTATGGTATATAAGAAGCCATTTCATGTCATAAGCAGCACTGTACATGCAAAGGCCTAGAGTGGTTTCCTGCTTACATTCAAGCCATAGCACAGCTCAGAAGTTGTCAGCTCTCGCATAATGCCTAAAACAAAAGAATTATGTGAAACCACAAAGGCAGCCATCTTGGCACTGCTGGAAATTGGCATGAGTGAAAGACAGGTAGCCAAGAAACTGAAGATCTCCAGACAGCCGATCATTATACCAAGAAAAATTTAATCCGAACATGGTACTACCAAGTTGCTAGCTGGTCGAGGCAGGAAATGTCTTTCTACCCCACGAGAGGACCGTGCACTCATCCGTTCCTGTGTCAGAAATTGTCGTCAGACCTCCAGTGACCTTAAAAATGAGTAGGCACTGTCAAGAAATGTGACTTGTTCAGCAAGAACAGTTCCAAACTGACTTCTTGAAGCTGGTCTGAATTCACACAGGGCACGGAAGAAGCCTTTCATCAACGACAGGCAGAGGAAAGCCCGGTTACTCTTTGCTAGGGATCAGAAGGACTGTTGATGATTGGGCTAAAGGTCTCCTCAGTGATGAATCCAATTTTGAGTTGATGTGGGCATCAGCTCCACCACTCCAGTCAACTTAATGGTTAGGAGGAAGCCTGGAGAAGCCTAGAAAAACTAGACTGTCTTGCCCCTAAAGTAAAACATGGGGGTGGATCGGTGATGATGTGGGGTTGTTTCAGTATGGGTGGAACAGGGCAAATGCAACTGTGTGAAGGGCGAATGAACCAGGTCACGTACAGGGCTTCTCTTGAAAACGGTCTTCTTCCATCAGCTGATAAACTCTTTCCTGGCTCAAATGACTGGATTTTCCAACAAGACAGTGATCTAAATCCAATTGAAAACCTGTGGAACATCATCAAACTCAAAATGGAGAACCACAAGCCCAGAAACAAAGAAAATTTGTTTGAATTTTTGCAACAGGAATGGGCTGCTGTGACAGCAGAGCAATGTCAGAAGTTGGTGAAGAGTGTGTCAAAACGCATGACTGCAATCATCAGAAACAATGATTATGCAATCAAGACTATCGGACAGAAAAGAAAACATGGAATGATTAAAAAAAACAGTTTTTGCCAGTACAGTGCCATAGTTATTGATATAAGAACTTAAGTGATTTTGGTTATTATCGAGAAAACCATGAAAAATGGCTAGATAACAGCTCTTAAATTAAACTCTTATTAACTTTTTTTGTTGCTATCATTATATTTGTCCAAACAAATGTACCCTTAGTTGTACCAGGCATTAAAATGAACAGGAAATCGACGTAAACATGGGTGGTCTAATATTTTTTTTCCATGAGTGTAGTTTACCTGCTGCTGCACATGCACATTGACGTGCTCAGCACAGACACACACAATGCAGAATCTGCGCACATTTCTGTTGGAGTTAAAAAGTCTTTCCACAGTGTTACGAATCTAAATTAATGCACTACCATTTTTTGTTGAAAATTGAACATGAGAGATTTTACCGTGACACATGCCCCGCTAAAACGGATCTGGCAATGCGCATGCACTTTTTAGTGTCTACCAACGATTACAGCCTAATTATTGAGTTTCTAAGTAACTGGCGACAAAAACTTTTTTCTTCCATGTAGATCATACAGAATTTAATACAATAAACTCTAAAATGCTTTTTATCCAGAAAAAGGGCAACTCCCCTGTTTAGTTACTTGTACCTGTTTACAAGCTATTCTTTTCCCTTTCTCAGTATGATGTTGACACTGACATTTGTACTATATGTCAGTGTCAACATACAATACTGGACTCTTGGATTGCATGGTAAGTTGATTGGCTAGCCAGTGGCAATGTCCTCATTGGTTAGTCAGCTTTCATCTCAACCAACAATGATACTGATTTACTGTTATGTTAAATGCTAATGTAATGTTACCTTGTGTTGAGTGAGCACCATGTGAACTGGATTTGTAGACTAAACACTTCCTGTTGAGATGCTGTAAGCACTCACATTTGATTTTGCAACAGACGTACTGTACAGAGCTCATATTTTGTTTCCGCTTGAATTTATCTCAAACTTCGAAAGTTTTTGGTTATTTTTCTTTTTTTATCTCCTTTCCTCCATTTTGCAATTCATGCCATAATTTCTTTGCATCATTTGTCCACAGTGTCGGCACATTGTTTCTCAGTTAAATTGTGCAAATATGCATTGATAGCTGTCAGTGATCACCTTGCTTGAGAAATGATTTCAGCCCAATCTTTTTGTTACGACTGCAGGTTAACTGCCAAGTTTTACTGCTTCTTAGACATTTGAGTGATTTGAGTTGGCTCCGTCACTCTGTTGCTATATGAGGCATAGATTGTGGACGTCTTCAGGATCAGTGAAATCATCAGCAGTGTTATCTCAGCTGTTAAAACCAAACATCATAAGTGATGAGTTTAGTTTAAAATGAATTTATGAAAGGGATCAAATCAAAACTAGTCATAAACACATGGAAATAAAATGATGCTTCAAATGGAAATAAAAACTTACGACTCAAACCTCTGATTGTTTTTATACATATTGCTCTGGAGCCTGCTTGAGACTGATTTACTTACCGGTACATTAAACATAGGGCAACTTAGGGCATCTTTACTGCTGTCAATCTTTGTGTTACTAGTGCCTGGTTTTCTAATTTAAACTGATTGTCCAGCCATTGAATTGCTTTTCAGCAAAAGATAAGCCAGGTGTAGTTTGCCGCAGGATGACCCTTCACTACTCTCTGTGCCAATGAGAGTGGTGTGTTTTAGACATGGCCGGAGGCATTTTTGTTTTTGGTTCGTCTTTCAGATTCTTGTGATGGGATATTTCAAAAGCATTGTGAGGTAATTTCTTCAAATTTGGCACAAAAGTCCTCTTGGATTCAAGGATAAACTCATTAGGTCTGGCGGTAAAAGGTCACCGTCAACATATTTTTGGCTATAACCTAACAATTTATACCCCAATGTTAACAGTTTCAGACAAATATCAAATTTGCTAAAATGATTGAGTGATGACATTTTATATCCTAAAGGTCAATGGTCAACTTTACATTTACATACATGACATTATAATGGTGTGCAAAAGAACAACAACAACAAGAAAAAAAACACAAGCAAGCAAAAGTCTGTTATTCAGCACTGTTCTCATCAACAAAAGGGGAGACTGTGATCACATTTCACATTTGGTCAGATACTGAACTGGACTGAACTGAATCTTGGGTGCCTGCCTTGAAATTGTGTTGACTTTAAAGATGTGCTGCCAGACTGAAGATGTGTGTGAAGAATTTGTAGTTTCTTTGTGTTCTCTCAGAGTTACTATTATTGACCGTGCATATAAGGATTTGTTTCTCCCAGTTAACTTGGACACTGATAGACATACAGCCGTAGTCCACCACACCCAGTGGTTTTGTTGATACTGAGCTTCAGGTTGTTGTTGGTACACTATGCGATGAAGTCCTGTATCAGTCTAGTGTCGAAGTGAAGACAGCGAGGTAGTAATTCTAGTTTTGATTGTTTTTGCTTAAATGGGTTGTTCTGTTGATGTGTAGTCAATCACTATGGCTTCTTCCTCTGCTGTTAATGATTGAGTGTCAATTTTAAAACAGGAAGTAAACCACAGTGTTTCCCTCTTCCTCCCTAAGGTCATGGGGAAATGTCTTGTCAGATTCCAGTGACTGTGTGCCCAGGACAAAACAGCAACAGATTTTAACAAACTCTTACAATTTCTCTGTGGATGTTAGGATGCCTGGTGTTGTCCCAACTGGGGTGAGTCTGTTTCTAAAACATAACTACTGAGTAAAGGGTCTGTGTCCTTATACTTTAAGAGCATACTCATCATTTGACCTGAACCAAGTGATCAAAGAATAAATAATTAGTGAATTTACAGAACATTAATCTGAAGCTATCTTGATAATTCATCTTCATTTATTGTCATTTTTCAGCATAAATGCCCAACAGTTACTAGTTTCAAGCTCTGAAATGTGTATATTTGTTTGTTTTCTTCTGTGGCAGCAAACAGAATATCCTAATATCTCATCTTAAAGTGCAAGAAACCTTTCACACTTGTATTTTACTCGCTTTTTGATAGACCAAATAATGAATTGGTTAATTGAGAAAATGTGCAGCAAATTCATAATTAAGGAAAACAATACTTAATTGCAACCCTACCCACAATTATCTCTTGTGAAAGACTAGACTAAAATGAATTAAAACCCATTTAATTTGTGTTTAGCTCCCCAGTAGAGTGATTTTAATATGGCTTTCAGTCCCAAGTAATTACAGCTGATATTCAGCCACTTTTGAGAACCCAAATGACAAAGGAATGAAAGGAGGAATCTATTATCAGTGTGTTCTTGTTATCCTGCATTTAATAACTCCTGTATGAACTTTTTATGGGGTACAGAAATCATTTCATGAAGTCAGGAACCTTACCTACGTTTCCTTTGAAGCAAACAGAATATTTATGAATCCTCTGCCATCTTTCACAGTGTAAAATAAGTTTGCATTGCTAAATGTCACTTAATATCAACATGACATTTGTAAACTGTACACACACTACATGTTTGGTTTAAGCTTAAATCACCTTTTGGTCTTTTACTCTGCTTTTCTATTATTCACTAATTAAAATCATCATTGTATTCTTTAATATTTACAGTCAGACACTTACCTGTGCCTGGCAATTCCTGTGCCAACAAGTCGAGATGCCTATATTGGTGAGTGTCTTCCTTTTTTTTTTGTTTTTTTTGTTGCCAGATAAACATGCAATTTGTAGCTTTACTCAAAAAACAGAAATTATTGTTACCTTGCACAAACTAGATTGAACTGGGACATAATAAGAGGACACCTGAAAGCAGCGTGGAAGTGCCAAAAACCTCAGTCTCTTGAATGGCCGCTTCAGATCTATAACAAAAACCTTATTTAAGTCACTGAACTTGATCTCTCGACCAAGTTTGTGGTGTTGGTGTCTTTTGGAGAATTTTCATGCAAATACCGAACAGAAATTGTGGCTTGTGCAGCTGATGTACTAACAGACCCGAGCAAGGGGACAAATGCCAGCCAACTGAGGAGCTTTGCAAGGGAAAGCCATGGATACACCCACTGGATTCTGCTGTGGCTCACTATTGCCATTTGCTGGCATGAGGAGAGCACAAAGTTATTTTTTTTTTTTTTAATTTTGTGATTAAATAGTGGATTTACACTAGATGCAGAGAAAATAGACAAAAGTTAATGGGATGAGGCGGTTTTTCAGGGGTTGAGCTAGCTTAATGTTTCAGCATTCCTAGACATTTTGGACAATGCTATGCTTCCAACTTTGTCCCAACAGTTTGGGAAGGCCCTTTTCTCTTCCTGCATGACTGTGCCCCAGTGCACAAAGCAAAGCTCCATAAAGACATGGTTGTCTCACACAGAGTCCTGACCTCAACTCTGTCGAACACTTTTGGAATGAATTGGGGTGAAGACTGTGAGCCAGGCCTTTTCATCCAACATCAGTTCCTGACCTCACAAATGCTCTACTGAATGAATGGGCGAAAGTTCCCACAGAAACACTCCAAAATATTGTGAAAAGCCTTCCCAGAAGAGTAGAAGTTGGTGTAGCTGCAAAGCTGACAATGTGTTTAGAATGTGATGTCATTAAATTCCCTGTTGGTGTGAGGGTCAGGTGCCGCAATATGTGTTTGCCGTTTATGCACAGTGGCTGCAGTGTTTCAATGCCTTCTGCTGACACCGGAGTAAAGAATCGTTTATGTTTCATATGATGTTGTGATGATGTTGCCCTCATCAAAGCTTTAGGAAATCTTGAATGTTATTATGATTTACAAACTAAATTATATTAAATAGACTGTTTCATTGTCATTAAAAAATTAAACTAACCAGTAAAAATTTTAACAACACTGTCTGTCAAAATGATAGACGACAAGAAAGTCAAACGCGACCTCTAGCCCCACCTGACTCTGGTGACGACAGTGAGGTGTTTAATCAGTTTATTTGCACACTAAACAGCTGCAAATTGTGTTTAGTACCCCTGTGAGCAGATGGTCAGAGAGAATTGAGTCTTCATACCTGAATTATGTTGAGTACCTCATGCATTTGATTAAAATATTGAATATTTTAATCACAGTGCTTTTCCTCCACAGTGGACTTCATACCTCATGCCAATATGGCAACAGTCCATCATATGCTGCTTTTTGGCTGCCAGACCCCTGTCTCCACCAGCAGCTACTGGTAATACTCAATTTCTGTTAACATCTGTGCATGAAACAAACTGGACACATCCAGGCTTTTTTTTATCTTTGCTAACTCAAGTGAACCTAAAACTCCAGTCTGAGATCATGAGTATCACAACAAAATGAGTATGAACTTGTTTTGTAAACCTGTCTTTTTCTGGCTCAATCCATGGGGCCATAGGTCAGCATGTGCGCAGTGGGATGTATTTTTTTCCTTTTATTAATTAACATCTGCACACAGTGCTGGCTCTGAAAAAGTCACTGAATACGTAATAATGTTAATATCTGTGCAGTTAAAAATCTGTTTTCCCATCTAGTTATTCATGAAAACAAAGTTGTATTGATTGCATTATTTCTCTTTCAAGGGACTGTGGTAGTGTACAAGGAACTTGTCAGGATGAAGCTTCCATTATGTATGCTTGGGCTCGGAATGCACCACCTACTAAGCTACCCAGAGGTATGTCTCTCAAAGGGTTGGTTTACATTTGCAAATAGTCTTATCTATTCACCACCCTTAAGTTGTATCTCGCCATGTCGAGTTTTGCTATCGTTTGTCCATATCTATCTCAGATTTTTTTCAATCCATCCATTTTCCATACCGCTTATCCGTCTGGGTCGCGGGGGAGCTGGAGCCTATCCCAGCTGACTACGGGCGAGAGGCGGGGTACACCCTGGACTGGTCGCCAGTCAATCGCAGGGCCAACACACAAATACAGACAACCACACACTCTCACACTCACACCTAGGGGCAATTTAGAGTAGCCAATTAACCTAATGTACATGTTTTTGGTATTGTGGGAGGAAGCCGGAGTACCTGGAGAAAACCCACGCAGGCACAGGGAGAACATGCAAACTCCACACAGAAGGGCCCAGAAGGGACAGGGATTCGAACCTGTGAACCCTCTTGCTATGAGGCGACAGTGCTAACCACTGCACCACCGTGCCGCCACAGATTTTTTTCCTTTTCACCAATAAATTTTATTTTAAATATTTATTTTGTGGTGCTTACATTGTTGAGAAAGATGCATGTCTTTCCAGAAACACTGTCTTTGTCTTTGTGAGTGAGCGGCGTGTGCGATTGCTTTGGTTTTACCTGCGTTATGTGTCGCACAAACCATACATGATTGACAAAACTTTTCTGCGCATGAGCTGAAAACCCTTTGGTGAACCAGTGTTGAGTTATGGCGTCCAACACCCCCCCCCCCCCCCCCATACATCTTTTTATCTTTGTCCTTCTGTTGTTTATATCTCAATGTACTTTCAATATCTCAATTGTCTTTATCTAACCTCTGTTTTTGTTTTGTTGTCTCGTTAGATGTTGGTTTCAGAGTTGGAGGAAACTCAGGAATGTCCTACTTTGTGCTGCAGATCCATTATGGAGATGTCAGTGCTTTCAGAGGTGAATCCAGTTTAAGTCTGACATTTTTGTTTCATAAAGCTGATTAATGTGAGTGGTTAATCAAATCCACTAAAGTTCTGGAAGGATGCGAGTGTATAAAAGTTGTTCTGAGTGCCACAGCAAATGTCTTCATCATTTATCAGTGGCTATTTTAAGAAACACAACAGCCAAAGAGTTTCTTAAATTGTGCATTTTTGGGAGAAGAGACCTCAACATAAACCTCAAATTATTCAATTTTTATAGTACAGCTTTCAGCATAGGGTAAGGAGAAGAAGAGTTTAATTGAATTGTGTAGTCTATGGCATCCAATTAAAGAATTCTAAAATCCTGACCAATT
This sequence comes from Scatophagus argus, assembly GCF_020382885.2. Taxonomy (NCBI): domain Eukaryota; kingdom Metazoa; phylum Chordata; class Actinopteri; family Scatophagidae; genus Scatophagus; species Scatophagus argus. The sequence goes on along the minus strand of NC_058512.1, from coordinate 19,761,845 downwards.
TTAATAATAATAATAGTAAGAAGAAGAAGAATGACTTTATTGACAGTATATATATTTTTACATACACACACTGAATTTTTCTTCTGCATTTGACCCATCCTTAGTTGAACACACATGCAACACCCGGCAAATTACATGCAATGAAACGCACAAGAGCAGTGGGCTGCATCAAGTGCCCAGGGCAAATTGGGGGTTAAGTGCCTTGCTCAAGGGCACACCAGCCGGCTAAGGGAGGGGGGCAACATTTGTTGCGTTAATCACTCCACCACACCCTAATAATGTGATGCCATCACTTGATTCCGTCATTTTTTATCTAGGTCACATTTTCTGTTTGTTCAGTACTATGGTATACAACCAAATACCTGCAAAACGAATGATACTTTGATCTTCCTTAACTGTACTTGTAATTGTACTGTGTTTAACTCTAATCAGAGTGTTAGAAAACCAACACACTAAGCTGCTTTAGCAGTTAGCTCGAACAGACCTGTTATAAAACATAACAATATGAACCTCATAGTGTCTAGTGTTTGCAAACATAGAATAAGAGAGGTGTTCAACCATCCACCTCCATATAAAATAAATGTAATAATTGTATGTTTTTTTTCATGTTCTGTAGACCATCATAGGGATTGCTCAGGACTTACCCTAAAAATGACCTTGAAACCGTAAGTATTTACTTAAATTTTTTTGTTGAATGCTTTAAAAGAAATCCTAGTATTGAACTGAAAGTTCAGTTTCAATTCAGTTTATTTGTGTAAGGCCCACTTACAACAAAAGTTATCTCATGACACTTTCCAGTTAGAGCAGGTCTAGACCAAACTCTTTAATAAAGTTGGTGCCTGTTGGATAGGAACAAAGAGTGTTATGTGGTTCAGCTTGTTCTACCTGAAACTGCTTTATTTTTTTCTGGAGCCCCTGGAAGAATCTACACATGGAAACTTGAAAGGAATAGGAAGGAAATGTCAGGGGGAAAGTGACAAATATGGCAAAAACTTAACAGCCTCCTTTCCCTCCTAACTTTGACTCTTTTCAAAGGCAGCCATTCATTGCTGGCATATACCTGCTGATGTCTGTGGACACGGTTATCCTTCCAGGAAAAAAAGGTATGTTGGGTGTATATTTTCCTAGGTCTGAATATGCCAAGTTTAAAGATATGATGAATTCCCTCTTTAGGGCTTGTATGAAATTTTTAGATCTGTTTATCGTTGGAGTGCGAAAATATTAAACGTGAAACAAGTTTGTGTTAGAACTACTCTGACATTGCTTGTTTTAATCAGCCTCTTTTAGACATCATGAATAGCTCCATCCCAGAGTCAGGCGCTTCAACCTGGTAATAAATTGTGTCATAACAAAACATCATTACACCTTGAATTTAGATAATTGGTGATTAATAAAAATGATGCATTTGTTTGCTTTATCAAAACTGATTACATCAATTTTCAAATGTGCAAGTAAGTCATAGATTCAGTTTACATCTGAAGTTAAGAAGCCTTGGTTTGTTGAGAAGGCTTAAGCACTGCACTTCTCACTGGTAACTGAATGAGCGGCATTAAATATGAGATCTTGGTTTAATCCTTCTCCTACAGGGAAATAAGCATTAGCATTTAGCACTGTTTGTGTCAGAGCTTGATAAAAGTCTTGATAAAAGTTGGGAAAAGTATTTTGTCAATCTGGAACTTGTTCAAAAATGTAACTACATATAAGACTTGCAGTAACACATATGGTTGAGTCAGCATATGATATGCATCAAAACACAACACCTATGAAAGTCAATATATATGTTGACATATCAGTGTACCAGATTATGTCAACATCCAACTGTCGACACTTGTTAAATGATGCAGCTGTCTGTTGAGTCCGTGCCAAATACCGATGCTCATACTGATTCTCATTTTTCTCTGTTAGTCACAAACGCAGACATCGCTTGTGATTACACTTCTTATCCCATCTATCCATTCGCCTTCAGGACCCACACACACCATCTTGGTGAGTCATATCAGAGAATTCAACACTCTATTTCAGAGTAACTTATCAGTATCAGTGGAAGTCTAGACGAGTGTTTCTGTCACAGGTAAAGTGGTCAGTGGTTACAGGATCCGAGATGGGAAGTGGAGCCTGATTGGAAGACAGTCTCCTCAGCTACCACAGGTATGCTTTCACATCAGAAGTCAATTTAAAATTGACATTTGCAGGGAGTCCTTGAAGACTCTTCCCATGGACCTTGGTTTAGTATCATACCTGGCAGTCCCTTCACCATCAGTAAGGGTTGATAATAAGTTTTACTACATTGTATTATTCTATGTGACAATAAAAAATCTTATCCTCCTTCTTATACACAATTATAAACATATCTGTGCTCTGAGATCATTGTGTCAGACACAGTGCCATTTCAGCTTCAAATGTTTCTGAATTAATGGATAGTCTAATTAGTTCAAGTCTTGCTGTTGCATGTTAAATCGCAGTTTTTTGTTTTTCTCTTTTCTCTCTTTGGATGTGAGGAGGAGAATTTTAAACTCCAAACATGTACCTTTGTCTTTGAGTTTGCTTTGTCCTATGAGTTTGTGATATGCTGTAAATTTCCCAGCGACATTTATTGGAGTACTGACAGTTCATTACGTTAGTACTTTTCCATCCTATGACCTGGCCGTGGACTGTCCTGAAGGGGTCTGTGCAATGTCTGTTCAAGCCCTGCTATGCACCACCAACTATAAGTTGTTTGCATGTATCTCTCGTGTACATACAAATATACACACAGACTACTAAGAGCTACATTTATTAGAGGCCTCAAACATTAGAAATATTAATACCAACTCAGACAAGCATAATGAACAGTGATTTAGCAGCAACAAGTAAGTAAATAAAGATTTATGGCCATTATTGCCTTGATGTTAACTTTGCAGAAATTGAAGAACAATGTTTCAAAAACCATTCATCAACTGTTTGTTTTAAGGTGTTGAACAAAGGCAATGGTAAGCTGAACTGTCAAATATAATGCACATGAATAACAAAAATTCATGTAATGTATGCACATGACTAAAATCTCTGTATATTTAAAATGTCTCTAGTATAATCAGTAATATAATTATTATTATCAATAATACCAGTAATTAATTCAGTATATAATAATTCTAAATAGGTATAAATAAAGGAGAGAAGTTATGACACCATCTGCCAGCAGCAGGAAATTACATTTGAAATGTGAAGCCTTAAGAAATCTACATGCCAATATTCAATTATTGTCATTGCACCATCTACTGGCAAAAGGAAGTAAGCCTAAAGTGACAATCATAATGTTTTGTGAACTCGTCTTGTATGGTACCAATGCCAAAAATGCAGGAAAACAGTCAGGCTCAAACTGTGTGTTTGTCACATTAGAAAATATAATGAATATTAGAAGGACATTTATGATCATCCAGACTTGCTCTGGCTAATACCATTTTGAATTGTGTAATCTGAGGCCTCATACTGATGTGATATAGAATTCTACAATGCCTTCATCCAAAGATATTTCAGTAACCAAAAGGTATATTATATATAAAGGTATATAAAGGTCATCACAAAGGTATATTTGTGATGACCAACACATGATTTACAAAGATAGAGGCACAATTCAGAATTTCTATAAAGTAAGCTTGTAGTTCCCAGTTTTTTAAGGGGTTAATAACTATCAGGTTAAGTGTACATTAAGACTGGTACATCATAATTAAACCAAAAATATAGCAGAATTGACCACAGCAGTTTTTCAAATAGTTTGCTCAGTGTCCAGTGAATATTATTTCTCTTCAGGCATTCTATCCTGCTAACAAGGAGGTGAACGTGAAGTATGGTGACACTGTTGCAGCACGATGTGTGTTTACTGGTGAGGGCAGAACCTCCAAAACCTATATTGGGTGAGTTGTATTGTAAAGCACAACTAAACATGTATAATGTACAACAACTCAAAAGTACTTTTTCATTTTCTATGTTTTTGTTTCAGTTTTTGCTGTAGTTTTCAAATTACCTGAATGAGAGACGAGCTCTTGTTTGGACTGTGTTTGTACTGAAATACAGCTTACAGGTTATGTAAGAATGGCCTTGTGCCGTCATACCATGGTCCGTGGTCTCCTCTGCCACCCCTTTGTATCTTTACACTGAGGCCAAAGATATCCTTGCTTTTAACTTTGTATGGTCATGATGACTACCTCACCTACCCTGCTTTCTGTTTGGAGTGTGAGTTGTGCATAGCCTCAGAAATTAACACTATACATATGCAAGTGTACATACATGAACAGTAGGGGCAGTGTGGCGTCAGTGTGGGGACAGTATGGGAATGGTATATCTGTGTAAGAAAGTAGAGGGTCACAGCAAGCCACTCTGCTGAACTCAGTTCTTTCACTGGCACAAGCACCTTAATGTAGGAGCCTTACATTAGGGATGCATGCATTAGCTGACTAGTCATTTAAATTTTGCGATCCTAGCAAGTCAACACCAGAAATATTAGTAGGTATTAAACAGTTATGATTATTCTGTTCATGTACTTGTAGGAGCCTTTTCTAGAACTACAGTGCATCCGGAAAGTATTCACACCGCTTCGCTTTTTCCACATTTTGTTTCCACATTTCATTCCAAAATGGATTAAATTCATTTTTTCCCTCAAAATTCTACACAAAATACCCCATAATGACAAAGTAAAACAAGTTTGTTTGAATTTTTTGCAAATTTATTAAAAATGAAAAACAAAAAATGTAACATGTACATAAGTATTAAGTATTCAAAATTGAGCTCAGGTGCCTCCTGTTTCCATTGATCATCCTTCAAAGGTTTCTACAACTTTGGAAAGGCACACACCTGTCTATATAAGCCCTCACAGTTGACAGTGCATGTCAGAGCACAAACCAAGCCATGAAGTCAAAGGAATTGTCTGTAGACCTCCGAGACAGAATTGTGTCCAGGCATAGATCTGGGGAAGAGCACAGAAAGATTTCTGCCATCTTAAAGGTCCCAAAGAGCACAGTGATCTCCATAATCCATAAGTGGTAGAAGTAGAAGGGCCTTAGTCAGCGAGGTGACCAAGAACCCAATGGTCACTCTGACAGATCTCCAGCGTTGCTCTGTGGGGAGGGGAGAACCTTCAAGAAGGACAACCATGTCTGCAGCGCTCCACCAATCAGGCCTGTATGGCAGAGTGGCCAGATGGAAGCCACTCCTCAGTAAAATGCAAATGAAAGCCTGTCTGGAGTTTCCCTAAAGGCACCTGAAGGACTCTCAGACCACGTGAACCAAAATTCGCTGGTCTGATGAAACGCAGATTGAACTCTTTGGCATGAATGACAAGTGCCATGTGTGGAGGAAACCACCTCCACACATGAAACCAGACCACCTGCTCCAGACTGCACTGGATCTCAGACTGGGGCGAAGGTTTACCTTCCAACAGGACAACAACCCTAAGCATACAGCCAACATCACAAAGGAGTGGCTTCAGGACAACACTGTGGATGTTGAGTGGCCCAGCCAGAGCTCAAACTTGAATCCTATTGAGCATCTCTGGAGAGATCTGAAAATGGCTATGCACCAACGCTCCCCATCCTACCTGATGAAGCTTGAGAAGTTCTGCATTGAAGAGTGGGAGAAACTCCCCAAAAATAAGTGTGCCAAGCTTATAGGATCATACTCCTCAAAAGACTTGAGGCTGTAATTGCTGCCAAAGGGGCTTCAACAACGCATTGATCACAGGGTGTGAATACTTATGTACATGTTATATATTTTTTTTTATTTTTAAGAAATTTGCAAAAAAGAAAACAAGCAAACTTGTTTCACTTTGTCATTATCAGGTATTTGTGTAGAATTATGTTCTACACATTATATGTGTAGAATTTTGAGGAAAAAAATGGATTTAATCCATTTTGGAATGAGACTGTAACATAACAAAATGTGGAAAAAGCGAAGCGATGTGAATACTTTCCGGATGCACTGTATGTGTAAGTAGGACTCCACATTAGTCACTTACACTTACAATACAGGTAGGAACTCAGGGGACAGGGCTTGCTGGAAGGAGGAGCATAAAATAGTATTTTGAGCACTACGCTACATGAATGCTACATTCTGTATTAGTGAAATGTTTGCCTATATGAAGACCTTATGGACAGTGGTTATGTATTCTTGCCTGTAACACAAAAACAAATGATGAGCAATAAATATTCCAATAAATGCAGCAAGCGAAAATCGGAATTGTTGACACTGCTGAGAGGTGCCAGAGCGATCACATCAGCCCGTCTATACTGCCCCTCAGTGACTTTAAGTTTAACTGATGCAGCATACACTAAATTACGTATTGACATAATTTACACTGAAATGTCTAGTCAAATATTGCTAAAATGAGCATCCATTACTAATGTTAACAATGCTGGTTATCTGTTGTGTTTAAGATGTTGTTGAAGAATATGATTGGTTATGACCTATTCCAAATGGCTCTTATAATTTACACAATATTTCTTTGGACAACATCACAGATTAAACAGTCATCAAACAATTTTGACTATGTTTTCCTACTTTTAGACTGTTCAACTAGTTCAAACTTTCCAGAAATTAGTCATTAGGAAAATCCCTACCTTACGTACCATCCATGACGGTGTGTCTCCAGTGATCTCAGAATTAACAAAATATTAATTTTCTGCAGTGCTGCAGTGTTTATTCACATTATGCAAATCCAGTACTTTTATATGATCTCGGCTCTCTCATATGCCCTTTAATGGTATCCTCTAGTGATATGTTTAGTTGATAGTCAAGTATGTGATTAGTTACATTCATGAAGCAGCTGGTCATCTATGTCGGTATTTCCCAACCTTTTATGAGCCGCGGCACATATTTTACATTAGAAAGATCACACGGCGTGCCTCCAGGCAATAATGTTTGGATTAGTTGGCTGCTCTGTCCGCCACCGTACGCCGCCTGCCTAGAGCGCCGGGCGGGTGTAGCCAAATGATTATGCTGCGGCAATGCAGCGGTTGGGAATCACTGGTCTATGTAAACACATGGTTAAAAAGCAAGTTTATCTCTGACCTTACTGTTTGATTGCTCATACCCATGTAAGTACTGTATATACTGAATGCACTTAAAAGTCTAGTGTGTAGTGTGGTGTGCAGGACTTAGTGGCATCTAGTGGTATGGTTGCATGCTTGTATGATTAGTCACTGCAGAAGTATATTGCTGGATGACATCTCTCTATCATTGCAATATTCTTACTGAAATGAAGGTGTGTTTTTTCATGCACTGTTGATCTCTGTCTAATGAGTAATGATGAGTGATGTATTTATTTCCGGATATTTTTCTGTTTTTGTCTGCAGTGGTACCTCAAATGATGAAATGTGCAACTTCTATATAATGTACTACATGGACAGCAAACATGTTATCCCTTACATGAACTGCATGGAGACCGGCTCCAAAGAGCTGTTTCAGTATATTCCAGCTGAGGCCAATGTTCCCATCGCTGTCAGTCCAGGTCATATTAACTCTGGGATGCATATGGGAACTTCAGCAGGTACTAAGGGATTTTGATGTTCACAATGCGTGCCTCTTATTCATAGTTATTTAATTTGACAGTATTTTTTCTGTTGCAAAGAAATTCATTGTTTGCTATTGTGAGGTTCACATTTACTTTTCACTCCGTGTATGCCCCCCTGCCTTGTTTAATGTAGCTTACATTTTTACATTACATTGTTTTTTTTTTCCTAAAAGAACCTGTCTGGCTCTCACTAAACCTTTTTTCTACCCCAAAGATCATCAAGAGAACAGATTGTCGATGGATACAGATAAACCTGGGCAGGCTCTGGATCAGGGTGAGTTTGTCTATAAGGGGCTGCACCATTGTGTTATTACAACTACACTTGGTTGCAGTAGTGTTTACCCTCCTGAACCTTGAACTATAGAACTCCTGTCTGATAATCAGACTGAAGACCCATTTGATTACTGTATTATGCAGTCTGTGATTGGCCTCCTGGTACCTATTTTCTGTAGTTTCTGTAGAACAACAGCAGACACTTTGAATACATTTTTGCAGGTAATTTCCTGGTGAAATGAACACCTGTACAAGATGTCCTAATTTAGAATTTAAGACTTCTTTCACAAAAAATAAGTTTCTTCTCTAAGTTCTTTTTTTTCTCCTTCTTTATCTCAAAGGACATCACTGTTATATAACAAATCCTGGAATTATTTAATTAATTTTTTACCCCTGATTGGGTTAACTAAGAACTTAACTAGTGTTATCCATTTAGCAGACAAAGGGTAAGACTGTTTGCAGGCCAAGCTAGCAAAGCCAGCTGATTTGGGGTTCACTGTAATCATCACTTGTCCCATGTCCCTTTTAGAAAGAAAAAAAAATAGAAACCGAAATGGGGAAATTCATACTTAATATTTTTTGGTTTTAGCCAATCAAGTCTTACAAAGCAGTAAAGTCAGCAGCATAGGCAGATCAGACAGTCACACTGGGTCGGACAGCAGCTTGCTAGACAACACAAGAGCCACAAACTATGAACAACACACATTAGCTTTCCTTGCTTATCTAACGTAAAAACACGAACAAATGTCTTTGTCCTGCACCTTAGCTTATACGTCATACTTTTTTTGTCATTGTCAAGAAACAACAAGACAATATACAAGCACTTCAGAATACAAACATTCTCTCAGGGAAAAGTTTAGTATGTCAAGTCAAGTCAAGTCAAGTCAAGTCAACTTTATTTGTATAGCCCATTTTTACAAGCAGTTTGTCTCAAAGGGCTTAACATAACATCAGCAACATCCTCTGCCCTTTGACCCTCACATCGACTAAGGAAAAACTCCCAGAAAAACCTAACAGGAAAAAATGGAAGAAACCTCAGGGTGAGCAACAGAGGAGGGATCCCTCACCCAGGACGGGCAGACGTGCAATGGATGTTGTACAGGCAGGAAAGCAGTTAACAACATGAGAATGACATTACTAAAAAGACAAGTAAAATAAAATTTCAACTGTTTAGTTTCATTTTTGATACCACCTCAATATGGTTTAGCATTTCACAAGACTGAAATTATCATAATGAAATTATAATGAACTGCTGTATCTGCTGGAGGTGGTGTCTGCCTGTCGAACCCAGATTGGCAACTGGTTCCACAGCAGGGGTGCCTGATAGCTAAAGGCTCGTCCTCCCGTTCTACTTTATGAATTCTGGGAACTGCAAGTAAACCTGCACTCTGTGATCTGAGTGATCTATTGGGAATATATGGGACTATTAGATCCTGCAGGTATGATGGGGCTAGTCCATTTAGGGTCTTATATGTAAGTAGGAGAATTTTAAAGTCTATTCTGAATTTTACCGGAAGCCAGTGAAGAGAAGCTAAGATGGGGGAGATATGATCCCTTTTACTGATTCCTGTTAAAACTCTAGCTGCTGCATTCTGGATCAGCTGCAGGTTATTAATAGAGTAATTTGGACATCCTGACAATAGTGAGTTGCAGTAGTCCAGCCTAGAAGTAACGAAAACATGGACAAGTTTTTCAGCATCACTTTGAGAGAGGACACTCCTAATCTTAGCAATATTACAGAGATGAAAGAAGGCGGTCTTAGAGGTCTGTTTGATGTGATTGATAAATGACACGTCCTTGTCGAAGATAACGCCGAGGTTCCTCGCAGTCGTACTGGGGGCCAAAGTAATGCCGTCCAGAGAGACAGTATTTTCAGCTATTCTAGTTCTAAGGTGTTTGGGGCCTAGAACAATGATCTCAGTTTTGTCTGAGTTTAATAATAAAAAATTGGAGGTCATCCAGTCCTTTATGTCCTTAAGACATGCCTGGAGTCTGGCTAATGGCTCTGTTTCTTCAGGCTTTAAGGATAAGTACAGCTGAGTGTCATCAGCATAACAATGAAAGTTTATGCCATGTTTCTGAATAATATTTCCTAGAGGGAGCATGTATACGGTGAACAGGATCGGCCCAAGCACTGAACCTTGTGGAACGCAGAGGCTAACCTTTATATATGAAGAGGAAACATCATTAACGTGAACAAAGTGAAATCTATCTGATAAATATGATTTGAACCAGCGTAGCGCAGCCCCTGTGATCCTAGTCTCATGTTCTAATCTGTGCAATAAAATGTTGTAGTCTACTGTGTCGAAAGCAACACTGAGATCCAGTAAAACGAGTATGGAGACAAGCCCGCGGTCCGATGCCATGAGGAGGTCATTTGTGACTTTAACCAGTGCTGTTTCTGTGCTGTGATGGGCTCTGAAACATTTCAAAGAGACTGTTCCTGTGTAGGTGATCCATTAACTGATCTGCAACCACTCTTTAAAGTATTTTCGATAAAAACGGGAGGTTGGATATCGGCCTATAGTTTGCTAAGATGTCTGGGTCAAGAGAAGATTTTTTAAGTAAAGGTCTAATGACAGCGGTTTTAAACGCCTGTGGTACATAACCTGTTGTTAAAGATAAGTTGATCTGATCTAGTATGCAGTCTAGTAGCTGTTCAGCTGCAGCAAATTAGATGGCTTGTAGACATACTTGCAAATGACTCAGCCGTTCAGTACAGGAGGTTTTGTTTTGTATCCCACTTCCTCAGTTTGGTACACCCTGTGACACAAACACTGTTTTTTTTTAAAATAGTCTACAACTCTAATGTGCAAAAGAAATTTTAGAGTGCAAGGTTTATATGAATATTTGACTGTGCACCAATTGTTGTCCATCAGCTTTAGCATTTAGATCAACATTTAGATCAACTGTTGAATACATTACGGTTTCATGGGTAGTTACAGTGAAAATGGAAAAATATTATTGTCAAGCTGTGTACCAGCTTTGTTGAGCTGACGTCTGGTTTGGCTGTGGATACACTTCAAACATGTAATTTACAGTGGTATCCCTCAAATGTGTCAATAAGCAGAATGAGAACCTCATGCAGCATTCAGTCAGCCACTTGCTGCATATTCAAGCCATGCTAGTGCAATTTAGTGCAATTTATGTCTACACCTGCTGATATGTGACCATACTCTGTCGTAGAGAATACAGGATTTTAATAAGAACTATGTATTAAATATTGAGCTAAACTTAAGCTAATCATACTGCGACTTTATCATCAGACTGAGCTGGCTTCCATGCACACTGGGGCAGTGCAATCTGATCATATTTAATGAGAGGAGAATGTATTGTTTCATAATGTGCTCTATTGTTGATTTTATCATGGCACAAATCTCAAAGTAAGCGATAGGAAGCAGCTCTCAGCAATATCAACCCTTGACTTCACTAGTGCGTGCATGCGTCGATACATTTGCGAACTGACTGCACTGTCTCAGAGTCTGAGGGAATACTGGGAGTGCAGTTTGATGTGCTTTACGGAGACATGCTTGCACCAGGATATACCCGATGACAGTGCGGACAGGGACTGCACTGGTAGCGGTAAGAACAAAGGGGGAGGGTTTGCCGTGCTCGTTAACAACCGGTGGTGTAATCCAGCTCACATCACAGTGAAGGAGCACATCTGCAGCCCGGATGTGGAACTGTGTGCCGTTGGACTACTTCCATATTACTTGCCCAGGGAGTTTTCACATGTTGTCATCGTGACTGTTTATTTTCCCCCCTCTGCAAACCCCAGTACGGCATGTGACACTATTCGCTCTGCAATAGCCCGGATACAGACTCAGCTCCCCGAGTGCATTTATTGCTATCTCAGGTGATTTCAACCACACTAACCTTGACAAAATACTCCCCACTTTCACTCAGTTTGTGAACTGTCCCACCAGAATGGGAAGAACAATAGACCTGCTGTATGTATAAATAAAAATATCAACACAATAGATGATCAAAACTGTAAATAAAATACCAGAAAAAATGTTTATGTATAAAAACAGTGGGTGCAGGTGCAAGACTTAATTGCAACATCAAGAATAAAGTGAACTGTGGCCTGTGAGGGAATAAAAATTGTAAAGCAATTGAAAATACTTAAATATTACTAATGGTAATGGTAAAATGGTAAGAAAGGGACTTTAAAGACATTGTATTCTAAATACATAGACAGCCTTGCAGCTATAACAGCTTCCACTCTTCTGAGAAGGCTTTCCATAAGATTTTCAAGTGTTTCTGTTTGAGTCTTTGCCCTTTCATACAGTAGAGCATTTGTGAGATCAGGCACTGAGCCATTGCCTGGCTCGTGATCTGTGTTCTATTTCATTCCAGAGGTGTTTGGTGGGGTTGAGGTCAGAGCTTTGTGCAGGACAGTCAAGTCCTTCCACACCAAACTCAGCCAACCATGTCTTTATGGACCTTGTTTTGTGCATTGGGCACAGTCATGCTGAAATAGAAAAGGACCTTCCCCTGACTGTTGCCACAAAGTTGGGTTTGAGATTTGGGTCCAAAAGTAAACCCAGATTTCTCCAGACTCCTTTTAATCTGAATTTGCTGATATCCATGTTTTGATTACTGCTGACAGTTTGTAATACTTTAGAGGTTTGTCTTTTCATTAGTATTAACTAGGAGATGCAGCTGCGTATTATCCACACTACCAGTCAAAAGTTTGGACACTCCTTCTCCCTCAGTGGTTTTTCTTTATTTTTGTAATTTTCAACATTGTACATTAATACTGAAGACATCCAAACTATGAACATAAAAAACGTATGGAATTATGTAGTAAACAAAAAGGATTTAGCATCCCAGAATATGTTTTATATTTTAGATTGTCCAAAGTAGTCACATTTAGCTTTAGTGACAGTTTTGCCCACTCAAGCCTTTCTCTGATTGGATTCTTGAAGTAGTCTCCTGGAATGGTTTTCAATTCATAGGTGTGCCTTGTCAATAGTTAAGTTGTGCCATTTCTTGCCTTCTTAATGTGCTTTAGGCCGTCAGTGCAGAGGTGGGTGGGTACAGAGTCAATAACCCTTTAAGTGCTACTACAACCACTGTACAAATCCGTATTATGACAAGAAACATTCAGTTAAGTAAAGAGAAAAGACAGTCCATCATTACTCTAAGAAATGAAGGTCAGTCAGTCCGAAAGATCTCAAGAACTTTGAATGTATCAGTGCAGTCGCCAAATTACAACAAAAGTTACCCGAGAGAGGGAAAGAGAAAAGGAGAGCGAGTTGGAGAGGAGGGGTACACAAACAGAGATATGTAGCTAGAGCAATAATACCAGAGTACTGGAACTATAACAATAATGATATGTACAGTAAGTACTGTACTACTACTGATAATAATAACAACAGCAATAATAATAGTAATAGTAGTGGTGGTGGTAGTTGCAGTAGTAATAATAATATAGAAATATGACTAAACAAAAATAATAGCTGTCAGTATCAACCAGAACCACAGCAGGATGAACAACTACAACCCATGGGAACCTATGAGTTGAGAAAGCGCAAAGACTCTATGGAAGAAGTCAAATTGATAATGGGACATAAATGTGTGCAGAAAGAGAGGGAGAGGAAGAGCGAGAAGCTCGGTGCATTATGGGAGATCCCCGGTTAGTCTTAGCCTATAGCAGTATGACTGGGGGCTAGCCTAGACCAACTTTAACTATAAGCATTATCAAAAAGGAAATTTCTACGTCTACTCTTAAACGTAGAGAAGGTGTCAGCCTCCTGGCCCTAAACCGGGAGATAGTTCCACAGTAGAGGAGCTTGATAACTAAAGGCTCTGGTTCCCATTCTACTCTTGGAGACTCCAGGAACCACAAGTTCCCAAGTAAAAGGGAACGTAGCGTTCTAGTTTAATAATAGGGTTTTAAGATATTATAGTGCTTGACCATTAAGTGCTTTACATGTGAGAAGAATATTTTTAATTCTATTCTGGATTTTATAGGCACCCAGTGTAGAGAAGCCAATATAGGGTTGGAAGGTGATGAATTTAGTCTCTAATGAGTAGAGTTTTGTCATTAAAAACGTCATTCATGCATGCATCTACCACACAAACCTTATCCCTTCTTTTGCTATGCTCAGATTTAAACTATCCTAAATTTCTTGTTGCTTCTTCTTTAATTTCATTTTAAACTTAGTTTTCTTATATACATATACTTTAACCCATATTGTATTGAGATTGGCATCATTGTATTTTTACTAACTTTTTTATTGCAGGCATAGCAATAGTAATAATGGCAAAATCATCCAATTTATAGAAAACAGATCTACCTGAAGCATCTTTTATCAGCGGTTACAGAATACCAGTGATTATGGTACCATGTTGAGAATGGTTTTAACGTGTCTGAATTTGTCTGTCTCTCTACTTGTGGTGTAGACTACCATTTGGAGCAAGACTCATCATGGCCCCAAGGGTTTCTCCAGCTAGGTCAGGTGTCAGGACTTGCACTTGACACAGATTCTAACTTGGTCATTTTCCACAGAGGTGACCATCACTGGGGGGCAGAGTAAGTCGCACTCACATTTTTTTTCTGTAGATAAAGGTTTCCACAGTCCATGAAAAGCTAAAGAGCTCACTTCTGCCACCTCTTTCAACTGTTTGTCAGATGACACATGATCTCTGCACTCCCATGTTTCCTCATTTTTAAGCCTGTTGCCAATGGAGGGCAAAGGTATCTGATTTACTCACAATGACTGATAACCTAGGCATATCAGAATCAGAATTCCTTTATTTATCCCCGAAGGGAAATTCTTTTTCGTACAGACATTGCACTTGCAGTATTCCCGACCAAGAAAGATAAGTGAAAGGTATAAAAATAGGATAAACAAAACAAGATAAGTATAAATCAGAAATCTAAAATTACAGGTATTTACATAAATCTAAAATCTCAAAGTACAGGTATTTACAATGTGTTCAAATTTTTTTTAAAAAATGTAAAAATACAGGTATGTACATGTGTAAAAACAATATATGCATTGTATATATAAAGTGAGTGTGTCCGTCACAGTGCTGAGTTTAGCAGTTTGATGGCGACAGGCAGGAATGATTTCCTGTGTCGCTCTGTGGTGCATTGTGGGAGTAAGAGTCTTTTGCTGAACGAGCTCCTGTAGCTGATCAGCACATTGTGGAGAGGGTGAGAGGGAAAGTCCAGTATAGTTCTTATTTTGGACAACATCCTCCTCTCAGTGACACTGACACTGTCAGAGAGTCCAGTTCCTCTCCACAACATGGCTGGCCTTCTTAATGATTCTATTGAGTCTGTTAGTGTCCCTCACCCTCAGACAGCTGCCCCAGCAGGCAACAGCATATGTGATGGCACTGGACACCACCAACTCATAGAACATCCTCAGCGTGTTGCAGTCACCCAGTTAAAACAACTAGACAAGTGATATGCTGCTCTGTACATACTTAAAGTGTCTAAATTGGTTCCCTTATTGTTAACTAGTGAGCAATAATTTTCAATATCCAATATGTCGTATATACAGACCTGCCTCTTAAAATTAGATTATGTATGAGCACAGACAAAATTACAGCAGTGAATGTGAAAACATCCTTATAGGGCCCGACCCCGCCGATACATCATTCTGCACAGTGAAGTTAAAACATTCAACAGTAGGAATCGTGTTTCAGAGAAGCACTTGAACCAAGGTTGAATATTTAATTTTACCATTCAGGAGACATTTCTCAAGAACAAATTTGTGATGTGGACACCAAAGGTAGGCTTTGTCTTCCCGGTGCTGGTACATAATACTTCCACTTCTGCTGACCTTGTTTGCCACCTTCAGTTTATAACGGCCACTACTGACAGTCAGCTGATGGTCAGTGATTAGCAGAGCAGTTAGCTACAGGTTCCTATCAGTGCACTTAATTTGGCATGGATGCTAGCTGGGTGGGTTTAAGGCAAAGCACTCAAAATGAACATGAAAAAAATGAATATGACAAAAACTGCCATGATTTCCCTGTGGAAAATAAAAATTAAAATTGACTGTTTTTGTTTTTTCAGCTCTTTTAATGCCCAGGCTAGATACCAGCAGAGGTCCTTGGGTCCCATTCAGCAGTCCACTATTTTGGTTATGGACCCAGCGAAAGGCAACATCCTGAAGGCTTCTGGCAGAAACATGTATGTTGTAGTGTACTTTAATTTTATTAAGACAGTAGTCTGGTTGAACACTTGATGCTGATAGGCTGTCACTTAATTCCTGGTAATGGAGACCTACTATGTAGTTCTAGTGAAACCATCTCCAGTCACTGTAGGTTAAGTAATCATCTTAAATCCCATTTGTTATTCAGCTCCCTACTTCTGGCTGTGGCCATGGACTATCATTTGTTCATGAAAATCTGAAATTGACTTGGGGTCAATGACATCGTGGATAGCTAAATAGTTTTATTGTTAAACCTACTGTGAAATTATTATTAATTATCCAATTGCCAATTTGTATATAAGGTTTGTCCTGTTACTGGATTAATGAACATAGTTTCCATTGCATAGGAACTTTATGGGATGGGAATGATTGTTCTAGGTAAACTCTCAGGTGTTCAGGCTTCATCAAGGAAAATGGAGTCACAGCTTTTGAAAAACACAACACAACCTGCATTAAAAACTGAGAGAGAGGAAATTGCCTTGTAATGATGCGATTTTCTGTTTTTGCAGGTTTTACTTGCCACATGGAATAACTACAGACAAGGAGAATAATTACTGGGTTACTGATGTGGCTCTTCATCAGGTAAGCTGCAGGTGCTCATGGTGCAGCTAAGTAGGTTTAAAATAAATTGATTTGTTATAGCAACTTATAATGATGGTCTGTTAATGATGAACTAACTGTTAACACATCATCATACATTTGTAAATTATTTATTAAAAACTCATATGCACTATTTAAATTTTGTAAGTCATTTAAAGAATTTCCTCTTGGGGATAAATAAATAGTGAATATTCTGATTCTGATTCTGAAAAGCTGCTTAAGTGCTCAAAACAGATTAACATTCAGTACACAACAATGTGTTGTAACAGGACCAACAAAGAGTTCCCTTTCTGTTCTCATCAGGTGTTAAAAGTCAGCAGCGATGGCAGAGACAGAACCTTGCTAGCGCTGGGAGAGGCTTTCACACCAGGAAGTGACAACCACCACTTCTGTCAGCCTACTGATGTGGCTATAGACACAGAGTCCGGAAACATTTTTGTGTCCGATGGCTACTGCAATGCTAGAATAATGAAATTCTCTCCTGATGGCACATACCTGTCCAAGTGGGGTGCAGGTTTGGATCCTAACACACATACACACACTCTTAAGTATTTTAAAGCACGTCTTGTTAAGGCAATGAACCTTTTCAGTGTAGTGTAAACAAAGTTATAAAAAAATAATAAATGAAAAAGAAATGTACTGCTGTGGATAGGACAGCAACCCTGTGTTGGAGAGGCATCCGGAAAATGCATTTTAGCAAATTAATGGAGTAATTAAAAAGTAATAATTAGAATAATTAATAAATTAGTCAAGTGGTAAAATCCAGTGGTTCTCCAAGTGAGGGCTCATTGAGGTTGCATCATCAGGGAACGGCTGCTGGAGGCTGGGGTACCTCAAATGTAGTGGCCTGCACTTTCTCCAGACCTGAACCCCATAGGTTTTCTAGCTGAGTCATTGTGCAGAGGGTTGTAACCCTGCATCCCAGAACCTCAGCGGTCTGAGAGCAACCCTTCAAAAAGAGTGAAATGCCATGCTTCAGCAGACATGACATTTTCCCAATCCTCTTCTGGATCATCCAAATGCTCTATAGCAAACTTCAGATGGGCCGAAACATGTACTGACTTAAGCAGGGGGACATGTTTGGCACTGCAGGATTTTAGTCCCTGGCGGCGTAGTGTGTTACTGATGGTAGCCTTTGTTACTTTGGTCCCAGCTCTCTGCAGGTCTTTCACTAGCTCCTCCCATGTGGTTCTGGAATTTTTGCTCACCATTCTTGTGATCATTTTGACCCCATTGAGTGAGATGTTGCGTGGAGCTCCAGATCGAGGGAGATTACCAGTGTCTTCCATTTTCTAATAATTGCTCCCACAGTTGATTTCTTCACACCAAGCAGCTTACCTATTGCAGATTCAGTCTTTCCAGCCTGGTCTTCCCAATCTTGCTTGTTTGTAGGTGACCAAATACTTACTTTACCGAAGAATTTACCGATTAATTCATTAAAAATCCTACAATGTGGTTTCCTGGATTCTTTCCCCCTATTCTGTCTCTCATAGTAGAAGTGTACCTATGATGAAATTTACAGGCCTCTCTCATCTTTTTAAGTGGGAGAACTTGCACAATTGGTGACTGACTAAATAGTTTTTTGCCCCGCTGTAAATGCCCTACTTTCATGATATAATATCACTGTAACATGAGCTTTTTACATTTTCCATAAATTTCACCCAAAAGTCGAATATCCCTAACTTTTTGTGATTAACGTATATATCTGTTATATTTAGATGGTTTCAAATCAAATCAAAACCAAAATTTTAAAGGCGTGGCTGGATGTACTCAACAGGGCATAACCTTTCAAAATTTTATTAAAACTAAATTTGTGAATATTGGCCATGCAACCATATTACACAAGTGTGTAACAATATAACATGATATTTCATATTAAGTCCATTGCCTTTAAGAAAATGAAACTTGGTATGTGAGTTCTCCATGAGAATGTGCCTGACATACTGAGCCATTATACCAACAACCTCAACTTGTTGCATTACTAAATAATAAGTAAATAAAAATAGAAAATGCATAAATACAGAACAAAAGACAAAAACAGGTACTGGGGAAAAAAAAGAGATAAACTGACATGAGACATGGCATTCTTTTTTTCTTTTTTTCTTTTTTTTTTGTTTAGAAAGGCAGTTATTCTCTTTATGAGTTAGCATTGTTCGTGCCAATTTTGCAGATTCCGATCTACTATAATTGACAGTGTACACAAACAAAAACCTGCTCATCCTCAATACAAAATTTTGCTTTCATAATAAAAGAAATTCTTAAACTTTACAATTTCCTTCCAAATTAAAGCAAGTGGAAAAAGCAACAAATAACAATTAACTGAAAATGAGCTGTACACCCAAATTTATCTGACATATTTTACTTTACCAAAGAAAAAGCAGGTGCAACAGATTTGTTTAACAAATCAAATGACGGTTATTTATTTCATTTTATGGTGTGTCTATAAATTCACCAGAGCTGAGGTAATTTATCAGATTTCTGAGTCCTGTTGTTAACTTTTCGGGTTAAATTTTCGGGCTGTGGTCAGGAAGAAGGGAAGATTTTCCAAAGCAGAAGTTAGCTCCGAAGCTAACCTTCATTTTTCAAGTAATTTTGTTTACAAGTGGCAAAACAGCACATGAGAACACTGCTTGTTCTTGAGAAGTAGTAGCATTTATTTACCGACTGTGTATGTATTCACATACATACTGCTCTCTTTCTTATTGGAGCTACGGTACTCTGGTAACATTCTATTCTCAACTATGGAGAACGGTTGATCATCCAGGGTCATAAATTTCATAATTTTCCTCGTAACTGCTTTGGGTTTTTCATTGCTCATTCCAAGTAAACAGGACAGGCTGCTGACTTGTGTCTGGCGCTGAGTTCTAGCTAGCTTTAGCTTTATCTGCTTTTCCTTTGCCAGCTTCTTTAAACTGGGCATGTTCAGCTGGGTACTGGTGGTTTAAGTGTCTGATGAGGTTTGTTGTCACAGATGTTTTCATGGCAGTCCGCCATGGTTTACTTTGTGTGGCATGTGGCATAAAACAGACCGCCTTTTAATCTGAGATACAGGAGACTGACCAGCTGGTCTCAAGTCTGGGCTGAGCACTCTGGAAAAACGCCCGTCCCTGGCCGGTCGATCAGTGCATTTATAGTACTGTGTAATATTTTCAAACAGCTTGTAGACATTAGTATAGAACTTTGGTTATTGTACACATCAATCACAAGAAGCCTCATCTCGTCTCGTCTCGTCTTCCTCCGCTTATCCAAATCTGGGTCACAGGGGCAGCAGCCTCTGCAGGGAAGCTCAGACTGTCCTCTCCCTGGCCACTTCCACCAACTTGTCTGGGTGGGATATCAAGGCGTTCCCAGGCCAGACGAGAGATATAACCCCTCCATCGTGTCCTGGGTTTGCCCCGGGGTCTCCTCCCAGATGGACATGCCCAAAACAACTCCTCAGGGAGACATCCAGCAAGCATCCTAACCAGTTGCCCGAACCACCTCAACTGGCTCCACTCAATGCGAAGGAGCAGCGGGTCTACTCTGAGCTCCTCCCCAATGCCCAAGCTCCTCACTGTATCTCCAAGGCGGAACCCAGCCTCCCTGTGGAGGAAACTGGCATGGACTTTTCTGGGGAGGCTAAGAAGTGTGATACTTATATAGTTGGAACACACTCTCTGGGGACCACCATCCCAGTTTGCCACTCCAAGGGCACTTTCCCCAATGACCATGCAGTGTTGCAGAGGCGTGTCAGCCATGACAGCCCCACAACATCCAGAGCCTTTAGGTACTCTGAATGGACCTCATCCAACCCTGGGGCATCACTGCTGTGGAGTTGTTTAACTGCCTCAGCGACTTCTGCCCCAGTGATGGAAGAGCCTCCCCCCGAGCTGCCCTGCTGTTTCTTCTGAGCAATGCGTGTCGGTGGGATTAAGGAGATCCTTGCAGTATTTCTTCCACCACCCAACTATATCATCAGTCAAGGTCAGCAGCTCTCCACTTCCACTGTAAACAGTGTAAACAACGTGCCGCTTCCCCTTCCTGGGTCACTGCATGGTTTGACAGAATTTCTTCAAGGCCGACCAAAAGTCTTTCCCCTTGGTCTCACCGAACTCCTCCCACACCTGAGTTTTGCTTCCATGATTGGGACTCCATGTCCCCCACCACCCCGAAAATGCAATCGAAGCTCTGCCTTAGGGGGGAGTTAAGACCATTCTGAGTGGGTCCTCAGCTAAACGTTCTTAGCAGACCCTCACTTTTCGTTTACGTCTGCCAGGTCTATCCGGCTTTTTCCCCCACCACCTGATCCAACTCACCATTAGGTGGTGAACCCTAACCCTTATGTTCGAACATGGTGTTAGTTATGGACAAACTGTGACTAGCACAGAAGTCCAATAACTGAACACCACTTGGGTCAGATCAGGCAGACCGTTTCTCCCAATGACTCCCCTCCAGGTCACACTGTCATTGCCCACGTGAGCGTTGAAGTCCCCTAGTAGAACAGTGGACTCTCTGGTAAGGGCACCTTCCAGCACCTGTCCTAAGGACTCCAAAAAGAGTGGGTACTTTTAACTGTCATTTGGTGCATAAACACAAACAACAGTCATGACCAGTTCCCCGACCCAAAGTCACAGGGAAGCAACATCTTTCACTGGGGTAAACCCCAACATAGAGGCAGCGAGCCATGGGGCTATGAGAAGGCCCACTCCTGCCCTCCACCTCTCATCTACGGCAACTCTAGGCCTGGCTCCAGGACAGGGCCCTGGTAACGCTTTGGACAGGGTACACTTGTACTTGGTTTTGCCTTCCATAGACGTTCCAAGAAGCATTTTCAGAAAGTGCAAATAGGTGCTTTTTCATTTAAGATTTAGCTCAGTTTTATAGTGGGTGGTAAGTCATATTTGCTTAACCTTGCTGTTTTTTTCATAGATGAATTATTTATTGATAATGCAATAATTTAGTAGGTTTACATATTACTGCCCACAAGTCAACAGTTGACGCAATCTGCACATACTCATCTTTCTTGTCTTATTTTTCTGATTGAAGGCTCGTCAGACAGGAGGAGACACATACCATTCCAAATTCCCCACAGCCTGGTGTTCCTTCCTGACAGAAAGGAAGTTTGTGTGGCTGACAGGGAGAATGGACGTATTCAGTGCTTCATAGCTGAAACTGGAGAATTCGTTAAGGAAATAAAGAAAGATGAGTTTGGAGGGGAAGTGTTTGCAGTCACCTACAGTCCTGCTGGAGGTAAGTTCTCAGACTGATCTGGCCAGGAACATTCATCACTTCTTGCACTTACCATTTTACATTATGACAATGTTTATTTATGCATTCTAGCATTCTACTGACACAAAATGCATTTTAAAACATACAGTTAGTTTCGTAGTCTAAAACTTAGTATACTTGATCTTAATAGAAACTGTACTTGGGGATTTATAGATGAACAACGCTGGCAAATTATTAGTAATTAGTAACACTTAGTATTTAGTATTAGTGACACTACTACTAATACTACGGTTGTTATTATGATTATTAGTAGTACTGTGTTGTTGTTAAATTATTAAATTTGTAATTTTCTGTTGGAAACTTTCTAAGGCCAATATTCTCCTTCCTAATTAGCATGTGGTCATTAGCATAAAGGTTTCAGCTTTTTGAACTTTTTTCTATAAATTTAATATCTTAGTCGTGTACTGCCCAACAGTAAATGCTATGTGACAGAAACTCTGATTCCACTGCTTTGGAGAGACATGTCTTATTTTATTCACAATCCGTATCATGCCCATGCCTTTCAGCATGTTGTCTGGTGGCCAGTTTTTATTTTGCCATTAGGTAAATCTTGCATTATTCTCCTTTTCAGTCTCACTTCTATTCCAATGAAAAAATAAATGCAGTGGTCCTGTGAAAAGTTGTTTTATGTCTAAGCCTGTGAATATTCTCATTCATCCAGGTCATGGTTATCTCAAGGAAATTCAATCGAATGCAACTGGACTTAGTTATTGCTCGCCATTGCTCGCTTGACTAGTCTGGGACTAGTCCCAGCCTAGTCAAGCGAGCATGAACTGATGAAGCCTCTTGGATGAGAGGTGAAACGTCTTCAAAGACAAATAACTAAGTCCAGTTGCATTCGATTGAATTTCCTTGAGATGTTTTATGTCTACCACATGTGTGTAAGACTGTTGAATTTCAAAAAATAACCCTGATGATATCCAAGTCTGATACTGTAATTTTTTTTTGTAGCTTGATCAGTACTATGGGATAAAAGTCAAAATATCTTAACTAGATAATGCTACAAATATGTCTTTAATAAAAGTTTTTAATTCAAGAATTCACAAGTGCCTGAAGGCAGAATGAATCTGAAATTTGGCAGATGCAGTTTATAAACACAATATTCCTCCCCAGCTCAACAACACCAGAAGGAAGCATCACTGAAACATGCATGCTTATGATCCGATACCTGTTTGCTACATTTTGATAGTCCAGGTTGTCAGTCCCAGCCTCACACTCTGCTTGCTGTTATTTGCTGGGCAATAAACGCCCACTGCCCAAAGGTTGGCACCCAGAGATGTCAGAAAACAATAAGGAAATATAGGGTCAGAGGGCATGGACTCTGCAGATACATACACCACCACACCACTGTAGTGGGTCATAAGTGATGGGGCCAGGGATTTCTATTTTACACATTGTATTGTTAGGAAAATCCTCC
The DNA here is from genome assembly GCF_020382885.2 of Scatophagus argus. Lineage (NCBI taxonomy): Eukaryota > Metazoa > Chordata > Actinopteri > Scatophagidae > Scatophagus > Scatophagus argus. The sequence goes on along the minus strand of NC_058512.1, from coordinate 19,738,570 downwards.
TCATGTTTTTAACTTTTGTGTGTGTGTGTGTGTGTGTGTGCATGTGTGCGTGAAGATGGCTTGATCTTTGCAGTAAACGGGGTCTCTCCGTATCGCTCAGCTCCAGTCAGAGGTTTTGTAATAAATTATTCAACCAAGGATATTTTGGATACCTTCAGCCCAGAGAAAACGGTAATCACACACACACACACACACACACACACACTATCTATCTATACCATACTGAAACACCCATGTAAGCTGAGTATGGTTGAAGACAGCCACTTATTGAGCCACAAGTCATTCATGACTTTTGTGAATGGATAATGTGCAACAAAGATCTTCATTTGAAATTGAGCCAGGGATGTTGCAGATACATTGCATGCTGTAGAGGCAGGGTACACCTTACACCACAGACAACCATTCACACTCACATCTACAGGCAATTTAGTAGGTCTGTCCTGAGTAGTTCAAAGCTTTGAGGATTTGTTTATAATTTAGACATTTGATTCAGCAATTTGTCTAAACCTGGTATTTATGCACAGCTGCTTGCAGGAACAGATCGGGATGTAATCATTTCCTCTTTTTAATTGATATTTTAACGGATAAATATAATTACAGATCATATTGCACCATTTGCAATATGACATTGGTTTCAATGTTTAACTACTCTCTCTGATACAAATTTTCAAATACAAATACACAAAAACATGAGCAACATACACACATACCCAAACAAGTCTCCATCTTGTAGCCTGATCTGATTAGGTGAACATGGTGGAACTACTTTATGCAGTCAGTTAGATGGTATTAACAGAGAACAAGTTGTTACAGATGGAGACAGTCTTTTTGGAACATGTATTGCTCTCTAGCTGAGAGACAAAAACCAAGGGCTATCCAGGCGTAGTTTAACAAACTGCTGTATTGCCCTGCATTAATTGCAGCAGCATGTGATTCTGTCTGAACAATTGAGTTGTATTTTCATTTATTTGCAGGAGTTTAAAATGCCTCATGACATAGTTGAAACCAGGGATGGCAACATCTTTGTCGGGGATGCTGGCAATAAATCAGTCTTCAAATTTACCACTGAGAGTAAGTTGTGATCATTCTAAACTACTAAATGTTGTCATGTTCAGGATTCATCTCCAATTAATGTGTATGCATTAAGTGATTCACTGTTTTCTCCAAGATACTGGTAAGAATACTGAACTTTTTGTTGTTCTTGTGGCTGCAGTTCTGTAATTAATTGTAGTTTTGTTAACTACTGTAGTTAAAAGTGCCTTGATTTGTTTTTTGTTTTTTTTTCCTTCCAATTTTCAGAGTTACATCGCTCTGTCAAGAAAGCTGGAATTCAAGAACTTGAAGGTGAGTGTTGATTATTTTAACAATTTTAGACTTATTGTGGCACGGTGGTGCAGTGGTTAGCACTGTTGCCTCATAGCAGGAGGGTTCCAGGTTCGAATGCCGGCCTGGGCCCTTCTATGTGGAGTTTGCTTGTTCTCCCCGTGCTTGCGTGGGTTTTCTGCGGGTACTCCGGCTGCGTGGTTGTCTGTCTTTGTGTGTTGGCCCTGTGATTGACTGGCGACAGTCCAGGGTGTGCCCCGCCTCTTGCAAATAGTCAGCTGGAATAGGCTCCAACTCCCCCACCTCAGTTCTTTTGAGTCCCACACTATCACCACACAATAGCGGAATCAGTAAACCGACGTTTATCTGATCAGGTATTGGTCCTTTAACTGGTGATGCATGAGCTCACTGAACTGATAAGGGTGGGCAATCGGTAACAAAATAAATGCATGCAGCACTTACAAGTTACAAGTCAGAAAGAAATTATTATATCCTAATAATGCCTCTGCCCAGACATAAGCTTTTTACTGTTTGTTGCTCCGATCCTTCGGAGTTTCAAAAGAAATAATCTGCTTGAACATCCACAGCGCTGTCCTCTGCGGGGTGCAGAACGGTCCGTTACTTCGCCCTTGTGGCGGGAAAAATCACCTGTGGAAAAAAATAACTTTGTTATCTTAACAAAGTTGGCGCATAGCTCTCATCAACATGAGATCAGCTAATTGCGCAGCGTGATGGTAATGGGTTGCTTGCTTTCAGCAAGTCGTCCACTGTACTTCGCACACAGGAAAAAGCGATGTATGAGGGTCACAATGCCTTTTTATTACCTTAGTGACGTTATCTCGGACTCCCGTGGAGATAGCTGGACCACAGCAACCACAGTGCCAGGTCTGCGTTTGAATTCAGATTTTACAACTAGGTGCGAATCATGGGTGGGGTCTCTAATGGTCATTCACTCTGGTTCAGGCTTCTGGGTTGGTCATGTAGGCCTCTCCATTGTTCTCCTGAGCACATGGCTAGAGATCACAGCACTTCTTAAGAGCCGGTTAAGAGCCCTCTGAATCTGCTTTTCATCATAACACACAGGCAAAACCAGTACACCTTCTCATTAATATTGCACAGCTCTTGTAGTCCTGAAAGCAGTGCAGTGGCCAGTCTGTTGTTATACATAACAGATGTGTCCTTCTTCATCTTGGCAAGATGTGGAGCATGTTGGCTGCTCTTTCTACATTTGCAGGTATCCAACAGGACTATCCGTGCCTCTTGTCAGAAATCCAAGTGGCGTTTGATTGGAATCCAGATGGAATACTATGTTTAAAGTCTGTTGGTTAGGCACAACACTGGCTACTGTACATTGAACCTGTCAATCATGATATTTCTCTCTGAGCAGAAATGGAGATGTTTCTCCAAGCTAAGGTGAGGCCAGGGCACAATATGACCAAGACATCAGCCATCCAAGAGAAGCATATTGTGGCTCAACAGCGTCAACCACAGAAAGCAGCAGAAGAGGAGAAGAAGAGTACAGCAAAGCCAAACAGAGAGCTGAGTGTACTCCCAGTCATTATCACCACCCTGCTGCTCACCCCTCTGCTGGTGGTTATCTCCATTGGAATCTTTATCTGCTGGAGGAAAAACAGTATGTATGACAATAGGGCCATGGTTATGTGTACAGAAGACAGATCAAATTGTAATAATAATATCAAAATAAAAATAGTAATTAGGCCACACACAATTTTTTTTCAAGTTTGTCTTAATACAATACTCACATTCCCATATGTACACTATTATAGGGTTATTGATCAATAATCAGTCAGTAATTGTTCCTCCTACAGTTTCAAAGGAAAAATAAGTGTCTTTGACAGCTTGTAATCCAAACACAAACCTTTTCCTCAAAATAATCAAAGCTAATTAAATGGTAAATACACTGCTCTGTTCTTTGCTGTCTTTTGCACTTCTAATTTTAAGTCAGCCTTCATCTAAATATTGTTGAATATTGTTTGTTTTCAGACAAATGTGAGGTGAAAACTGAACCCAGCTCTATTGGAGGCATTTTGGGAAAGATAAGAGGTAATTCATTTACGATGTTAAAATATTACAAATAGAAAATTAAATAAAAAGTGCTTTGTGCTTTGTATCTTTGACTTGAGCATCACCCCCTCTCTTGTTTGTGACCTGATTCTGAAACAAATTCTTATTATAATATATACGTCATTGACATACAATATATAGATAAAAGTATTCAAACTAAGTTCTTTATTACTGAATTCAGGTGTATTATAGGGCTGTTTTTCGGGAGCTGGGCTAGACCCCTTACTTCCACTGAGGGAAATCTTAATTCTTCAGCACACCAAGACATTTTGGACAATGCTATGCTTCTAACTTTGTGGCAACAGTTTGGGGAAGGCCCTTTTCTGTTCCAGCTTCACTGTGCCCCAGTGCACAAAGCAGTGTCCATAAAGACAGGGTTGGATGAGTTTGGTGCGGTGTGTAGAACTTGACAGGTCCGCACAGAGCCCTGACTTCAACCCTACTGAACACCCTTGGAATGAAATGGAACAGAGATTGCAAGCCAGGCGTTTTCATCCTACATCAGTGCCTGAAATTACTATTCCTCTGCGCATGAATGGGCAAAAATTCACACAGAAACACTCCAGAATCTTGTGAAAAGCCTTCCTGGAAGAGTGGAAACTGCTGAAGCTGCGAAGCTGTCTATGCATTTAGAATGCAGTGTCATTAAAGTCCCTCTTGGTGTAATGGTCAGGTGTCCCAATACTTTTGCCTACATACATGCACCAAGTATGACAAAATGTCACGTAAATAGGATGAAATGATTACATTTTATATGCAAAATGTCAGAAGTCCACTTCACTGTGACATTTTAATGTTTTCTGCTCATTATTCAACACCATAACTTAGGAAAAGAAGGGGAGACCATATTTCATATTTAATCAAAAACCGAATTGGTGACACTAATCTTAGGTGTCCACCTTGAAACTGTGCCAATTTTATACATCTTCTCTATGAGGTGGTAATTCTGCTTTGCTCTCTGGTGTTTTCTTTGTCAAGGTAAAGCAGTGGGGAGTCTGAACCTGGGGAACTTCTTTGCATCCCATAAGGGTTACAGTCGTCAGGGCTTTGACCAGCTGAGTACTGAAGGCAGTGACCAGGAGAGGAACGATGAGGACAGCAGCGACTCTGAGAATGAGGAGTACTCTGCTCTGCCGCCTCCTCAGTCCTCCTCTTAGACATTCTGGGACCTGCTACCAACCTTCTGATACCAACCTTCTGCTTACATTGCCAAGATGTATGTTATTCATCACAAGTCTAACTGTTGTTTTAGCTGCCAATCATATTGTTTATATATTTAAAAATATATTGTATATAAAAATAATTTGGCAGGATTTTGACAATTTATTTAATCTTTATTTAACTTATCTGTGGTCTTGATACAGTCTTGATGGCACGATTTACATATAACACTGTAAAAGAATTCTTTTCCCGAAATCAAACTTGCATGTTGTGACATCATTCATACAATCCCCTGAACAGATGTTACTATCTGGTGCCAGATTCTGCCTTGAAACAAGGACAAATCTGCTGAGATTCTAATTTTAGACATGCAGGTTCCCTCGTTTCAGGGATTTTCTTGAATTGAGGAACCAGTTACTGGACTTTTGTTTCAGTTCCAAAGTACATAAACCCAATTTGACAGAGTGGACATTTTAGATTGGGAATTTCTATGGCTGAAATCCATCCATTTTCTATACCGCTTATCCGATGGCTGAAATGTGGTTGATTATTTAATTTGATGTTGTTGCTCTTTTGTACTCAAAAGCAACCTGTTTGGGGGAAAAAAGGACTTTGTTTTAAGGGTGGCACTATGAACAGAACAAGCAGCACTGCAGCGCTTCGATATTTTTCTGACTTTAACATTCACTTTGCCGATCTGGTTGCTAAGGTGGGATGAGAGGTGCAAACAGATGGAAGCACAGAGAAGAGTCTTTAGTATTTTAGGAGAGGTTGTATCATAGACATTGACCTGAGAATAGACTTCCCAGAAGCACTTCTGAACAAACATCTGCGGCCAGTTTGTTGATTCAGTAAACCACAGACCTGACGAGAATGAAAAAAGTAACTTATATATATTGGTAAACCAGTCCTCTATATAATTGTAATACAAAGCTAATTACAAAAAAGTTGACACGGTGTGTAAAACATAAGTACATAAGTAATACAGTCTGTCTGTTTGCTAATGAACTTTGTTTAATGTCAATAGTTTTACGAATCCGTGTATAAATATCCTCTGTGCAATTGTGTTTCACTCGGTGGCGAACTTCTACTTTGTGAACAAGAGAGCCTTTTGAGGATGCCCCTTTCATACCTAGTCATGATACTGTTATCTGTTACCAATGAACCTGTTCAGCTGTGGAAACTTCCAGACAGGTTTTTTTTTAAGCATTCCACAGCTTTCCTCGATTTTTATGGCCCCTGTACCAACTTGTTTGAAACATGCTGCTGCCATCAAATTCAGAATAAGCATTTCGACAAGCATAGCTGCTCTCTGCCTCCCTACTTACAGTTAACATCCTGTTAATTTGTCTACTCTGGTCTTAGTGATGCCCAAATAGTCCTACCCAAGAACTGCCATTTAGCACTGGTTACTGTGCTTGCTCCGTTAAAACAGAGCTATAATTAAATCCAGAAAACTGGTACTGTCACCTGTTAAAGTGGTTGGCTGTATATTTATATTTTCCTGTTCAGTGTTGATTCTGTTGACTCATAGTAGATTTAAAAACAGTGTTTTTCATGACATTTCACTATCTGAGGAAGAATTTGATTAAGCAGGATTAGTTATTTATATTGAAATTTTGCAATTTTATTGTGATTCTGAAAATGAATATTTTAACAGTACATACGGTTTAGTTTTAATGGGAAAGCACATCCTATCAGTGAAGTAAAGCCACACACATAACATTATTTCAGCATATTTGGTTCACGTTTCAGTTCAGTAACATTTCATTTGTAATTTTGTGCCTTTTTACATCTGTTTTGCCTTTCTGTAGGAACTGCCATTACAAAACATAATGAAAACAGCTGCTGCTAGTAGAGCTTGTACCATGTTGATCTCGCTTCCAAGTGAATTGAAAATTGATGTTATTATATATGTATATGTGTGTTTGTACAATGCAAATTGAACATTGTTCAGCCAAGTCTCTAGCAATCTAACTAATTACATCCCGTTCATTAACATCAGACAATAAAGAAACGGCATGAACTGAGAATTGGTTGATGTAAGGAAGCACTTAATTCTGTTAGTTTTTAGCTCCTTACAGACATATCATATATACTAATTATTTTTGTTCTCCATTTTTAGATGCGTGCTTTACTCTCAAAAATGTACTGAGCAATGAACATAATTGTTACTTTGTAACAAGCATGTTGACTGTGCCATTTAAAAATGTCTGCTCTGCCTCACCTAATGATGTGGGGCTGCAATGAGCAGTTACTTTTATTATTCAATTAATTTATCATTTTCTCAATACTTGATCAATTGTTTTACCTAAAATATCAGAAAATCTTTTAGAATATCCATCTTTATTCCTCAGAGACCAGGTTGAAATACTTGTCTTTTTTTGCCCAACCAGTCAAATTCCAAGAAATTATATTAACTAATAACTGGGCAAATAATCACATTTGGGAAGCTGGAACTATTAAATTTTTGACATTTAACATAAATAATAATCATAGAAATAGATTCACTTCCTTTCAAATTTCTAAAGCCCTGCAGCCTTGTTTATTGTGATTTGTGATTTAAAATTGGCAATTTGTAGCAGAGTAAAACACACAAAATAGTTGGTATGGTAACTAAGCTTTCATCAGGTGTATTTTTGCATTTTAATTAATCAATATCAGCAGCATAATCTAGCTCTGTTATTTTGTGTACTGCAAAGCATTATGCATAGGTATAGCAGCCATTGAAAATTCCAGTAGTTACACAGTTACATTATACACCACAATACGTTCCTCAAAGAAGGACAACCCACAAATTAAAAGCGACCATATCATGTTGGACCATATAAATATTGGATTAGGCACAGTGTTTGGAGCTACACGGTACCATATAAAAGCAAAAGGATCAGGATTTGGACAAAAAATATTAATTTGATTTTTTAAATTCATAACCAATAATTAGCATCAGCAAGATCAAGGTATTACATTTTAATTACCACAAAAAAAAAACCAAATCAAAACTTCCTCCATTTGTGTTCATCAACTTATAACTTAGTACATTGCTTGAGATTTTGCTTAAAATTAAGAATTAATCATTTTTAATTTTACTTAAAATTAAAAAGTATTAATTGATAATGTTTGATTTGATCAATTACTAATTTATGAGTAGAATGAATGTGAAACTGAGAATGTAGTTGGAAACACTTTCACAAACCTACAGAACTGCTCATAGTTTGTAAATTAGTAAGTTATTCAGTGACATTTGTTGTCCTTCAAAAAAAATTCACTGCTAATGCTAATTCACAGCACATAGCTCATAGAAACACATAGACATAGAAGAAACAAAAGGATGAAGAGTATGTTCAACCAGAATATTCGGTTCCATACTGTATTCTCAGGTTTCATTTCATTTTTTCAATCTTTCATTTCCTATTCTTAAATTATATCCTATATGCTCATACATTCATCAAAAATTTCTGTTTCTGCCCGTATCCTCAGCTCATAAAGTTTAAATGAATGTTTTCCTTAATGGCATGTCATAGAAATTGCATTTCGGATGTTGAATTCACATGTGGGCTGTGTATTTATTGTGACACTGGTTTTGCTGCAAGAGTACTATTTTCAGTAACTATGTTATTTGTGTAATAAAGTGTCTGCAAAGCATCACAGTGTCATGGAAGTTGTTGGTTAAGTCCACTCGTACAGTTGCTTGGATGATTTTTCATACAACAGCCTGTCACATCAGACTGTAAAATGTATTTGGTGGAATTAGCTTTGAGTTTATAACTCTCAGACTACAGACTGGAGGATGTATTTGAACAGTGCCGTTCATTTCTGTCACTTGTTGTGAACAATTGAGTGCAACATTACAAATGCCTTCCAAGAGAGACTGCACTGTTATGCCTACCAATGCCCGGGACAAACAAATCTTTTACACTGACATAGTACTTGTATGGATGATTTTTACTTTTAGCAAAATAATATTTTAGCAGGATATCTTCTTCTCAAGTACACCCTTTGGTTACTTTTTAAAACACTGCAACACTTATGGATGCCAACCTTAATAAAACTGAGCAATAGAAGAAAAGGGACAGGGTTTTGTGTACATGGCAGAAGATATCTCTTAATATTTTCAGGAACATGAAGAGGGTGCTGTTTTTTCCAGTGATTTATGATCAATTCATTCGCTACACATGAAAGTGTCTTTCATCAGACCAAGGCAACATGTTACATGCTTGGCCCTACAATGTTACAGCTTTCACTTACTACACAGCTGTATAGGTATTTTCCCTGAAATGTTATTCAGTCCTCCATGAACCATCACCTCATCGCGGTGGAGGGGTTTGCATGCCTTAATGATCCCAGGGCCTATGTTGTTGGGGTCTGTTTGCGCCTGGTAGGATCTCCCAAAAACCAAAACTAAGGACAAGTGTACCAAGTCAAGTCAACTTTATTTGTATAGCCCATTTTTACAAGCAGTTTGTCTCAAAGGGCTTAACATAACATCAGCAACATCCTCTGCCCTTCGACCCTCACATTGACTAAGGAAAAACTCCCAGAAAAACCTTTAACAGGAAAAAATGGAAGAAACCTCAGGGTGAGCAACAGAGGAGGGATCCCTCACCCAGGACGGGCAGACGTGCAATGGATGTTGTACAGGCAGGAAAGCAGTTAACAACATGAAAGTGACATTACTAAAAAGACAAGTAAAACAAAATCTCAACTGTTTAGTTTCACTTTTGCTACCACCTCAATATGATTTTAACATTTCACAAGACTGAAATTGTAATAATGAAATTATAATGAACTGCTGTAATATTCATGTATTTTTTTTATGTGCTGTTGAAAATCACTATCCTATCAATTCTATTCAAGGGCCTGCAAGGGAGAACCACCCCGCTGATAGTCGGTGCACAAAAGAATGAATGACAGGCAGATGTCAACAGTAGACATTGGGTTGGTCATAGAGCTGGCTGCAGTTCAACAGGAAGATCTGGATGGAGAGATACCTGCAGAAAGATACAGAGAGAGAGAGAGAGAGAGGGAGGGAGAGACACAAGACTACGAGGAGAACTGGACACACAGTTAGTGACATAAAATAATGAACTGTATGTTAATCTGACGAGGGGAGAGGATAGAAGAGGAAAAGGAGGAGGGGAAACTGCTTGGTGGATCATGTTTTGTGTCCCCCGGCAGCATAGGCCTATAGCAGCTTAGCTATGATAGAGATTTAAAGATTAACAGTTAGTCAGACCTATTCTACCTGTGGCTATTTATCATGAGGTGGGTGAAACTATGCCTACCAGCCCTACACACTAGGGGTGCCTGATAGCTAAAGGCTCGTCCTCCCGTTCTACTTTTATGAATTCTGGGAACTGCAAGTAAACCTGCACTCTCTGATCTGAGTGATCTATTGGGAATATATGGGACTATTAGATCCTGCAGGTATGATGGGGCTAGTCCGTTTAGGGCCTTATATGTAAGTAGGATAATTTTAAAGTCTATTCTGAATTTTACCGGAAGCCAGTGGAGAGAAGCTAAGATGGAGGAGATGTGATCCCTTTTACTGATTCCTGTTAAAACTCTAGCTGCTGCATTCTGGATCAGCTGCAGGCTATTAATACAGTAATTTGGACATCCTGACAATAGTGAGTTGCAGTAGTCCAGCCTTGAAGTAACGAAAGCATGGACAAGTTTTTCAGCATCACTCTGAGAGAGGACGCTCCTAATCTTAGCAATATTACGCAGGTGAAAGAAGGCGATCTTAGAGGTCTGTTTAATGTGATGGATAAATGACATGTCCTGATTGAAGATAACGCCGAGGTTCCTCGCAGTTGTACTGGGGGCCAACGTAATGTGGTCCAGAGAGAGAATATTATCAGCTATTCTAGTTCTAAGGTGTTTGGGACCTAGAACAATGATCTCAGTTTTGTCTGAGTTTAATAATAAAAAATTGGAGGTCATCCAGTGCTTTATGTCCTTAAGACATGCCTGGAGTCTGGCTAACGGCTCTGTTTCTTCAGGCTTTAAGGACAAGTACAGCTGAGTGTCATCAGCATAACAATGAAAGTTTATGCCATGTTTCTGAATAATATTTCCTAGAGAGAGCATGTATAAAGTGAACAGGATCGGCCCAAGCACTAAACCTTGTGGAACACCGAGGCTAACCCTTATATATGAAGAGGAAACATTATTAACTTGAGCAAAGTGAAATCTATCTGATAAATATGATTTGAACCAGCGTAGCGCAGTCCCTGTGATCCTAGTCTCATGTTCTAATCTGTGTAATAAAATGCTGTGATCTGCAGTGTCGAAAGCAGCAAAGCAGCAAAGCAAAGATCTAGTAAAACAAGTATGGAGACAAGCCCGCGGTCTGATGCCATGAGGAGGTCATTTGTGACTTTAACCAGTGCTGTTTCTGTGCTGTGATGGGCTCTGAAACCAGACTGAAACATTTCAAAGAGACTGTACCTGTGTAGGTGATCAATTAACTGATTTGCAACCACTCTTTCAAGTATTTTAGATAAAAACAGGAGGTTGGATATCGGCCTATAGTTTGCTAAGATGTCTGGGTCAAGTGAAGGTTTTTTAAGTAAAAGTTTAATGACAGCGGTTTTAAAGCCTGTGGTACATAACCTGTTGTTAAGGATAAGTTGATCTGATCTAGTATGCAGTCTAGTAGCTGTTCAGCTGCAGCAAATTAGATGGCCAGGGAAACGCCAATCAAGGGAAAGACGTCCTTGAGGAGCTTAGTTGGGATGGGGTCTAAGAGACATGTAGTTGGGTTAGATTTGTTAATGCTGGAGGTCAGCTCGGGGAGGTCTATGGGCAAGAACCTGTCCAGAGATGGAGTAGGCTTAAAAGAGATTTCTAGAGATGGCACTACATTGGCTATTCTGGGGGGATCTTTATTGATTTTTTCTCTAATGTTATTGATTTTATTGGTGAAGAAACTCATGAAGTCTTCACTACTAAGAGCTGCAGGAATACAAGGCTCAACAGAGCTGTGACTCTTGGTCAGCCTGGCTACAGTGTTAAAGAGAAAACGTGGGTTGTTCTTGTTCTTCTCTATTAATGTTGAATAATAGGCAGTTCTAGCTTCACGAAGGGCCTTTTTGTATGCCAATAGACTGTCTTTCCAGGCGCTCTGGGATTCAGCTGATTTGGAGGAGTACCACTTCCTCTCCATCCGTCTTGATGTTTGTTTAAGTGTTCGTATATTTGAATTATACCAAGGAGCTAGCCTCCTATGATTTGTAACCTTTTTTTTCAGTGGATCAACCATATCTAAAACTGTGTGCAACGTGGCTGCAGTGTTATTAACAAAAGAATCAATTGCTGCAGGAGTAACGTTTAAATCAGTACGGTCTGTTGTACTGGTACATGGAGCTGAGGGGAGCTGTGATGGGATTGCATCCCTAAATCTGTCTACACTATCTTCAGAGAGGCATCTGGTATAGTAGACCTTTTTGTTGTGTGCTGTAAAGTCTTCTAGAGTTAGTTCAAAAACTACAAGTGAATGGTCTGAAAGGAGAGGGTTTTGAAGGACAACTAACAGGTTCTTAGTTTCTAGACCGTAGGTGAGAACCAGATCGAGTGTGTGATTGTGGCAGTGTGTTGGTTCATTTACTGTCTGAAGGAAACCTATTGAATCTAAGAGTGAACTAAAGGCTGTCTTAAGACTGTCAGAGTCAACATCCATATGAATGTTAAAGTCACCCACTATAATGACTTTATCTGTGCTGAGCACTAAACTAGATAAGAAGGAACATGATAGTTAATATAACCAGATGGAGTTGATTCATTTAAACTAACATATTCTTCATCCCGTAACCAAGTCTCAGTGAGGTAGAGTACATCAGACTGAGGATCAATAATTAGATCACTGACTAGGAGGGATTTAGAGTGGAGGGATCGTATATTTAATAATCCACATCTGACTGTCCTATTTTTTGGCTCCAAATATTTGCTAGTTTGTATTTTTATGAGGTTATTATGATTAACACTTCTTAAATTTTGTGCTGGTTGGACTATGGGAGGACGAGGCACTGACACTATTTCTATGGGATTGTTAAACTTAGTATTACTGTGTGCATTTATATTTTTATTTATTCTAATTTTAACGGAGGGCGGCAGTCCTACAGAAGCAGCAGAGAAGTGTGTAAGACAGCGACTCTGCTTCCTGGCCTCGACCCTGGGTTGTCAGGGTGTTGGTTGTCTAATAAACTTGGCCATATTGGTAGAAATAAGAGCCGCACCACCCCAAGTGGGATGAATGCCATCTCTGCTAATGAGGCCAGGTTTTCCCCAGAAAGTCTCCCAGTTATCTATAAAGGCCACGTTGTTTTCTGGACACCACCGTGACAGCCAGCGACGGAGCGATGACATGCGGCTAAACATATCATCACTGGTCAGATTCGGGAGGGGACCAGAGAACACTACGGAGTCCAACATGGTTTTTGCCAAGTTACACACCGACTCAATATTGACTTTGGTGACCTCCGACTGGCGTAGTCGAGTGTCATTAGCGCCGACGTGAATTATAATCTTACCATATTTACTCTTATCTCTCACCAGCAGCTTTAAATTGCCCTCTATGTCGCCCGCTCTGGCCCCCGGGATGCATTTGACTATGGTCGCTGGTGTCGGCTTCACATATCGCAAAACAGAATCGCCAATAACCAGGGTCGGTTTCTCAGCAGGTGTGTCGCTGAGTGGGGAAAAACGGTTAGACACATGAAGCGGTTGGTGGTGAACCACGGGCCTTTGTTTTGGACTACGCTTCTTTCGAACCGCCACCCAACCTCCCTGACTTCCCGGCTGCTTGGGGGGCGGCTGACATCAGCTAAAGTAGCTAAAGTAGGCCGGCCCGCACAGGCTAACTGCTGCTGGCTAGCTGTCGGGATTAATGGACTGTGATCTACAGTACAAAGCCGGGCCTCTAACTCAGTTAGCCTCGCCTCCAAGGCTATGAATAAGCTACACTTTCTACACATCTCACTCTCACTAAAGGAGGCAGAGGAATAGCTAAACATTTCACACACCTTACAGAAGACGGGAGAGGGAGAGGCAGAGGGAGAGTGAGTGGAAGAAGCCATGTTAGCACTAAGCTAAGCTGAATGACAAACAGAACGGGGATCGGGAAAGGAAAGAATCTAGATGATCGTGCGGTTAATAAACTTTTCCTAAAGTGCTTGTGTACTTATTTGTAAGAACCAACCACAGTAAAAGCTAACACAAAATATGTCGACTGAAGTACACCAATACCACCGAGCACCAAACGCTAGCAAGTGAATGAGTAGTGCAAGAACAGGAAGTGACGTAATACGCAATACGTTACCCAACGCTTGTCCAGGTCAAGCCCACTACAGCTGATTACAGGCCTCACTTATAAAGCCCTGAACGGTACCCCGGTTACTGGGGCCCTGCCCTGGAGCCAGGCTTGGTGAAGGCAAGTCGGCAAGTGCCTGATGGCCAGGCCTTCACCCATGGGGCCCAGCTGGGCCCAACTCAAAGCAAGGACGGGTCTGTCCTCTACTGGGCAAACCGCCTGCAGGAGGAATCAAAGGGGTCCAGTGCAGTGTGGATCCCCAGTAAACCCCAGTAAACCCCAGTGAACTACAGTGAACAAAAGGGTTGCTTCCCTGCTCCTTCGGACCGGAGAACTGGTCATTACTGTTGTTTGTGCTTATGCACCAAATGACAGTTCAGACTACCCACCCTTTATGGAGTTCCTGAGATGCGTGCCGAAAGATGCCCATACTGGAGAGTCCTTTGTTCTACTGCGGGACTTCAAAACTCATATGGACAATGACAGTGTGACCTGGAGGGGTGAGATCAATGAAACCAGAAGAAACAAATCAACTAGTCAAACTTTAGACATGTCCAGCCACCAGTGTGTCAAGCTGATTAAGTTTGCAGACGACACCACCCTCATCGGTCTCATCTCTCATCTCATCTCGGACGGGGATGAGTCTGCCTACAGGAGGGAGGTGGACCGTCTGGTGTCCTGGTGCGGCAACAACAACCTGGAGCTGAACGCCCGGAAGGCAGTGGAGATGATCATTGACTTTCGGAAAGTGCCAGCTCCATCGCTCCCCCTCACCCTGACAGACACCCCCATCTCCATGGTGGACTCCTTCCGCTTCCTGGGTACCACCATCACCTGGGACCTCAAGTGGGAGCTGACCATCAGCTCCCTCATTAAAAGGGCCCAGCAGAGGATGTTTTTCCTGCGGCAGCTGAGGAAACTCAAGGTGCCAGTCAAGATGATGGTTCAGTTCTACACGGCCATCATTGAGTCCATCCTCACCTCCTCCATCACCGTGTGGTATGCTGGGGCCACTGCCAGGGACAAGCACAGACTGCAGCGTGCTGTGCGCTCTGCTGAGAAGGTGATCAGCTGCAGCCTTCCATCTCTCAGAGACCTGTACATCTCCAGGACTCTGAGGCGTGCAGGTCGTATCACAGCTGACCCTTCTCACCCTGGACACAGACTCTTTGAGAAACTCCCTTCAGGCAGGAGGTTACGGTCCATTCGGACCAAAACCTCACACCACAAGAACAGGTTCTTCCCCTCTGCTGTTGGACTGTTGAACACCAACTGACTAACATGCTGCCCTACACTTTAGTTACTTCAGTACAGGAACTGATTTCTGCTCATGTCATTATCCACCCGCTGTTCATTTGCACTGTTTACCTCACCTACTTGCACTATACTTCCACCCTGCACTACCTCACTTTTGGACTACCTCCAGAACCATATTTATTTTACTTATCTTGTTTTATTTTGTTTTACCTTGTTCTATTTTATTTTATTTTATTCTACTATTGTATGTTACTCGTTACGTTCTATCTATGCGCCAATCACCAAGACAAATTCCTAGTAATGTGAAACCTCTTCACTTACAATGGCTATAAAGACGTTTCTGATTTCTGATTTCTTAAAGATACAAAAACCTGGATGACTTGCAGTTTTTTACTTCTAAATTCAGACAAAACTGAAGTTATTGTTCTGGGCCCTGAATCCCTTAGAAACAAATTATCCAGTGATATTGCAATGCTAGATGGCTTAGCCGTGGCCTCAAGCCCCACTGTAAGAAATTTAGGAGTCATCTTTGACTAGGACATGTCCTTTAACTCACACATAACAAGTATTTCAAAGACTACATTCTTTCACCTCCGCAATATTGCAAAAATTAGGCACATTCTGAGTCAGAAAGACACAGAAAAATTAGTCCATGCATTCATTACTTCCAGGTTGGATTATTGTAACTCCCTTCTATCAGGTTGCCCCAATAAATCTATAAAGACTCTCCAGCTAATCCAGAACGCTGCAGCAAGAATACTCACAAGAATACAAGAAGAGAGGTGCCTCACCTTCTTGTGTGCAGCAGATGATGTCCAGCAGGTCATGAAAAACAGCCGTGCTGGTTGGCAGGGTGTAGGGGGAGTCAGAGCAGATTCTCACTGTCGCACTCGAGGTCTCCCACTCGGGAGATGGGACAGCTGGGAGGAAAGAGAGTGATAGAGGGAGCACAGCTAGAAGACTCACGCCCAAAACCACTTCTCTCTCCCACAGCTAGGGGTTCTGAAAAAATACAGGGCTTCTTCAACAATCAAGGTAGCACGCTTAGCCCAGCTACCATCATCATCATCGTCCTCCTGCAACGATGCGAAGGCATCCGCTCACCACCGCTTTTCTGACACAGGCAAGTATGAGTGAGAGGGAGTGAGAGCTAGCCCGGCATGTTGAGGACCAAGGCAGGTCTTGCAGCGAACGCGAAGGTCAAAGTCTATACTGTACTCTTGCTCTTGCACTAGCAAGCGCTGAAGAAAAAGAGGGAGCAGACCTCAGGTCACAAGCTGATCCCTTTTAATCAATTTAAATCTCTTTCAGTAGACAGGGCAATGTCCTGCCTGTTAATTGTTTTAAATCTTCCTTAGTAGATATTGAGTGGTGTTTTATTTGAATTGATTATTTTATAGATAGGGTTAGGGTTAGGGTTGTTTTAGTTTATATGCATGTTTTTTTAGTATTCCCCACCAGGATTCAATGCACTGGTTTCCTATACTGCGCCCATAAATGAAATAGTTGTCTGTGGCAAAAAGTATTGGCGTGGTTTTTGTTCAGAGACACTTATATGGCATCATATACATCTTCAGAGTCATGTCTGCTCAAACCCGACTTGCTGCATTGAATATAATAGTCATCAACAACCTTATGCTCAGTGTTTGCTTCCATCCATAAAACAAGAATACTAAAATAGTCAGTTCATCCATTAATCCCTATACCATGGGCTTCAGTTTATCATACAAGTCCTTGTGCTAAAGAACATTAGCGCCTTTAATGTTGTACTGCTAGCATTTAAGACGCTGGACTCTTCAAAGTACCACCCCTTGAGGATGGATTCATTTATGATATGTTGAATTGTGTCCTACTGTACCACAAATCCTATTTGAATCTGTAGATGTAACCAGAGATAGTATCTTTTGGTCATCAACTGCACACATGACACATGAGAAGTCAAGGTCAAGGAGCTATTGTCAGTACAACCCTGTATTTGCAGTACATTGAGCACTGAAAAAGACGTTCCTCCAGGATACTACATGGAGCGACATAAAAAAGACTACATGTAAGTAAACATAAAAATACACACAATTTCTACAGAAAGAGCAAACACAAAGGACAAGCAAGTTAATACAAAGATGCAGTCAACAGCACTGCAGCTGCATTACACATAGTTTTAGATATGGTTGCTCCACTGAGAAAGAAGGTTAAAAATCATAGGAGGGTAGCTCCTTGGTATAATTCAAATATACAAACACTGAACACTGACCAGCAACTTCCTACTTCTAAATTCAGACAAAACTGAAGTTATTGTTCTGGGCCCCAAACACCTTAGAAACAAATTATGCAGTGATATTGCATTGATAGATGGCTTAGCCGTGGCCTCAAGCTCCACTGTAAGAAATTTAGGAGTTATCTTTGACCAGGACATGTCCTTTAACTCGCACATAGCAAATATTTCAAAGACTGCATTCTTTCACCTCCGCAATATCGCAAAGATTAGGCACATCCTGAGTCAGAAAATGCAGAAAAATTAGTACATGCATTCATTACCTCTAGACTGGATTACTGTAACTCCCTTCTATCAGGCTGCCCCAATAAATCCATAAAGACTCTCCAGCTAATCCAGAACACTGCAGCACGACTACTGACAAGAACCAGCATGAGAGATCATATTTCTCCTGTTCTGGCTTCTCTACATTGGCTACCTGTAAAATTCAGGATAGATTTTAAAATTCTCCTCCTCACTTATAAAGCCCTGAACGGTCAGGCACCATCCTATCTTAAAGAGTTAATAGTACCCTATTATCCCACCAGAACTTTGCGTTCCCAAAATGCAGGGCTACTTGTGGTTCCTAGAGTCCTCAAAAGTAGATTGGGAACCAGAGCCTTTAGTTATCAAGCTCCTCTACTATGGAACCATCTTCCGGTTTCGGTCCGGGAGGCGGACACCCTCTCTATATTTAAGAGTAGACTAAAAACTTTCCTCTTTGATAAAGCTTATAGTTAGGGCTGGCCTAGGCCGTCCCCTAATTATGCTGCTATAGGCTTAGACTGCCGGGGGCTCTCCCATGGCGCACAGAGCTCTTTCTTCCTCTCCCTCTCCTTCTGCACATATTCATGTCCCATTAATGCATATTACTAACTCAACTTCTTCCCTGGAGTCCCTGTGCTTTCTTTTCCCGCAGATTCCTATCGATCATGACTGGACCTCCTGCTGCGGTCCTGCTGTCGTCCTGCTCAAAACCTACTGCAATTACTACTGTTTAGTCATAATCTGATTTAAATCTGTTACGACTCAGTACAGCTACTACCATTATTGTTACTACTATTGTTATCAAAATCACCATAATACCTTCTGTATACTTCATTGTCATTATCATTATCTACATTCCGATACTTCTGGTATTATTACTGCTGCTATACATCTCTGCTTGTGTGCTCCTTCTCTCACACCCCACCCCCTCTGCCTCTCTCCCTTGCTCTCTCTCTCTCTCTCTCTCTCTCTCTCTCTCTCTCTCTCTCTCCCTCTCTCTCAGCCCAACCGGTCAAGGCAGATGGCCGCCCATCTTGAGCCGGGGTCTGCTCCGAGGTTTTTGCCTTCTAAAAGGCAGTTTTTCCTCGCCACTGTCGCCAAGTGCTTGCTCAAGGGGGAATGTTGGGCTCTCTGTATTTACAATTTAATTAAAGAGTTTGGTCTAGACCTGCTCAAATTGGAAAGTGTCATGAGATAACTTTTGTTGTGAATTGGCGCTATATAAATAAACTGAATTGAATTGAATTGAATGAAGCAAACATCAAGACGAATGGAGAGGAAGCGGTACTCCTCCAAATCAGTTGAATCCCACCTGGAAAGATAGTCTATTGACATATAAAAAGGCCCTTTGCAAAGCCAGAACATCTTATTATTCATCATTAATAGAGCAAAACAAGAACAACCCACATTTTCTCTTTAACACTGTAGCCAGGCTGACAAAGAGTCACAGCTCTGTTGAGCCTTGTATTCCTGCAGCTCTTAGTAGTGAAGACTTCAAGAGTTTCTTCACCAATAAAATCACTAACTTGACTGGTTTCAGAGCCCATCACAGCACAGAAACAGCACTGGTTAAAGTTACAAATGACCTCCTCATGGCATCAGAACGCAGGCTTGTCTCCATACTCGTTCTACTGGATGTCAGTGCTGATTTCAACACAATAGATCACAACATTTAATTACACAGATTAGAACATGAGACTAGGATCACAGGGACTGCGCTACGCTGGTTCAAATCATATTTATCAGATAGATTTCACTTTGTTCACGTTAATGATGTTTCCTCTTCATATATAAGGGTTAGCCTCGGTGTTTCACAAGGTTCAGTGCTTGGGCCGATCCTGTTCACTTTATACATGCTCTCTCTAGGAAATATTATTCAGAAACATGGCATAAACTTTTATTGTTATGCTGATGACACTCAGCTGTATTTATCCTTAAAGCCTGAAGAAACAGAGCCGTTAGCCAGACTCCAGGCATGTCTTAAGGGCATAAAGCACTGGATGACCTCCAATTTTTTATTATTAAACTCAGACAAAACTGAGATCATTTTTCTACGCCCCAAACATCTTAGAACTAGAATAGTTGATAATATTCTCTCTCTGGACGACATACCTTGGCCCCCAGTACGACTGCGAGGAACCTCGGCGTTATCTTCGATCAGGACGTGTCATTTATCCATCACATTAAACAGACCTCTAAGATCGCCTTCTTTCACCTCCATAATATTGCTAAGATTAGGAGTGTCCTCTCTCAGAGTGATGCTGAAAAACTTGTCCATGCTTTCGTTACTTCAAGGCTGGACTACTGCAATAATAACCTGCAGCTGATCCAGAATGCAGCAGCTAGAGTTTTAACAGGAATCAATAAAAGGGATCATATCTCCCCCATCTTAGCTTCTCTCCACTGGCTTCCGGTAAAATTCAGAATAGACTTTAAAATTCTCCTACTTACCAGTACATATAAGACCCTAAATGGACTCGCCCCATCATACCTGCAGGATCTAATAGTCCCATATATTCCCAATAGAACACTCAGATCACAGAGTGCAGGTTTACTTACAGTTCCCAGAATTCATAAAAGTAGAACGGGAGGACGAGCCTTTAGCTATCAGGCACCCCTGCTGTGGAACCAGTTGCCAATCTGGGTTCGACAGGCAGACACCACCTCCACTTTTAAGACTAAACTTAAAACCTTTCTGTTTAGTAAAGCATATAGTTAGCACCAAATAAAGTGTGTAGGGTTGGTAGGCATAGTTTCACTCACCTCATGATAAATAGCCACAGGTAGAATAGGTCTGACTAACTGTTAATCTTTAATCTCTATCATAGCTAAGCTGCTATGGGCCGATGCTGCCGGGGGACACAAACATGATCCACCAAGCAGTTCCCCCTCCTCCTTTTCCTCTTCTATCCTCTCCCCTCGTCAGATTAACATACAATTCATTATTTTATGTCACTAACTGTGTGTCCAGTTCTCCTCGTAGTTTTGTGTCTCTCCCTCCCTTTCTTTCTCTCTCTCTGTATCTTTCTGCAGGTATCTCTCTATCCAGATCTACTGTACATGTTGAACTGCATCCGGCCCTCTGACAAACCCAATGTCTACTATCAACATCTGCCCATGTTGTTCTTCTATGTAGTGCGAATATAACTAACTTAAATAACATATCAGCTAAAAAACAAAAAAAATACAATTTAGAGGTCTTCAGAGTTCCAATTATAACAACCTGTCATGTTTGTCGTGTAATTTATGATGTTTATTGCATGTATGTTTCTCTCTCTCTCTCTCTCTTTCTCTCTCTCTTTCATTCTCTCTGTCCTGTCTCTCTGTCCCCCCCCCCCCCCCCCCCCCTCTGTATAGAGACAATTTTGATTGTATAAGGTGCTATATAAATAACTTGAAATTAAAAATAAATTGGAATTGAAATAAACAACAGACAGTGGAGCACAGTGTGGTTGTTAAAGTGTATATAGTGCAGAGGTGTGCAAGTACAATTTGAGTGTGTGCGTGTGTTGTGTCCGTGTGAGTTTGTGCGTGTGAAGTGTGTGTATGTTTGTCAGTCTAATCCATGGAAGTTGAGAAGTCTAACGGCTTGGGTAAAGAAACTTTTGCAAAATCTGGTTGTGAGAGTCAGAATGCTCCAGTACCTTCTTCTAGATAGCAGGAGGGTGAGTGTGAGGGATGTGATGTTAGCAGAGTGAACAACAGTGGACTGAACACGCAGACCTGTGAGGCCCCAGTGCTCATAGTGGTGGTGCTGGACTATCTCCCTGTTGGGAAGTAAGTCTTCTATACAAGATACAAGATAGGTTTATTTGTCACACACACAATCATACACGGTACAATGTGCAGTGAAATTTTTTTTTGTCCCTGCTACCAAAAAATAGGTAAGTAAAATTAAATATTGTAAAATAGAAACCTTATAAAAATAATAAAATTAAAAATGTGAAAATGTGCAGTATTTACATGTACAGTATATACATCTAGTGCATGTGAGAGTAGGATTGTCCAGATTAACGCCCACTGTTGAGCAGACGGATGGCCTGGGGGAAGAAGCTTCTCCTCATCCTCTCCGTGTTGGTTCTCAGGCAGCGGAACCGACGGCCTGATGGCAGCAGGGAGAGGAGTGAGTGTCCGGGGTGATGGGGCTTCCTGAGGATCTTCTCAGCTCTTAACCTGCATCGTTTGATGTAAATGTCCTGCAGGTCGGGTACAGTTGTTCTACCCTCCTAAGGGCCGAGAGGTCCTGCTTTGTGCAGCTCCCCATCCATGTGGTGAAGCTTCCACTCAAGATGCTCTCAGTGGTGCAGGTGTAAAAGTTCCTGAGCACCTTGAGGGGGAGTCTGAAGTCTCTGCCTGGCCTTCTGCCTTCTGCCAGTCCTGTTAACGTGCAGTGACCAGGACAGGTCCTGTGTGATGGTCACACTGAGGTATTTAAAACCGTCCACCCTCTCCACCTCAGACCCACTGATGTGGACTGGACGGATGTCCTTCTGCTGCTTCTTCCTGTAGTCCACAATCAGCTCCTTAGTTTTGCTGACGTTCAGCAGGAGGTTATTCTCCTGGCACCTGCTCTCCAGGTGGGTGACCTCCTTCCTGTAGGCCTCCTCCTTGTTGTGGGAGATTAATCCCACGATGACTGTGTCGTCAGCAAACTTTATGATGATGTTGCTGTCTGATGTGGACACACAGTCATGTGTGTACAGGGAGTACAGCAGGGGACTCAGCACGCAGCCTTGGGGGGATCCAGTGTTGAGGGTGAGGGGGGATGAGTTATAGGGGCTCACGCATACCACCTGTTGTCTGCCGGTAAGGAAGCTGTGGACCCACCTGCACAGGGGAGGAGTTCAGTCCAAGATCACACAGTTTAGTGACCAGCCTGAAGGGGACTATGGTATTGAATGCTGAGCTGTAGTCCACAAACAGCACTCTCACATAGTTCCACATCCTACGTGCCTACGTGAAGCATATAGCTTCATTTTGGCATAGAAAAAAATCCTTGGAAATTTACTTCTTTAAACTTAAAAAAAGCTTAAACAAAAGAAACAAAAAACATCATAGTCATCAATTTATGACTTTAATATTAGAAATTCTGAGGGAAATATTACTGCCCTTCCCCTGCTCCATTTTTTAAATCTATAATAGCCCTGATATGCTTTTGCAGTCATTGATTATGCTGAAAAACCTCATCATAGTGCAAGGCTGCAAAAATCAGTTAAGTTAATTCATCAAAGGAAAATTAATTTGCAAAAATTTATATAACTGAACAACTGTTTTTGGCAATGACAGGATTGAAGTTTTGATCACCAGCTCCTCCTGTTTACATGTTGGAGTGTGTTTTTGTAAAACACAGAACCCTAAATGGCTTCAGATGGTGTGGTCCATATTTTACATGAAACTTGCTGTCTTTGGTGTTTGTGAGTGCGTGAATGAGGAGCGAAAAGTAAAATGTAAGGCTCTATAAAAGCAGCGCTTCAGTAATGAACACATTTAACCATACAGCGACAGCAGTTTTTTTAACTGTCCTCATTTGCTGGTGGAAAAGGTTGGCAACTGAATAAACAAGCTTCATACTGACATCACCAGTGGCTCATGAGATTAAACGTAATAAGCTGCTTTACGTTGAGAATAGAAACAATAAGAAGTGGAGCAGTCTGAGATGCAGAGATAATGCAGACAGCGTGGAAAAGCAGCAGCTGCTCACAGACCTTCTCCCTGTTTTCTTCATACCTGATACTTTGAAGTTTTGATAGCACCCATCAGGATTTTACACCAAAAGGTAAACTAGCTGTTTATGTGTTTGTGTGTGCAAACTACTAAAGACTACCAAAGAAAACTACTAAAGAAATGTCAATATGATGCCCAGTGATCCAAGCTTATTAACATGCATTTCAATAACATAACAACTTACCAGGTCGTTTTTTTTTTTAATTGCAGATTTTTCGGAAAGGATCTGATGGACTTTGCTGAAAAGCTTTCTTCATTTTTTTGTTTTTTTTTTATAAAGGATTAAAGGTGCAATGTTCATTTCTTCTCTTGTGATTTGGAAATAACTGTTTTTAAGTGTTTCTCATAAGAATGTATCAGCATCAATTTTTTAAATGTTGTCATTATTTTCATATCAAGATATTTTTTTCATTTTATATATGTGGAGGTAGTGTTCATTCAGACAGAATGAATTGTTTACTTTAGACTGTCTGCTTAATCAGGGATCTATTCAGTCTGCAGTCAGGAGCAGTACAGATGGCCATGCTAACACAGATATTATATTATTCGATGTATATTAGATGACAGTCCTTCAGCTTTCAGTCTTAATGTGTAACTAGATATCTGTAATTTTTACTCTTAAATAACTCGATGAGAGTAGATTCACTCTGTATGTGAACCTGCAAATGTGTGTTGAAATTTACTTTTGAAATATAAGGTTAAAGTTTATAAAGGTTTAAAAATACATATATTTTCTTTGACTTATCTTGCAGTTAATGAGAGGAAGCGGTGGATATAAGAATGAGCAAGAGGGGGAGGAGGAGAAACAGCAAGAGGAGAAAGAGCTCCAGCAGTAGTAAACGTGAGTTGGAGCTTTGGGTGGGAGGGAGGGTAAGGAGAGGTTAATCCTGTGCTCAGCTGAGTCACATTTTCCCACACCTGCACTCACTTTGCCAATATTTAGAGCATCAGTGGATCATAGATGTGTTCCTGGGAAAAAAAACATGTTGATAACAAAAAAACAAGTTGTTATCATTTTATATAACATAATAATATGCATTCAAAGCACTTGTGCACACTATAGAGAAAACAAGTGTAAAAGACAATTTAGTCATTGTGGTTCATGTTACAAAGTAATCTACCGGAAATGTGTGTTTGGTAGTATTTAATTGGCCAACACTGAACCGTTGACGTTTCACTGCGGAGGTCAGCATCACTGTGCTGTGCTCCAAATACGTGAAAGTGTACATTCTTTGTAGACAACTTAATGGTATAATTATAGTTGTGTTGTTAATATTAGTTGGTACATTGGTATTTGAGTGTCCTCCTGCACAAAGTGTAACTCTTCCCATTGCGCAGTTATTATTATTATTCAATTGCTATTTATTATTATTATTATTATTTTATAGCACCCTTTGATGTCTTAAATCTTGTTATCCAACTATGATCTAAATCTAAATATACAGTATATAAACATTTACAAATAAATATATATGTATATCAATGTCAGAATGTTAGAAATATTTCAGTTTAAATCCCTAAACATAACTGATATTATATTTATATTACATATTTAATGTAAAGTGTGTTGTTTTTTTACTTTCAGAGAGTGTCTCACCATACATCTTTCAAAAGCAAAACAATCGCAGCAGTGTCAGCTACCAAGACGATATTGTAGAAAAGGGTGAAACTGACTCTTTTCGAAAGGAAAATGTTCTGTCGGGATCTGAAGATGAGGAGAAATACAACAATGCTCCATTCAAGGAGAAAAAAATGAAACAGGATGAATATGTGAAACCATTTCCAAAGCAAAGGACTGTTTATACAAAAACAACAGAGGACAAAGAGAAAGGAGTGAAGATAGTGACATCAGTGTCTGTGAATGACATGGAGGATTCATCTCCAAAGATCATGTTTCAGCAGACACATGAACCCTTATCTGAAAATCCACCCCACTCATCGACACCAATTACTAACATTATGAAAATTAACTGTTCCAAATTACATCTGAAACTTGAAATTCAAGAAATTCTGCAACTAAACACTTGTGGTATCAGGACGTTTGTTTTCACAAATGAGGAGGACTGTGAAGACACATTATTTAATAGCAAATGTGAAAGGCCATGGATATCAAACAATGGGTCATCTGGGAAGCAAAATGTGTCCAGTTCCAGTGGAAACCAAAAAACAAATTACAGATTTACATTTGGGAGCATGAGTGAACAAACAGAGCCACACAGTGATTCAAAATCTGTCAGTTCAACAAAAATATGGGACAGTCAAAACAATTCTCAATATGGCAGCGATCACGAAAATCAAATATCGGATTTTATAATGGGAAATCATCAATTATCAAATATTAAATCTGAAGGGAAACATTTTCACCAGAGCTTTAGTACTAATGAGTTTTGGGACATTCCACCACCCCAGGAGTTTGCAGACATTAAATATAATTCTATAGGAGACTTAACACATGACTTGACTTCCTGTGTGATTGGTGCTTGTAGTTCTGCTGACAAACAGCAAAGGGAATTTCATCTGACAGCTAACATAACCGCTGATGAAGAATCTGGTCTGTCACTCTCATTTGCTCACTTATCAGATAACTATGAGCCCGTCTTCCCAAGACCCTCCTTGTGTACCAACAGATTCAGCTTCACCAAAGACTTCATCAACTACCAAAAGAGAAAATCTTGGATTAGAAACAACAGTATTGCCACTGTTGAAACGAGGAGGTGTTTCTTACCAAAGAAAAGACGGCAAACATTTCCTGGGCTGTTAGACAGTCTTGGATTAATGCAAGAGGATCTTTTACTGCCCTACACTGAATCTTTGTCTCATTTGTTCACGTACTCACTTCCTGTCCAAACTGAAGGGCTGGGAAATATTCACCAGGGTGAAGACCTGTGTTCTGCATTTAGAACAGGAAATTCCAATTCTTCAAAAAACAAAGGGAGTTCTAAACATGTCTCAGAAATACCGAACAGTCATGATGGTATGGAATCATTGCCTAGTCCATTCTATATGACCAGCTCTGAGGAGAATTCTGATGATATGCTCACGAACAATAAAAAATATCGAGGACAAAGCAGCGTCAGATACCACCATAAAGACCCCAGACAACAGGACACAGACTTACCACAGGGCATTTGTCAGGACATACAAAGTCTGGACATGCAAGATTGCAGATATAAAATTGATCAAGCTGAAGTATCTGAGCCCCTTGCAGAGGAGCTCAGTCAAAGTGGCCTGACTATACAAGTCATCCCTCCATCCTGCAGTGGTTCAAAGGAACAAATGCTACAGAGCCATCCTGTAATATTATTCCACAACAGTAAGGTCAAAATGGAAGACATCAAAACATCAGCAGGTGGTTGTATGGAAAAACATGTTAGAACTGCTTTGGAGAATCCTTGCATGTCCCCTTTGCAGGACTTAAATGTTCATTCATCAAGCATGAATGAAGCTACAAAAGAAATCAAGGAGAAAAATGATCTGCATTTAGATGGAAGAAGAAGGGATACAGAGGATCCAGACAAACCTGCAGTCACTACATCATGCCCTGCTAAAGGTTCTAAAGACACAGAAATTCACTCCAAAGAGCAACTCTGTAAAAGTGACAACACAGATAATCAGATTGGAGCCAGATGTAAGTTACAAGTATGTTGTGAGATGCTTTCAAATAAATATGCAACAACTGAATATTGCATAAATCTCACTTTCTGTGATTCATTATCATTTCCAGGTTCTTTAGACAAAGAGCACCTGAAGCCTGTGGTTCATAAAGACTCAGAGAGCAGTGGGTCAGACCATTGTGCCACGAGACGAAAGCTTTTTAGGGAGAGCAAACAGTGGAGCTCTGCTGGAGGAAGCTCAATTACCAGTGACATTACAGAGGAATCAGGTAACTTTACGATTTTGATTGGCACTTAACCAGCCAATCAAAATCGTTGTCACTATACATTTATTAAGTACAACTATTTTATGTTTTTAGATACATTTCCAAAATTGCATGGTTATTTACTCAACAAGGAAGTCTATGATTGTTGAAGCTAATGTATTGTCATATGTGAGTTAGGGTCGCCCACAATTACCTTTAAATTGGCTTTTTTATTGTTATTGTTTATTTTGTCTCTTAGCATTTGTTGTGATGACACCAGAGAAATGACATACCTTTTAACTTGAAAATACAAGATAGGTAATCAGAATGACATGTGTTGGCTTTAATTCCACAAGCGCAAACTTGATGGTCAGTGTAGTAATATTTGTGAATTGCTCACATTATTGTGAAAATGAAATGTTACAATTGTACTAGTTCTCCCATGGAACCAGTGCCACTGCTTTCTGTGTGAAGTTGAGCAATTACATTTGTGTCCCTGAGGATTACTGGTACATGTAATCCAATGAATGATTTATTAGTTAGAGTTATCATATTTTCATTTCTTATCTCACTTAAACAATTAGCTATGTTTTGTCACTGTTGAACTGCTGTCTAGTGGACTTTAAGATACATGGCATTCATTCTGCCAAGGTCAAATCTCCTATCTTGCAAAGTTAAAGGCATAAACTGTGCATAATTTGTGCACATGCTGTTTGTTAACACCCAACCCACAATGTCTGTATTTGATGAACAGGAGATGTGCATAATCAGAGACTGCAGATGGAACTCATCTGTCATAGAAAAGGGAGTTCATCATCTTTGCTTCAAATGTCTCACTGCTAACACTCATTATGTCAGTTGTCTTTTATTTTATTTTCTCGGCTTCATCAAAACATAATGCATCATTATGCAAATTAGATGTACTGCAATGGATCATGTATGTACTCTCCTGTATTTTTGTCTAGTATCAGATGACACTCGTTCTTTGGACATGACAATTCAAGACAATGAAGGCAGGGGCTTTTATAAGGAGACTTTTTACTCTTCAGCATGGATTTACCAAGGAGATGATGTAGGCTCAGAGGCCATTCCTCCCGGCCTCAACACCAAGCCCCGAGCTGTCTCAAGTAAGCCAGAGATTGTAATTTTGCAACTTTTATTTTTACAACAATTTTTATTTTTAGCCTATTACCTGGGGATAATTCATTTAGTATTGAATCTCATTATTACTCTAATAGTTCTTAGTACTTGTTTTGAGAAGTGCATGCAGATGCAATACCTACACTGAGCTAAGCAAATGAATACATACTGTACATATTTTCCCACAATAAATTTAACTTTTTCCTCCTTTTCAGTACGTGAAAGGACTGTCAAGATAAACAAAGGCCCAGGAGAGTATCCTTGGGGCTTTCGAATACAGTTTTCTAAACCCATTGTGGTCACAGAGGTTGACACAAGTAAGTGAACTCCTGACTCATGTGGGTGTTGCACATTATGAATTTTTCTACATTAATTACTACTTTAAAAAATTGGCAAATCTGGTTTTGAAACTATTACAGGCACCATCTCACATACTTTTCTTAAAAATGTTTAGCCCTCTGTAAAATCAGATCACTTATATTCAGGAAATTGCCTCCACTGTATTGTATTTATTTAATTAAAGAGTTTGGTCTAGACCTGCTCAAATTGGAAAGTGTCATGAGATAACTTTTGTTGTGAATTGGCGCTATATAAATAAACTGAATTGAATTGAATTGTATTGTTAGCACCCATTATCTATAATAACAAATGCAGTAATTGTAAGTTACTAAGTGTAACTTGGTTACCTTCACTCACAAAGTTTGAAAAGGAAAAAATTATGGATACAATAGTATAAAGCAATCATCTGTGCATAAGATGTGACAAATATATTTTTTTTAAATATTTTAACCATGTTTAAACCGCCTGTGCTGTTGAAGGTAACAAGTGCCTGTCCCAGTACGCACTGGAAAAGAGCTGGGACACGCACCAACACGTGCAGACAGACAAACTAATTCACTTCAGGGGTTTATTTAGAGTTCCCAGTTCAATTAAACTGCATATTTTTTTAACTTGGGAGGAACCCCACACAAATGCCGAGATTGGAATGGACAGTATCTGGTAAAGGTACCAAATAATATAGCTTATAGATACAGTATATACACAAACTGTCACTAATCAACATGCCCACACACAATAGGTTACAGTGCATACTGCCACCAAACCAAGAAAATGAACACTTCCCATTCTACAACACACCTGTATTCATCATAGTAATCAGACCAAAATAAAGCAGCCTTGAGATAACACAGATAGAACATGTGAGCTCCATCCAAAGAGGGCCCAGATAACCAATATGTTTGAACTCTATGGTTGGGTGCTGTGACTTCCTGGAGTCTTGTCATCACTATGAAGTTGCCAGGCACTAGCAGAGACTATTTGTTCATAAAGGACTGTGTTTGTTTGTTTGTCTAGGTGGTATAATTCGTTTTGATAGTTGAAGGTCTTTGTGTTTGTCCTGTAAGCTCCATTTTGTCTGTTGTTTCAGATGGAGCTGCTGAGGAAGCAGGGTTGATGGTAGGAGACTATGTCCTAGCTGTCAATGGAACTGATGTCACCAGCATTCCTCATTCTGAGGCTGCCAATTTGGCCAGACAAGGTATGCTGTGTCTGGGCCTGATAATGGATGCAATTAGGTCACACATTCATAAAGGATTTTTGTGTAGAGTGAAAGCCAAAGTATCAGCATTCTGAGACAAAAAGTTCGACAAGATTAGGAACATTTAGCTGATGTTTATAGTAACATATCAACTGTAGGATTTTTAAATTAACTTTGGGTTTTTAGCAATTCTGCTCAATTAGAATATTGAGGGGGTAGAATCAAAATACTGAAAAACAGATGCTAATTCAAATATAATGTTGTTATTCTAGGTCCAGATCTTCTCAAGTTGACCATTGGATCAGACATTGCTCACTGTCCTAACACCCCAAGACCAGCATGTCGTGGTTATCTTCACAAACGTACACAGTCTGGTCTGATTAAAGGCTGGAGAAAGAGGTGGTTTGTTCTCACACATGATTGCTGCCTTTACTACTACAGACACAAACGGGTGAGCAGGGAGCACTCATCATCATTATGTATTCTAGCTTCTGAAAAGTGTGTGTCTATTTGACATTACTTTATGTTTATTACAGGATGAAGGCAAGAGGCGGGCTTTGTCAGCAATAAAACTGGAAGGGGCTGAGGTGGCACAGGATATTTCCCTGGGAAAACCCTTTGTGTTTAGGTGCCACCCTCAGTGTAGTAATCGAGTGTACATCTTCTGTGCCACTTCCAACCAGGAGATGAAAAGGTATAGCACAGATAAGAGCTTTTGAAACCCAAGGCCCAAGTACATTTTTGTTTCATCGATGTATCTGTTTTTAAGTGTATTTAAATTTGTGAATATTTTAAGAAAGTTTTTATGCTTGTGTAAAGGAAGATCTGGTGCTTTAATTCAAGAAAGCCTTAAGGATCTTTTAGTCAGTCAGTCATATGTATTTTTGTACTGGATAAGTTTCAGAAATCAGTAATTAGTCAGTAAAAACACAGTAATTTAGTTAAAAACACGTTTTAGGTGCATATCATGTTTAAGCTGTATATTTGCGATTTTAGGTGGTTGGAGGCTATGGAGAAAGCTATTCATCCCATCACACAGGTAACATCTAAACCTGTATTCTTATACTGTATTCTTATACTGTATACAGATAGAGGTATAGCCTACATTGTATTCCTGTCACACCCCCAGCTATTTATTCTGCATAATGTCTAATGTTACCATTACTTGTTTCTACACTTGCACTATATTTTTATACTTACACCAATATTGCCTACTGCTCATACTGTATATATTTAAGTACATTTAACACTGCTCATAGTGTTCAAACTGTATATAAACTTCTGATTAGATGTTACACCGCATTTCATTGTCTCAGTGCTACCTGGTAGAACATGTAGCATTAATTAAGGCTGTCACTATCTAAATAAAACGCAAAACGCACTTCCGGTTGGCTACAGCGCTTTGAGTTGGCGTACTTGATGACCACCAGAGACACAATTCTAAGGTTTTGAAGTTTTATGTGACACGAGTATTAAGGGGTAAACAAAGTTAGAAGTAAAGGGACGTCGGTCCTTGCTCGGGGGTTCAGGCTCTGGGTCTCTGTAAAGCATCAAGAGACAATGATGATTGTATAAGGTGCTATATAAATAAATTGAAATTGAAATTGAGAGACATATTTCCCCCCTCAACATAAAATTGAGTATGTTCTTCAGACTTTGGAAGTCCATTTATTTTATAATTATAATGTATGTTCTAAACCGATTTAAGTTTGTTGCTGTGTTTCAGGGTTTTTTTTCAATAAGGTTCTAGAGTTCAGCCTGTGGGACAATAATGATGTGAAATATTTTAAATTCAGTAATGCTGCAGCCTAATGAGGTATAGCTAATGTCCTTAAACATAAATGGATTGGGCAATCCAATCAAAAGAATTAAAATAATGGACAAATTAAAAAGGGAGAAGGTGCATATTATTTTCTTTTTTAAAATGATTTTTGAAAAATCAGCAAACATGATAATATCAGAAGAATATTACATGTGATAGACAAACTAGACAAGACTGTTGTCTCAGTCCGAAAATATTTGCTTTTTATATTGAACCCTGGCTCAGGCAATCTGCATGCATTGAAAAATTCATGGCATTAAAGATGAATTAATTAGTTTATTTGCTGATTATATTTTGGTTTATTTAGTGCAGCCTGAGACCTCACTTCCCTCACTGATGGAAATCCTGGAAGATTTTAACTATTATGGTGGTTACAGAGTGAATATTCCAAAGGCACAGCTTCTGTCATTTATTTACAACCCCTCATGGGAAATAAAACGCAGATATGATTTAAGATGGGATGTGGAATCAATTAAATATTTAGGGGTGAATGTTCCAAAAAATCTGAACAAATTATATGAGGTAAATTATTACTCAGTTATCCAAAATATTAAAAAATCAAGAACATTTTGCCAAGGCTGCTCTATTTATTTCAAGCCCTTCCAGTAGAAGTCCCCCAACACCAGTTTTTAACCTGGGATGAATTTATTTTTAGATTTCTCTGGGATGGAAAGCGGCCTAGAGTAACATACTCAACACTCCAGTTGGCTAAAGGAATGGCCCTCCCAAACTTGAAATATTGTTTTTATGCAGCTCAGTTGCGTCCCTTTTATCTTTGGTGTAATGACATCTATTTTCGCTATATGGAAGGAAACAGAGACATATTCAGACAGATTCAGCCAGTCTTAGGGGAAAAGGATATCATTTCTGGTGCTTTAGAGCTCTGGTTTAATTTTGTCAGGCTGTTAACTAAGGAGAGACCAGAGAGTACTTAAATGGATAGCCTTTGACACGCAGTTTAAACCTGGAGATAATGCCACTCCCCTTCAAGCAGTGGGCAGTGAAAGGTGTTAGGGCAGTGTGCACAATAATGAAAAATAAGGAATTACAGTCTTTCCAAACATTCATGGAAAAGTTTTCCCTTCACAATCGGGATTTATTTAGTTACATACAATTTAGAGATTTCTACAATAATTAAGTGAAGATGGAGAATTCACAAGAATTAAACCCTCTGACTAAAATTAGGATGAATGCCTTGGGCCAAATAGTAATTGCAATAAAGTTCTTATTTTATCTTATCTCTTATCACTAAGGTAATCTCTGTGTTCTATGAAAGTACAGTATTATGGAATGGGGAGGTAATTCAACATTATATCTGAAATCAAAATGGGAAACGAAACTGAATGAGGTCATTTCATCAGAAGCATGGTAAGATATTTGTGAAACTCAACGTACTTCCACAAGCTCACAACAACAGGGTGTTTAACTGGGAGAATTTGGTGCGTTTTTTTAATTACACCTAGGATCTACAGTAAAACTCCATTTTCTGGTCCCAAAGTCATTTTGGGAAGATGTACATTCTGTCTTGATTAATGTGCTTGGTTAGAAGATTCCACTATCATGTACTGTCTTGCTCTTAGGTCATGTTTCGCCAGTCACCCTGAGGAGAGATCGGTACCTGGTTAAGATTCTCCTTACAGTGGCAAGGAAAACTATAACTAGAAGCTGGTTTAAACCTGATTCTCTTCAGCAGGAACAATAGTTTGATGTGATACAGGAAATAAGGACAATGGAAAGACTCACTTCTATGTTAGGTTTGAAGGAAGGTTTGTTTGCAAAGAGATGGTGGAAGTGGATACTTTACCAAAAGAAAATATAAAGACAACAGCAACAATTTGTGATCACACCTAAGGATAATGCGACTATTCAGAATGTTTGTTTTCTCTGCTATGAGTTATCCTACAGGCTCTGTTTGTTTATTTTTTACCTACTCGACGTGTACTTTTGTTTTAATATTTATTCTGATGTTGATTGTGTATGGAGGTCCTTATCTTTAAAAATTAATTAAAAAAAAACTAAAGTGTCCAAAAAATATATACATGTTTTGCTTTGACTGCAGTTTATATCATAGAGCTGGATTAAAATTAAAGTTTCAGAAAGTTGATCATGTTGTAGGATTCAGGCTAACACTGATCTTCTCAATTAACTCTTATTGTTCAGAAACACGTATGGGAGGATGTCACCAGACACAACTCTATTCTGCCCCCACTGGCTGTGAAAAACCCAGAGTGTCTTGGATTGCTTCATAAAATGGACAAAAGCAAGGATGTGTGGGTACAGCACTACTGCATTCTGAAGGATGGTTGCCTCACCTTCTACAGCAGTATCCGCGCTACTCATGCACTTGGTATGGATATAAGTGATGTTTCAAATTCTGACTGGCACTTGCATCTTCAGATGTATTCACTGGTCCTCGCATGGTGTGAAACATAACCAAATAAAGGCAGTGACTGTCTTAAATTCATGTCAAGGATTTGACAGCTTCACCAACAATTTTATATTTTTTTAATTGCATTTTTATGTTATTTCTTTGTACTTGTTCTCTGTAAAAAGATATTTGTCTTACTGTTGCTGAGCACACTATTGTATACTTGCATTACATCAATCTTTTTCGTTTTTTTTTATCTTTTCCTCCCTCAGTCAATTCTTCATTGAACTTTTATAATGATGACATTGGAAGGAAATGCTAACGCTTGACATAGTGGTAGTAGATGATTATTAAAGATGAATCAGTACACGTTTTTATCTATGTCTTCAGGTGGGATATACCTTCAAGGCTACATGGTGCGAGAGCTGCCTTATGGATCAAAGAAATCGACCATTGAGCTGAAACCTCCATCTGATGAGTTCAAGACTTTCTACTTTTGTGCTGAAAATCCAAGTGAGAATAAACGGTGAGAAGCAGTGTCATCTCATGTACAGAAAGCCTGATAGGGCACAACACTAAAATGCAAAGTAATTGCTCAGTGAATCCAAATACAAATGCACCTCATCAATAAAATCACAAGCACACATTAATGTTATATGGGGCAGGACTAAGCAGAGGTGGACTGGCATTTATCAATAACAGCATTTGAGCTCACAGAACTCATATATTACCCTCGTATACAGTATCAAATTACAAATCCAAGCTTATTAAGCAGCAAGCAATCACTGTTTCAAGACATCCAAAGTAAGCATTTCAGAACAGGGAAACCCATCGCTTAACGACCCTTAACTTTGAGTCAAAGCAAAAGCCCTTGCAGGGTTTAGGAAAGCTCAATCACAGTCCCGCAGAGCACACAAGGTCTTGAATGTTTTTTCTGCCAAGAGCATACAGGTTCTCTTCTGTTTGCTGCTCGTGAAGGTCAATGTCATGTTTGTGAGTATTCAGTTCAATTTTTTCAATTCATAACAAAGTTATCTCAAGACACATTACAGGTGTGTAAACAACAACAACAACAAACAACCAAAAAAGTAGAGAATCAGAGAAAAAGGTCCCAGAGCAAAACCCCACACTAAGTAAGCATATGGCAACAGTGGCGATTAAAAACTTCCTTTTAACAGGCAGAAACCTCAAGCAGAACCAGACTCAGTGCAGACGGCCTTCTGCTGTGACTGCCTGGAGGGGAGAGGAGAGACAGGGAGATGGACAGAGAAAGGAGAGGGAAAGAGGAGAGACAGGGAGGATAGAGAGAACAGTGCAGAGCAGGAGCAGCAGGGTCCGGGCAGGGCCATGGAGAAGGTTCTGGATCCGGCAGCACTATCAGTGCAGTAGGCAGGGCCATAGAGGGCTCAGGATCCAGCAGCGGTACCAGGCCTCAGGAGGACGGGGTAGGAGATTCTGGATCCAGCAACATGCTCCGGAAGTGCTGAAAAAAGATGGAGCACAAGAGCTCCGGGGGAGAGGGCGAGTTAGTACTGTACCGGTGATGGGACATGATGAGTGAGTCCCCCTGCTCTGAAAGCTCAGTGTCTAAGGATCTCCCCCAGCAATCTAAACCTATAGCAGCATAACTAGGGGTTGGTCTAACTATAGGCTTTGTCAAAAAGGACGGTTTTAAGTCTACTCTTAAACATAGAGAGCGTGTGTGCCGTCCAAACTGAGGCTGGTAATTGGTTCCACAGAAGAGGAGCTTGATAACTGAAGGCCCTGGCTCCATATTTACATTTGGAGATTCGTGGTATTACCAGTAAGTCTGAATCTAAGGAACGCAGCACCCTAGAGGGCTGATATGGTCCAATGAGATCAGTGATATATGATGGTGCCAGACTATGCACGACTTTGTAGGTTAGGAGGAGGATCTTAAATTCTACTCTAAATTTTAATGGGTGCCAATGTAGAGAGGCCAGCATAGGTGAAATGTGGTCACGCCTCTTAGTCTTAGTCAGGACACAAGCTGCAGAGTTCTGAATGAGCCGCAGAGTCCTGAGGGACTTTTTAGGGCATCCTAAAAAGAAATGAGTCCAGGTACGGTTACAATTTTTTCATTAAAGTATTTCCTGAAATCACTGCTACTGAGATGTGGAGGAATGGCTCAATTGCTCAACAGAGTTATGACTCTGGGTCAGCCTGGCTACAGTGCTGAATAGAAACCTGTGGCTGTTCTTATTTTCTACTGTGAGTGATGAGTAATAATTGGCTCTGGCTGTACGGAGTGCTGCCTTGTACGTTTTTAGACCATCTTTCCAGACCTGATAGAATTCGTCCTTTTTTGTTGAACGCCATTTCTTCTCTATGTGTCTTGATCTTTGCTTTAACTTGCATGTTTCCTGGTTGTACCATGGAGCGGAGCTTCTTCTAGTTATATTCTTTTTAGATTGAGGTGCAATTAGGTTGAGCGTGCTGCGCAATGAGCCTGCAATGCTATCAACAAAGTTATCAATGTCATGGCAACCAGGGGTAGTGCATGAGTCCCCTGACACGCTGAGCCTGGGTATTGTACTAAATCGACGGAACTGCTTCCTTAAATTTGGCTACGGCATTATCAGACTGACATCTAGTGAGAGTGCTTCTGCTCGGTATTGTGCAATCGGCTAAAAGAAAACCAAAGGTTATTAAATGATGGTCAGACAAAACTGAATTCCAAGTAGAGACTGGTAAGTGTTCGATTTCAATCCCATATGCTAACACAAGGTCTAGGGTGTGGTTGAAGCAGTGAGTGGGTTCATGCACACATTGACAGAAGCCTGTTGTTTCTAGTATGGAACTGAATGCAGTAGCCAAGCTATCATTAACTACATCTACGTGGATGTTAAAGTCACCAATAATTATAACTTTAAGTAGCATTTGTTCTTCCAAGCAAGTGTAATCTTATGTAATCTTATGGCATTTTTCACATACAGAATTTCATGTTTGGCTTTTGTTTTTTTCCTAGTTGAATGATGTTAGAATCCTCTGGCTGGTGTGGTCTTAAATGTTTAATCTCTAATCTTTGCTGTAATGGCACGGTGCTAAATCGAACTTTAAACAATCTGTCCACTTGATTCATTTTACTACGCTGCTAGTGGTGGCTAATATAACAGCTTGCTGCTGGTTGAAAAGACCAATGACAATGTCTTGATGTACGTCAGATCTATTAGCGTTACATTTTATTGGCTGCTATCAGCATGGGGCCAACCTGATTGTGCCCCTAAGCTCATTATTGAAAGCACGCTGAACATGGGCATACAGTTTTTAGCTGCTAAGTTGGTTGAAAAAATGGTGAAGGGCTGGCCTCATGTACACCAAAGGAAGGCCATTCGGAGCTGTCTTTGATGAAACAAATATAGCAAGATATTTGGAATGTATTACAGTGCTACCATTGTTGTATGGAATAAATGCATATTTTGCATATATTGTCAGACTGAATTACTGATCATGTTATACAGTGCTCAACAGTGACAAGATAGACACGTCACAGGTGAGGAGCCTGTTTAGCTCACTTTATCTGTAATATACTGAAATTTGGTCAAATGTGGTTTGACTTTGACTGGGCCCACAAAGCAGGTGATAACTTGGCTAACCTGCACTGTTATGGTCATTCTTACTGTAGTTGTCGGGCCACCTGACACGAACCATGATCTTGCACTAAACTCACAGGCTCAAGGCATCTATTTGAGCAGGTGATGAGAGAAAGCCCTCTTTTTAAAATTATGTTTGTGTTTAGCTTTCAGTATTCACTGGAAAGAGCCAGTGACCATAATTCAGGCAGCAACTGTGCATCCGTCATGTGAGTAGTATATAAAATTACCATATGCCCTCAAACAGTGACCAAAGCCTTTATTTAGCTCAACTGCAGAAGGTACCATATGAGATTAGAGACAGGCTTTTGTTTCTACCTAATTCCCTTGGTTTAAAAAACAGAATTGGTTGTATTTTGGTACAGAGCCTCATTTTGACCCACTCCCATTTGCCCTGTTAATTGTTATGCTGTTGATACAAACTCAATGCTCAAATGAAACGTCTTTGAGATTACCATGGCAACGGTGCACAGAATCTGGTCTGGTGGAGGTTATGTTCAGTTCAGTGTTGAGTTTTGGATTAAATGGGTAAACAGCCTTACTTTTTCACTAATTCTTTTTGTGATGATATTTTTTAGGAGTGATACGGTAATACCGTCAGTGTGCTCAATTTAGCCTCTGATTAAAGTTAGAAAACATAAACTCACAGAGACTCCAGCTGTTTATTTTTTTCTTGGGGTGCCTTTTTTTCCATCCCCTCTCTGTATGTTCATAAAACAAAGTGCATTTTCCCTGAATTCAGGTACCAGTAGAGAAATTCACTTATGATGTCAACGTAGTATGGAACATATTTTAATGACATCTTGTGCAGTTATCTTTCATGTTCATTAAGATACTGAAGTGAAAGGCATTGATAACCCAGTGAGTGAGGGGGAAAAAAACAGCTGAAAACATGTCACTATATGTTGTCATGTTGATTTTCTGGTGCTCTTTACAGGTGGATCATAGCCATCACAGCTTCAATAAAGAAGTGGCTGCCTTTACATCAGGCCCTTCAGGACTACATGAATCAACCACCAGAAGAAACCAGAATGTGAAACAGGGTGCACTTTGTAAACACTGACAGTAGCCTGACTCACCCTATGGGTCCCTGGAAGAACCTCCTGTTTGCAGATACTGCCCTGATTTCTCATCTCGTCTCGTCTTCCTCCGCTTATCCGAATCTGGATAACGGGGGCAGCAGCCTCAGCAGGGAGGTCCAGACTGTTCTCTCCTTGGCCACTTCCACCAACTCGTCAGGGGGATAACAAGGTGTTCCCAGGCCAGACGAGAGCTATAATCCTTCATCGAGTCCTGGGTCTGCCCTTGGGTCTCCTCCTGGATCGACATGCCCAAAACAACTCCCCATAGAGACATCCAGGAGGCATCCTAACCAGGTGTCCAAACCACCTCAGCTGGCTGCTCTCAATGCGAAGGAGTAGCGGCTCTACTTTGAGCTCACCCTATCTCTAAAGCTGAGTCCGGCCAACTCATTTCAGCTACTTGTATTGTTCTGATGCTGATCTTCATCCCAGCTGCTTCACACTTCGCTGCAAACCGTCCCAGTGGGAGCTGGGGGTCACTGCTTGATGATGCTAATAGTACCACATCATCTGCAAAAAGCAGAGGTGGAATCCTAAGGCCAGCAGAAGAACCATTGCGAAGGAATGGGTGGTAGGCAGTACAGCAGCCTTAACAAGACAACAGCAGCCAGAGTTAGAACAGACAGGACAGCAAGGGGTCAGGATGAGTCTCAGCAAACAACTACCAGATACAAAAATAGCAAGAACTGGTAACTAATGGCTCAAAGTGTTTGAAACACTAAGTGGTAGCAGAGTCTAACGTAGCAAAGTGGAAATTGCAAGACTGAGTATTTAAATAGGTTTGGTGATGAGATACAACTGGCGGCTATGATATGACTCGTTCACACCTGCAGGCACTCACAAACACACACACACAGGGAGAGAGCCTGTCAGAGAGTGTGGTTAGGGATTCACTGTAGGTGAAGGCTTGGTGGATGATGTCCCAGAGACAGATGCAAGACGGTTTGTCATGGAATTTCAATTCAAGTTCACTTACCAGTATGTCACCTAAGCAGTCAGAACAGACTGTGTTCCCAGGGTTTCAAATAAAATTCTGAAACTAGCTCTGCTGTGTGTTCACTGTGATTCATGTATTTTAATTCAGACCAAATTTTAGATAATTCCTTAAAAAGAGTTTGAAATTAACACCTAGCAGGTGATTTGAGAGGGAATTGGGGGGGTGGCTCACTGTCGCGCTTGTTAGCAAAATAACCAAAATTCATCCCTTCTCTTGAACGACACACTATCTATAAAAAATACATTTCTGGCAATTAGTCAATATTGACAAAGCATTTTTTTGATTGGTAGCATAGCATTTACAGCAATAATGGCATGGGAATCTCATATACCAGTTGCTTGAGTTGTCAAACATTCATGTCATTATGCCCAGCCAAACAAATTTGTGCTTTCCAATAAGCACCGTGACTTCAGTCTGCTCTAATGAGATAAATACACACAGGGGAGAGATGAAATGAGAGAAAACAGTTGGAGAGATAAGTGAGCCAGAGAAAAGTAAGAAAAGTAGACAGCAAAAACAGACCTTTTACTTAAGTATGGATAGACTATACATTCTTTTCATGGTCAGTTCAACAGCAATATGTGTCTTTATGTTCCAAGAACATAGCGAGCAAACATTACATTATTTTACATGGCACTGTATCATTTAAGACATTACAATGCTTTGGACCTTTCTCTGAGGAAGTTTTGTGTAACAGCAATGGAAATACGAATATGAAAATATGATGCTGATTATATCAATTTGTTTACCCTTTGCCCTCTAAACCAGTGCCCATGTTAGTCTTTTTGCATGTCATTTCAAAGCACGTTATAAATGCTGTGTTATGAACTTTCAGAAATCATTGGAGAGATCTGTCGTATGATTTTATATTGTTTCTGTATGGCTGTTCTTTTTTTAATGCAAACTCACTTTAGACTATAGATGTGCTGTCATGCTTTTGATACTGCTTTTACTCACTGCATAAGAGAAATCAAAGTGCTAGCCAAATGAAATTCTGCAATAAAATCCTTGATCTTTGACTGCTGCTTGAATATTTAAATGTAATTACTATTCATTGCCTAGAACTGCTAGCACAGCATACAAAATACACACAAAATACTTCAGTTGTTATACGTTAAAGGTTAAAAGATGGGTTAATGTTTTTCAGTTTTGTCAATTCTAGTGTACAGATGTTCATTTAGAGAGTTTAGTGGACATTGCAAATATTTCCCCTATTCATACTGATTATGAAGAGATCCCTTCCTAATGGGATTCCAACGTTAGTGAGTGAATTTTAATCACATACAATGTTAAAAATAAAATGTTTTAATTATTAATTTTATTATTAATGGATCAACACTCCTCTGTTTCATCATGCATGAGTGTGGCTTACTCAGTTTCATTGAAAGTAGCCTGATGGCATAAACTAACAACATATAATACAAAATTCTGATTGGTGCATGACCTTTTTATACAGGAGGGCTCCTGTGTAAAAAGGTCATGAAGGGCACCTACTTCAAGCTGGGGAAGAAGTTGCTCTGTTGTGCTCA
The DNA here is from genome assembly GCF_020382885.2 of Scatophagus argus. Taxonomy (NCBI): domain Eukaryota; kingdom Metazoa; phylum Chordata; class Actinopteri; family Scatophagidae; genus Scatophagus; species Scatophagus argus. The sequence continues at coordinate 19,697,241 of NC_058512.1, read as the reverse complement.
TGCCCATGTTTATATTGGAGCACATCAGAGGCTCAAGAGAAAAGGTTTTCAGGTTCTTCAAGTGTTCGTACTTAGTGGCATTGTAGTTTTTTGTTAAACTGACTCGAAAAAAACATTGTAATGTCTATGTCTCATGCTCATTTTACAAACTGTGCAGCAAAGTTTATTGATCCTCACCTTCTATCTAATCCACAGATGCCCTCAGGCAGAAACATAATACTAAACAATAAGAAACTAACTGATCTGCCCAGCATCTGTTTAAAACAATCTTTATGGAACAGTCATTAGTTAACATCAAGTGTACATGTTTTGTTTGGCTGTCCCTATTGTACAGTATAGTGAAATGGTATGTACACCACTTGAGTGGTTAGAAATTCCTTCCAACAATAACATTTACTTATATCATCAATAACAGTAACGTTTACTGCGATTTCCCACACAAAAGCATAAAAAGACAACCATGTCCATCATGCAGTTAAGCAAAAAGAAAATTTTACTTTCTTTTATGAATTTCTTTAGCAAAGATAAACAGAACAATAAAGTAAAGAACATTTCCACCCAACACAAGCACAAGGTCTGCATTCCAATTGCAACACACATAGAATGGTATTTAAACTGTGGTCTAAACATGTCATGATATATTTTAAAACATCATTTCACATCCTCTGTTGCTCACATCCTAATCATGCTATAGTCTAAAGAAAATTCCTGCTTTTTCTTTAGCAAACACAAATAAATTTCTCAATGGAATTTCAATGAATCTTAAGATGCAAATATATATCACACTGAGAGTAAAGATGTAAAATCTTTCCTTCATGGAGTGCAGTTAGTTTCTTTAGCCAGCAGGTGTGGACCAAATCAGGGCCCGGTGCTGTCCAGCTCTTCATGTCTGCCAGTCTTAGTTGGATGTCTGCCATTGTGATGGTTACTGGGATATTGGTCTGTTCTGTCTGTGGTCTGTTCTTAGATCCATCGGCCACTGAGCAGCCACTGATGTGATGCCTCCTCCTCCCATATATTCTTCCTGTACCGTTCAGTTTCAGCCTGGGTTATTCTCCTAGCTTCTGCTACTCGTGTATTTCTTCAGGCAGGCAGCCGGAGCTGTGAGTCTTCGTTTGGCAGTCTCCAGTGTCTCAGGTGTAGACTTGTTCATCGGTAGCCCTTTCTTCATCATCATGCCAGTCTGTAGCTCTGTAAGCTGACTCTCTCTCTTTTGCTTTAACCTTGGCCTCAAGCTTCCTCCTCCATGGGGGGCAGTGCTCTTTGTTTCTTATGGTGTTAACCCTGTAGTCAAGCATCTCTAGTATTATAATTGCCGTGACGTACATCAGCTCATTGTTCTTAGCTGACGATTTACTAGGGATTGTGATGAAATATGTCATCATCAGTCATCCAAATTCAATCATACAAATTCAACACAGAGGTTTCAAATATTAAATGTTGATAAAACTAAATTTAATTTTCTATTGCTTACTCTAAGCGTTCACATGGCTTTGCTTATGTATAGTATTGCTGTTTTTATGTGGGATAGACAGAATTAAGTGTTTTAAGCCTAAATGGTGTCTTGGTGGTGACAGTATCATGGTGCATTGATACTTCCAGAGATGATCTGTAGCAGATGTCAAACAGTGGAATCAAGTTGAGAAAACTATCACTGGATTAGATGCATTGGAAAAACAGCATAACCATTTCAAAGGTGGTTTAAAAATATACACGTCTACATACTGTTTAACATTAGCCAATTTACAAAACTAGAGACGCACCAATATGATTTTCTGTGGCCAACATAATCCAAACCATAGGTGATACCAAAATAAATTCAAGCTGACTGTAATTCTCCGTAAAGTATCAACCTACAACAGCCACCTTTCAAACTTACTGGGGGGAGACTGATAGAAAGTTTTTTCAAGTCTGTCTTATACAATATGCAATGTAAATGTACATCGGTAGTTACTGATCATTCTTTATCGTGTCCATACTGGCTGTGAAGTGAGAGAAACCAAATGTCCTTGTTTTCTATAAAAATATATTCACTTGAATGAATAAGTTCACCTGAAGCTAGAATGAGGTCTCAGCACTGTGAGTTAGACAAACTCCTGCACCTTTTACAGTGTAGTTAAAGGTGCAGCTGTGCGCATTTGGAAGGGACCATTTTGGGGTCACCTTGGTAACAACTGGTCTACTGGGCAATGTAATCAAAAGGTCCCTGGCTCGAGTCTGGACATTTTTCGTGTCCTCCCTCCTGTCTCTTTCTCTGACACGTCTAATACTAGTTATCTTGAAAAGGCAAAACTGGCAGGAAAAAAATGAATATATTGAAAAAAGAGGGATCACTTTATAGCAGCAGTAATGACAGAGGGAATAATTACAGTGAACTCAGTAACATGTACATATGGCCTGTATGCAATGTATTAAGATGGATTTTAATACACAGAGCTCTAGCCATCCTTAAATAAACAGATTTTGAATTGAGTATCTTTTTTATACATTTCAATCTTAAGGTAAAACACGCTGATATTGATACTGACAGCAACAAAACAGCAATTAAGTAGTAAGATAATACTTTTATTATCTTACTAATTTGACAGTTGAATGCAGTGCCATGATCTGAATAAAATCTGGCAAAACTTCCACTACACAGCTCCTCACAGCTAAGGAGTAAAAGTATTATTGAACTGACAGCAACAGTGCATTTTAAAGCCAATACAGTATGTGTGCTTTTATCAGCCATAAGCTGATATATCAGTGCATCTCCATACCAATACAAACACAAATATGTCAATAAATATGTTCACCAGTTATTGCTAAATTTATATAATTCACATTTTTTTTAACTTCAACGACCTCATTACGATGTGAGGAGCAATTTAAGGATTTTCTTCACAACATTATGTATACAGTACAAGGTAAAACCCCCAGTTAATATTATAACAAGATGATCAAACTGTCTTCTTAAAGAACTGCTAATCTGAGTAGAAAGAAACCAAGATGGAAACAGCACCTTGATCACTACCAGAAATGCCTCCCACTGAGCTTTCATGTCTTATTTCTGGTAAACATGCGCTCCCCTCGCAGAGTGAGATGTTGCAGTTGGTACTGTAACACCTCAGTGTCTGATGACTCTTTGATACTTATTTTGTCCAGATTAAGGTAGTCCAGAGACTTGGACTGGGCCCTCTTTCCTTTAAGCAAACACAGTGGTAGTTGAGTATGCAAACTTCTCCCAGGCTCCCCGTGGGCCAAGGACCTCAAGAAGGTGTCGCTTGAGCTGGGCATACGCCTCCGTCTACGCCCGCTGGCAGCAGGAATGTCGTAGGGTTGGTAGTAGCGACTTTTGCCTTTAAAGATTCGTGAAGATCGGTGGATGCCCAAGTCCACAGGCTTTGGGACAGTACTCTGGATGGAACTAGCGACGGCTTCTGAAACAGAACCCTTTTCTGAAGAGCCTTCTGACCACTGGTGGGCCAGCTTGAGCAGTTCCTCACCTGTGGTGAAGCCCACCAGATAGTTTGAGTCCATGTGGAGGATTTGATATCCTGCAACAGTACCTCTGATGGGTGAACATGGGGTGCTGGCACAGCGAGGTCTCTCCGCTTCAGGTTTCAATGTAGCCTTGATCTCAGCTGCAGGAAGAATGGAGACGTGTGCCCTAGACACTCCACTGATATCCATTTCCATCCTTATAGACATATCCTGATTGATGAAAGGAAGAGACAAAAGCATCACAAACTGCTCTCGTAATGCTGTAGTTACACAAACCCAAAAATTCCAGGGCCATATTCACTAAACATCCTAAGGCTTAATCCAATTGTTCCTAATGGCTATGTCAGCTCAAACTTTCACTTTTTCATTATTATGCTAGGCATTACATTAAATGCAAGAGATATTTTAATTATGGTGGGACTCACCACAAACATCAAAGCAGTCCAGTTACAATTAGAGATAAAGATTTGCACAATTCTCAACTACTGGGAGTCCAGAAAAATGTAGCATGCAGCACTGATAAACTTGAAACATCTCAGAATATCTCAGAAGGTCAGGCAGTGTGATTTACAAACTAAAATGTGCTCTCGAGATCAGTGAATGAAATAATTACCAAACAAGAAGACATATAAAGATAAAGCTGATTTCGTGACGTAGTGTAGCTGCACCTGCTGAGTGACTACTTACACAAAAGTCACCAGAAACTGGCTGAAGTGATGCATCAGACTGATTTAACAATAAAAAAATAAATAATAAATTCATCATTTGGCTTTGTGGATCTAAACTAAAGAGGCTAGGCTCATTTTAAAACTTAACAACTTCAAACTCTTTATTGAAATTCTTCTCTGCATTTAAACCATCACTGATTGAACACACACATGCAATATGCAGAGAAACACACAGGAGCAGTGGGCAGTCATGTCAGGCGACTGGGGAGTGTTGGAACGTTAGGTGCCTTGCTCAAGGGCATCTCAGCCGTTACTGATGGAGGGGGAGAATGTTGATTAATTAAAATTTCTTCTCTTTTTGTGTTTGCTTTTAAATGTATACCATTTAGCTAAATATTGTGTTGTTTTCTTTGATTTCTTTGAAACACTCCCAATATCACAGTGAGACATGCACATGATAGATAGATAGATAGATAGATAGATAGATACTTTATTGATCCCGAGGGAAATCCAAGAATCAAAAATCACCTCTCACGTTCAATTTTCAACAAAAATGGCAGTGCATTAATTTAGATTTATAATATTGAGCAAAGTTTATGTTTTTTTACTCCAAAGTGTTACAATATATTTTTAACGCCAACAGAGGCGCACGCACATCCTGCATTGTGTGTGTCCACATCAGTGTGCATGTGCAGTAGCAGGTAAACTATAAGGCGCATGCGGCTATACATGGTTTAAAAGCTACAGTAACATGGCGTGACAGTTCTTAAATGGAACCAAGATCTGTGGGATAAATAAATATATATAGTTAAATATAAAATTCAAATCTCTCAAATTCAACAAAAAACCAAAATACGTATAAAATGTCATACTGTTAAATGGACTTCTAAACCAATTAGCTCTTGGATCAGATGACACACAGGCGTTTCCCATCATGCCCTGGGTCTTGCAGTCGGTGGAGAGCAATTGCTACCGCCTCAGTCTCACGGAATTATCGTTGCCCACACGTGTGTGATGTCAGAGCAAGTCGGAGTCAAATCGGACAGAAATCTATCCGGCATGCATTGTGCGGCGATCATCGGTGATCGATTCTGCGGAGATCTGTCTTGTTTTGGACCTTAATGTTGAACATCAGCAGTAGCCTATTTGACTGCTTTGCTAACAGAGCAACAAATCCAGTTTACATGTAGCCTAGGTCATTTTCATGCAACATTAAGCATCACAATCAAAATACAGATTAAATAAACCAGTGCACTTCATCTACTCATTGCTGACTGAAATGAAATTCTAAATTCTAATTCTCTTAGCTTGACATGATGTTCTGACATCATCTTCAACTTAGAGTTCTTGGTTACCCTTAACATCTTAAGCTAGCATGACTAACCTGCTCACCGTCTTTTATACAACTGCTGTGCTGTCTTGTTTGTATTCCTCGTTTTCACTTATCACATATATCCAAAGTCTTGTGACTATATAAATTATATGTCACTTTAGCGACATAATACAGTTTAATGCTCAAAAGATTAACAAACTCAGTTTAGATTTTCAAACTCCAGGGGAATATGTTTTTTTTTTTTTGTTTCAGATTATGGACAGCATACTTTACTTATGAAGGCTGGAATCATTAAGTGACTGGATGTGAAATATTCACTGTTCAGAAACGGTTCTGTGCCGTAATTATTGTTAATTTGGAATGTAGAAGAACGCAAATGTGTAAGAAAGTTCAATGACTTGAGTCAGGTGTTGTTATTATTTGCATGTACAGTTATGCCATTTCTGCCATAAAACCTGTTGAAAATGTTCATGTATGTTGAAATAAATATCTTTGCACATTAATAATGTATTTCCACATTTTTACCGTATTTTTACCATTAGTTGCTTCAGTCAGAGTATGGAAGTCTGAATAAGCAATGAGCTAAGCAAGGTAAACTAGTGTGGCAAACTATAACAGTATAGCTTATTTCATATGGGGCTTAAAAAAACAAACCATATAGGTAATTGGGGGCGGGGGGGCCTGTGCCCCAGTAGAGCTGTACGTCTCGCTATGCCCCTGTTGTGAGATCAAATTCTTTAAAAATGGATGGATCGGTGCAGAGAAATGATGGCGACCACAAACTACAGCAGAATGAATCTATGAACGCCATGGGGCGGCCACTGCGATAAAAGGCTTCACATCTCAGGTTTCACACACGCTTCACAAAGGCGCTGGCAATGGGCGTGATGCAGCTGCCAGTGACTACGGCAGCATTTTTAAAGCTGTAAGAAAGACATGATTATACAGTAGAAGATGGCTGTTAGAACAAACGACAGGCCAGGTTCAGCCTGCCTGCTGCTAAACGTGAAGCCAGGAGAAACAAAAATGTCTTAACACGATATTTTCAGTAGGCCTTCAGTAGGGTACATTAGCAGTGACACATTAGACGCACTGGTCATTTTAAAGACCATATCAGGCTTGAATGTCAACATGAAATCATAATTTGACTGCCATCTATATGGATGGAAGAAATGTATACACTCTCTCTGGTTAATATAAACAAGCCTCGGTATCATAACCTTGGACAAAACTGATTGAAAAACGCAATAAAATACAAACTTGTGTGACTGCGGAGAATCCGACGTTCAGCCTCCTCGTCTATGTGGTCTCTAGCCTGTGCTTTCTCCCGCCTGTGTTCCGTCAAAAGCAGCAAAAGAAATACTTCCGGTCTACATTTCACAACAAATTATACATTCTTTACAGCATTTTTTTCGGTGATAATAATGATTAGGCAACATTTTTTGTGATTCTCGCGGTAATTACAAAAAACAAGCATAATACCTTGTCTGGTCTAAATAATGTCCACTGTTTCGTTAACGCAGGTTTTTTTAAATTTATTTATCCATAGTTACATCACATACTCTCGCACTGCTGATGGAAGCCAGTCTGTGTAGCTTTGACAATAATCTCTGTTAATATACCATGTTTTTTGCTGTAACATTTACACCACTAGGTGGCATACATTTCTAACGAAAGAGATGGTTATCCAGCGTCAGCGAACAGGGAACGGAACGCCCCCCGGACATGTTCAGGACGTCGATGACGTCCTCCGCTGTAACGTCCTCTGCGGGACGTTACTAGGACGTTGTTGACGCCCTTAACAAATCCTCGTTTGGTTCTCAGTGGGACATAAATTTAACCTTCACCGAACGTTTTCATTTGATCCTCCTGCAGAGGAGGTCCACTTCCCAAATAACGTTATGGTAGCGACGTCCATTTATGTTTTTTATTAGCAATACATAGCTTATTTTATACTTCTAATAAATAAGCTATTTAATGCTATATATTTAAATCATTGCATCGCTGAGATTTATTTTTTTATTAACCCACCAATAAATCAGGACAACCTCGGAAACCTTCCTTCATACAGGTTTTATGAACATTTAAATGTTTATAAGGCAGCAAATCCTGTTGTCTAAATGAGCCAGTGGTTACTGTCTCATCTGGCTGATACTGATAGAAATGTGTATCCCACTACTGATTGCATGCTCAGGTTGGAACAGTTCTCACACACAATCTGTCTGCAGAATCTGAATCAGAATCAGAGTCTGCAAAACGTGGAGATGAAATTGCATTGCATTTCATTCAAACTGAAACTGTAAAGGCGATCAATCAACATCTATATTGTAAAATTTGTTTCATTTGCATTGGGCTGCTGCAGGTTCCAGTACACACAGAGGAAAGCTGACGACTTAACTTTAGAATGAGATAGAACCATCACTCCACATGCTGCTTTAGCAACACATTCAAAAACCAGAACACATGACATAAGTGACATTAGAAAAAATGCATTATTCACCATTTGTCTTCAATGGTTTTGTTTGGTTATTCTTTGTACAATAACCAACATATAAAAATTTAAACTAAGTAACAGGCTTTCTTGGGTAACATTAGCAATAACATCAGCTAGATGGATATCAGCAGTAGTTCTTCTCTACATTATCACCATCCACTCTAAATAATGCGTAGCAGCTGCTACTTGTGAAACACAGCAGCCGCACTAATTGGCTACTAGCTACATCCCTCTCACACTATGTATATGATCGAGCTTACACAAGTCAAAATTTTTGCTGTGAAAAAGTCACTGAATCTGAATCACGTTGAAGTAATAAAGAAACAGAAGTACTCTAAGACTACATGTTTACCAAAGTTCAGGTTAATAAGATCTATTCATTATGTAAAATGACAGGTGGAGTACAAGATTGACAAATGCGTAGGAAGGAAGAGACAGATGCTTATCAAATGCCAAACGAGAAGAAGGCTTTTTTTTTGTTCAAAAAGTTTCTGTCTGTGTAGCAGGTCTGTATCGTGGGAAAACTGAACTAACTGAACTAGTGTTTTAAAGTGTACAGAGGAAACCGGTGAGAACCAGAGAAAAACAAACACACATACAGCTTCTTTCCTTTACGATTTGCATCCATCCATCCGTCGTTTATACCGTTTGACATGCAAAGACAGGCAACCACATACGCACACTCACACCTAGAGGCAATGTAGAGTAGCCAGTTAACCTAATATGCATGTTTTGGGGATTGTTGGAGGAAGCCAGAGCACCCCAAGAAAACCAACGCAGTCATGCAACATGCAAACTCCATACAGGAGGGCCCAGACTGGAAGTCGAGCCTGGAACCCTTGACTGTGCTAACCACTGCACCACCATGCTGATTTCTTTTAACCATAATTCTAATTCTTTATGTTTACCCATGAATATTACTGGCTTATAGAAATTCACTTAATTCATGCATCACATATATGTTATACAGGTACGTATGGAATTTCTTTAAGCATATGTCAGGTTTTAATAGCCTCTCAAAAACCTTCAAACAGTAATATCTTGTCTTTGTATCATTTATTGATTTAAAATTGGGCAATTTCTATTTCCTGTTCACATCCATTTTTAACATACACTGTATGGAGGATCGTCTTCAAACTTAGGAGTACTTAGATACTTAGATTGATCAGCCACTGACTGCTAACGGCTGATTTTGTTCTAAATAATTTGACTGATGACCTTTATAAAGGCCAATCAGAAGAGCCGATGAGATAAACACACAAGACAGTTTCTTTCGGGGAGAATGGGATAACATGACCCACTTTTTACATTTGCTGATTTTTGCTGCAAAAATAAATATACTGTATTTGTTTCAAATAATAGTTACTTTATGATATTCTTAGAGAGGCGTGAGAACATCACACTGACAGCTGAAAGAGGAAGTGATTCTTTATTTTTGTCATTCCATTAAAAGAATCTTGTGGATGCCTTAACAGTCAGGTTCACCCCTCTTCATACAGCAACAAAAATGAAATTTAAATTGAAAGTTTCATGTGCTAACAAAGTATATAAGAAAAGAAAAAGCTAACAAATATTTGCATCTCATAAATCGTCCCTGATGATGCACAGTAGAGCCTGAGGCACTACATATAGAACGTTTATTTTATTATTTTATTTAACAGTTCTAAGAAAGCCACTCTCAGAGTTCAGTGCAAAGAAACATTGTTTCTGTGCTGTCAATAGTGTGTACATATCAGTCTGTCAAAACATCAGCATGAAAACTAACTGGACATCACTACGGCAGACTGTATGAACTACAATAACCTCTTTATTTTTCAAACCAAACATTAGTGATACAAACATGTTACATCCATCCTAAATGATGTCATACTTTTGAAAGACTTGTTTAGTTATTTTAACAAACTGCTTGATAAGAACACACCATTGTACAAGGAATACAAGGAATAAAAACAGAATGGGAGCATGCTTATTAAATAAACGAAAACAGATAAACCGGAGATGAACTTCTGCTCGCCGATGCCCTGCCATCTTGCCTTTTCTTAAATATCCTCTAACTGATACACAATTGCTATACAATATATGCATGTAATCACATTTGGTTGAGGAAGAGCAAAACTTAGTGACTGTAGTGCTTGGAGGTGATCTGCTGCTAACTCTTACTGAACTTGATTTCCAGATTTTTTCTCCCACAGTAATAGCAGCTGGCTGCCTGCCTGTGGCTCCAACTCCTATAAGACACAAAAAAAAGAGATGGCAAAAGTTTAAAATGTGCTAACCACACGGATTAACATGAAAACAACTGAAAGTGTTTTACAAGTAGCTACAATTGATCAATTTAATTATTTAGGTAAGTTCTCAAACAAAATGGCAAATGTGAAAATTTGTTGCTTTCCCCCGTTTTATCTCATTTGAAATTAAATATCTTAATCAATCAAAACATTGCCTTGGATTCTGGTAAACTGACAGACATTTTCCTCTATTTTCAGCTCTTTAAATAATCACCAAAAATTTCTGATCAATCACTTTAATCAACCATTACCAAATTTTAGGCTTTTTTCAGAACAGAAATTGAACTTGAAGACATGAACATAAAATGGACATGACGTTTCTTTTGTAACTTTATATCAGTAAGAATTATGGACAATGAGCCACAGCTGGATGTTTTGATTTTTTCAAAATAAATAACACAGCTGTTTTTTTTGTTTTGACTGCTGTACCAAAAATCTGCCAATTGTGACCCTAAAACCAAGGTACATACCAAATTGTACAATTTGACCCCCAGTACATAGTATGATACAGTTCTTTATAAGGAGCAGATCCCGGGCTTGAGCAGATAGTGAATGGCATCAAGAGTAGATAGATATCAGATTCTACACTCCTTTTCAATTCAAATTTATTTATATAGCACCTTATACAATCAAAATTGTCTCTAGGTGCTTTATAGAAACCCAGAGCCTGAACCCCCCTGAGCAAGCAGACAGTGGCAAGGAAAACCTTTTAACAGGAAAAAACCTTGAGCAGGACCTGGCAATGGGTCCTACAATGCAGGGTTACTTGTTTGCTTGCTTACTCAGAGACTATAGTTTCCAAGCTCCTCCTCAGCGGAACCATCTCTGGTTTTGGTCCGGGTCCTGGTTTAAGAGAACTTTCCTTTCAGACAGAACTTTATAGTTAGGCCTGGCCTAGCTACCCCCTAATTATGAATCTATAGGCTAAGACAAGAGCCGACATGTTAGACTTGCTAGGGAAAGTTAGTAATCATATACTTAAGCAATGTATTGATATTTCTTGTGAGTGCATTTTAGTTAATATTTACTGTAATTATTTTAGTCATCAATCGATGGCTCTGTTTGCAGGATGGCAATGGAACGATTCAAACAATTCTGTCAGAATGTAATTGCTTGTATCGTGACACAGACTGTGTCACGATACATCCTCTTACCTGTCCATCCCTGCTGATTTGGACTTTCTTGTTGTCATTCCATGGGTTGAGAATGTGTTGGGTGCAATGGAAGGGAAGACTCTCCTTGTGGATCCACTCCACACTGAAAACCCCTCCTAGTCCTATGAAGTCCCAGTCCTGGCAGCTCTCCTGACTGATGACTGATGCCATATGAGCATAGCCCTGTTGAAAAAGACAAAATCAGTTTCCTCATTATTTATTACTTATAATTTAGATTGTGCATTTACAGTGAGATCAATATTTTGGCTCATATACTCTGAATTATTATTACATACTGCACAGTGCAAGTTTTCTACTTTGTTTTTCCATTGTTACCTGGAAGTGTCCAGAGCCCTGAACAGAGAAGATGAGGATGATGAGGTTATTCTCCAGGAAGGCCTTGGTGAGTTTGGTCTCATTGCTTGGAGTGGTGGACCAGATACCTTTCTGCTGAGATATTTCTATGTTCCTGATGTTGCTGCTCTTCATGATGAAGTACCGCACTGATGAAATGATCAACTGAGACAATGGTTTTGAGACCTGCTGAAAACAAGGTGATAAAAATATCAAAAATACAAAAATATCTTTTATTGAATTTTAACCTAGTTAATCTGACAACACAGAAACTAATAAAATTAAATATGTTAATCAAAAACACTGAAGGGTGCACCTCCTGGCCAAAAGACCTATCTCAAGTGTTATATGAATAGATATAGTGGCTCAACCAAAGCTACATTTTGCTTTTTTTTTTACCTTATCTTTGTGAAGTTATCATACAGCATGGGCTGGACATTAGCATTATACAATAATGCTAATTTATACATAAAATATATATATATATATACATACATATAATTTATTATACAATAGTCAATAACTTAAACACAAAGGAGAATCATGTAGTTAGTTTGCTACTCGAGACATAACTACGCCATCGCTGGAACTTGCTTGCATATCACCTCCTGAACCATGCAGTGAACTGCACAATCTCCTGCTACGTACTGCATTAAGGGGAAAGCTGCTGTATTTACAGTTGTGTTCAAAATAGCAGTGTGTTTGAAAAAAGTGAGTAAAGCTCAAAATCCTTACAACAGCTTTTATTTCCATACAATCAAATGCATTGGGAACACTGCACATTCTATTCCAAATCAAATCAAAAATGTATCGAATTTGTTATGCATTTACACAAAGTGAAGAAAAAGAAATATAAGGCTGTTTAAAAAAAAGGCAGTAATGGCATAAACTGAAATATGCTTGAAGATCCTGTGAATCACTGAACTTAGATTTAGTTGTAGAACCACCGTTTCTGAGAACTGCTTCACATGTGTGTTGCATGGAGTCAACCGACTTCTAGCACCTGTGAAAAGGTATTACAGGACAAGATGACTGAATTTGCCTCAGAAACAGCATTTTTGATGTCATCCTACAAGTCTTATATTGGATTAAGGTCCGGGGATTGGGCTGGCCAATCCATAGCGTTAATCTTGTTGGTCCAAAACCAAGATTCTGCTCGCTTACTGGCGTGTTTGGGGTCGTTGTCTTGTTGAAACACTCATTTCAAAGGCATTTCCTCTTCGGCATAAGGCAACATGACCTCTTCAAGTATTTTGATGTATTCAAACTGATCCATGATCTCTGCTATCCGATAAATAGGCCACCATGCTTCACCATCTTCACAGTGTACTGCGGAGTGAGTTCAGTGTTTGGGGGTCATTTGACGAACTGTTTGCAGCCCCTACACCCAAAAACAACAATCGTGCTTTCATCAGTCATCGCTATATAAATAAACTGAATTGAAATTAAATTGAATCAGTCCACAAAATGTTGCGCCATTTCTTTAGGCCAGTCAGTGTTTGGCAAACTGTAACCTCCTCAGCATATGTCCCTTTTGCAACAATGGGAGGGGCAGGGGCTTCTTGCTGATAGGTAGGCTTCACATAGGCGACTTCCAATTGTTACAGTACTCACAGGTAACTTTAGACCTTCTTTGATCTCCCTGGAGCTGATCGGTGACTGAGTCTTTACCATTTCGGCTATTCTTTGATACATTTGAATGGCATTTTCTTCCACGTCTTTCTGGTTTTGGTTGCATTTGGTAAAGCATTTGAGATTATTTTAGCTGCGCAGCCTATCATTTTCTGCACTTCTTTAAGTTTTCCCCTCTCCAATCAACTTTTTAATCAAAATATTCTGTTCCTCTGAACAATGTCTGGAACGACCCACTTCACTCAGATTTCAGAGAGAAATACGCTATAACCAGCATGTACAACATTTGCTGCCTTCTTCCTTAAAGAAGGGCCACCTGTTCGACACCTGTTTTTTCACAGAATGAATGACCTCACTAACTGAACTCCACACTGCTATTATTTTGAACACGGCCCTTTCAATTAATGATTCAGTTACACAGAATCAGCAGCATGCATGTCATGACTGTTGGGGTTTTCTATTACTCTACTACACCTACCAGTAAAATTATACAGAAATATAACTTCTACCAAAAACAGTGACTGATCTGGTTAGTGTGGTTGGACTGCTATTATTATGAACACAACTGTATATACTGTAGTTATACAGAATACTGTTTCATCATGTTCACCTTCAACTGTAGGAGTTGTTTTAAGCTACTGCTGGTAAAAAGCTGACACTTCCGGATTTTGCTGCTTCACAATAAAAGCCACAATAAAGATAAAATAATGGAGGACTTTAATTGTGAAGAATTTTTCAGAAATCAAATGTGTTCTTCAATACCGCAGGGAAAAGAGTGTAAGCAGAAACAGTCACAGTGAGATTTTAGATGAAGAGCTGTAGACAACAGGCTTTCACTAACAAGTAAACATCTTTTTTTTATCTAATGTGATGGAAAAATATTTATACAACCAAAATATCAAGAAAAAACGTGTTCCATCATGTGTATCCATCCTTTTACATCCGATCTTTTGATCAATGCTCACAACCATGATCGGCCTGTTGCTTTTAAACACTGTCGATTCAAGACAAGTTTGGACAGTTTGGATGGTGATCAATATAAAAGCCAATCAGAAAAGCTGACAAACACGTGAGACAGTTTATCTATGTGCCTGTAAAACACAATAGCAGACTGCAGGGTTGATGCCTGGAAAATATGTTGCACTGATTAAATGAAAAGGGCACTGCAAATTAGTTTGGAAATTGACAGGAGGAGCTAGTTAGTTTATCAATGTTAGCAGCAAGCGTGCAGCAGAGTCCTGCTGTGTGTTTCGCTATGGGAGCTGACAGTTAACAGACCTAACTGCTGACAGCAGAGCTAAACACACAGCAGGAATGATAGTTTCTGTTCAGGGGAAGCGTTAAACGGTAAAGTGCACTTTAATGTGAGAACACAGTAAGTTTACGGTAAATTAAAGTTCTCCAGAGGGTGCTGTGTGATAAATATCCTCAAGAGATGTCACTCGAGTTAGCATCCATCGGAGATTGAAAATGAAGATGAAGAGATCTCTGCTTGTGGCTAGATGCTCCGTTCTACATTAGCCTCTATTAGCATAAAACACACAATCTCTGACCAAACTGTCAGCAGCCTTTGACAAGGAAGGAAAATGTATGGAATAAAGAATATCTGTAATTCCCCAGCATGGGTTTCCACCTTTTTGTTTGGCATTTTCTGATGATGTCACCCAAGCGCCATGTCAAATCAATGGAACACGCTTTAAAAGATGCTAAATGATCAATAATGCTTAGCAGACAGTGAATACCTTTACTGAGGTGGAGGTAGAGGAACTACCAGAGAGACTGTCCAAAGTCATAGAGCAGGATGAACTACTGGAGCAGTGAGGGTCATCAGAGAGCTGATTTACAGGCAGCGAGGCCTCATCTCTGCTGTGAGCTTTCACCTGAATCCGACTTGAGGCTGCTGGCATCTTACAAGACCTGAGGAGAGGTGGTGAAATGGTAGTATATAGTGTACAATAGCATGAGTGTGAAAGTCAACTGAACATGACAGATTGTATTCGGCCTGGGCCTTTATTTACTGGAACTGCATATGAAACACATTTACATTAGACTTACTCATTTATTATTTCTCCTGTTTTATATTTTATGTGCACTTGGTCTATTTCATGGTTTAATCCTGTTTAAATTAGCACTAATTTATTATTATTATTACTGTTATAGTAGTAGTAGTTAGCAGTTATTGTAGCTGCTATTATTACTATTATTATATGTTGGGTCTCTGTATAATGAAGAGTATTGTCTAGACCTGCTCTATTTGAAAAGTATTGGGAGATAAGATTTGTTGTGATCTGGTGCTATATACCGTATACTGTATATATACTAAATTGACTTGTCTACACATTGACTGTATAACTTGTCATACTGCTCTGTTGCTCTGAGTTTCTACATTTTTGATGCAAATATGGTTTACATTCACTTATTAATTTCTATCACTTCCATTTTGCTTTTTCTTTTCAAGCACTGTTAACCCTCGGCCAATGACACTCACATATGTGAACAATGTAGCACCATCCCCTCACCTTTCCTCTTCACCCTGTACACCTCTGACTGTGTCATTGTGGGTGTCTCAGTGGTGGACAGGTGCGTAGAGACCTGCGGGACTGCTCTGTGGAGTAATGTAGGAGGAACAGCTTACTTCTAAATGTTGCTTGGAACAAGGAGATGGTGATGGATTTCAGAAAGCCAAGCAACCATAAACTTAATTTCCTGAAGAGGAATAGGAGATACTGATATCCTGCAGTTTAACTGGGCAACCTACAAGACCAGAATGACAACACTGAGACCATCTGCAGGAGGGGACAGAACAGATATTACTGTTCAAGGAAGCTCAAGTCCTTCAGTGTGCGGCAAGATATCTGCAAAATGCCTTTTAGTAGCAAGCACAACATTATTTATTTCTAGCAAGTGAGACTAAAAAACTAAACAGAGTGATTAGGAAGGCTGGTCCTGTGCTGAGGACTTCTCTGAAGCCCGTGGACTCAGCTGTGGGGAGGAAGATGCTACACCAACTGTTAAACATCATGGAGAATGTGTCACATGGCCTTCACAGCCTGTGGTGAAATGCTGCAATGCTTTGAGTGACAGGCTGACTTCACGACAGGAAGTCATTGCTGCCAAGGGCCATCACACTGTGAGAATGATTGTACTCTATGTGGGGGCAGAGCACTCCTCTGGCAGTCACCCCCTCATATGACAGACTGCTCACTTGGACTTCTGCATTTGTCATTACATTTATTTATTTGTTTTCTTTTTATTAAAAGGGTTGTTTTTCACTGACCTAAAATTAGTCATATTCATATATTATACATAAATTCCCTGCATGGGTAATTCTGCATAATTTAAAATTCTGCACCTTACCTTACTGCTTTAAGTAACATACCCTTGACTGATGTAGATTCTGTACATTGCTGTGTTCACTACTTATTATACTAAGCACTTCTTGGCATTTCTGTTCTCTTTTTTGTTTTTTTTTATTTTATATGTTACCTTCTATTTTGCATTATTATTGCATGTACAGTACTGCAAATTACTTGGCTTTCTAATTAAAATTTGTTTCTCACCAACCTCATTTGTTTTTGTGATTTACTCATGGCAGTTGCTATAACACTGAATTTTCCCCACCTTATCCTACAGATGTTATTCCACAGACATGATTCTATATGGATTCATGATGTTTATAGAGAATGTATCATGAATGTATTCACAAGCTAAAGGAGTAAAGTGGGAAGATTTGCTATTTTTTGTCCTCTGATAGCAGTCTTGACTCCACTGACACGCAGGGCAGTCAGAAAGGGTGCATATCTTTTAACATACAATACATTACACCGCAATGTAAATGTTTTTGAGACTATATCATACTTGTCATTTGTGGTGTGGATGGGTAGTTGAGGGCTGTTCTTGGGGTTCTTCACAGAAGCATGGGCTACCTCGTCCGATGACATGGGCCGGGGACGCTGGCCAATTCCTGTGGGCTGCTGCAGACCAACCTTCTGCTCCTCTGTTGCAAGCACCTGAGAGACATCAGTTTGAAACTGGCTATCTATTTTCAAACATGCTAATAATAAAAGATAACATGATGTGTCTGCTATAACCAGAGTTATAATCAGGATACAACAGTTGAGGTACGGTACTATGTACTGTTTGTTACCTGCCTTGAGTTTTGGGTCAAATGTGTTCTCAGTCAGCAGTTAAAAAGAGTAGCCAAAAATACACTGTAACTGCCCCATCTAAAATACTGTCAATTTGGATTATCAGCCAATATACATTTAAATATAGAAATATATAAAAATATTTAAATATCCTCTGAGTTCTTGTATTACATACATTTTACACATTTTTTTACATATGTAATGTAACTGCAAAGTAAATTGATACATACTTTAAAGATTGCATGTCACTTTATTGCAGAGGTGTTGGCAATAATGAGTTGATTAAATTATTTGCAGTAAGGCAGACAATAAATAAATAAAGAGGTTGCTAATTTAGACCCCTGCTTTTGTAATGTGTGTCATCAATATCAACAAATGCACTGAAGGCAGAAGAATTTTACATATGGGGCAGTCGTGGATCAGCGGTTAGGGTGTCGGACCCGTAACCGGTGGATCGCTGGTTTGATTCCCTGTCCCGGTGTCCATGGCTGAGGTACCCTTGAGCAAGGTACCTAACCCCCACTGCTCCCCGGGCGCTGCACGCGGTCGCCCACTGCCCCGGGTTTGCTGTGTGTGTGTGCACGTCACTTGGGTGGGTTAAATGCAGAGAACAAATTTCGTTGGAGTGAGTTCCCTCCAATGACAAAATATGTCACTTTAAAAACTTTAAAAAAATACTCTCAAAAACAAGTGCAAGAGAAAACTGTGTGGTGTTATAGTACTAATGGTGATGAAGGCAGGTGGGAGGACACCTGTCTGAAGCTCACCCTTAATTTGAAACCTTACTCCTGTGTAACCAGTGAGCCTTATAAGAAGGAAAATCAATTTGACATACGGAAACCAGGGTGCGAATGATGGCCTCGTCTTGTTGAGACCACGGCTTCGAAGGACAACGGATCCGCTTGGTGAACAAATTTTGCCATTTCTGCCTCAATTCAAACACCAGTCCTGCAGCCTGATAACAAAATCAAACAACATGAGCTAAAACTACACACGTGAGACAATATTTAGCAGTAAGTATCAAGGAATCAGACGAACAAAAGATTAACAAACAAGAAGTAACACAGAACTGACCCTTTTTTCTTTTAACAAAATAATAACAATAATAATGAGCCTGAGAGGCTTCAAGTTACTAGGTGCACACGACACTTTGCTGAGCAGCTTCACTGTAGAGGTGTTAGACAACAACTCACTTCCGTCACTAAATGACCCTGTTAGTCAATGGCATGGGAGTAATAAGCTACCTGCTACACTGTTATGAAAGATGCATATGAGCTACAGCTCCTTGGCCGTGGCAATGAGATAATGATATACAACAATGTAGCCATGACCACAGTTAGGCAGCACTGTGGTTCAATGTTTAGTGTCCTCATTAAAATTCATGAACAATAACTGAAAAGGTTGGAAGGTCAGCACTGTTCCCTCACCTCTCTGTCCATTTGGAAAACAAGCCAGTCATCAATCCTCAACTCAGCCAGGTCCTCTGTCTCACTGTCACTGACATCACCTAGTGGATTGTCTAAAGGGAAAAACATGGAGACAAGCGTGCACAGGCAGGGTTTTAAATGAACTTTTCACTGAGCAGTGTTCTGTACTACCAGTGCACAATGAAATTCAAAAGTTAAATGACTTAGAAGGTCACATGAAATACATTTGGGGAGTGATTTTAACTATAGTCAAGACCTGAAGAAAACTGGGAAAGCCATGTATCCCTTCAGCTGGCCTCAGATCAAACAAATCAAACAAGCAAACAAACAAATCAAACCTGTGTGATGGTCAAAGAATCACATTGTTAAAGAAGAATGCTAAAGACTGGAAACCAGGCCTATCTCTCTGGGAGAAAATGCACAAGTATCTGGATAGTGTTGGGATGACTGGCTATGTAATGAGTCTCCCAGCTAGAAAACTTCCTTAAATTTAGCCACACCACTATCAGACAGACATCTCTTGCAGGAATTTTTTCCTAGTGGCTTGTAATCAGGTAACAGAATTTTTTAAATATGGCATTAAAATGCCATATTAAAAAGGTTAAGAGTGTGATTAAAACAGTGAGTGTATGGAGCAAAAACAGGGACAAAAGTTTCATTAATTTGAAAAAATATTTGAAATTGAAAGTTGAAATTGAAATACTCCAACTGCACATCTTACTTTCATACATATTTTAATATCTTAAGTCTTATTTTTTTAGTTGCAGATTTTGTGTTTTCTGATTCAAAAATTTCAAATAGTGTTTTTTTCAGTTTCAGATCCTTTTTCACTTTCTGATCTTTTTTTGTTATGTTATGTCCAAATGTTGTCATGGTTTTAATTAATTAAGAAACTCAGTCAGATTTTTAGATATGAGAGCTGCCCCTTCCAAAGTGTAATGAATGCTGTCTCTCCTAATCAGACCAGGTGTTACACCCAACAGTCTGCCAATCGTCTATAAAGCCCACACTGTTTGCTGGACACCACTTGACAGCCAGTGCTTGAATGATGACATATGGCTCAATATGTCACCATCAGTTAGCTTGGGTAGGAGTCCTGAGAAAATACAGAGTCTGACATAGTCTTTGAAAATGTACACACCGACTGAACATAACTTACCTCCACTGGCGCATTTGGGTGTCACCGACATGTATTACAATCTTACTGTATTCACACTTATCTTTAGCCAGCAGTTTTAAGTATGACTGAACATCACCTGCTATGGCCACAAGAACACATCTGAATATGGTTGCCAGTGCTGCTAACTTCACCTTTTGTTGTGACTGGGAAAACAGTTCAAAACAGCTGGGGGTGAAACGTGGGCCTAAACTTAGAACTATGCTTCCTTTGTACAGTCACCCAGCCTCCCTGCTTTTCCAGATGCTCGGGAGCAGCCAGGGGTTGACTAGGAGGAGGTATGCTGGGTTGGTCTGCACCGGTTACTCTGGGCTGGCTAAGTACAGCAAGTAAAGATTTCGTTTCCATTCACTTAGCCTTGCCTCCATCGCAGTAAATAAACTGCATTTATTACATGTATTAATCTTTCTAAAAGAGGTAGAGGAGTAGCTACACATCGGACACATTGAGCAAGAGCGAGCAGGAGAGGGAGAGAGAGAAGCCATCATTTAATTTTGCTTAAAACATACTGATCTTTTTTCAGTGCACAAAAGGTGTACTAATGATCAACTTAGCTAACTTAATTGTTATTTCAATTAAACTCACATTTAAGCTCAAACAAGTTGACAAACACATGTGGCTTCATTTTTTTCTTGTTTACCTGTACCTGTCTGTGCAGAAGGTTCCTGCAGGGCAGAGCTGGGTAGTTTGGCACAACCTCCAAATATGGCCACAGTCACGGGAGTCACCATGGAGCAACAGCGCACAGTAGCCACTTTGTGGCCTCGGCTCATCTCGTCATAGACCAACCAGTCTGTGGGATAGGCCTGGCACGATCTAGCTGGGCTGTTCTAAACAGCAAACACATACACAGTGGTAAATAAGGAAAGTGTATCCCGTAGTGTATCCCGAGTAGCCGTGCACAGAAAAGTATCCCCCTGAGGGAGCATTTCTGCTCTGTGAGCACAGGGCTGTGACGAGTGTGTGCTTGACCCTCCCTACAGTCTCACAATGCACAGCATGTTCCCTTGGTTGCACAGTCTATGCTCGCAGTGAAGTCAAATTTTAAGACTTTGGCGGCGAGGACAGGCTGACAACATCTCCCTGTTTTGTTGGGTCACTTTAGTTTGACCACTGACACAGCTAAAGACAGTCTGTTGATCTGAGAGGTGAGTTTTGTTGTTTCTTCCCTCTAAATGTACATTTGACAGAAGTTGTGAGCATGATTCATAAACACCATGAGTCAGGAGAAATTGGTCCTGTATATGTCTAAAAGTTTCTTTGCAGATGCTTTAGCAATGTTGTCAGCCTATTTGCACCTCCTAAGTTTCAAAACTCAGCTTCACTGCAACCATAAACTGTGCAACCAAGCAAAATTGTTCAAATGCGTTGTGCAGTCGCAAGCATGTAGGACATGTAGGGCTGTGCCTGTGGTGCAGAAATGCTCCCTTTTGAGAATGCTCATGGTTACTGCTTTGAACGCTCATATCATGTGGATGTGCTTGGTTTTTACGCACGCAGGTTTTGAAAGATCAACTTTATTTGGTTTTTTACTCTTTATTTTTATTTTTTACTCTAAAGTAATCTTTCGTAGATCACCATATAGCATTCTGGAGGAATGCTGTTTCATTGCTCTATGCAATACGCATACATAGCTGTAATGACAAATAAAGCTCCTTAAATCCTTGAATCCCTTGAATGCTTAAATCTACTATAGTGCAAAAAAAAAACATGAAAAAAATCCTGAACAAATTTATTTTTATTTATGTCACATTAAAAACTCAACAGTCAATCCTTAAAGTAGTTATAAACAGAATTTCTGTGCTTCCTGGAACTTTTCAGATTTCAGAATTCCTTTATTAATCCCTGGAGGGAAATTTATTTATTTTATTCTAAAGCACCTGCAGCACTGCTTAACACTTTCATAAACTGTATTTGTTCTGTTTTCTGAGAACCTGCTTGGTAATTAATGTAATGTTAGAGAAAATGAGATCACAGAAAAAACCCACTTGGACCAATTTGCATAAAATAACAAAAATATTTACTAAACAAAGGTTATCTAGGGATCCATGTGTAGATGTGGTTGCAATTAATTTTAAAGATTTGACTGCATGACCTGGCTGCCTTGAAAGCATATGTTTTTGTCCTTTATATGTGTACAGAAAAAGATTTTACAACAAATGGCTCACTGTGATAACTAGCCATGACTGCAGACATGGACAATGAACCGCTGAAAAGGCCTGACACTGCCAGCTACTGCACAATGGATACAAGATGAGTTAAGATCCCTCCACAATGCAAAGACAGAATCACATACCAATGAAATCATTTTTTCCCTACCTCCTTGAACTGAGCTTGGCTCAGGACAGATGTAGGATGGAAGTGGACCTTCTTTTCCCTCTCACTGGAAGGCACAGAGGTCTCCTGGTTAATATTGACCAGGTTTGGATACATCCCAGCCAGCAGTGCTGCCTTCACAACAGCCCAGTTCTCGGAGTTAAGATTCACATCACGGATATCACTGCCTCCACGGGCCCGCACAAAACCTGGGAACATATTTAAATTAGAAATGTTCTGATCAACTGTTTTCTCACAGATTCAGCAGAGGTCCTTCAAAACCGACCCAACCTATTGCTGGCTTCCATATTTGCTTTTTGTTTTAGAGGGCACATTATTGTTAACAGCTTTAATGTTAATGTGATAATGACATAAAGAAAATCAAAAAGGCCTGTGAACGATAACAGGGAGTTTGTTCAGTCATACCATACCCCCCTGGTGTAGTGAGACTGGAATATAAATGGTTTGTTTACACACCTGTACAGTGTCTTGAGATAACTCTGTTACGAATTGGCACTTTAAATAAAACTGAACTGAAATTGAATTGAACAGGACTGACCAATAGCACGGAGCTGTCCCAGCAGCTGTGTTCTCATGCCAAGTATCATGTCCATGGTGGCCTGGGACAGGAAGTTTTTCTCACAGAAGGATCTCTCCCAGCCATCACTGCGGGCCTTCTGCCATGCCTGACAAACATGAGGAAAAAAGCTTTCAGCTAGCACTGGCAAATGTGACCTTCATATCTATTATATTGTAATAAATTGGTAAAATATTTCACGGATGACAATAAATGTAAAGATAACATGATTTTAACCAGAACATGAGAATTCTTTACATTGTTTCCTCTGTTTTCATTTGGTTGTTCTAATTAATTATTATATGACAAGAAGAACATTCCAGGCTTAAAGATATTCTGTTGTTAAAATGAATGGGAATAAATTATATGATATTCAGATATAGTAAGGTATTTATTTAAAGGTTTACTGCAGGATAGTCCAAAAATGCAATGTACAGACTCATACAACAATAATTTCTCTCAACTGTCACTTATGACCAAACAGCATTGTATGAGAGTGTCTGTACCCTTTCCAAGATCATCAAATACTGATGACCTAAGACTGAGACTCAACAATCAACTATCATTCTTGCTTACTGCACCTTTGAAAAGTGTGAGAAAAGCATCCAACAACTTGTACATAGCATACCTTTAACATTAGAGTAAATTGGGAATTCAATAAGTCTGTTTTTTCAATGACTAAATGGCTGAAGATATGATACCGATATTGACAAGATTTTCTAAATGCCTACATGTTCGACTGATTTTCTATCTGATCTTGCAAAAGGTAGAGGCTGCCCCTTTATAACTTCTACAAAATAGCATAGGAATATTCTACACGTATGTCATATGGATAATGTGTCCCAGTATCTACTATCCAGAAGATGTATCTTGCACATAAACAAGTCCATAATAAAATGGAGATGGGATTGTCATGGTTGTCGCTGTAGTGTTTTCTGTGAGCAGGAACAGAACAGCAATTTGATGCTCATTCAATAACATTGCTGTCAGCCATTCCCATTAAAAAAAGCAAAAAAATAAAAAAAGGTTCCACAGGTTTGTTAAGATATAAGTAGTCCAACTAAATTATCTAACATTCAGTTATGTTTCATTTCAACAGATTTTAGGGTCCCAAAGAGGTAAAAGTGGCATGTTTTTCACAGAAGAATTTAAAGGTTTGAGAAAAGTCAGAAAGATAAACATTATTTCAGTAGAAATGTATGTTTTTTTAAATTTTTCCTAACTTGTTAATCATTTTGTGATCACCACTTACACCCCCCATCTTCAAACCAAGGACTTCATATCATCACCCCAAAACAAACAAGGCATATGTGCCCCTGCCTACCTGGAAGGCTCTTAGTAGGGCCATGTGGTCGCTGAAGGTGCTGGAAGTGAAACGTTTGCGACAGTGGAGAGCAGCTCTTTTCTGAGAGCCCTGTGCAGGAAGGATGAAGGGGTCACGATAGGCAAGTGTGCAGGCAATGGTTAGAATGGGGTCCAGACACTTGAGCACCACAGCGCTCAACACCATCTTGCCCAGGTGGGGCTCCACAGGTAGATCAGCCAGGTGGTAGCCCAGGTCAGTCAGGTCTTCACTCTGGTCCATAGCATCTATTTTCTGAAGAGAAAGGTTGAGGAAAACAATAAAATCTCAATGACTTATTGCTGGAATACTGCATTCAGATGTGTAGGTCTGTCTCTGTGTGTATGGTAGCTTGTGTCAGAGTAAGAATTAACTGAGGTATACATTAGTATTTTTCATGCGTGTTACCTTCAGCATCTGCACAGCATTCTTGATGGCATGTGCAGAAGGAGGCTGTGGAGCTTTGGACAAAAACTCGGCTATTGGAGTGGAGGATGGAGCCAGCAGTTTGGTCTGCAGACACAGTTCCTTTGACACACAACATGACGAATTATGTCTAGAACATTCCATCAGTAAGTCCACAGCATTTTCATTTAGTTAGTTCTAAAAGAAAATACAAAGTACTTTGACTTAGCGACACCAAACATTGTTCTTTCACTTGTGTGCCTACCGTGCAGTCATGATGGAAAGAAATCACAAAAATACAGCGTAGTGAAGCTGCTTATTGTCACGTCATAAGGCAAAATGTGACAAAACAGCAGCCTGGTGTTAAATGCTTACAATATGTCATCAAAAGAAGTGGCACATTAAAAATTCATCCAATCAGCATAGCCACCTACTCTACTCATGTTCATGTAGGGTAGATTTGCAAGTCAGTTAGGTTATGTGAAATTTTGAAACAGAACAGAACATTAAATGTCACAGAATAAGAACACTGAATGTCCCAATATCTACGGTTTACCTGAAAAGTAGATTATGGATCTCTTCAAGTTCAGTCTAACACAGTCAAATCACATCACTCCTAACTATTATAGTGATGGATGCACAATCTATAAACAAGATAAAAACTACTTGGGCTTGAGAAATCAATAAAGGATTATCTCTTATCTTATCTTACTCTGAGATGAGCCAACATAAAATATATTCAGCAGGTGCAAACTGTAGCAAAACAATGGTTAAGTTATCCTGAGAGTTTTTATTTATTCTTACCTTCCATAGTGTTGCAACTGCATGGCTACAAGACCATCCCGGTCCTGCAACGCATGAGCAACCAGCTGCCTAAACCTCACCTGACACTGAAATCAAAACCCAGGCCCTGTGGTGTGGGACTTCAAGGCTCTGACTGGGCTTGATGTTGCCTTTCAGATACATAATATTATGCCCTATGTCTTTTAACAAAACATGAACGACCTTATTACCATGTAGGTATTGATACACCTCAGAGCTTTTCAGGTTATTCATAGACACACTGTATGATGCAATACAGTCAACAAAATAGGTAAATATGCTTGTGGCAGCCACTACTTTAGTCTGTCCTCCCATCTCTCAATAGTAGGCATGGGTATAATTATGTTGTCCTTCTTAAGGTGTCACAGGTCCCCACATGTTAAAAGGAGAGTGACTGATTCATTTGTTTATAATTGCCATGAAAATTGCTAGCTTCCAGTTTAGTGACAAGGCGGACCGGAAGTGGCTCCCATAATTCATGCAAGGTATCATGGGACATAGGAATAAGGTGGATATCACAAAAAAACACAAGGAACAGAATGACATGAGTGTGAATTGTACATATACTTTCAAATATTTGTGGATCACCCTTTTAGCTCAGGGGAAAGAATCACATCATATTTTCATTTTATCAAGTAGGGTTGTTGTTTTTAATATTATTGTGTTTTATTATGTGCAGTGCGTAAACTTGTGAAGACAATGCTGTGGATGAAAGCTGAACTACCTGCAGCGGCATCCGCAGCAGCTGTGGAACCTGAAATTCCAGCATGTTGTTGAACCTGAGTCGACTGTAGAGGTGGAAGCAAACCCCCGGCCTGCAGCGCCCAGCTCTGTGGACACAGAACATATTCACTAGATTCAAACACAGATATATAACAACAGGTCACTGAACTGCTTTTAAATAGGGCTTTTCCAGTATGACCAATTACTCAAAGCATTTTACAACACAAGCTGGCATTCACACATTCATACACTGGTGACAGAGGTGACCATGCAAACCTGTGTCAGCATTTACACAAACAATCACAAAGACTGATATTAACAGCAACGGAGGCTGTTTAGTCACAAACATAGAAGATCAGTTGAAATGTAAGATTTAACATCTGTTGCTGAATATGGACTTTTATGATGTTACCTTCCCTTCCTTTGCAGAGCGCTGGCTTTCGAGATCCAAACTGTCTTCAGCATGGATACATGACTGAGAGTATCAAAGGATTTCTTCAACAGGAAAAGACTTTTGTTAGTTTTTTTACCAATCACGTGTGTGAAATCTTGATCTGTTAAGACTTTTCAGCAGTGACTGTACCTCTTTGACCTTCCCTGAATCAATGACAAACACGACATCATTGATGGTAATGCTCGTCTCAGCAATGTTGGTAGAAAGAATCTGAAAGAAGAAACTGACCAGTTATATTGCTGTTACATGTTTGGTTGATAGTGAGTGAATTTCCACCCAATTACCTATAAATTCCACTCAAAAAGGAAACCATATCACTGACTTATTCAGATCAGTGGTTCACAGCATCTATACAGATAAGTGTGAATAGGATATGTGTGCTGACAACTGATGACTGGTACAAAAAGTGGTGACATGATGATGACAACATCAGAAACTCACTATCTTCCTGACACCAGGTGGAGAGGTTTTCATGGCTTTCTTCTGATCCAGAGTCTGCATGTCTGAATGCAGAGTGAACACCTGGTACCTGAGAGATAAGACAACTCTGACAAGTTACACAATAGGATGTTATGTTATATGTATTACGCTCAACATAATCAAATGGTGTGATGACATAAATAAGAAAAATAAGGCCTATGTTAAAAATATATATGTATTGTTTAAGGCAAGATGAGTCCAGGACTGAGTCTACATGGATACACTGTATTTTTAACTATTAAGAATTTATAAGAATATATAATATATATTAAGAATATATATTGTTCTATTTATTAAAATGTTCCAAATTATGAAATGCTCCAAACAAATATATAACTTAACATGGCCTTAACTGAACATTACCTATGCTTGAATGTTCATCATACTCAAACAAAATTATAAAATTGCATGATGTCCATTCTTCTGATGTACAGTATATATTTCACCTGTCAGAACAGGAGGAGAATCTCTTATCATCATACAGGACGCGGTCCCTGAGTCCCACAATCTCATCGTATCCAGGAAGAAAAATTAAGACAGCACCTGAGCACCAACAAATAAAAGTTTATATTTGGATAATCCTTAAATACATCCATATTTATGTCTGAAATCTGGCTGTGATCAATTGGCATGTTCACTGGTCAACAGCTTGACTTGCAGCGAGTATCTTCTGTCATGGCTCACCTTCACTGGTGGTGCTGCAGATGTTGTGCAGCAGATTCATAATGAGGTCCAGGTCCACCAGCTCATCGTCAAAGCTGTGGTGGTACAGTCTGAGCAGCTCCAGCTCTTCATTGCTCAGCTGTGCACTGCCACATTGCACCAGAGTGGATTCATCCAGGCAACTCACCTCGCCCAGAGGACTGCACATTAACAGAATACAGGTGTAAGCTGATCAGTCCAACATGCTTAGAAACTCATAAACTTTATACCAGAGTACTGTATTTAAGTCTGGATATGCCTTTATTTTATGCAGATTATTTAGGGAGTGCACAAAACCTATTGGGGATAGGGAAGGGGTTGAACATTGTTCATTTCGCTATTGATAACTACAAGAGTTTAAAAGATTTTTTTAATGCTGTATCCCAATAAAAAGCTTCTCAGTGGAATAATTGTTTCCATATGGCCACCAATGTGAATGACAGAAAACGGAATTCTAATTTTATGGTAATTTTATTTTAGGAGAAAAAAAATCATTGTGGTGCATCACTGTTAAATGCTATTAGATGTTATCTGTGCAACTAGGTTGTATCACAAATCATTCATCAATCAGTGTGCAACTTGTATTGTATACACGCTTTCGCAGGGGTGTCAAACGTACGGCCTGCTAGGGGGTTCAATCTTGGGGATCCCAATTTGAAAGTGAAAAATGCATAAAACACATGAACTAGAATTTTTTAATAAACTGCTATTCCTAAATTGTCTGCTAGGGGCACACTGTTTTAGCCAGCTACCTAATTGCTAGCGAAACAGCATTAGCATTTTGCACATTTCACTGTATTTGGGACCAGGAGGCACTGTGTTGCAAGTCGTTAAAAATGGATCACATCATGGAGGTGGTTGTCTGAACTGTTAATTTCATCCGAGCCAGAGGTTTGAGTCATCGTCCAATTGACTGCCTTCTCAACAAAATGTTGCAATTCCACAAAAAAGTTGTCACACGGTATTATGACAGCATGCGAACGTCGTGGGAGACACAGCTGGCAAGTGGTGACCCTGCTCATTTCCATCACTGACATGAAACAGTACAAAGACAAGATTACGGGATTGTTGTGGGAGTTTGGGAAACGGTTTCAGGTCTTTGGCGAACAGTTTTTTGCTCACCCTTCAGAGTCAAAGCTTCTGATGTGCCTGTCGACATTCGCCTAGAAATTATTGATATGCAGCTTGATGTGGGTTTGAAGGACAAATTTGCCTCATTGGACTTGGACACATTTTATCAGTATCTCTTGCCAGGGTACCCCAAATTAACAGCGCTGTCTGCCAAAATGTAGTGCATGTTGGGGACTACCTGCCTTTGTGAACAGTAATGAACATCAATAAAACAAAACTGCACTCAAGGCTCACACACAAGCACTGAAATGACATTCCAAAATCGGCTGCTACTCAGGACGTGACGCCTGATATTGATGCATTTGAACAGGACAAAAGATGCTTCAAGAGTAGCCTACACTAGACTAACTCCTGTAAAATGCTACTTCAGACACTTTCTGCTCTCTAAAGAATACAGTTCTGTGAAAATGAATCCTTGCTGTGGTAATAGTTAAAAAATTGAACGTTAGCCAATAGCTTCACTACAAAAGAGTTTGGTTTGGTGGAATCCTATTGTTCATGCAATGCCATAAATTTTATGTATGTTTTTTTATGTATGTTTCGTGTATAAAGTTTATACATTTACAGGGCAGGTGATTACTTTCTTCCTTATACATTTAAAATGGCTCCCACTTTAGTTTGTAAGGTGTGGGGAGTCAATTTAGGGTTTTTTTACGCACATGTGGAAAACAGAGTTCAAATAATTCCTAGATCTTGATAAATTGATTTAATCTTGAAGTACAATACTATATTTTTCAGTTCCAAATACCTGTGACTTAAAGTTTTGTGCCTTTGTACAATCACTGTGATCAGTTGTAATGCACGTGTAAATGATAAACTGAAATCTGACGTTGTTCACAATAGCTTTTGAAAAAGGATAGTTCATTAAATATAAAGATTTTCCTTATGTACTTGTACTTCTTTGCACTCAAACCTGGGGAAAACATGAAATTATTGTTATTTATGGGTAATTATGCTAGAATTTTACTGATCCAGCCCATTTGAAACTGTCACCGGTTAATATTTGCTACTTTGCAATTACGGCGATAAGTGCCTCGTGATGACGCATTTTTGTGTGCGACTCACTCTCACCATCACCCGCGCACATGTGAGCCCACAAGAACAGCACTGGCGGAAGACAGTGGGATTGAACCAAACGATGCGGAGCAGCTCGTTCCTAAAAGAGGTTCGACGTTTGTCGTGTGGAAATGGTTTGGGTTTGAAACGTCTGACCTTGAGCAGAGTAGGGCTGTTTGCAAGGTGTGCAAAAACACAGTGAAAACCAGAGGAAGTAACACAACAAACTTGTTTAATCATCTGAAACATAACCATAAGCCAGAGTATGATGAAAGCCAAAAAATGCGCAACAAGGCCACAACGTCAGCTACAGCAAACTCACTCTGTCCCTTACAACGGGCAAAGTAAGCGCTGGAAGGACATAATGCGGGCCGTGGCATATTGCCTTACAAAAGATATGCTGCCACTCCATACAGTGGAAAAGGTGGGTTTCAAACATCTAATGACAAAAATGGACCCAAGATACAGTTTACCATCTTGAAAGCATTTCTCCCAGATAGTCATACCCGTGATGTATGAAGAAACAAGAGGAGAGATAAAAAGAGCACTGTCTTCAGTCGAGTTCTGTGCCTCTACCACGGATCTCTGGAGTAGCAGGAAAACCGATGTGACTTTGTTCTGAACTTATTTGTCCTGTTTAATTTTTATGTGGATATGCACTCCTTTGTGATCTTGAGAAAATTTGAAATGCAAAGTTACTAACTTCTTGCTTTATTCTGAAGTGGTTTGTGCATTGTGCAATGCATCTGTGCACGGAGTTATCAATAAATACTTATTATATACTTATTATATGTCAAAACATGGCTGGTTGGTGACTAATCACTGCTTACCATTTTAACCTGTTAGAATGAAGTAGTTAGCTTGACTTGAACAATGTTTGTGGTGCAATAGGGTAACTGATTTAGAGTCAAAAACATGCAAGTGCAATTAATCATCAAAGTTATCATTATCGGCTAAATGCCCTAAATAATCGGGATACATTTTTTTGCCAGTATCGCCCAACCCTACACCCCTGCTCTATTGTATACGGTCAGAGCTGCCAACTGAGACCAAAAGTCAAATTAGGCATGAGCCATAACATGATGGTGATATCTATCAGTGCATTTCATCAATAACAATAACAAAATAGTTAGATAGAATACTAACTATTTCACATAAATACATTAAATGCGAACGACAATGAAAGCACATATGAATACGCCCTGGCTCATAAACAGCCTACATAGTAATGTTTTGTGTGTTGAGGTCAACATTACACTCACATGGAGGATTTGAGTAGATCCATCGCATCTTTCTGCTGGAAGTGCTTGGCAAAGTCTAAGGCCGTCCTGAAATTAGATGAAAACACTGTTGTTTAATGTATTCAGAGCATTCACATGTACCTTTGATCTTGAAGGAATATCTGAAAAATATAAAAAAACAATTCGACAGGTATTATGTTACATAGCGGAAAATGTAGTTGCTTGAGTGTGAAGTTTGCAGTTAGCATAGCTACAATACTGGGCTTATTGTGAACAATACCTGTAAAATAGTACCAGCACCAAAAAAGACTTTAAATGAGTGAAAATGAATTAGGCTTGATTCAAATTTCAATTATCATAGTGACCTAACATGACTTTAACATGATGAATGTCCTACCATCCATTGGATGCCTTTATGCTGATGTCAGCCCCCATGCTGAGCAGCTGCTCCATCTGCGTGAGGAACCCCCGACCTGCTGCCACCATCAGAGGTGTGGACCCTGTCTCACTGTGCTTGTAGTCCACTAAGTAAAAGAATATAAGTCTGAAGAAACAGCTGGAGCTTTCACATTATTAAACCATTCATTCTCTTTTTATGTTCAGGACAGTACCGGATCACCTTTAGAATGTTGTTAAACTGGCAATAGACATGTTTTTTTACTTTAACGGTCATTATGATGCAAATGTTGATTGCCTTTGTCTAATGGCTGTTGCGATCTCATGCCATGTGCTGAGATTAAGACAATAGAGGGGCCTGCAGGCTTCTGGGGCTACATCTCACTTAGATGTGACGTTTGGTTTAAATTCAAAAGGCTTGGGCTCTCATTTGGTGGGACTCACCGGAATCCCTGGGATCCCCAATGACCTCTGGTGACATCATGCAAGTGATAAAGGCATCCCTGCTCCGCTACCCCACGCTCTTTTTTTCCATGCACCTTTGTCACTGTGAGAGCTACTCCAGACTTTTCATCTGTGACTTGCTTGTTAAAAGGTAGCACCCAAAATCAAGCTTGATTTTCATTGTAAGCCCAAGGCCACCACATGTGTGCTTTTTGCTTTGCTATATGATAGCTGCTTGTCCTTATTTCAATTACAGGTTATACCAGCTTTTATTGATTTGACATTACTTTGATAACAGGGACCAATAACTAGCAATTAGAAATAAGAACCGAGAGACAATTATCCTAGCTTACGATTAAGAATGGAAGCAGGGAGAACCAGCTGAATAAAAGATCAGACCTGAGAGTCATACCATCAACATTTTCATAGAGGATGAGGTTGAAGAGCTGAATAAAAGCATCCTGGTCTTCATTGAGGAAGATGTTGGAAATGCAAGAGTCCATCTCTTTCAGCAGCCATGGCTCCAACAGTTCTGTGCCATTCTCATTCTGTGACAAAAAACAAAAAAACATACAATGACTCAGCTTGGTGCTAAAAAAATCATTTTTGGTAGAAAACCAAAAATGGAAGGAGACAAATGTGTACAATTACATTGTAGAACAGTAGACATCACACTTTCTCCCAAATTAAATGAAGCACAGTGAATATAGTTGCCTATGCATGTGCCCTACTTAGTAAATATGGAGTCATGTACATCCAGGATTCAATGCATTTTCAAAAAAGAGACTTAAGAATTTAATATATTTCTCTAGAAGCACTTAACTGTGTATTCACAATCAGACAATGATAACTGCTACATGTTACACCTTTAAAAACGAATAGATTTTTATGAAATATATTAATATGCCTATTAAGGTTCAGGGAAAACGAGCAGTGTCAATGGTAATGGTAACAAGAGGAGTTGCAAAACAGTGGATTTGATCAGATCAAGTGGAAAACTACGTAGAGTAGTGTGTGAGTGTGTGTGTTTTTACTGGCTTGTTGAAAATGCTGTCCCCTCTTTCCAGGGAACTGATGCTCTGAAGGAAGGCTGGGGCAGACAAAGAGGTCACCTTTTCCTCTTTAACAGAACTGTGCTCCACTGCCTCACACCACTCCGTCAAACATTTCTTCTTCTTCTCCTCTGAGAACCAGATTGTGATACACACAGAGGAAATTAAGACAAAGGCAGGGCTGCGACGCCTTTCTTCTTCATTCAGCCTTGATTCAGTGTATTAATCAGTAAAAGGTTCATACTTCTTTGTGTCTCTTCGTTGTATTTCCTCATGTCCTTACTGTTAAAGCCCGTCAGTCTCAGAATGTCCTCCAGAAAGAGTTCCTTCACTTCAAACTGTCTTCCTTTAACTAAAAACATTGAGAAAAAAAAACTCTCTTAATTTATTAACCGTGAAATCAACATCCCATTCCACATACGCATGTTACCCTTACACCTGAGGGAAAACTGAATTTGTATTATTTGGAATTAAAATTTGGAATTAAGTGTTGTACCTCTGAACCCTGGGCCCTTTTGCACTCACTTTTCGCTCATTATTTCAGGCCAAGTTAAGCTAATCAAACGGCGTCAATTTGCATGAGTGGTGCTACACATGTTCTATGGCCGTTTAAATGTAAACGAAAACATTTACGCAATATAAAGCTGTTTAAACTTTTTGCCTGCATGTCTACAGGTTTTCAATGCACCACCCTTTTTTACATATGAATATATAGAGGAGAGTGTCCCTGTCAAGTAATACAGGGATATAAAAAAAAAACAAAAAAACCATGTTGATGGACCATTCTTAGTAATGTAAAAAAAAAAGCACTGATAGCGTAAAATGAAAAATTCTGTAATTGTTTTTTCTATATATACTTGGGATAAACATGCTCTGAGTTTCAGAACAAGTCTCATCATACTCCGGGGAACAGAGACAGGAATGTAAGTGATTGAGAAAGCTTGAAAGCTTCAGATGTGACTGAGTTATGGTGACATTATGGCTAAGATATATACCATATATACTGCAATGCCCCTGGTTCAGTTCTGGCCGTGAATCTTTGCTGCAGGTCATTTCCCCTCTCCCTCCCCTTGTTTCCTGTCACTTTGCTCCTATGTATGTATTAAATAAAGATGCCAAAAAATTAGTTGAAAAAGAAACAAGTTTGCACCAATTCAACCAATTAACTGTATCAAGCAAGGCATAGCACCCTAATGAGCAAATGTACAGTGTTTTCAACCAGCTGACAAACATGCAACTGGTACTCATGTGGTATAATGTAGTTGCAAACCAAAAGCAGTCATATCTGGTATGAGCATTCATGTATTCAACGCAGAGTTAGCAGGACTTACGCTTGATAACAGGGCAGGAGCCAAAGTACCGAAGGAACAGGTCTACATCTAGAGCAGCACTGGAAAGGATCAGTTTCAGTGTAGGGATCCTCTGAAGCACATCCCGCATTTTAGTGAGGAGGAAGTCAGTGAGACCATCACGCTCATGCACTTCGTCCTGTTAAAACAAGTCACTTTAATGTGATGTGTTGTGAGTCCAAAGCAAAATTCATACTGATAAAGGTTTAATCTGAAACATCTTCACACCCTCTGATCTGCAGGACCCAGTGACATCACTGGTGTTTGCAGTCACATGCCTCGCAATCACAAAGCTGCAAAATACTACTTTACACGCTGCTCTTATGTTACAAATCCCAGCTATCTTCAGGTATGTGTATTTCATAAAGCAGCATTACAGCGTTAACATGTTTTGTGAGACAATATGTTCTTTATATATGAAGTGTTGATGCTCACCACAATGACATGTGTAACAGTTGTCAGGCTTGCATCTCCAGCCATCAGTGTTCTCAGGAACACTCCACTGGTGCAAAAGGTCAGCACTGTCTTGGGGGATACCCTGAGGTTTCAAAGTCACCAGTTTTATAGTCATTAACATATTTAACAATATATTTTACATATTAAGGAGTGTATGTGTTTTGCAGGAGTTTAGATAAAACTGCTTTTTTTTGGATAGAGAGCAATGACAGGAAAATGTATGCTATAGCCTTAATTAATGAATGTCATCATGAGCACACTTTGGTTTAATCTACCTGCTCTCCAGTCTTATATGATAACCAACAGTCTGGCCCACGCTCTCTCCTCTCTCAGCTGCCACTCTCTCAGCCACAGCAATGGCAGCCAGACGTCTGGGCTGAGTGCAGAAGATCCTGCAGGGCTCATCATTCCTGCTGCACTCATCCAGCAGGAACTGTGGGATCTGGAAAATTCACACTGACAAAGGATTACCTTCACAAAGTTCATTCTAAAGCTCTTACCGCACATTCTACCTAATAGCAGTAATATCAGTAGATTTAATCCCTCCAAAAATGTGATGTCTTCTAAACACAAAAATGCTAACTAAGTCAATCTCCACACATTTGCAAGATTCAGTGTTACAATTTTCCTAAAGAAAATGGCTGAATTAGTGAAATGATATATATGATGTATTATAAACATTAACCAAGACAAGAGTAAGGGCATGTTAACATTTTCTTAATAGCCCTAAAAACATGGTACAGGTATGCACCAAATTTCATTGTTAAACTGTTTCGCTAACAAACTAAAATGTCAACCTGATGCTATAGGAAAAGTCAGAGGACCCCACAAGTGACATGCAGAGTATTTAGTGAAGTAAGTTAACTATTTATTTTATAATTATTATCTGAATGTCATTTTTAGCAATGCTGACCTGTAACACACATTCTTCAAAGATGTGATCACAGTAAATCTTACAAGTACACTTTGCCTGTTAGTCAAACAATATATATTTTTTTAATTTTCCAGAGGGCAGATGAGTACAGGTTAGAATAGGAAGTATGGCAAGAGAGGTGAGGTGAGGACAAGAGAGAGAGAGAGAGAGAGAGAGAGAGAGAGGAAAGAGGGAGACGGGGGGGGGGGGGCAGATAGAGGAGAAAGAGATGCAGTGGGTCTTAAAGAATTTTAATAAAATGCTATTGGGGTTCAGCATTAAAGTTTTTTTTGTTTTGTTTTTTACTTGCTAAGTCGGGCAGATGGGTCAGAAATCTATACAAACTGCTTTATTATCAATGCTTAAGCTAATTTTCTTGTTTAATTTTATCCAAGTCAAGCCTGGAGTGTCGCCCAAAAAAGACTCCAGATTTCCAGGATACTAACATGGGTTTACACTTTACCTCACAAGTGTCTAATCAGCCCAATCAGACACACTGCTTAAATGGGAAGAAGGCAAGATAGCTCACTCCTTAGCTTCTTCCATCATCAGCTTCAGGGAAAAAATGTATTTAATTATTCTCTACCAATTGCCTGAGCTGGAAAGCAAGTAGCTAGATTTACTAGTCCAAGGTGCCATTATCCTTACTTTTGAACCCTGTTTAGTCTCTGTGGACCACGGATTTAATACATCGCTATCTGTAACATAGTTCTCCAGATATTTCAGTCAGGACCAGTACTGCACCATCTGTCTGTCAGATAGACTCACCTGTGTAGTCTTTCCAGAGCCAGTCTCTCCCACCACCAGAACCACCCTATTGTCTCTGATAAGCTGAATAATCTCCACCTGCAATTCATGCACAGGCAGGGAGCGTCGAAAACTGTCCAGCTCTGATGGATTCCTCCTTCCAGGCACCTTGGGTACGCCATTGTTTAAGCGCCCGCTTGCCCTGTTCCTGTCACAACTGCTGTCTGAAGGAAAAACGAAAACCATTATATGACCCTACACAACATACCTGTTGACTTGGCACTTTTTTTGCAAAGCAGAGGAATGTTTAAATGATTACAGGTTAGTCAGTTTGTACATTTCATTACCACCTGTATGCAGAGTATGCAGATTACAACATCCATGTTTATTTCACTGTGTGTGTGTGTGGGTGTGTGTGTTCATGAGTGAGTGAAAGAGAGAGAGACAACTGTTTGGTACCAGACATCTGCTATTCCACACAACTTTCTTCTGTGCAAACTGAACAATTACAGTTGAATTAAATAAATATTGTCTCAGGTCTATTTCTAAGAAGAGGGACTCTAGTGTGAATAGTATTTTTCTTTTCTGTACTGTGTACAGCTGCAGGTATTTGTTTCCTATGTATTTATTCTCTTGAATGCTCATCCTTCCCTTATTCTTGCATGCTTTGCACCCTCTATATCCTGTTTGCTGCTGTAACACCGTAATTTCCCAGTAATGGGACTAATAAAGGATTATCTTATCTTATCTTAAGAACTTGTGGAACATAACACAGTCAGGTTAGCTCCCAGTAATGATCACAACGAGAATAAAATCAATCCCCAATACCAGAAAGCCTGGATGAATGGAGAGGTGAGATGCAGTCAAGGAGACAAAAAGGAGATGGAGCCTGAATACAGACCAATGATAACAACACCACCAAAGAAATGTAAGCAAGTAATCCAAAACACACATCACAGGCTACAAAAGCCAGAATACCCCCATCATGTGTCAGGCCACATTGGCAGACGAACTAAACGCTTTGATCTTTTAAGCAAAGAGTTTGCTGTAAAGTCAACACCAGTTCCAAAGAACCTTCTGCTGTCATTATCCACAGTGGGAGTGAGAAGAATCCTGCTGAGATAATGCCTCTGGCCAGGTGCCAATCAGCTAGTTGTTGTTAATATCAACATTTTTAACATATCAATTCGAGTCGAATCAGCTTTATTGGCATTATATATATTTACACCTTTACATTACATTACTGTTACAGCAGAGCGTTCCCACTGTCTTCAAGTCGGCCACCATTTTCCCAAAGTCTGCACCCCACACTAACGAAGCGCTTTGAAAAACTGGTTATCAATTTCACCTGGTGAGCCTGGATTCTCACCAGTTTGCATTCAGGACCAACAGATCCACACAGGATGCCATTTGCACTGTCCTCTACTTGTTCCTTCCACAACAATAACTTATACATTAGAATGCTGTTTGTTGATTTCAGCCCAGCATTTAGCTCAGTCTCCACCACAAAACTGGCAAACTTAATCCTGTACTTGAGTACCTCATTCTGCAACTGGATACTGGAATTCCTCCAGAGTGACTGCCAACTGACCAGATTGGCAGTCACACTTCCTTTGCCTTTCACAGCGTGAACCAATGACTGCAATCCTCAACATGAATGTGGAAAGAAGTTTGTAGACAGCAACATCATCATCAGCTGGACTACAAACAAGGATGACTGAAAATTTCCTGTTAGCTCTGAAAAGATTCACCTCAAGAAGAGGTTTATGCAAGATCATATATTCAGATAATCCCAAGACATTTAAGAGAGCTGATCAGGATCTGAAAGAACTGTAGAAAGGCATCAAAGGTACACAGCTACAAGCGTTCTTCTCAAAAAAAGGCATCACCTGGCAGGTGGTTTCTGGGAGAGGCTTGTAAGGTCAATCAAGGTCTTTCTGAGAAAAGTGCTTGGCAGACCTAAACTGAATTTTGAGGAAATATGCACCTTCCTGACCAAAGCTGAAGCCATAATAAACTCGAGGCCCCTCACCTATGTGCACAACGATGTGGATGAGCCACACATTTCTTGGTGGGTCAGAGACTGACTTGCCTTCCCCCTAAGCAATTTCCAGCTGACACCAACCACCCAACAGTGAACAAGGAGGAGATGACACGGAGGTGGCGATACAGACAGAGACTTATGACCAGTTTCTGGAACAACTGGCGGAAAGAATATTTGCCGGACTTGAAGTCAGACCATCGCTGTGAGACACCTCAGGCTTTGATTTAACAAATATTATCTACAGGCATAATATATTATTATTTAAGTGAATGGATGTCATTACCCATAATGCTCAAGAAGCAGAAAGGTTCTACTCTTTACCCTTTCTTTAAAATTTATTAAAATTATTAATCGTCACGACCAGAGTTTCATGTTCTCATTTTAAATTGTAGGACTACTCTGCAATAGCACGAGAGGTATACACAGAGACTCATGGATGCAAGGTGGATTTATGGTGTGTCTGAAAGGGTTATAGAAACATAAAGTTGGCTAGGCCTGGACAATACAAAGACAAAGACTAGTATGAGTATAATAATCTTGTGTGAGTTATATCTCAATACTAGATGGGAGCCCTTTCAATATTAGAGAATTAACCCCTCAAAACATAAAGAGGGACAACAGGCAATGTAGTATTTGCAGTGTTTTGGAGAGTTGTTTAAAGAAAATAAAATAAAAGTTAAAAAAAAAAAGAAAAGTGATACAAAGGTATCTCCTGCTGTATTAGATATATTAGTCCATTTATTGTCTGCTTATTATTATTATTATTTATTAGTCCATTTATAATTTTTGCTTTGAGCCTAAAAAGATGACAATCTGCATTTTGTTGTACGACTCCATGTTGTACAATGATAAATAAATAAACCTTGTATTTTGTACATTAATTATCAGACCCACATTGTGTAATACGTGGCACAGTTTTCATTTGAACACATATACTGACACTCACCAGGCTCTGCAGCCACAGACATGCCATTTCTGTTGTTGAGTTGCAGGTCAGCGCGTTCCTTATTGGTGATGGGAAACCTCTGAAGCAGGCTGCGGATAAAATATAATGAATTGTGGGTGAGAGTGAGGGGCATGGGAGGCCGAGGTTTGTCTGAACCATCCTTCTTCTTAATGGTCAGGAAGCGATTTGGTCCTTTCCTGAAAGGAGAAAGGGGAGAAATTTCTTTCATTATCATACTTGTTAAAATTGATTTAGGCTTGTGTTTATAAAGAGCTCAAAAGTGGTGGTATAAATGCTTCACAAATGTCAGACTGGTCGTGGATCAGCGGTTAGGGTGTCGGACCCGTAACCGGTGGATCGCTGGTTCGATTCCCCATCCCGGTGTCCATGGCTGAGGTACCCTTGAGCAAGGTACCTAACCCCCACTGCTCCCCGGGCGCTGCACGCGGTCGCCCACTGCCCCGGGTTTGCTGTGTGTGTGTGTGCACGTCACTTGGGTGGGTTAAATGCAGAGAACAAATTTCGTTGGAGTGAGTTCCCTCCAATGACAAAATATGTCACTTTAATCTTTAATCTTTTATCTTTGCATTACTATTAGTCTAGCCATCACTTTTAGCAATTATGATAACTGTACCCAACAAAGAAATTATTGAGATTGATTATATGTGCTTGTACACATATATTTGCGTATTTGGAGTACCTACCCACTCATAAAATGTGAAATATGACAACCCAGTGACTTTTGTGAGTAGCATAGGTCAGAAAATGTGGGATTCTGCAACCCGTTTTGATTTTGCTTCCCTCTTGAGGTCAAGAGGAGAGGCTTAATTGCATAGTCCAACCCCACCACCTGAGTCTCTCCACCCATGGATTTAGGTCTACCTTTGTGCAGGTTTGCCATTTTTTGTTTCTCGCGAGCAGCGGACTCAGTCGTCACGTCTAA
The DNA here is from genome assembly GCF_020382885.2 of Scatophagus argus. Taxonomy (NCBI): domain Eukaryota; kingdom Metazoa; phylum Chordata; class Actinopteri; family Scatophagidae; genus Scatophagus; species Scatophagus argus. Next base: position 19,656,544 of record NC_058512.1, on the reverse strand, counting down.
AGTTAGGGCTAAGCACGGGAGCTGATGCACTGTTAGTTATCATCAACCAACTCAGCTCTCTTCTTTGCCTTACAGCCTCAGAGCACCAAAGAAATCTGTTGAAAACATCCTAGCAACAGTTGCTATGAACTGTTTGTGTGTGGTAACCATTTTGCGTCTGACTGCTTCTGTAACCTTGGTCAGCTAAACGGAGGACGATCTCACAAACTTCATTTGAAAGAGGGATCAGTACCAACAGTTGCATCACGTGGCATCACATGTAAAGTTGTCTGTATTATTAGCTAGAGCCTCCATGTTTGTCAGTTGAAGTTAAGTTAAATTTCAGGCAGACACCCTCTATATGTTTAAGAGTAGACTTAAAACTTTCCTTTTTGACAAAGCTTACAGTTAGTGCTGGCCTAGGCTAGACCGTAGTTATGCTGCTATAGGCTTAGACTGCCAGGGGATCTCCCACAATGCACTGAGCTCTCTCTTCCTCTCCCTCTCCTTCTGCACACATTTATGTCTCATTAATGCATGTTACTGACTCAACGTCTTCCCTGGAGTTCATGGGGGAATGTTGGATTCTCTCTGTATTACAAAATTTTACTGGTCTAGACCTTCTCTAATTGGAAAGTGTCATGAGATAACTTTTGTTGTGAATCGGCGCTACATAAATAAACTGAAGTGAATTTCATCCCATCGACACTATTAAATAATGTAAAATTAAAATGAGAACGTGGTTGCAAGTTAGATCTACGTCTCTAAAGTCTGCAAGTGACTTTATTGAAATTTACTATAAGTTTCAGGGCTGCAGTGAATCGCAGAGGTCATTTCACCCCTCACCTCCATCTTACATGTATCGTCAGCAGGCCTGCAGTCAATTTATGGCCATTTAGTTGTATTCAGGTCATCATGACTTAATAACATTAGCAGACTGTGCTAGGGGGAAATGTGCTTTCGTAAATTTGTGCTTTTATCAGATTGCTATCAGAGTGTACGTACGTATGGAAATGCATGTGTTTCTTTTGTAATGAGCAGAGACAGCCTCAGAGCACAGCCAGTGTTATATGGCTACAGCTGCGCAATCGCTATTGTATTTAGCATCCAGCCCATTTCACTGGTTGTACTGCCTGTTAAAACGAACATGCAGGTTTAGCGCAGCCAATTCCAGTTTCACTGTAGAAGAGCTTGTGAGGGTGAGTGTATGTAATGACATTACAATGACACAATACCTGAGAGAGATACTCGGGTATATGATGAATACAGGTCCCGTTGGAGGAATTAGGGGAACTTACCCTTTGCTCTTAGAAATGTAACCCAGGGACTGAGCCATTCGATGAATGAAAGCCCTCTCAGTACTGGACAAGGAGGAAGGAAATTCCATCTCTGTTCAGTCAGTGTAAGGAAAGGGTAAATGTTAAGACATCATACCTTTGGTTGACCAAAGCTTGCTTTTATTTTCTGATATAAAAGAATAAAAAGCTGATACCTTTCTGGTCAGTATAGCGGAACTTCTCGAGAGAGAGACTCACTGCTATCTTGACTTCTTCATTGATGTGAATTTCTTTGAGGCCACTGGAGATGGAACCACCAAGTGGTGCATGCTGGCTCTTTGTTTTTTTGCGTGAAGCTGTACCAGAATTCATCATGTGGCACTGCAACAAAAAAACACAGTTTATCTTACCACCTTACTGCAGGAATTCTTGTGTGCACCAAATACAGGGGGTCATGTACTGCAGCTCATACATAAGAAACTATTAAATTGTCTAATTAAACCATGTGCTGCACATTTTGTGCAATTCCATATTTCCTGAATGTACACAGAATACAAGACAAGTCAGCTGATAGAGAGGCAAAGTCCCTCCACAAGTATCCCCCCAAGGGACCTTACTTCAGAAAACACATGCACAATAATTAATGGTAAAAGATAAATAGTTTTTTTTTTAATTATTATTGTGCCATGAATTACACACATGATGTTTGTTAGTCCCACAGAGGTCCACTGGGAGGGAAGGGACTTTTGCCTCAAAGAACAGAGGGAACACTTAGAAAACACACGAAAGTTTTAATTGTACATTAAGTGAAAGGTCCTTTTTTTCTTGCAGCAGATAGTACTGATTGTAAATAATCCCTGGCTTAAGTTTATGTTTGTAATGTATTTTTAAAATGTTGTTGCTTTGTTGTTTCCTGTGAAAATAGTTTATTTAGAAAGGGCTCTGTATGGCTACAGTAAAAAATGGAAAAAAGTATTTAAACAAAAAAAACAGTGCAGGAAAAACAACAAAAAGGCACATGAAGAGAAACAAAGTGATAAAGATAAACGGAGAGAGCAAAGTAACAAGTGTTTAGCTTCAGTCGAGAGTGGAAACAAGGTAAGTGAATTGCACTCATTTGTGTCTAACACTGTTTATGGATTTTGTTAACTCTGAGTGTAAATAATAATGTATTAAGCTAATGTATTGTTTTGCCAAGTAAGGTAACATATTATTTATTTCTTTTGTTCAGTTCCAGTTTAGCTCTTACATTGGTTTATCACTTGTCATAGAAACAAAACAAAATGCTTTAGACCTTTAGCTTTATGCCTCCAGTCCAGGCTTACTGTTTTGACTGGAAAGGTACAGAGGATTTGGAGCAACAGAAGCTGCCATCCAGATTATGTCGTTTTCAGGGATGTCTCTGATTTTTTCAGCAAAACAATGCTAAGCCACATTTTGCACATGTTTCCACTGAATGCCTTCAGTTGTCTCCCACCGAAAATGTGTAGCACAGTATGAAGGGCAAAATACGACAACAAAACGCTGGACCGCTGAACCACCCAATTCATTAATAGCAAGAATGGGCTAGAACTTCACTTTAAAAATGTCATATTTAATGTCCTGTTGTTAAAAGACGACATTTTGCATTTTAAACATTAAATATCTTGTCTTTGTATTACATTCACGTGAATATGGCAGAAAAGAATTGGGAAATCACTGCATTCTGTTTGTATTTTATACGGTGTCACAACTTGGAACTGGGTTTGTAGGCAGAGGGGATTGTTACAAATTTAATAACTATGAATTAAAATGAATGAGTACAGGTGTTTAAAGTAACATATGCATCATTAAGATAAGACAGAACTTCATTAATCCTTGTGCCAGAGGAACAGAAGAAGAACACATTACAGTACACCATTTACAGGTTAAAGACAAACTAAACTGTGAAACAAATTGCAAAAGACACCACTGCATTTCCCGGCCATGCACTGATTCTAGTTATAACGGAAAACAATGGTAAAAGTGACAAGACGGTTGGATCACAAAATGGTAAATATGAGGTAAGTAAGGTAAGAGAGTAAAACCAGTTCCTAGCAGCATTAATGCCAAATAACAAGTAACAAAGATAACATTAACATATGTATCATACAAGGCTACTGTGTAACACACAGAGGAAGGGAACATTAAGGCTTTACAATATTACGTTGAACGTTACTGTGATGCTTTGTCAGTAGTTGACTGTTATTTTGGCCTATTCCTCAGTTGCTGGGATAGCTATATATTTGGACTTGACAGAAAAACATTTATTTCTTTGTTATTTGCAAGATAGGGGCTAACTTGTACTATATACTAAACTGATAAGTGAATGTAATTTGCGCTTCAGGCCACTGGAATGAAGCATTAAGCCTGACGTTAGCTACGTAAGCTTCCAAAAAGCCCTTCCATAAGTTGCTGATGGGTTTCATTTCACCGGTATCGAAACATACTAACGTAAACTTAGCTCAGTTAGCCGAACGAGTGACAGACACATCTTAAAAACACTGTAACATTAGCCAGCTATAGTCCCAGTCCTGTCATAAATCTAATTACGATATATACTGTGCCTTGTTCAGTGAAGAGCTTCGGTAGTGTCCTCAAACAAAACAGCACTCGAACATTTGAGTGGAAGGTACTTCGTTGAAACGTTCCGCCTGTTATGCGCGTGCTCTGCCTGCACTGCCGCCGTCAACTACTCAAGTATATCCGGGCGGCTCCTTCACATTAATGGAAGAGTCATTCAATCATTAATTCATTCATTCACTGTACGCAAACTTAACTTGAACCTGAGAGCATTATTTCACCCATAAAGCAATGACGCATATTATTTGTAACTTTTGCATTACGAATCACCATGATTATAAAACTATCTTTAACAAATTGCTTAAAGTCAGAAATGGCAGGTCTTGATTACTTCTTAGACATTACTTCTACTTCTTCAGACATTAACTTTGCTCCGTGGACTTTCAATGCACGAAATTCTTCTGGCTTAAAAATACTGTGGTCTATACTGTTTAATTTGGCAAGGCCAACTGTACAAGAGAAAAAAAAAGTTTTATATATATACATATATATACATATATGTATACACACACACACACACACACACAGTGGTTAGCACTGTCGCCTCACAGCAAGAGGGTTGCAGGTTCGAATCTCGGTCTGGGCCCTTCTATGTGGAGTTTCCCAACTGACCATGGGTGAGAGGCAGGTGCACACTGGACTGGATGCCAGTGAATCGCAGGGCTGACACACAGAGACAGACACAAACACACACACACCTAGGGGCAATGTAGAGCAGCCAATTAACCTAATGTGCATGTTTTTGGGATTGTGGGAGGAAGCCAGAGTACCTGGAGAAAACCCACGCAGGCACAGGGAGAACATGCACGCATTTGAACCTGAAACCATCTAGCTATGAGGCGACAGAATTCATGAAAATTTTATTTGTAAATTGTTAAACCAAACATTGTCAAAAAAAAAACCCAAATATGTGACTATAGTAATTTTTTGATTTTTATTTTGCAATTTGGATTTTAGAGTGTTTTGTACTGTTCTGTCTTGTTTTCCTTGCGTTAGGTGTCTTCTAAACTTCTCCAGCCAAATTATGTAATTTAACGATATGACAGACAACACATCACTCACGAACAAAAATGTAAAAAAACAAAAAGGACCTCCATTAACGATCATCACGAGAAGATATCTTACATCAAGGTTTAGTGAGATTTAGTCATCGTATATGCATGTACTTGGTATACCCTTGAGAACATCAAAATTTTTAGACTCCAGGTTGAACCTTAAAGGCTTCCGAGTCAGTTACCGATTCTCTGAAAATAGTTTGTGTTTTCAGGGCATCATTCAATCTCTGGCTGTTAAGGTGGTGTCCAGGACAACCCAGAGTTGAGACCCTGAGGCAGAGTTGCCTGACAGTCTGTCCCCCGTTTTTGTGACTGAATTATGTTCACAGTCTAGTACAGTGGTCTGTTCTCATTGTAAATTTCCCCATTGTGAGAATAATAAAGGTTTATTTTATCTTATCATATAAGATATATAAACATGAATTTAAGTCTGTAAAGCCTACAATCAGCACAGAACTGCTTTGAATTACAAGACTGCTGAAAACCAGACATACAAACACAAGTGGGTTATGAGTCATTTTAAGAAAAATAACAATGTACTGGGTGAGTCTGTGGCTGAAAATGTTATTATCAAGCTGAAATTGCATTCTCACTTTATGTATAATAAAATTGAAATAAATTTTTATATATATTTCATATGTAGTGAAAATGCTCAATTACTACCAAAATTAAACATAAATAAAAATGGATTATTATTGATGAATCAAAAAACTGCTATAGTCACGTACTTGTTTGTTGTTGTTATTTGTTTTTTGATTCAAATACAGGTATTTACATGTATCCTTTATCTGTTTGTCTCTCTCCTGATTCACTTGGTTTTCCATCTGGGTGAGACAGATTTTTCTCCAACAGCTAACCAGCTATGCTCTCCAGGTATTGGTATCCGTTTTCCTCTTTAAGTATATTTTTTCCACTTTGGTGGCTGGGGGTGCAGGTTAGAACAGGTCCGACTGGCCACCAATCTGCACCTCCGGGACCGATTAAACTCGAATTAACCAATCAAGCTGCAGTTTGCATCCACGTCTTTCCAGACTCATTTATTTAGTGACTGACAGCTTCATCACATAATGTTACAATGTCACCTGAAGTTAAATATCAACAAAACCAATTCGCCTGTGTTGAACGGCAATTGCTTCAAAATATGCTCGTTACTGCAAAACTACAAGTTGTAAAACATGGATGCTTCACACGTATATACAGTCAACATAGTTTCAAGGTGGACACACAAGATTACTGTGAGCAATCCAGTATCTGAACAAATGTGAAATATGGTCACGCCCTCCTTCTGTTCCCGAGTTATGGTGTTGAATAACAGTTAGGAAAGTGTTTATGCTGAACATTATAAAATCACAACAAAGTTGATCTTGGAAATTCATGTGTATGAGTTATCACATTTACAAAAATGGAACCAAACCAAACCAAAAAGATGTTTATGAAGATATCAAACAAGCATGAACTTCCTGTTTAACTGAAAGGGGAAAAAAACTAAATAACAACAAATAACAACAACAACAAAAAAAACCAACCTAATGTCAATTAGCATTAAAACTAACGTCAATCAAGTATGGAATAGAAAAACAAATCCTACAACAAAATAAGCTTACTTGAACTGAGAACAATATGTACACATCAATGCAACACAAAGAAATAGTCGCACTAAAACAGCAGATCTATGTATAGCAAAATTATTCAATAATGTACAGCTGCTTGACAATGATTATAGTGATTTTCCACTTTTCTCTTGAATTTCTTTTCTTGGTAGCATTTACTTTCACATTTTTAAAAATGACTTGTAGCAAACCCAAAGGACCTAAATTTGAACTTGTTACCTTTTCATAAAACTGGCGATGATCTGCAAAGACAAATGATAAACGTGTTTTGTTCTCTGACAAGAAATTATAAAGCCAAATTCCAAAAATGTAGCTCAAAGCCAGAAAACATTTTAAAACAGTTACACAGCTATTTGAACTGAAACGCGGTATAAGAGTATCTGAACAGACACTATGTATCAATCCTGTTACTCGCTTATTCATTCTGTACTGTGTTGTTTTTACAGATTATCCACCCCACGGATTCTCCTGGCCAGCTGAATGTCACGGGGGAACAGCGTGACCCGCTTAGCGTGGATGGCACACAGGTTGGCGTCTGAGAATAACATGACAAGAAATGCTTCTGCGGCCTGGGCGAAGGAGAAGGAGGAGGAGGAGGAAGAAAAACAGGTGAAGTTGTATCAAAGAAACAGTGTTTTAAAACAGTGCAACAGGGTTTAAAACAGTGTTGTACGAAGCATCAAAGAATATCTTTTTTTGTAAAAGGTCCAGTAATCACTAATATATGTGTTGTCACAACTTTATCATTTTATTTTCCCCAAGATGGCGGCGCGCAGTAGTGCAGCGGCTTCTCTTGCTCCCGGGTTTAAGCCCCCTTTTTGTACTTTTTGTACTCTTTCATTTGCACAATACTGCAATACCGCTGTAAATATCTGTCCTCCCTGACACTGTTCATTTTATTTTATTCTGGTTGTTTTTATATTTATATAGTGTCCGTGAATTACTTTATTAACAAGTAAGAAAATTTCCTCAACTCCATAACATTATTTTGTACAATTTACATACAAGATAACAAGATAAAGCCAAAAATAAGCTCTTACTAACTGTGAATTTAGCTTGTTTAATGCAATATAAAACTCATGAGCTCATGACCATGACTTCAAATTAAGTCAAAAACATCACCAGGCGCTGTACTAACGGTGCTAATCATGTCAAAGTGCATCAGTTTTAAGGAACATTCCTCCAAAAATGATCTAATCTGTATTCCTAGTGTCCATACTTTAGAGGATTCAATAATTAGATTTAAACATTAAAGCTGACTGCATGCAATGTGAAAGGGGTGACTCATAGTACTTTTTTTTGTTCACTGTCTGGTTCAGTCTAGCATTGTTTCTAGCAGTTCCAAGGGAAAAGGTTCTGATAAACCTACTGAACACTACCCACTCAGCACCAAAACCAGAGCAAAAGTAAGAGTGAATAATGGATTTACATTCATGAGGTGGATACAAACACAGCACAAAATAAAAGCTAACGTAGCTCTCTGTGAGGCAGCTGTGTAAACAGTCAACTCTTTGCTAACAAGTTCACTGTAAGGACTAACATGATGATAACACAATATTGTTTAAAGCTCGGTCCACCACCCCTAAGTGACACAAAGGAGGGAAAATAACACACCTATAGTAACTTGTTAACTTGTAGCTCAAACTTCAATTCTGACAACAATATAACATGGTTTGCAGTGCAGTAAGTGACCTCCACAATTAGATAACCTGTATATTGTGCTTATTTTGTTCTGTGAAATGGTCATGCAATGGCTTAACAAAACCTAAAGGTGACAAAAGACAGAAAAATGTTCCACAAAGGCAACTTTATTTATACTTTTATCCTTGAGTGAAATCATTTATTTGTGTCTGAGGAGTATATGCTGACCACAAGTAAACATTACATTTAACCATGGAATCATATGCACTACTAACAATTAATATTGATTATTTTCACTAAATTGCTTACCTCCTGCAGAGCCAGAAGAGCAAAGACCTGCCACCTGAGAGCCTCTCTGGAAAAACTTTGGCACACCTCACGGACCTGAGCCAAGAGGAGGAAGAGTTTTTAATCTACAAAGGTTACCTAATTTCCCCTCGGGGATGAATAAAGTCATCTATCTATCTATCTATCTATCTATCTATCTATCTATCTATCTAATCATGCAGATGGGAGAAAATATGTAGCAAAAGACTTTGGGTGAATTCTAAAAACTTTATAATGAGAGATGATGAAGCAAATTTCATACTCAAAATTGCATATAAAACTCTCTTAAATTCTCTTAAATCTTTAAAATCAAGTTTGTGTTAATTTGTGGTTTAGGGTTTCTGATCTTAAACTACACAACTTTTCTTTACCTCAGTATGTGAATAACAAAAATGTTATTATCACCCCTTCCACTTGGCAGTTGATAAACTTCCCAGAAAACACTTGATTTGATTCAATTCAATTCAATTCAGTTTATTTATATAGCGGCAATTCACAACAAAAGTTATCTCATGACACTTTCCAATTAGAGCAGCTCTAGACCAAAATTAAATTGTAATACAGAGAGCCCAACATTCCCCCTTGAGCAAGCACTTGGCAACAGTGGCGAGGAAAAACTGCCTTTTAGAAGGCAGAAACCTCAGAGCAGACCCCGGCTCAAGATGGGCGGCCATCTGCCTTGACCGGTTGGGTTGAGCATAAAAGAATATAAGAATGCTTTCTTTTCGTTTATTTTGTTTACTTATTAGACCAAATGTTAAGAGGCACTGGAACCGGTGTCTCTAGCAATTAGCTCCTTCATCTGTACTTGATACATTTTCAATTGCTGTTTAGATGGACTGCTTGGGGGGGTTGTAGACATTATATGCACAGCTATGACAATCTTCCCATGTTTTGCCACCATTTGACTCACCAGGCGAGAGAAGGGTCCCTTTCTGAGCAGAAGATCTGTGCTCTTCTGGTACTTGCGAATCTCCATTAAGGCCTTGGTTCCTGGTCTAAACCTTCTCTTCTTGGGAGACACAGTGGGCTGCTCTGGAAAACACAGGCACAGTGTCTATGTGGATGCTAAGACAGTACAGATAGCCTTTATTCTAAAGGAGCTCACTAACAAAATAGTACCTGACCAACGCATTAGATATTTTACATCACCAAAAAGCATACTTTTTATATGGTTGGCACCATAACTTCTAGCCTAAGTATGGACGAACATGTTTTTAATTAGTACTTTTGTTAAATGACCCAACTTCCAGTTTCATTTGTATTTACTATTGACAAAAACAGGGATTTATTTCTATGACAATTTGTGCAACAATTTGCCATCTGAAATATTATTCAACTGGCCAAAATGCAAAAGATGTGTCATTAAAAACTCTCCTCAGGCAATTCTCTGTCAAAGGCCACTTGTAATTAATTTGCAGAGGTAAATGTTTCTTAAACTGTACCACCATGGGGAAAACTGGTATATACAATTACTGTTGGTCATACACTGCAAAGTCAGTGAAAAATGAAATAATGAAATGTACATCGTTACTCGCATTTGCTGAGTGGTGGGTGATAGTTTTGGACCCTGAATGTCAGCCCCATCAATAAAGTCACTCTCACTTGAAACTCCACTCCGCCTTGGGGAACGGGAGGTCGGAGGCGGCAGCGGCGGGCGACGTTGAGGAGTTTTGCCTTTTCGACGGCTGGCAGGTGAACCATGACGCATTGCCTCCAACACACAAGTCAGAACCACAAGGGGAAAAATACTGGAGCCAAGGTTTGACTCTGAAAGATTCAGGACATTTCATGTTTTATCAGTCCGAAAACAACCCTTTAACTCCATTATTACAGGAAATGCATACTTTTACAAAGTACAATTCACGAGGTTGAATTTTTGAATGGAAAAAAAGAGTATCAATAATGTTCCCGGTAGTTTTAAGCACCAACTGCGGAGCTTTTGTGTGGTGGGGTTTTGCGCATCCCATGCAAGTTTGTGATGTTTCCAGTCAGGACGCCTTCTATTGCTCTTCTGTAAAAGTTAAACTTTTCTCTATTCAGTTTGATTCAATTCAATACAAATAAAAACCTTATTTATCCTCAGGGGGCAATTCAAGGGCATGTAAAGCAGTTGTACACATAGGCAAAACAAGTCAGCTAAGCTGCCAGAATAAAACAGGACACAACAAAACAGATATTAGCCGTATTTACATAAGGTGCAAATCCGTATTGAGGTTTAAGATGAAATGGATATGAATGTAGCAGCAAGGTTAGTGCAATGTCAGGTGCAAAGCGAGGAGCGAGGTAGACGAGATGTAAGTACAGCAGCCAATTATTCTGATGTCGCTCAGTGTGTTGTTGCAGTCATCCATTAGGATGGGGCAGAAATGTGTAAGTGTATGTGCACACACGCCGGGGTGAGGGATGAAGAGGTGGTATGATGAGCTGTTTCCCATAGTTAAGATCAGAGAGTTCAGAAATCTGATTAAAAAAATCGGATAAATGACCTCAGCATTCATAAGCATACTGTAAAATGATATAAGTAATTAACATTTGTTACAGAAATCTGTTGCACCTGCTTTAAGTGCTGGTGTAAAGCTCATTTTCAGTTAATTAATCTCTTTCCAGTTTCAGAGCACTTTATTCAGAGAGGAAATAGTAAAGTTTGATCATCTCTTTTATCATGAAAGTCAAATTTTGATTTGAAAAGTTAATTTTTGTTTGTGTTAATTATAGTCAGTAGACAGAAAATCAAAATTGGCAGTCGGAAATCGGAATCAGCCAAGAAAATTGCATCTTGGTGCACCAGACACAATTATTGAGTTGTGCTATGCCACGAGCACAGGCACGGGTTCAGGGCAGAAGTGGAAACCTGCATCAAAGCGTTAAGCAAAGCCCACATCTCCCACGTCACTCACATGAAGAACGCATAGCACTCACCCTCTGGCACCTCCTGCCACTGGGCTGTCATACAGTGTGTTCACAGTCTTGTCTTGTGCAGCAAATCTTATTAGAATAATTGAGATTGAGTGTTTTTTATATGATACAGAGTGTGTTTTAATGATAAAGTTTGTATTTTCTGTTTTGTTTTTTAACTAAGTAGCTTTCTTTTCCTTTTTATAGTTGACTTTGAGAGATAACAAGAACTTTAGTGTATCCCTGCAAGTGACAATAAATCTTACTCCTGGAAAGACGGTGAACACTGTGAGATCACGAAAATGTCTTTGAAAATGCTTCCCGATGTCAGACATCTGTTACAAATAAAGAATAATGGCTGCATTTCCTCTGCTTATCTACTATAGCCTCACATTAGCTTTCTAGTTGCTTTGGATAAGGTAACTATTTACGCTATTTACGTTTACAACATCGCATTAATTTGCTTTGCATTCACTTTTCAAAGGTTTCCTGACCCTATAATGTAATTGTAAAACATACCTGCGGAGCTGAACAATGTTCGATGTTTTCTAAAACACTGAAAACCGAACTGACTGGCTGAATTACACTAGACAGTCGCCACACGCAGCAGAATCCAAAAAAATTCAAACGACCCTTCCTCACCAGCTCAACCAATAGAATAAGTGGGCGGGACAAACTCTTTGGGAGCGCTTGGTGAAAGATATCTAAACTCGTTAAATGGGTGGAGATGCGACCAACACACTACACGTGACATGCTTCGGTTAAGGCGTTTATACATATCGCGCACTCTTCGTCGGAGTGAGTGGCCTATCGGAGTTTCTTTGAACGTACCGTCAAGCTGGATGAAAAACAAGGAAGAAGAAGGAAGACGATTGGCAGTCTACGAATCCCGGTAGAAAAATAAAACTAACGTTTTAAAAAAAAAAGAAAAAAGAAAAAAAGAAAGTACTTTCTCATTTGGGATAATACACTTCCGGGTCAACTCGGCACAGTGGCACAGCCCAAAGAAATCCTGATATATAAACTCTATATGTAATATAACAGCTCTAAGATATAATATATCACTAGAAGGGCTGTGGTTTTGCAAGATCTCGCAAAAATCACTCTCGGAACTCTGATATTTTTTTATACCAGAGTATAATATATGAAAATATGAAAATACAATGATAATTAAATTGTATCATGCCATTTCAAGCCATTTCCCCATACATTAAAAATCAAGTATTTAATAAGGGTTTTAGTTTGTTGATTATATGCTGTGCTGCAATGTAAATGAATTTGTGTGAATTTATATATTTGCAAAGATGTGTTTTTAGAAAAAAACAAGCTGGAGTAAAACTACAGTCACAAAATAACATGCAGGCACTGATCATTTAACAAACAAGCTTTTATTGCAAGACTATTATTAGAGAGATTGTTGCTTTAGAGACGACAACCTGTTAGATCCCTTGACCATACGGCCTTTCTTTTTTTTTTTTTTTTGCACACTGTATTACTATAAATTTACTAGATTTGATTTCATCAGGACCTTTGTATTGTCTTTTATTCAGTGTCCATGATCTGAACAGATTCGTTGACAATATCCAGAGAGAGTGGTGTCACAGTTTTGGTAAGGACAGCCGTCGTCCCGGGCTTGTACTTGTACTCCCCCTCTCTGAAAAAAGACAGACAAAGGGGAGAAAAATGTCTCTTTTGTTTTGCTTACAAAAATGACAAGAATCACATTCAAGTGTATTGACTGGATTTTTTCTTAGAAAAATCTTTTCTTAAAAATAAAGAAAGGTTAAGCAGTGCCATAGCCAGGTTTTAACACTGAAGTTATAAGTCCTACCTGTGGCATTTTTACATTTAATCAAATTAGTTAAATATTGGAATACGTCTGAAAATGAAGTGGACACTGACCAGTTTCATGCATACCACTTACTTCCACCAGTAATTTCCATTAAAACCGAAAATTAATCAGAAACCACACACAAGGCCGCTGTAATGAGTAGTCTTTGTGGTGGCAGTTTTGCAAGATCTATGTATCCAAATTTTAAACTGAATGGACCAATTCTGACAATAATGTGTACGCACAGTTACAGAAATTAAATACAGCAAAGCCTAGGTGCAGCTGATGAAGCAGCAGCTGACGTTTTTATCTTCAAGGTTTGGATTTTATTTATGACACATGACTGTATGTGTAAAGTATGAGATCTGAAGCCTATCTTGTTTTGTTTTGAAGGTATTTCAAATATTATATGCTTAAACTTCTGTAACACTAAATAAAATCTGAGAACGATTAAGTCAGGTTGTATATTGGTTTAATTTTCAACATTTTTTTAATTTATACCATTTTTATGTGACTAGACGGCTATAAGTTACAACAGTTACTAGATGTTTAACTCATATCTATAGCTTGTTGTTTATTTAATTATATAATTTAAGAAGGACCAAAATGCAAACCTAAAGAAAACACACATTTGGATATAATCTAAAATTCTGAAAGCTCAGAAGATGAGTTTCAAACATCTTTCTTAAAATGGATGTAGTATTACATCAAGATACTTAAATTCACTAACCAGGCTATATTAGTCTTTTAGCCCTTGATGGGAATGTCAACCTCCATTACTTTGACAATATTTAAAAAAAAAAAAACAAAACTCATTAATATAACAGAATATGAAAGGGAGACGAACTGGAAGAGAAAACAGATAAACATGTTAACAGGTACACATATAACGGCTTACCGTTTTCCCTTTGTTGTGGGCTTGTCATAGCCTCGCAGGTACTCCACTCCAGCTTCAGTGATAACACACAAGTCAACATTGCTTCCTGAACCCAAGTCACAGAAAATCCCTGCAGTGATGGCATCTTTTACAAGCTGCTTCGCCTCCGCCAGCTGAAAGGGAGAGACACCAGAGAAGAAAATCATGTCCATGCCGTACATTTTAGTGCAGACGGACAAAAATGAGCTTTTGGAGAATCACAATATCAGTATGATCGGACTTTTATAAATGACGTTTTCAAAATCAGCTGACTCAGTGCAGATGCGATCCAAGTTGTGCGATGCTGAAAGCTAATACATTTTTTTAGTGATTGTTTATTCTACTTCTCTACTTAGTTTTTTAGCATCTTGTCTTGTGTTGAATACTGACTATTAAACATTCACACAACACAAATTTTCCTATACATCTCCAATCGACATCATTTGTCTGAAACAACTTGCTAGTATTCACTCCACTCTCTCTTCTTTATTATAATAAAATACATCACATTTGTTTGATTACACCTGCAATGAAAGGAAAACAGAGAGTTAGCCTTACCTCCATGTTTGGTTTGAATCTGTCCTCAAATACAGAAACAGCAGCGGCAGCTCCAGACCCTGAAACCAGAATCAATTTATGTTTTTTACACATTTTTTTTTCTACAATGTTTAGTCGGTAAAGTCTGGACCTCTGTGAAACTTTAATTCAGCTGTATTGTCACTGCTGAAACTTGAACTGAGTGGGCTTTTCTCAAAAATCTGAGTCTCGACCAGACATCTGCCCAGGATGCTGACCACATAGAGAAGTGCACATTACATTAAACACATAAACATGTACCCATGGTGAGGAAAGGCAGTTTGTCATAGGAGCCGTGTGGGTAAACACTGTACAGGTGAGCTCCAGTCACATCAACTCCTCCAACAATCAGGGATGAACCAACATGACCCTGGTACCTGAAAAACAAGACAGCCATCACTACAACAGCCATCACTACAACATCCTGCATTCTGTCTTTCACGGGGACGAATACCAAACAAGTACACCTGGACACGAGATAAGGGACACTAAGGATAAAAGAAACAGAAATTAGAAGTGCTTAACATACAGCCAGAAGTGATTTTATATCTGTGCCCTCACCTGAAAAGCATCTGTTTCAGCTGCCGGGTTACCATGGCAACAAGGGGGGGACGCCCAGTATTGAGCATGTGCAGTTCTACATTGGATGCCATGATCTGCGTGGTGACCTCTGCATCTGCGGCCACGCCGGCCCCGCAGCAGCTACGGAACATACACGTTTACAAGTTCAACAAGCCAATCGATGGATACTCTAAAATAATCTGCTTGGTCTCGGGGCAAAAGCTCTGCGTGAAATCAGTCACCACAATACCACATGTACAAGGTACATACAACACGATCATCATCATTTTGCTTTATAAAATTCAACTGTCTTCGTACTGTCTTTACTGTCTCATTGTCTTGCACATGGACATTTAAACACAAGCAAAGGAGGAGCTGTGGACTGAACCACCAAATCACCAAACACGTGGCCAACCTGGTGTAGCACCTGAGCTACAGCTGCTTCACCCTGGCCTGCAAATAGTCCAGACAAAGGGCAACTCCAATCATGTTATTTTTCATTTTTTTTCCAAAATGTAAACTCAAATCAGTGACATATATTACAGCACTGGCACAGAACTTTGCTGACAGTCTAAACAGGGAGAGTGACTGAAGTGTTTGCAATTTATGATGTTTATTGCATGTATGTCTCTCTCTCTCTCTCTCTCTCTCTCTTTCTCTCTCTCTCTTTCGTCCTCTCTGTCCTGTCTACCTCTTCTTCCCCCCCCTTCATCCAGCTGACTATCAGCAGGATAGTTCTCCCTTGCCGGGTCCTGCTCAAGGTTTCTTCCTGTTAAAAGGGAGTTTTTCCTTGCCACTGTCTGCTTGCTCGGGGGTTCAGGCTCTGGGTCTCTGTAAAGCATCTAGAGACAATTCTGGTTGTATAAGGTGCTATATAAATAAATTGAAATTGCATTGTTAGCTTTATTCGTTAGCTTTTTTTTTTTTTTTTTAAATTTGAAATTTGAGCTCAGAGGTGGAATTGCAGCCAAAGTGCGTGCTTTACCCTCCCATGTTCAAATGGGTGGCTAGATGGACCAGTTTCATCATCAGATATTTTTGTCAGATCACATGAAAAAAAAACAAAACAAAACACAAACAACAATTGACCTGCTATTTAAAGTGGAGTTAAATTCAGACTCTATGGGAATACAGCAAACACTGCACAACCAAACAAAGCATAATTTCAACATATGTAATACACCTGAACCCCCCAAAAAAAGTCACATTAATACAAAAAGTGAAATACCATAAAAAGAAACATTATATGAGTGAGGACACAGCTAGGTTGTGAAGTGGTTTTACTCACTAGATCTTTGGAGCGATGTAATGAATCTTCATGCAGTTCTTGTCAGCCACCACCATGTCATCTGTAGCCCTGGTATCTGCTCCCAGAATCACACCGTCCTGACACACAAGGACAGGAAATACACCTGGGTGATGTCAGTGGTTTACTTCCTAAACACTTAACTGCTTCCAGGTTTGTTATAGACACATGTGACAAACATGTGCCAACCTGAAATCTAGTTCCCCACCTTTCATGTACAGACATTCATTTAAAGCAAGGAAATAGCACAGGCATGTTTCCAAAAACATCAGAGTTCTTTTTTTAGCACCTGCTTTCTGTCAGTGTGTCACTCAGTGAAAACACTGATGGCAGATCCTCACCTTGTATACAATCCCAGCGATGGTGGTCCCTGTCTTTCTGGCACCGGGGGCTTTGTAGCCGAACTCTGAAAGGCTGGACTCCAACGCTGCATTCCTGAAAAATGATGAAGGAAGATGAGACAGATGGACAGAAAGGCAGAGACACTCATGTTAATGTCAGTGACATAAGTTTAAATACTTAAGAGTAGACAGTAAATAATGTTAAAATTGCACATCATTAATATTTCTAAAAGTTTGTAGAATTTTCCGCTCTTATATTTCTACTGCTGTATAATCTATCTGTCCTCTATGAATATTTGACACATGGATGTCTGTGCATCCTGAAAGACAAACCCTACTCTGTTGATCTCCCTGAGGTTGTCCATGTGTATCATGGCAAATTCTTTTCCTTACCTAAATAAAGGTTTTAAGGGTTGTGAGTTGTACAGACTGTAAAGCGCTATGGGACCATGGCTGCTGCTGAGATAACTGAGGTGCTGTTCTAATTCACTAATAATTTAGTATAGTTCCACGGACAGCGTAGGCTGTTTGGGACCTGGATATGGATTCATGATCTCATGATTCATGACTTCTGGAATTCGGTTAACAGCATGTGAACTTGATTATATTGCTCTCTGCGCCGCAAAGACTTGTCCCTGCTCCAGCAAAATCACAAGAATGTTGTGGTGGCATGAATGATAACTAAACTATACAGTATAAATTCAGAAGAGAGCAAGACAAAGACATGCAATAGAATACATCCCATTATGAACATTACAGGCCTAGTGTTTCCTCCTGAGCACCATTTCTTCCTCAGTAACAACATTAACAGCAACACCTTTACCTGCGGGTATTTTCAAAGCAGAAACCTCCAGTCTGCGTCTCACAGGGCTTCAAATTGTGAAGCATCTTCAGTGTAAAGACAAGAGAGGTTAAAATGAAGCTGAGAGCTGACTGTGAATCCAGCAAAAACGCTGTCAGGCTGCGTGTCGGTGCTTTTCACGGGTTTTTACTTTTACTTTCACTTCTTTGGCACAACCCAATTCTCCACTGTAAAAAATATCTACTCTGATTATATACATGCCTACAAGTTCAAAAAAAGATATTTTTTCATCCAAAAGACTGGGAGTTTTGACTATGGGGATCCATGCATTGAGAAGTCTCAACCGACTGAAGAATTCTTCATCTACAGATGTTCTGTAGAGCACTTATCTGCCAAAGCACCTCTACAAAATCTCCAGTGCATGCCAAAATGGTGTCCTCTGACAAGCCATGTTGATCAGTTTCAGCAGCTAAGGTCAGCATGCTGACACCACTAAGATCTTCCATCCTGTCTGCGCAATGGCTTTCAGAACCTGGTGCATTTGCTTTGGGCTGAAGATAATATATAGATATATATAGGTATAGAAATGGAAATAAATAGAGCCATGAAATAAATGTGGCATTATGAAATAAAACTCCAGTGAAATAAATAAATGTAGTCTCATGAAAAACATCACTATGAAATAAGACAGTTCAAAAATACAAGAAAATGACAAAAAATACAAAAGATTATAAAAAAAGTTACAAGGTTATATAGAAAATGCAAAAAATATACAGTTGTGTAGACGATATATATACAATTCAGACAAGGATGGTGGATGAAGTTCTATAAACATCGTGAATATTATGACACACTTAACCAACTGAACATCTCCAATAGGAATATTGCATGGTGGCTGCAGTAACAGGCTCCAGCGCCAGAATTCTGGTATGTCTACTGGTATTTCTTGCAGCGTATGTAAATTTGACAGTGTCAAAATGGAATCTGGTTATTAAAGACCTAAAATGTCTGCTCAGGTTATACTTTTATCTTTGCATTCTGAACATAGGTTAAAGAGTATACATTTTACTCTAACTTAAGCCAATTTGTATTTTTAATTATCACATAATCATCATGTATATATTGTCAGATATAATTTAAGAAATAACTTTAATTTTAAAAATCACTAGGGTGTTCTGTTTTGTTTCTTGGTGTTGTAGGAAATGGAAGTAGCATCAGTAAGTTATTTGTTATGATTAAATCATGAATGTGACAAAAATTCATCTCCAGGCCCAAGAGATACTACATGTAATAAGTGAAACGCCCTCTACTGTTACATAGAAGTAATGCCACGGGGTTCAAAGTTATGAATCCACAGGTTATGTCATAACATGTATTGCTATAGTGTTGTTTATTTTGTGTATTATATTAAATGTTCCGTTTCACTGATGAAGTCATAGTCATCATGCTGTAGGACAACATGAGCACTTCTCTGTACTGTCAAATGCCTCAATGGCTGCAGACTACTCATTACTGTGTTTTTATTATTTTATTTCATATTTTTCTTAAGAGGTATATTTTATTCCCTGAGATCTGAGTACAGAATTTTGTTCTTTTCATGTTCTCATGGTGAGAATGACAAAGGATCCTTGATCCTGATCCTTGAAATACAGTCTTGCTCTGTAACTCAACTGTTTTCATTTAGCTTCCAGCGTCCTAGTTTTATTATGCCTGATGCACAGAGAACACAGATGGAGGCTAAATAAACTATTTAAAATCCCTCTTGAAATAGCTGTAAAAATGTCACAAAGCTGAAAACAGGGCTGTTAATGAAAAGTTGACTGTTTAGAGATACATGGTCCTAGCAAGACAAAGCCAAACAAACTACAAACATAAGATGATCTTATAGAATAATGCTATGCTGTAGATTAAACTACAACAGTAACTATATAATGTAATTAAATTAGCTCAACCTTAAACATTCACAATAATAAAATTTAATACATTCATTTTGTAGTAATGTTAATCCAAAAACATCAGATATAGCAATAAATGTTTTTCTGCAGAATGAGTACTTGTATTTTTGATACTTGAAGTGCATTTTACTGATAATACATACTTAAGAAGGGTTTCGAATATGGAACTTTTACTTGTAGTGGACCATTTCCATTGGTGGTATTGCTACTTTTACCTATGTAGAGGATCTGAGTGCTTCTTCCACTACTGCCAATGGAGGTCCTGATTCAGCAGTATTTTCCCACACTGAATAGTGCATGGTAAGTAAAATTTATTCTTTCCAAGTGTTCCCTTTCATAGACTAAACACAAATACTGGTTCGTCACTGCACAGTGTGGGATCAAGCCATCCAACTGGGTGAGTATGTCTTCATTCAAAATGAAGACCTGCGCAGAATTGATCACCTGTGATTGCAGCACAACGCATGCTGTTTTTGTTCAACTTGATCACAGATGTAACAAAATGCAGATAACTGCAGAATAAAACAGGACACTGACTCAAAACCTACTGCGATTACTACTGTTTAGTCATAATCTGATTTAAATCTGTTACAACTCAGTACAGCTACTACCATTATTGTTACTACTATTGTTATCAAAATCACCATAATACCTTCTGTATACTTCATTGTCATTATCATTATCTACATTCCGATACTTCTGGTATTATTACTGCTGCTATGCATCTCTGCTTGTGTGCTCCTTCTCTCACACCCCACCCCCTCTGCCTCTCTCCCTTGCACTCTCTCTCTCTCTCTCTCTCTCTCTCTCTCTCTCTCTCTCTCTCTCTCTCTCAACCCAACCGGTCAAGGCAGATGGCCGCCCATCTTGAGCCGGGGTCTGCTCCGAGGTTTCTGCCTTCTAAAAGGCAGTTTTTCCTCACCACTGTCGCCAAGTGCTTGCTCAAGGGGGAATGTTGGGCTCCCTCTATTTACAATTTAATTAAAGAGTTTGGTCTAGACCTGCTCAAATTGGAAAGTGTCATGAGATAACTTTTGTTGTGAATTGGCACTATATAAATAAACTGAATTGAACTGAATTGAATTAACTAAATAGTCAAGTCAAGTCAAGTCAACTTTATTTGTATAGCCCATTTTTACAGGCAGTTTGTCTCAAAGGGCTTAACATAACATCAGCAACATCCTCTGCCCTTCGACCCTCACATCGACTAAGGAAAAACTCCCAGAAAAACCTTTAACAGGAAAAAATGGAAGAAACCTCAGGGTGAGCAACAGAGGAGGGATCCCTCACCCAGGACGGGCAGACGTGCAATGGATGTTGTACAGGCAGGAAAGCAATTTGCAACATGAGAAATGACATTACTAAAAAGATAAGCAAAACAAAATCTCAACTGTTTAGTTTCACTTTTTGCTACCACCTCAATATGATTTTAACATTTCACAAGTTATAGGAAATTTATAGTATTGAAAATTATAATGAACTGCTGTAACATTCATGTATTCTTTTTTTATGTGATGTTGAGAATCACTATCCTATCAGTTCGATTTCGGCCCGTAGGGAGAACCACCCCGCCCATAGTCGGTGCACAGAAGAATGACAGGCAGATGTCAACAATACACATTGGGTTGGTCATAGAGCCGGCTACAGTTCAACTTGAAGATCTGAATGGAGAGATACCTGCGGAAAGATACAGAGAGAGAGAGAGAGAGAAAGGGAGGGAGAGACACAAGACTACGAGGAGCACTGGACACACAGTTAGTGACATAAAATAATGAACTGCATGTTAATCTGACGAGGGGAGAGGATAGAAGAGGAAAAGGAGGAGGGGAAACTGCTTGGTGGATCATGTTTGTGTCCCCCGGCAGCATAGGCCTATAGCAGCTTAGCTATGATAGAGATTTAAAGATTAACAGTTAGTCAGACCTATTCTACCTGTGGCTATATATCATGAGGTGAGTGAAACTATGCCTACCAGCCCTACACACTTTATTTGGTGCTAACTATATGCTTTACTAAACAGAAAGGTTTTAAGTTTAGTCTTAAAAGTGGAGGTGGTGTCTGCCTGTCGAACCCAGATTGGCAACTGGTTCCACAGCAGGGGTGCCTGATAGCTAAAGGCTCGTCCTCCCGTTCCACTTTTATAAATTCTGGGAACTGTAAGTAAACCTGCACTCTGTGATCTGAGTGATCTATTGGGAATATATGGGACTATTAGATCCTGCAGGTATGATGGGGCTAGTCCATTTAGGGCCTTATATGTAAGTAGGAGAATTTTAAAGTCTATTCTGAATTTTACCGGAAGCCAGTGAAGAGAAGCTAAGATGGGGGAGATATGATCCCTTTTACTGATTCCTGTTAAAACTCTAGCTGCTGCATTTTGGATCAGCTGCAGGTTATTAATAGAATAATTTGGACATCCTGACAATAGTGAGTTGCAGTAGTCCAGCCTAGAAGTAACAAAAGCATGAACAAGTTTTTCAGCATCACTCTGAGAGAGGACACTCCTAATCTTAGCGATATTACGGAGGTGAAAGAAGGCGGTCTTAGAGGTCTGTTTAATGTGATGAATAAATGACACGTCTTGATCAAAGATAACGCCGAGGTTCCTTGCAGTCGTACTGGAGGCCAAAGTAATGCCGTCCAGAGAGAGAATATTATCAGCTATTCTATTTCTAAGGTGTTTGGGGCCTAGAATAATGATCTCAGTTTTGTCTGAGTTTAATAATAAAAAATTGGAGGTCATCCTTCAATGACAAATAGAAAGTTCAAACCTTGACAAGAAAAGTGCTAAATAAATACATGTGGCGATATAGCTGTCAAAAACTATAACTAAATAATTGTCTACTATTGTTCAATAGAGAATAAGTTCAGTATGCATGCTCAAAATGTTCTCTGGGTGTTAATGTATTATTGATGTAGACTTCATTGCCCCCCCACTGGCCTACCGTGCTTTTTTGAATACTTGGAATCATTTTTGCATTCTTGTGTGTAATTTTTTTTTTTTTTTTTTTTTTCAAACAGAGTGGGAAAATATAAGAACAACAAGGCAGTCACATAGAATCAAAGTGACAATCAATCAATCAAAGTGAAATAATAAAGGCAGGCAGGCAAATGATGATTTATAATTTCTCTTACATCTTGACTTTGGGTTGTGGGAGGCATTCAGTCAATCTGGAGGGCCCTAACATAGTTTGTAGCGTCCCTGCTAAAGCTATAAACTGCTCATCCCCGTGCTCATAACTCATTGGCTGTCATTGTGCTGCTGTGAATTTGCAAAATGAGTGGGCTATCGGTTTGACTACCGGATTCCTAAAGGCATGCGCAGCTGCAGTCTGTGATTTAAAGTTTTGTAGCAGTCTTGAAGTGAGGTGTGGAGCGTTTACGTAAAGATGATAATTCTGGTGTTTACTAGCATTTTAGCGGGACTACTTGCTCTTTTTCTTTACCAGAGAACTGCTTATCCCTTCTTATGGGAGGACTTGAT
This sequence comes from Scatophagus argus, assembly GCF_020382885.2. NCBI lineage: Eukaryota > Metazoa > Chordata > Actinopteri > Scatophagidae > Scatophagus > Scatophagus argus. The sequence goes on along the minus strand of NC_058512.1, from coordinate 19,633,384 downwards.
TTATTACTTAAAACTTAGGGGTTACAGAACGACATTACAGACTCGTATGCAGCAAGGAATAGTCACATATCTCGACTGTTTTCTCTACCAAGCAAGGAAGAACCCGAACAAACCCTTCATCATATTTGAAAACCAGACTCTGACATACCAAGATGTGGACAGGAGAAGCAATCAGTTCGCGAACGCGTTCAGGATCGAGGGCTCGGTGAAACAAGGAGACATTGTTGCCCTGTGCATGTTCAACGAGCCGGATTTCATCTGTGTGTGGTTGGGATTGTGTAAACTGGGCTGTGAAATCGCCTTTCTCAACGTTAACATGAAAGCCACATCTCTGCTTCGCTGCTTTCAGAGTTGTGGAGCCAAGGCAGTTGTTGTTGGCGCAGGTATTGCACGTTTTCTCTCATGTTTTTAGGCACTTTAGTGAAGTACTTTAACTACAGTAAACTCTGTCAGATCTGCTCATTGTGCTTTGATTTATGAAGCTCGAGTCCGACTATAGAAACTGTCTGGGTCGTTGAAAATAGTCCTCGTACAAGTGTTCTATAGCCACTCCACAAGTAAATGGGAGTGGCTGCATTTTACACGTACATTAAGATAGCCAACATTTTAGAGAGTCGGTTGTTAGTATAACGCACACACTGGGCTACAACACGCAGCCTTGCATTGCCCTAGCAGGGCCGGACAAAGACTTTTGTGTACCTATTCACCCCGAGAGTTAAGGTTCCCAGAATTTTGACAGCACAGTTTTCTGGACAGTTTGTACTTTCTTACTGAAATTACAAATGTCCAATGTAGTATATATATATCTATAGACCCTAGACCATTCTGTATTCTCATCAAATAATTTGGAATTTGTGTAGTATATTTTACCTTAGATATTTAAAACATATTCTAAGTCCACAACCATACTGAGAAAAAAGTTATGAAAAGTTATGAAAAAGATAGTAACCACCTAACCAAATAGTTACCATCCCAATAGACTGTGCAGATAGCAAGCATAAAAAGAAAAGAGAAAACAAGTAGCTTTGAAACAACTTGAATTTTGGCAAACAAAAATTAGAAAAATATATATAAAGCAACAAATAAGGTTTAAATAAGTAATTAAAAACTTGCTGTGGAACATCATTAGAAAACATTAAGAAGTATAAATATTATGGAATGAAAAGTGAATTTTCAATGGAGGAAGAACTACTCATATCTACCACAGATATAATACCACAGTGTAAGTCCTTCATTCAAAATTATACTTGAGTAAAAACACAATATTGTTATTAGCAAAATGCATTCAAGATCAGATTTGATTCAGCTTCACTACCAGTAAGCACTGACTCAACAGCTATACTGTGAAAATTGTACGTTTTTTGGCATTTGACCTCTGCACACCACCACACAGAATTTGAAATGAAACACTCAAGATGTGAGCGAAGTGGAGACTTTCAGCTTTAATTCAAGGGGTTTGACAAAAGTGTGGCATTTATATAACTATTTAGGAATTATAGCCATTTTTATGCACCAGCCCACATTTTTGTTGGTTCATAAATGATGGGAAAGTAGCATAGTTACAAATATAACAACAGTTTTTAATACTTGGATGAAAATCCTTTGCAGTCATGACTGCCTGAGGCCTGGAACCCATGGACATGACCAAATGCCAAGCTTCTTCTTTTGAGATGCTTTGCCAGGCCTTTACTGCAGCTGCTTTCAACTGCTGCTTCTTTGTCTTTCTTTCTGCCTTCAGTCTTGTATTCAGTAAATGAAAAGCATGCTCTGTTGTGCTGAGATCAGGTGGCTGACTTTGGCAGTGAAGAATATCTCATTTCTTTGCCTTAAGAAACTCTTGGGTTGCTTTTGCTGTTTGTTTTGGGTCATTATCCATGTGCAATATGAAGTGGTGTCCTATCGGTTTTGCAGCATTTGGCAGAATCTGAGCAAAGATTATAGTCATATACACTTCAGAATTCATCCTGCTTTATCAGCAGTCAAGTCATCAATAAACATCGGTGACCTGGCCCCACTGGTAGCCATTCATGCCTATTCAATAACACTGCCTCCACAATGTTTGACAGATGAAGTGGTATGCTTGGGATCATGAGTGGTTTCTTTCCTTCTCCATACTTTTCTTTCACATCATTCTGGTACAAGTTAATCTTAGTTTCATCGTCCAGAGAATCTTATTCCAGAACTGGGCAGGTTTTTTCAGGTGTGTTCTGGCAAAGTGTATTTTGGACTTTGTATTGTTGAGCATTACTAGTGGTTTGCACCTTGTTGTGAAGGCTCTTGAGAAAAGCTGTCTCTTGACTGTGGACTTTGAAAATGACACACTCCAAACGATGTCATGTGCAATATCACTTCAATTCTGAAGGGATGCTCCCCAGTGCTAGTCTTTATACAATTTAGGGAATACTATTGGTAGTTCACACCCCATTCTAGGAAAGTCTCAGAATAGGATGATGAAATGAGGATGTATATTCACTCTATTGGTCAGGTAACCATAAACAAGGAAGAAAGATTTGTTATGGACTAACGAAGGGACAGGCCACGCCTGGCCTTGAAACTGCTTGTCAGCCATTAGTTCCATTTATGAGCCACCAAAAATGGGGGTGGGTGCATAAAAATGGCTGAAATTCCTAAAGGGTTAATGCCATACTTTTGTTAAACACCTTGAATTAAAGATGAAAGTCTTCGCTTCATTCACATCTTGAGTGTTTCATTTCACATTCAGTGTCGTGGTCTACAGAGCCCAAATGCCACAAAACTTATACTTGTCCCAATATATATGAACCTAACTGTATATGCAGTAGTGTGACTGTGGTAACTTCAGTAAGTGGACACCAATAGACTGTGAGGCAGAAGCAGCCCTAGTGCAAGGTATCAAAAAAGTCCCTGCTATACGAGAAAGTTACAGTATTATATATATTACTGGATTATTGTTATTGTTGCCTTAATGTGTTACTATCGTTTTTTATATGTCAATAGACATATTTTTAAAGATGATCTTTTTTATGGTTTTTATGTTATCTCTTAACTTGAAAGGTAGCTAGTAACTAGAGCTGTACAGTGTAATGGAGGAAAAAGTGTAATATTTGCCTGTTAAACTGCTGTGGAGTAGAAGTTTAAAGTTGCAGGAAATGGAAATGTTGTACTAAGGTAGGTACAAGTACCTCAATATACATATATATACAGTAAAAGAGAATGCAGTTAGTTACTTTATACTGCTGGGATACTAACATTGTAAAGAATAAAAATAAGATGTCATCTAAGGTGTTGAAAGAAATTGTTTTATTTGATAAAAAGTTACAGCCAAATTTAGATGCAACTGCCAGTAATGGAGGCTTTGCAGCTATTGGCCAATAGTTTGTTGAGATCTCTTATTCTTTTCACCATGTGGAATATATTGCATTTCGGAGAATCTCAATATCTCTGAGTAGTTACAACTCGGAGGTTCACGTGAGCTTTTTTTGTTGTACTGATAGTTGACAACTAGAAATCAAAGTACCATGACTCTTGACATGCCATTACTTTACTCAATAAGCAAAGCATGTATTTATATGATATGTAGCCCTGAAGGATAGGAATTAAACTGACTTTTTACCTAATTTCTTCTTCAGTTTTGTGGTTTGTAAATCACCATCATCTTATCTTGTCTGCAACCCACATACATATTCATCAAAATAACAGGAATGCCTTATAGCACAATTGTCTGATACAACACCACTGAGTGCAACCTCTAAAATGACCACATAGTGGGCCAGACAGGTCTTTGGACATGTTTATTTACTGGTCTTTTTCTGATGAAGCAGCAGTGAAATAACCAATTGTGTTGTTTATCCAGAGTTGATGCATTTGGTGGAGGAGGTGCTGCCTGATCTGAGGGACAACATGACTGTGTGGTTGGTGGATCACACATCACCCTCTGAAGACTTCATCAGTTTATTAGACAAACTGGACCATATGTCTGAGGAATCTTTAAGTGACCTTCCCAAAGTCGACATCATGTCAAACTTTCTCTTCATTTTTACATCGGGCACTACAGGTACTGCATGAGCATTTTATTCTTCAGTTATTTTGTAAGCTACCTAATGTCCATCCACCTTACACTGCACAAAAATCATACCTAAATTACTGTAGTAGACACATCATTGGAAATTAGGAAATAATGAAACACTAAGCAGGAGCTTCTTGTGCACTGGTAGTAATAACAGCGTCCACATAAGGCAGAGGAATATTCATTATTAATAATCATCATCGAGAATTTCCATTAGTATTGCATGTTTCCAAGCACAAGAAAAAATTTGTCCATATTGACTTAATGTCTTAGCTTCAGAGTTCATTCTTTATCTGTGAAACTGGAGTTGACAAAACAATCTCATCACAAGGTACATTGTTCTGGATCACTTGATCTTTCTTAGTAGATGGAGCTTGTCCGGTTATCATGGAATATACATGTTTAAATAAAGAAAATTCTGAACACTTTAGGATGAAGCGGCAAATGAGGAAAGACTATTTGGACTTTGTGGTGAGATTGTTTTTTTAGAATTACATTTGTAGCTTTCATATTGATTGAAATTGCTGAAATCTCTATCTGAAGGCCACAGTAATTAATGAATGACCAACAGTATGTTATATAACAAGGTATTAACGACAATGGAATACTGTAAATGGAGATTCAGTTGAGTGTAGAGGCTGACTTATAGGTAAGGTGATATCTATGGATCTTTGCGCTAGCACTGACCATATTTCGCAGTAAACTGAATCACAACTTTGGTTCAGACTGAAATATTTCGACAACAGTTGAATAGATTGCCATGAAATGTGATTCAGACATTATTGTTCCGTGCAGGATAAACTGTAGTAACTTTGGTGATCATCTGACTTTTCATCTAATGCCATCATCAGGTCAACTTTTTAATGTGTCTCATAGTTGGTAAGTGCTAGAAGCAACCGGATATCTCCTAGGTTGTTAAAGACGTTTCACCTCTCATCCGAAAGGCCTCTTCAGTTCTGAAGTTCTGAAGAACTATCGTGACTTGGATGACTGAGAACCTACATCAACAAATTTGTCTCATACTTTGATTTATGACTAAATACACGCACGTAATGACATTTCCAGCTGGACTTCATTCTTAATCAGCAAATGTTAGTATGCAAACACTATTAGATCATTGATTCAGAACAACATTTACAGGCATGTTAACATTTTCACTCTCAGAGTGTTAGCAAGTGTTAACTGAATTTGAAAATTAATTTGTCGTTTTTTGCAGTTCATATGTAGTCATACGCTGACTAATAAAGTAGGATGAAATGCAGTAAGAGTTTTCTAAACGAGTGCTTTGTTCAATTCCATCAAGATTCAGAGAACCAAAAGAATCACAAAACACCCAGCAGATGCAACTTTAACTGTGCTTGGAAACATGTGAGCCATTTCTGCAGTGCATGTGCCATTTACTTCCAGGTCTCCCCAAAGCAGCCTGTGTGGGTCATCTGAAAGCCATTATGAGTATGGCCTTCTTTCATATGTGTGGAGCCACATCTGATGACATCATCTACATTACTCTTCCTCTTTACCACATGTCTGCTTCCCTGTTGGGAGTTGGAGGATGCATACACCTTGGTAAGAACAGCTGTACTTCACATCACATATGAAAATAGAATAGAATCAACTTTATATATATTTTTACATGTACACATACTGAATTTGACTACTGCATTTATCCCATCCTTAGTTAAACACACACATGCAACACCTGGCAAATTACATGCAGTGAAACACACACAGGAGCAGTGGGCAGCATCAAGCGCCCGAGGAGCATATTGGGGGGTTAAGTGCCTTGCTCAAGGGCACATCAGCCGGCTAATGAAGGGGGGGGGCATTTTTTTTCGCATTAATCACTCCACCACACCCAAATTTTACCTGCCCGTCCGGTGGGGGAATCGAACCGGTGACCCTCCGATCACAAGCCGCAATTATTTGTATTGTATCAACATTTTTTAGAAGTTATTGTCTTACACCACCTCCTGTTTGGCTTGCCATTTTCTCCTTTGGATCACAGGTGCAACATGTGTGATAAAAAGGAAGTTTTCTGCCAGTCAGTTTTGGAAGGACTGTGTGAAACACAATGTAACTGTGGTGCAGTACATAGGAGAGCTCTGTCGATACCTAGTCAATCACCCCACGGTAAGCCTGATAACATTTAAAATGCATGTCTTTTTCTTCATTCTAAATTATAACACTAGAAGTTTAAAGACACAGAGATGACAGTGTTCATTACAGTATGTTCAATATTATGATCATCTTGTATGGTACAAATCTAAGAGGATGATTAGTAGAGGGGCTAAATTGGTACCGAGTAAATATCATGGAATGTGCTCTTTAGATTTACTTTTCTTGGAACAACTGGACATTCTGTCCTGATGGTGGCAACTAGCAATAAGGTCCAGAAGTCATCAAGATTAATTTTCAGAGGACCATGAAGCACTGATGGTACATGTAGCTCATCAAGCTTGGAAGTTCCTACCTATTGGTGGTTATTCAAGATGAACTAAAGCACAACAAAACCAGCCTGTACAGTTTGTAGCAGTAGCAGTTGTAGCAGTTTGTACAATTTTCCCTCTGCAAGACAGGGGCAACTTTATTTAACAAAGCAGTACCTGCTTAATTGATTTTGTATTTTATGGGTGCAAATTCCCAAATACATTTCATTTAATCAAACTACAAAGCCAGCTGACATACAGAAAACCTGGGACTTTTTGAAACTCCATGATTTGGGGCTCTAGGACAGTTGTCCCCTATGTACAAAATGGGTTCATGGATTTTTCATGTCTTTTCATGAGTTGCAAGGTAGTAGGAATAATCATTTAACTTTGGACAAGCCAGTACATGTTTCCTGAAAGTAGGACCATTCTTTTAAATAGTTAAAAGCTACTTTTTAATCCAAGTCTTATTCTGCCTCCAGGTTCCAGAGGAGAGAGCTCATAATGTTTGGCTTGCAGCAGGAAGTGGTCTCAGTTCAGATGTTTGGAAGGAGTTTATCAAACGCTTTCCTAAAATAAAGATCAGAGAGGGGTACGGCTTGACTGAGGCCAGCATCGGTTTCCTCAATTACACAGATGAAGTGGGACCAATAGGAAGGGCAAGCTATTTCAACAAGGTAAGAAGAGTGAAAAAATGCATCCATCCATCCATTTTCTATACCGCTTATCCGTCAGGGTCGCGGGGGAGCTGGAGCCTATCCCAGCTGACTACGGGCGAGAGGCGGGGTTCACCCTGGACCTGTCGCCAGTCAATCACAGGGCCAACACACAAAGACAGACAACCACACACTCTCACACTCACACATGTTTTTGGTATTGTGGGAGGAAGCCGGAGTACCCGGAGAAAACCCACGCAGGCACAAGGAGAACATGCAAACTCCACCTTCTCCAAATCAGAATCAGAATGCGTTTATAGTGAGCATCTTCCAAGTGTGAAAGTTATCAGGGTATGCCTGAAAAAGAAGACCTTGCTCTCAGTGAACCCCCCTGAATACATTAAGATAAAAAAAAATATTAACCTTGAATCTGTATACATTTTATTCATATTGATTACAGCAAATCTAATCAAATTAAAGTTTTATGTGGGTAATATTCAATCGTACAAGGACCAAAGAAAAGCTATTGCCCCCAGCATAAATGAATTGAGTCAGAAAGATCTTAGGTGGCTTGCTTTTGGGGAGTGTGTGTGTGGGGAGAAAAACTGGGCTCCAAATTTAAATCGGAATAAATTTATTTCTATAGAATATTTGAAGTACACGCTCTTGCAAGTTGTATACTCACTCATTTTATCATCAATATATGTGATATATCATGAGAACCAGTGGAAGCACTTAGAACTTGTAACATTATTTAATCAAATGACACAGAGTAGAAGAACTTTAGTAGAAGAAAGTTGGGGCAGCTGGACTTCAGTTTAAGCAAAGACATTTCACCTCTCAGGCGAAAAGCCTCTTCAGCTCTGATTAACTGGTCGGGGGGGGGGGGTGTAAGTCTCCTGAGGAAGGATCTCAAGGCTACTAGGATGTAGGTGGACGATAGGTGGTGGTGCAGGCTACCGCCTCTGTTGAAGGAACGTTGTTTCAGGTGGACATAGATGGACATAGATTGCCTTTTGAGGATTTGATTAAGTTCCAGTTGGTGTAGCTGAAGATCTTAAGCGCTGTCTTGTGTATGTGCTCTTTCTTAATGCTCTCGGCTTTTATAGGGCTTAAAAGGGCATTTGTGTGCCGCAGTCGCCATTTTTGCGGGCAAAAGTTTTTGGTTTACATCACTTTGCGTTACATACAGTGCTGCAAGAGAGAGAGAGAGAGAGAGACACGCCATGAAAAAATGGAGTGTACAAAAGAGAAAGGTAATGGACCGTACCGAGACAAGCTGGACCCTGTTCCACAGGCTTGGTACCTCGAAAAAATAAAATTGGTGGAATCGATCCATATGAGCACATGCAGTGATATTTATATGGGTTTGCACATTGTATTTTCATTTGTCACCTCATTTGCAGTGTTATTTATCTGTTTGCACACAGTCTTTTGCTGTTGGCACCTTATTTGCACTGTTACTAGAACTTTAACAGTGTCACTGCTATGCACAAGAATGTTTGTAATAAACTGAAAAGACTTTCAAACAAGCGGTGTTCAGACATTATTGCTTGAGTAAATGGCATGGTCTCACAGAGGACTTCTTATGGCTCAATTAAAGTAGTTACAATATAGTTTCATATACTGCCACTGAACTACAATATTTATTATCACCATCAGGCATAATTTGATTAACTTTCTTTGGTAAGTGTAGGCCTGGTGTTTGTCGCCATATGAGCAAGTAACAGGTGAGAAGATTTTCCTGTGCCTGACATATCAATGACATGTTAAGGATAAATAGAAATAAGCAGACCAAGATTAGAAGATACTCTTCTGTGTGTTGGTTTCCGTTACACCTCAATATTAAGACTCCTGTCCTCCTCAATATGCACAGCACAGTCCAAAAATGACTGCCTGTTATCTTTGATATCCTCCTGTGTGAACTTGATGGTGTTGTCAACAGAGTTAATAAGTTCAGTGACGGCTTCTATCTCATGGGATTTAATCTTGACCCAGGTTTCGTCCATGTACCTGAACCAGCGGCTCAGTGTTGTGCCCTTGAAGGAGTTCTAAGCTCTCTTCTCAACTTCTTCCATGTAGAGGTTGGCCACAATGGCAGAGACTGGAGAGCCCATGGCACAACCATGTTTCTGCCTGTAGAAGCCCCTATTAAATTGGAAATACGTGGTGGTCAGACAGAGGTTGAGAAGTTTGCAAATCTGGTCTGGGGTAAAATCTGTTCTGCTATGTAGGATATGGTCCTGTAGATGGCGCTCCCTGACAGTCATCACAGCTTCAGATGTGGATACACATGTGAAGAGCGAAGTGAATGACACCATGGTCTCATCTGGGGAGTGTCTCAGATGTCCAACCTTGTCAACAAAGTCAGTGGAGTTTCGGGTATTGTAAGTGCTGTTACATAAATGCACTGAGTATATTTCGTAAGTTCATTATTTTACATAATTAATAAATAGTTAATTCATGAAAGAATGGGTTTAGATTGTAATATATCGACATTTGATACATAGGTATACAGTATATTGTTGTTGTATGTTGCATTTTTGTTCCCCTGGTGGAACTTACATTTTGTTCCATACCGTTGCGACATTCGGGCGGGTGGGTTTGGGTGACTAAGAATCTACACAGACAAATGACACAGAATAATATCAACACCTTAATTTTGTCATCTGTAGCTAAGAACTATATAACAGTAAAACACTAAGATTATCATCATCTTGGCATTCAAATCTTAGATGAATAATACTTTATACAGGTTGATATCAAATGCACTCACATGTTAACTGCATTTTCTTATATCATTGTGTTAAAAGCTATTACTAAAACTCATTAGATAGCTATGTGGTAGCCTGTAATTTAACAGATTTTGAATTTTATAAAATAGAAATAATTATATGTTCTGAAACAAAAAAATATGTTTACACATTTTAGTAGACAGACAATTTCAGAGACTTATGGAGAAAGCAGAGAAGGACATATTTAGAGAGAAATGTAGCGTAACACACACTTTATGGGAGTTAGAAGAATGGAGGATGGGTCATCCAGGATGGTGGAATTGACTCCTGGCAAAACATTAGTTGATGAGTCAAATACAAAGGTGAAGACAAAGCAGGTAAACCATGCATTCCAAAATTAAGACATGAAAACAAAAATAATGAAAAATGAATCCATCCTATACTATTGATTGTTAACTGTCAGATTTATATCCTATATAGTTGCATTAACACTTAATTCTCTGCAGAGAATCATTATCTCTAACTAAATCAAGATTAGTGACAGAGTCACTTCCTGAAAGGGTTTTCCTATGTTTTCATCTAACATACAAGAAAAGAAAAGAAGAAAAAATGTATGGGGGAAGTCTTATTTCACAGTTCGTGTCTACTGTATCTATCATTCACATAGTGACAGTTGATAGGCAGGCTTAGTGTTTAATAAATAACTTAAATCATTTCCTGTTCTCCCAACTGGGTGATTGTCCAGTGTTGTGGCAGCACATGCACCTTATTATCTTCTGTATGTATTCTACTCACCTCTAAGTTTTGTTGACTGGATCTGATGGAGGGTGGTGCAGTGGTTAGTGCTGTCGCCTCATAGCAAGAGGGTTCCAGGTTCGAATCCCGGTCTGGGCCCTTCTATGTTGAGTTTGCATGTTCTCCTTGTGCCTGCGTGGGTTTTCTCCGGGTACTCCGGCTTCCTCCCACAATACCAAAAACATGCACATTAGGTTAATTGGCTACTCTAAATTGCCCCTAGGTGTGAGTGTGAGAGTGTGTGGTTGTCTGTCTTTGTGTGTTGGCCCTGTGATTGACTGGTGACCAGTCCAGGGTGAACCCCGCCTCTCGCCCGTAGTCAGCTGGGATAGGCTCCAGCTCCCCGTGACCCTGACGGATAAGCGGTATAGAAAATGGATGGATGGATCTGATGGACGCTTTTGTTTACATGCATCAAATTTCATCCGGTACTGTATCTGAAGACAATAAAAGACTTCAGTCTTGTCTCAGTGTTAGAAGTTGGATGGCCACAACAAGCAGGTGGAAAGAAAACAGCAGTAAACACCAAAGAAAGAATTTAGTTTCTTCTTTCCCAGGAATATACGTTACTACAAATGTAATGTGTGACAATTAGTAGAATGACAACAGAGGTATATAGTAACATTATAGAGTAGGGCATTACGCAGTCATTTTTCACAACAGTTAAATGTGAATTTAGGAGCACAGTGTAATGGTGTGTGTGTCTTCCTTCTCGTTGTGTGCAATTACGGTGAAAACTAGTGGATGACTATGGAAGCAGAAGGCCCTAGTCGTAGTTGCACATCAATTAACAACTATTGTAATCTTTTTCAGCTTTCTATGCCCTTTGAGCTCCTGAGATTTGATCCACAAACATATGAGCCAGTTCGATCGGACTCTGGAAGATGCATACAAGCAAAAATAGGTAAATGAATCACATGTCAAGACCATTAACAAGTCAGTCAGTCAGATACAGAGATTTGTATTAGGGCTCTGAACAATGCATTGTTGTTTGACGATGGATGGAATGAATATCGATCAATACTGGGTAATTTTTAACTCCCAGAAAAAAATGTCCAATGTCGACTGGCTATTGCTAATGTTCAGCCCAGTTTGTGTGTGTGTGTGTGTGATGTACTAAATGTACATCTTGTTTCTGTGTGCAGGAGAGGCAGGGATACTGGTAGCTCCTCTGACAGCCATGAACCAGTTTTTGGGCTATGCTGGAAACAAGGTCCAGTCTGAGAAGAAGCTGGTCAGGGGAGTGTTCAAACCTGGGGATGTCTATTTCAACACTGGAGACCTTCTACTTCGTGATCACAAGGGCTTTCTCTACTTCCATGACCGCATCGGCGACACCTTCAGGTACCTAACTGTCCATGTAATGAAAACTGTGTCAATGCAACCTTGCTAAGGTATTTCTGTTGGCAAGTTGAGAATGAGGATGTTTTGTTGATGTCACATTGAATAGAAACCCTGAACCTATGTTTTCTAAGATCATTCAAAAACCATCCAGTTCAAAACACTCTACACCTGACATGTTTTAGCTGTAATTTTCAGTTATTTATCTCATGCCTATTTGACTGAACTGCTATATATTTCAGATTAGGTCAATAGAGCTATCTTTGTGCATTTCCGCCATCAATAACATGAGTTCTTTTTGATTGAGATAAGATATCCAGTAACACTTTATTTAAAGATGTGCACAGAGGTGTCATAACATGGGACCTGTCATGAAAAAAATCTTCATTAATGTCTATGACTGTTGAGAATTTCCCCACTGCTGTACTAATAAAGGCCAGTCGTATTGTTATTAAGTCATTCGGCTCCTGTGCTAGCCACCAATGCTCCAAGCTTGTCAGTTCAGGCAGAGTCAGCTAGCTAATAGGACCGTTAGCTGCATTACCTTGCTCAGTTAGCAGCATTGAGTGGGTACTTGGAGATGAGGAGATGAGTGGTGAACCCAGCTGAGGGGATTGGGGTGATGACCAGGCAGGAGGCAGAAGCCAAATATTAAGGAAAGTTGTGATCTCAGAGATTTTGTAACAACTCCAGCTTGTGGTGAGCTGGTTTTAAAGCCTGATTAACTGCTCTAAAGGGTTTCTAGTTAAATCTTTGAGACTGTTTATACCTGGTGTTAACATATGTCTTGGGTGATCCAATCACAAGTGGACAACTCTTAATTAATGTAGTGCTATGAGGTGTGTTCACTTGCCAGTCAGTTCCATGCTCTATGTGCAAATCAATATGTAGATCACTGGGACAAACAAACAAAGTGTGTCCAGTGTCAGTCAGGAGCTCTGGACTTCCTCCTGTGGACCATAAGTCTCTGTCTCTCTCTTCCAATTTTATAATCTTGTGTCTCATTTCTGTGTCATGTCATATCACATCAAACCTACAGTATATTGCATGTCATATGTGTGTATTTGTAAGCCAATACAATGGTGTCCTCTAGTGTCCAAAAATGGCTACCACCACAAAAAATTAGCCCCATTGAGATGGACACTACTACTGAGCAACAGACAGACACAGTTAGAGAATTGATTGTGGACGTAGTGGAGCAATTAGCAGCTGAACAGACAGATACTTCCATCAGAAACTGGTACAGGCCAATAGCAGAGCTTAAAGAGAGTGAATGTTGGACTTATATTCATTGGATGGCACAAACTCAACATGAATGATCATGTTTCTTCGTAACAGCTGGGTGTTTAATTAAGCAACTGTTTGTCAAAAAGTTCATCTTCATAAACTTAAAAGTCATGATGTGTCAATAATGTGATCACATCCTGTTTCTTCTGCCCACAAGTTACAAAAAAAAAATCAGTTTTTTTGGATTTAATTGTATGACATTAGTACTAAAGTAAGAGAGAAACAGTATTTCAATTCTCCTGTATGTCCAGCTCATATAGTGAATTGACAATGAAAATCTTTGAATCTTGAATTTCCCCATGTGTCCTACAGATGGAAAGGAGAGAATGTTTCCACCACAGAGGTGTCAGAGGTTTTGGGTCTTCTTGATTTTATCCAGGGGGCCAGCGTCTATGGAGTCACCATACCAGGTCTGTGGAATCTAAACGTTAAACTGTGATTTATGGAACTGCATAATCTACAGTGGTCCAGTGGTACAATAGTGTCAGATCTGTGAATGCGTTTTTCACTTCATTTGGTATAGACTTGAGACACGGGAGAAGTTATTTCAGATGACACAGTGTTCTGGAAGTAAAAGCAAAGACTGTTTCAAAGTTCAGCTATCTGTTTCAGCTGTCTGAATTAGACCAAAGAGTATCTTCATCCTAGAGGTGTCTTGTAGGTTTATTGCTGGTGTTTTGTCCTGTTAATATAACATTCATACTACTATGAAGATGTGCCCCTCCACTGCTCCACTCCCCTCCACCCACCATCAATAAGTGGGTATACAGGCAGGTGTCAGTTGGGCATGGTTTGCACTCTGTTTGAATATGGCAGCAAAATGGTACATGTGCCTTATACCAAGCTGAATATGACTTTTTGACCTTTTCCAATTGTGTACACAGGGCATGAAGGTAGAGCAGGTATGGCTGCTATCGTCTTAAAACAGGATCATAAATTAAATGGAAAGAAACTCTACAACCATTTGGTAAAAACACTTCCTGCCTATGCCTGGCCATGGTTTCTCAGAATACAGGTAAGTCATTCGTTACCTTCAGTGTGTGTTTTAAGTGTAAAGTTATGTTGTTCATTTGCATCCCTGCTTGTGTTTTTTCAGAGCTCTCTGTGTGTGACTGAGACCTTCAAGCAGCAGAAGGTGAAGCTGGTCCAGGAAGGGTTTAATCTGAACATCACCCAAGATCCTCTGTATTTCTTAGATGTCTCTCAGAAGGACTATATTCTCCTGACTGTATCTCTATATCAAGACATTGTGACTGGAAAGATCAATTTATAAACATTTAGGACAAGACCACTAAGGTAGTACTTTCCTGTAAAGGTTAATAAACACATAACTTGAGTGAAAATGTCATAAAACCTAATAATGTAATAACTGGACCAAAAATGTAACAAAATGTCCTGACTGATATTTATTATGTCTGTTAATTTAATACTTTTAAGGTGGGTCTTTTTTTAAATGGATGATGTAATAATTTTGACAGATAATGTCCTCATTGCCTATTAGGATATTTTTTTTCCTCAGTTCATGTTTTTCCTGTTTTATTGAGTCTCCGTTTATTCTGCTTGTTTATAACCACACTACAGCTATAGGTTTTTTTTTGTGTGTGTGTGTGTCTTTGTATGCAGCTATATAAACAAACTTTGATTGATTGGTTGATAATATTATAAAGAAAATTGTGTATATTTGTGCAAATTGTGATGACAAACATGAAGTCAGTGTAAAACAGACATTTTACACTGATTTCATGTTTGGAAATGTAAACTCTAGGCTTTAACATGCTGTGATTTGGCAAAGATGCTCATTGTTCATTGTCCAAAGATCGTCTGTTAGACCAGAGCGAATCTTAGATAACATTAGAAGGTGACAAAAGCTGCAGAAGCTAGCTACACAAGAATGTGACAAGGCAAAATGTTTTTTGTTTTTTTTTTAAAAATACTTTTCATTCAAGTTTACATCAGATCAAATTTGAAATTAAGAGAAAAGTTGGGAATGGGAATGAGATTCAACAATCAACAGAAACGCCTTGAACTCACCAAAACAATAATAAGTCATTAAGGGAACAAGGTAGGATCTCTGCAGATACAGACACTACCACACACTTCTAGTGGGTCATGACTGAAAGGGATTATTTTTGTAAAAGCCTATACATTGTTTTTTTATTCTCTTTGACTTCTGCAACTCCATGCTAATAAAGATGAGCCTGACAAAAAAGCATTTATGAGAACCACAGCTTTAACTAAACATAATTTCTGAAAAAATATATCATTTTTTTGTGATTACAATTTATTATTATTGGTCAAGTTTGAACAGGTAGGTGCAACTCCAAATGCAATGCTAAATGCAAATGATGAAAATCTGCATTTTTCTATATGTGTTCAGTACATGCGGTTGAGACAGCAGATACAGTTCCATTATATTAGGTTGTTCTGCCTTTTAGTGACGAAGTACCTTTTTGTATTACTATTTAAATATTTGCGGCGTTACGCGCCAATTTACGGCATTTGTTTGTGTTTTGTTTTAACCACGCCTCTAACATCTGCTTTAGTTTGGAAAATACGTAGACTATAATACACAGATCCGAAACCGTATGATTGTGATGTTAAAGTAAATGATAATTGAAGTTAGCCTACCGTAACGTAAAACTGCTAGTCGTAAATCTTAGCCCCATTCACTCCCGTTCATTGAGGTCTATCTCGCGAGTGCCCCCTAGGTGAACGGCAGTCAACTTTCGGTATAATGTGTTTTAATGGGGAGTGAACAGGCTGCCCTTACAAGAGCTGTGGTGCAAGCCGCCTGGCTCAAAAACTGCTGCTGCCTCGATTTCGCGAGAGTGTTGTTGCCCGCGCGTGCATGACGTCAGAGAAAGTCGGGAACATTCAAGTTAGACACATATCTTGCCGGTACGCATGATGCAGCGATAGCCTATTTATGACGTGGCATTACATTACGTCATCAAAGTGAGTCGACAGCTAATTCATAATTTTGCTGGGGTTGTTCAGCTAGCAGGTTAGTAGTCAAACTATTTTTACTATAATATCATAAATATCACACATATAATTTACCGGGGCTTGTTTACTGGAGAATACAGGGCATTATACTTGTATTTTTCATATTCACACTTTTTTTAAGCTTGAGTTCATTGCGTTTGTACACGTGTACAGATGAGTTTAGGTTGAAGCATTCTATTGAAAGAGGCATAGCATTGAATTCAATTCAAACTCCAGCATTTGTGTCTCTTTTCAACAACACAATGGAAGGTGACTAAAATGTCTTTAATTAAATACGCGTACCATTCGTTTTGAACAGCTAGGAGCAATCGACTAGTTTTTGAGAGGTGTTTATTGTGTCACACACACCACGACAGTCTTCCTGAATGCAATTTGGAGTATGGCAAAGTGTTCCGCCCAGATTAGTTTGTGATTTTGCATCGATGTTTTATATTAAAGGCTGTATGTATTTATCGGCACGGTATTCTGTTCCGCACACTCATTCGCCTGTATTAACGTTAGACGTGGCTGTCACTCGTTTTGCAGCTCGGGACAGAAATAAGATAAGTACACTATAATTATTAGGGACTCTTTGATGAATTTGGAATTAGACAGCGAAAGTGAGCCCCTCACAAACAGGCACAAGCACACACCAATTTCTCTGCACAATCAACGCTCATTCACACTAATACTTGCTATCAATCTCACCATATCTTAATACCATTGTCTAACTCCAAACCCTTCAAAAGATACAAAGTTATGATATGTGAACCAAATTTAGCTGGTTCAGTTACATTGTATCACAAATTAATGTGGGTGCATCATACTTTGCCACAACTAACAGCTATATCCATGTTGCGGCTGAGTTGGGTGTATATAGTTCCGTCAGACGGTATTTCCATTTATAGGTTGTGTGAAACAGTTCTTTAATCGACTTGATATCACAATATTTGCTCAAAAATTGGACTGATAAGAGGAATATTTTGTAGGATTTGCTGATGTTTGCTGTTGTTTGAACAGCCATCAACACAGTCACTCTGTCACTTGGAAAGAGCTTTAAGCATTGTGAAATCTCAATTGAAACTACAGCCTCACCAGTTTAACTGGAACATATGTGCATGTTCACAGAGCTGAAATG
Organism: Scatophagus argus; assembly: GCF_020382885.2. Classification (NCBI taxonomy): domain Eukaryota; kingdom Metazoa; phylum Chordata; class Actinopteri; family Scatophagidae; genus Scatophagus; species Scatophagus argus. The sequence goes on along the minus strand of NC_058512.1, from coordinate 19,615,976 downwards.
ACCTGCTAGGGGTACAAGCGGTGAGAATGAGTTGTGGACCACCACTGGCTCCCTGTTCCTCCTCCACATTTTAAGATGTATGATAAGTTGGATCAGTGCATTGTCTGTATATGCATGAAGCCTTTAGAAGTGATGAACTGTCAAGTTGAGCACATCCTAATTCATCTTTCTATGCCTATACTCTGGGCTGAAGTGTAGGTATAAGGCCAAGAAGATGATGGAAGAGAGTGGGATTGAGACTACACCCCCTGCCAGCCCTACCCCTCTGACTGCGGCTGCTGCAGTCAGCTCCCCACCGGTGACCATAGGTAAGAGATGAACTGTGAAATGCTGTTGCTTTATGAGGCTCCCTCTGCTCTTTTTCTGCTTGTTTTTAAGGCAGTCATTTGTCATTTCATTTAAGAACACTATGATTGCAAAGACAAACAAGATATGTGATTTCTTTTAAAGCTACATTACTATGATGTGGTTAGTGGATTGTAGTCCATTTTAAACATTGTGCTTGATGAGGGCTCTTGGGCTTGTATATTCACTCCTAGAATGTTAAAACAGAAATAAAGCAGAATCTGGTAATTTGCTCTTTCCTTGTGGCACGTTCTGCAGTGTACATGTAAATGTCTACAGGTTTTTTTTGCACTGTACTCACCAACAGAACCACTGATTTGATGACATCACATATAATGAATGCGCTTAAACATGTAAGGCTGAACTGTACTGAAGGCACAGTGAGAAGCATCTCTGAGGTGTTCTATGTGTTTCAGGTCTGTCCAGTCCTCTATCCCTCCCAGGACTCAGCTCTGCCTCCATGGATAAAACCTCGGTGTCCACTGCTCTCCCCCCACTTCCCTCTCTTCCTGCTTTCAACAGCCCCCTGGCTGCAACCTCCCAGTTTCCCCCTGCCTCTACACTTGCCTCCCCCTATACGAGCAGCTCTCCCTTCCCTCCTTCCAGCTCCCCCTCTTTGCCTCCTCAGGTCACCCCTGTCAGACATCCTCCCGCCTTGGCTCCGGGCATGACAGCCCCTCCTGTAGGCCCGCCCGTATCCAGCTTCTCCATGAGTGCAGGGTATGACATTACACGGGGTCATGGTGGTCGAACACCACAGACACCACTGATGCCGACATTCTCCAGTGCCAGTGCCATGCCAGGTAACGACCATGACAGTCATCTTCTTTAATACACTAATTACTTTGTCAAAATGTAGACCTGAGCATGCATCCAGCAAAATTATGCACAAAGCAAGGTTTTCTCAATAAATCAGAGTTGTTATCCAAAGTTCCTCCCAGCTTTCCCTTAGCACTGATGCACTGTGAACACAAGTCAAATCACAGCATGGCATGTTTCTTAGTTTGAAGTAGAGAATGTTGCACTTCCCTGCGTTTAGTATTTGTTTTGGATCATATCACCTGATCTTCTTCCCAGTGGATGTGGGACTTTAATGTTTAAAATTTGCATTTTTTTGCACAGCCTTTTGAGGAGTTCTTGTCAATATTGGCTTAAATTTTGAGGTTTACAGTTTGAGAAAAAGCAGTTGACTGTTGTTTCATGATAACTGGGCCTCCATCTGCCGATGAAGGTTATTTGACGTGATTGAAAGCTTCAGATCAGCTGCTGTGAACCTTCTGGTGATTTTGTGGCAATAAAAATGACATAGCTGGGCTTCTGAGATTACTCTTTAACGCTATGGCTGGGTTTCCATCTAATTATGTAGAAACATTAGGCAAACCTTTGAAATGTTACAAAAAAGAAGAAAAGTGAATTAGGCGCATTTCTGTCAGCTGATTTGGATCAAATAAACCAGGCTACGCAGAGTGTAGTTTCACCTGTGGGATGGTTGTTGGACTTAATCTGGGAATGGGAATCAGCCTTTCCTAATGCCATAGTTCAAAATGCATATAAAAACACACAAATGAATTATGAAGTAATGATAAACTGGGTGTTAAACTGGCTTATTGATTGTCAAAATTGTTGCAGATTGATTTTCTGTTCATTGACTAATGAATTATCCATTGGTTAAAATTTGCCTACATGATGAACTCGCTTGCTTATTTGGTATACTTGTGGAATGGAGAGAAATCAAAGATATGCTGAAGATGTAAATGCTAAACAGTGAATTTAAAGAGTACTCTTGTCATTTTGTAGAATCAAAGATATGCTGACGCTACCTTTATTCTGTACAAATACTCCTCTCCTGTCACCTCATACAGTAACTGAAAGCTGGTACAGTTTTATTTGTCATGTGGGTTTTGGGTTATTTGTTGAAAACTGTCCCGTTATATCTTCTAGGTGTAGTGTCAAATCCCCTGGTTCAGCAGCCGGTCATGACAGGAGGATTAGACACTGGATCTCCCATCACTTTCCCGGAGGAGCAGGAAGATCCCAGGGTGCCTGGAGACGCAAACACTGGTGGAGGAATCTGGGGCTTTTTTAAGGTAACGCTGCTCTTATCTGATGAGGTTTGACATCATTTCAGCATGTTTCAGAAGAATAGAAACATCGTGGGTGAGAGTACCCAGCCTTTATATCAATCACATACTTGTGGTAAACTTATGTGCCCACCATAGTTATTGGTCTGACTTTAATAACTCCAAACCTATCCTTTAAGGATGTGATTTGCACTTCAGTTACCACAATTTGATACCACAAGATTAATTCAGCTCTATGGACAACAGTACTTGTGCAGAGTCATCTTCTAAAGCCTCTATTATTAAAGTGACAGGAAGATAAACCATTACATATGTGATCTGAACTGTGGCTTTAACAAAAAGGTTGTTTGCTTCTTTGTATTGCTAGTGGTTTGGTGGTTGATGTGATTTCAGATTTATAACCAAACTGTGTCATTTTTTTTTTTTAAATCGATCTGTCAAATCATGTCAGTGTTGTGGCAGTCATGTCCTATGTTTTATCTGTGTGTCCTCAGGGAGTAGCAGGTAACCATGTAGTGAAGACAGTCCTGGACAAAACCAAGCACTCTGTGGAGTCCATGATCACCACTCTAGATCCTGGCATGGCTCCATACATCAGTAAGTCACACTGCTCTCTCCTCATCACTACATTACCCTGGAAACTGATAACTCATTTTCTATAAATGCTGCTGTGTTCTTCAGAGTCTGGAGGGGACATTGACATTGTGGTCACTTCAGATAAGGAGTTGCAGGTGGGGGCAGTCAGAGATGCCTTCCAGGAGGTCTTTGGGATGGCTATGGTCACTGGAGAGCCTGGTCAGTCTAACATCGCCCCTCAGCCTGTGGGCTATGCAGCTGGTGTGAAGGTCAGTTCCCTGCTTCTTCAGACAAAATCAGGACTTTGGCAGATGAAGGTCTTATAACAAAACATCACAAACAGATGTAGTAGTAAAACATTTTTACAGATTCATGTTTAATCATATGTTTTACCTTGGGAACTGCTTCAACATAAGATGTAATCTCTTCATGTTAAATTAAAATGTGTTGTTAAGATTTTGTTGATATAAGCTGTAGTTGTTCTATAAGGACTGCCACTAACCATTCTTTTCATTATTGAATAGTCTGCCAGATTTTGATTTTGAATTAAGTCATAATATTTTAAAAGTAAAGTTCTTTTCTAAGAAAAAATCATGAAATTGCTAGTTTTTATTTAATCTACAACCCTGATTCCAAGTTGGGACACTGTGTAACCCTAACCCTAACAGTAAATAAAACAGAATCTGATAATTTCCTAAGCTTTTCTGATATACCCAGTGTGTGTCTCTGGCACAGAAAGTCTGGTGGGACACAAGACTAAAATGCAATTTACTTCCTCAGTGAATCCCAATACAAATGCATTTAATCAGTTAAATCACAAGCACACATTAATCTTACATGGGGCTTGAGTAAGCATAGATTGAGACAGATATCAGTGGTATTTATCAGTAAAGCATTTGAGCTCTCAGAACTGGTGTATGGTGTACATTGTTAAACAGCATCAAATTACAAGTCCCTGTTATAAGACCTCCAAATCAAAAGTCCTTGTAGAATTTAGTGAAGATGGTGATTCATTATAGCCCCACAGAGCAAGTTCACATTTGCCTGCATGTTATTTCCACCAAGAACATACCTGTTCTCTTCTGTTGCCGCTTGTGAAAGTCAACGGCACGTTGTGAGCGGAATCAATCTGAGCTGCTATATTGGTCCTTTCGAGCAAGCCTAATCTAACGACATTTTCCACATGCAAAATGATGCTTTTGTGTTTGGCCAGTTGTTCCAAAAGACGTTTCAGATCAGTGTTGTGATGCTGTGGGGATCCAAGTGACGCCCCCTACAAAGAGCAGGCAAGGAAAGCAGAAGAGTGACTTTTTGGCAACACTTGTAGTCAGTCATGTTTTTATTTTGAACCACTGTGGATTGTAGGAGTGTTTTTGTCTTTTGCTGAATGATGTTAAAATCTTCTGGATGGTGTGGTCCCAAACGTTTAATCACTAACTTAAATCTAAATCCAACACTAAATCTAACTTTTAATAAATTGTCCACTTGATTCATTTTACTAGCCTGCTAATGGTGGCTAACATAACGGCTAGCTGCTGGTTGAAAAGACCGCAGCCCTTCTACAGTCAGCCTGTCCACTCCCTATTAAAACCCATTGTACCTGAAATTCGCTGCAGTTCACCTAGGGGGAACTCGTGAGATAGTCCTCAATGAACAGGAGTGAATGGAGCTAAATGACTAAAATTATTATTTACATCTATTTCTGGACAAAAATGCTCAAATTTTATTGTATTTTTTTCAAATATAGTATCGATTATATATCAGAATTGATACAGAAAAAATACTAATACAGGTTTGTTTTTCGTAAAGGGCAGATGATTTTGCCTGCAAAGCACTAGCATTCTGCTAATGTATGCTGATTGGTCGGTTAAAGATGTGCGACTAGCAGTGCTATATTACGATAGGCTAACTTCAGTTATCCTTACATGAACAAAAGTACAATAATCGGTTTTGTGTATTATAGTCTTTATGCAATAGTTAAGTCAAGTCAAGTCAAGTCAACTTTATTTGTATAGCCCATTTTTACAAGCAGTTTGTCTCAAAGGGCTTAACATAACATCAGCAACATCCTCTGCCCTTCGACCCTCACATCGACTAAGGAAAAACTCCCAGAAAAACCTTTAACAGGAAAAAATGGAAGAAACCTCAGGGTGAGCAACAGAGGAGGGATCCCTCACCCAGGACGGGCAGACGTGCAATGGATGTTGTACAGGCAGTTAAAATAACTAACAATAGTTACAGCAGACGGTAGAAGCATGGTTAAATCAAAACACAAACTTAGTGCTTGATTGATGCGTGAAACAAAATGGTAAGTGCCGTAAACTGGCGCGTTATAACACAGAAAGGTGTTCCCCCAGACAAGCCGGTGGAAGTAGCCGGAAGAGGACATGCTGGGTTTCTCTGCTGAGACCTCTGCCCCCACGACCCGGGTGAGCGGCAGAAGACGGGACGAGATAGTATTTCATCACAAGAAAGCTGCAACAGTTTAATCTAATGGAACTGTAAAGAAAATTAGCAGAAAAAAAATTATACCATAAAAGTTTTTGCGGCTACACCCCATAAGCCCCCATTCATTTTGGACTATCTTGCGAGCCCCCCCGACAGAGAGAGAGTGGGAGTTCTTCCTATATTAGAGTTTCTTTGGAAAAGACCAATGACAACATCTTGGTGTATGTCAAATTTATTAGTGGTTATCTTTTATTGGCTGCTACCAGCATCATGATCGGGCTTCACAGCTCCTTGCTGAAAGCACGTTGAACATGCTGTTGCTGCTGTAACATGACTGTTAGGAGTCGTCCTGACTTTGATGCAACAAATATACAGTAGAAAGATATTTGGAGTGTGTTACGGTGCTACCATTGTTATGTGTAATTAATGCAAAAAAAGATTAGTTAGTTGTGAAGAAAAAAAAATATTGTCAGACTGAATTACTGAACCTGTTGCGCAGTACACAACAGTGACATCTGGTGGGTTCTGGCCCCACTGTTCCCTAATGTAGAGACACCACAGCACCCTTTGAAAACAGTACCAAGGAAAAAAAAAAAAATTAATGCTGTACAAAATGTTTACCGTATTTTCTGGACTATAAGCCGCTACTTTTTTCCCATGCCTTCAACTCTGCGGCCTAAACAACGATGCGGCTAATCTATAGATTTTTACGGGCTAACGGCCCGGTGATGCAAAGAGGAAGACGCTAGTTTTAAGCGTAACTTTCAACAGTCATTCTGCGCGTCATGCACATACCGTCATCATGGAAAACACTCAAAAAAATGCATATGATGCAGCTTTTAAGTTAAAAGCAATCAAACTCGCTGTCCAAGAAGGAAATAGAGCTGCTACATGTAAGCTTGGTGTAAATGAATCAATGGTGAGACGTTGGAGACGGCAGCGTGAAGAACTGACGCAATGCAAAAAGACGACAAAAGCTTTCAGAGGTAATAAAAGCAGATGACCCGGACTTGAAAACGTATGTCATGTTACAATGTGGACACCTGCGGCTTATAGTCAAGTGCTGCCTATATATGTACATATTATTTTTTTTTATTTGGTGGGTTCGGCTTATACTCAGGTGCGTTCTATAGTCCAGAAAATACGGTAATGTAGGGTTTCGATTATGGTGGTTGGATTGCTACTGTGCTGTCGCTAAAGTTACTGTTTGAACCCAGCTCTATATCACATGTGGTGATACAGCAGAACACATTCACACTCTATGGATGCGTAGGACAGTCACTATACTCCATCAGAAGACAGACACCTGTCTCAGATGCTTCTCGCTGAAACAGTTCGTCTCCTTCAACGATGAAGAATTAGTGGTTGGTTTGAAAACTTTACATATACCATAAATTCCCTACTTCACAGTTTTCCTCTGTTGAAGACAGTCCCGGACAGGACTAGGTGCCTGTCGGTCATGTCAGTTTGTCTGTTTGAATTCTGAACAGCATTCTACACAGCAGCAAATCTTCACAATTGAGAAGGTGCAACCAGAAACTGCCCGGAGACTGGAACAATGAACTGAATCAGTTCATGGTTATACAGTAGTTACTGATGGATTTTTGATGTTTTCTCGCTATGCAATTCATCTACAATGATTGTCGGTCATTTTGACCATAGATCTCCATTGGCTGAAAATTATACCGTTTTATTAAGTTATAGAAAAATGATTAGAATTACAAGTACACTCTCTGATAGGGGCTTTCCACAGACAAACTGTTCTGATCCCTCTCTCCCTGTTATTCTGTAGGACAGAATTACTAAGACATCCTACAGGTTGGACTTCTGAACATTTGGGGACTAATGCTAAGACATGATGTGACATTTCTTGTGAATATTTGAGGGTTACTTTTAATCTCCCTCCAACTCAGTGAATTGAACGCTACATTTGTATACTTCAGTTTCAATTTCAATTTATTTATATAGCATATAAAATCAAATTTGCCTCTAGGTGCTTTACAGAAACCCAGAGCCTGAACCCCTGCGCAAGCAAACAGTGGCAAGGAAAAACTTTCTTTTAACAGGAAGAAACCTTGAGCAGGACCCGACTCGCAAGGGAGAACCATCATGCTGATAGTCGGCTGGGTGAAGGGGAGGGAAGAAGAGGTAGACAGGACAGAGAGGATGAGAGAGAGAGAGACATACATGCAATAAACATCATATGACAGGTTGTTATAATTGGAATTCTGAAGACTATGTATTGTATGTATTTGTTTTTTAGCTGATATGTTGTTTAAGTTAGTTCTAATAGCACTACATAGAATAACGACATGGGCAGATGTTGACAGTAGACACTGGGTTTGTCAGAGGGCCGGATGACACTTGACCCTTCACCCTTCTCAGCTGTGCATATCCTTAAGATGGAAAACGTTTCATTGCGATGTTTCAACTCCGGTCTGTTGTCGAGTTGTAAACAGCATTTCAGTTTCAATTTTCAATTTTTTTGTTTATGCGCATGTGTGTATGCAGGGGGCTCAACAGCGCATTGACAGCCTGCGTCGAGGTGGTGTGATCCATGAGAATCAGCCAGTGGTGTCTCTGGAAAACTTCATCGCTGAACTCTTTCCTGACAAGTAACAAGTGTTTCTTATTCTAACTTTTGAATGGGCTTTTTGGCTGCCCCTAACCCTACCCTCCATCCTCCTTCCACCCCACTCCAGTCAGTCTCTCAAACCCTGAACCTAACTGGTCAAGACAGATGGGAACCCACCCCTCTCTCTCTCTCTCTCTCTCTCTCTCTCTCTCTCTATCTATCTCTCTCTCTCTCACACACACACACACACACACACACACACACACACACATGCATGTACCATGTCTTAGACACTCTATAAAGGGAAAATATTAAATCAATACAGCCTAATTTAATAGCCTTACAATTAAAAATTGCTGTATGGTTTTTGGAGGCTATAGTTAGTGATAGGTTGTAGTGTAATGTTTACATGTTTCTTTTGTTGTCTATCACATATATTATAGTATCACCAACCAATTTCTAGTTTCCAAATGTGAATGTTCCTTAAATTTTGTCAGACAGTCAGTACCAAAAAAAAAAAAAAAAGTAATTTAGACATTGTTGCATAGAGGGGATGGCAATAATACATTTATGTTTCCCTTACAAGTAGCAGTGAGCATTTATGATGAATTGTGACAGCGCTACTTTGTTTTTCAGAGAAAAGTGAAAAGATGTTATCATTGATCTCAGAATAAATGTCATGCAGGAATTGATCATTAAATGATTGTCTATCAAGCAGCTCATCTTAATTTTCCATGATTGGTTCAGTGTGTGTAAATATAAATAAATGCAGACATATAAAAAGCCATGAATTTCTAAAAATCCTTTTTTCGTCTCCAGGTGGTTTGACATTGGATGTTTGATCCTGGAAGACCCTGGTCACAGCATCCGTATCGAGGTCTTCACTCAGGCAACTCCTTTGGCTTTGGATCTCGTCCAGCAGGTACAACATGTGACACAGTCACATGTACCACTGAGTGTTAGGGCCACTTTTTGGAAGACACACACACTTCAAGTCTCCATTCATCTACTCTCTCTACCTCTTTACTCTGTTCAGGGTGGTGGATGGCTGCAGTTAGCCTCTTCTGTTTTCAACCATTTTGGTTTTCAACCTTCAACCTTTCCCTGTACAGGCTCAGTCCCTGACCCCACCTGACTACAGCCTGCGATGGTCAGGTCTGATTGCTACAGTGGGTGAGGTCCTGGAACGCAGCCGGCCCAACATCAACAGAACAGACTGGCACCAGACCATGACTGGTATGACCCAACGCCAGATGATCCAGAGCGCTGCCAAAGTTCTGGCTGGAATCTACAAACAGGAGCTGCCACCCAGGACTGTGTAATGCTGAACGGTTCCAGTTTCTGTCACATACTAAATGAAAGCAGAGACACGGTGGTGGAAAAACTGCCTGAGTGGACAACGTGGTTCCTTGTAGTTCCACATCCATCCTCCACGCATCAACGCAGAACATAGCCAAATATTTACTGACATATCAGCATGTCAGCAGTGTTTTAGTGCAAGAGCGTCACTTATCAAATCAATACTCAAAGATAACTTAACCATTAACTGATCATCCTCCTTGAAAGATTGTTACACATCATGTGTATTAATATCAACAATGTTAACACATATTGTGCCAAGTTTTTGTTTTTAATTTTGTTTATGAATGCTTATGTTGTTGTACTGACTGTGTCTCAATTGTATTCTATATATTTACTTTCATTACACATCAAAAAGTTTGGAAAATCTACTCAAACCTTATTTGCATTAATTCATTTTTAAAAAGGGGCCCAATCCAAAATGTGGTGGAGCCAGACAGACCCACACTTTGACCTGAAATCTGAGAGGTAACGAAAAACATGACCTCACCTGAGCCCATTAGACTAAATAGAAAGTGGCCCAAGCCCTATTCGAGACCTGGATTGGGTCTTAGATCTATATACTGTAACATTGTAACTGCACCATTGTGGCAGTTAGTATTCAAAACAATATGTACTGTACTGTTTTGTAGTAACAGGGCATCATACAAGGCATGTGGTGATATTCTACTGCTGCAGGTTTCACATGACGAATCCTTAAATGGCAGAGAAAATGTTTGTATTTTTTTAGGATTTTATTGTATATATTTTGTTTCGAAGCTGTTGCTAAAGCCAGTAACCTGCTTTTTGATTTCTTTCTACCTGTAAATAACTCTATTATAACTGTTTTAACTATTCTAACTCTACTGGAAAAAGGTCCCACAAACATGGCCAGATTCATTTACCAATAGCGAGTTATAACGAGTGGTTCGGCCTTCATCATATCCCTATCTTTACTGCTCATACTAAATTTATGTAAAACATTTTTGGTCTGTTAAACTGTTTATTAATTGCAAAATAATTTGGAAATAAACAACATGTAAACATAATGAGATATTTAGGTATTAAAACAGGCTTAAGGTAAGGTAACAACATGGCACCCACCCTTTCTAATGTCATTAGATATTGTACTTCAGTGCGTTTTCCTTTGTTTTAGAAACTTTTTAAAGCACTGAATCTTTATAAAGTAATCGTGCTGAAATGGTTTGTTGTTTTGACGGGTTTGATACAGTCAGAGTGGTGATTTCTGTGGGGTAACCTTTGGTTTGGCATTTGTATTAAAGAGATAAATCAAAGACTTGGATGAAACAGATGATACTAGTTTCTGCTTTCACTGAGATATTCAGTGAAGGCTAAATAATATAAAATGACAGTTTCCTGCTCTGTACTGTTGATAGCCCAAACACCTTGCCCTAAAGTCAAAACATGTTTTTACATGTACTGACTTTTGTCATTTTCCAATATGAATGTACTAAACCCATATGTATGTATGTACGTATGTGTGTCTGTGTGTATATATAGATATATATATCTAGAGATATCTATATATAGATCTATATATAGCATGCAACTGGGACAACACAGCTGGTGTGATGGGTCTAGTGTGGGATTTCATCTAATAATTTAAAAATGTAGCATCTCATTCAGTTGTGCTTGTTTTATTGCAAAATATTTGCAATTTGTACTATAAGTATGCACTAGTTAATGAGTAATTACAGCAGGATACTAACAGAAACCTGGTGAAGTTTTTTACTTTGTGTCTTCTAAATGTGCCTTTTTACTCCAACAAAATAAATGACTTTTTCAGGCCACTTTGTATTAGTGCTATGATGTTTGTTCCACATGAATGTTTTAAACAGGTAGTATGTCCTCCGAGCACTTGAGGCTTTGTCTGTGTTCTGTCCCATAGCTACCTGAGGGCTATTCCTTTCAGTTTATGTTTTCGTTTTAATCAACCTGTGGAGATGGACATTCTACATTTAAAAACTTATAGAACAATCATTTATTCAGAAAGATAATTGCCATATTGCAGCCCCACAAATGTACTAAGGATTGTGAAGGGAGAGCACCAAAAACTGAAGCTTGACGATCATTTGTTGATGAAGGCGCATACACAACACACTGAAACCAGCAGCCACACATAGTGTTACTAAGGACTACATATGCAAGGCAATTAAGTTGCAGGTGATGATTTATGGAATCATAAGCCTTAGACAAGCAAATCAACAGAGCAGCTGTAACAACTAGTTACAGGGTCATTAACTGCTTAATATTTTTTTATTGTTTTGGCTTAATGCTAAGAAAGCATGTGGTCAGCTGATATCACATCTTCACATGACATTATTAAGGCTGCCTAACGCTAGGAAATTACTCTCTTCACCATCTCACTACTTAATTTCTTGAATTCACTGAGCATACCCTAAAACTATAGAGAGAGATCTACACAATGATTGTGTTTTTTATTATTATTATTTTTTAATGTTGTTAGATGATAGTGTGTCTGTAAGGGTCAGTGCTGTACTGAGAATCTTTTGAAAACATTCAGAAGAATTTTTAAAAAGCAGCATAGCCAAGAGACATAATGCTTCTGATGTAAAATAAAATCATCCAGGTCTGAGAGTGACAAGAGCTATGATTACATGAAAGCTCAACACCTCAATCTTGTTGTGTCCCTCAGATCATTCTAGAACCATTTTTGCATTATGGCTACAGACATTATCATGCTGAAAAAGGCCACTGCCATCAGGGAATAACGTTTCCATGAAAGGGTGTTCTTGGTCAGCAACACTGTTTAGGTCCACATGAATGGCAGGACCCAAGGTTTCCCAGCAGAACATTTCCCAAAGCATCACTTTGCCTCTGCTGGCTTGCCTTTCTCCCATAATGCATCCTGGTGCCATTTCTTTCCCAGGTAAGCAATGCACCTGGCATCCACACGATGGAAAAGAAAACGTGACTGATCAGACCAGGCCACCGTTTTCCATTGCTCAGTGGTCCACTTCTGATGCTCCCATGCCCATTGCAGATGCTTTTGGCCGTGGACATGAGTCATCATGGGCACCCTGACCTGCAGCTATGCAGCCCCATATGCAACAAACTGTGATACACTGTGTTTTCTGACACCTTTCTGTCAGAACCAACATGAACGTTTTTAGCAATGTCAGCAACAGTAGCTCTTCTATTGGATCGAACAACACAGACCAGCCTTTGCTCCCTACATGCATCAGTGAGCACTGGCCAAAGCCAGAAATTCACCATGATGTAGATATTACAACAATCCCGCTAGATATCAAGATGTCTGTCAAAATAATGACTTGACAGTCCGTTATCTATTAGCATACAATATCAGTGCTGATTAGTTGATTGGTAGGTGATTGAACAGGCTATTGCAATTCTTTGTGTCTGCTGGATGTGTTAATAGGCAATTGTTTGCTAACACATTTGCTACAACAACTTTATATAGTGATAATATGGGCCCATGTAGGTCACATAATGACAACTGAGCAAAACTGTGAGGGTATGATGCATTAAAAATCAATGTGAAAGTCTAGACTATGCAGTATAACTTGGCTTTGTGCTGCAAGCTGTTTTTGTACACAAGAAGTTTGGAAGTGGCGTGATACTTTTCACAAACAGTACTCGTACACCGCAGTGCAGTATGTTTAATATTCATATTGAGTAATGAATAAGAATTTTAAATAGAAGTGTCAATGTTCAGTGTCATGTTGTTGTGGCTCAACTAAATCTAAAGCCCCAGTGAGAGATAACAAATCAGTCATTTAGCTGCAATTCCAGCACAGTAAAACACAATTCAGAAGGAAGAATAAGAACAAAGGCCTAATCCAAAGTAATCTGGCGTTGCTGTGCCTTCATCTCTTTTAGTGTGTGGATGAGATGCTCTGTAAAATTGAAAAAATGTTACCTTAAACAAATTATTTTCTGCATCACGAACAAAAGATGTGCAACTTGAACTTGATGCATAAAAATTGTAATTAGACCGCTTCACTTGGTGATATTATTAACAGAAGACAGTACGTAAAGCTTGCATGAATGACATACTGTATAATCTAGCCTTTGTTATTCACAGAAAATATTGTCAGGGAAACAATTAGTGAAAGGGCATTGTTGTTTATAGCCATTTTAAACTAAACTGTGAACATAACCTCCAGATCAGGCTAGGTATGCAGCATGAGTTACCATGGTTATCAGAATCAGAATTAGAATCAGAATTCCTTTATTTATCCCTGAAGGGAAATTTTTATTCTTACAGACATTGCACATGCAGTATTCCCGACCAAGAAAGGTGAAAAGTGAAGAGTATAAAAATAGGATAAACATAAAAATAGGATAAACAAAAACTAAAATCTCAAAGTACAGGTATTTACAATGTGTTCAAATTTTTTAATAAAATTTAAAAATACAGGTATGTACATGTGTAAAAAAAACAATACAGTGTATATATAAAGTAAGTGAGTGTGTCCGTCACAGTGCTGAGTTTAGCAGTTTGATGGCGACAGGCAGGAAACTGCTAAACTCAGCACTGTGACCAGTTTAAAAGATAGCCACCAAAAGTACAAAAGTAACCAAACATCTTGCCCACCCACCCCTTATATACCCTCCTACTGACTAATGAGGATGCACTAAACCATCAGTGGGGAAGTTCACTACACAAATAACTGCAGAAATATTCTGTTGTACTTTTGTCTACAAATTAGATTTTACAACATCATTTAAATTAGAATCTGAAAACAGTTGGCAGATTGTTTGCTAGTATTTGTTTGGCCACAGTCAGTCAAATATGATAAAAGTACAGTCCACAGTCCAAATGATGTAGATTAGCTTAACGTTTGACTGTTAAACTCTTAATAATAAAAATAATTATCTGCCCCGAGCATAAGTCTGAAGTGGATCATGCATTTGGTTGTGTATCTGTCCACAGTATAATCCATACATCCCATCATTTGTACCCATCAGTGATATCTGTGAGGTGAGTTGTCGGCACAAAGCTCAAAGACAACACCCACACCAGCCACAGCCTGTTCACCCTGCTACCATCTGGCAACAGATACAGAAGTATTCATGGTGCATGGTTAAATTTGGGGTAATTTATTCCTGCAGAGTGAATTGTTGCCTTACCTAACTTGAGCACAAAATGGTATGATGTGTGTTGGCTGCTTTAATATTTATTTTAAAAAAATGTGTGGGTGTTTCATTTTTACCTCTCCAAAACCATATTTAGACCACGAAGCAGCTGCTATGTGAAGCTGTATGTATGCGCAGGGACAGAGAGTGGTGAGACAGAGTTACTATGATGTAGACTGAGTGAAGTCCACATCGCAACGGACTGGGTGAGGTTCACCCATTTTTTCCCCCCAGCCGAGCCAGGAGGCACCTCAGCGTGCGGGGAGGCTGCAGATCCCTCAGGCTGGGATGGCATGCTGTTAGTCATGAACGAATCAAATTCATTCTCGTCAGCTATATTTCATCTGTTTGTCACACACTCTGCAGATAGTTAAGCGCAGAGGTGAAGGTAGAATGGCTCAAATCCTTTGGTCCCCTCTGTAACTCCGGAGATGGATCCGACATCCCCGCAAACAAACAAAGGTATTTATCCATTTGGTGTTTCGCTGTGAAGATGCAGGCACGCATGTGTGCACGTTTCCAGGTTTCGGCTGGGTTTGCATGTGTGTGCGAGCACCCAGAGGCATCCCTGCGACAGCCTCCAGTGTACTGATTGCGGCGGTGAGTCAGTACTGACATTGGCTTTGCACTTGTTGAGTGATAGGCTGCAGATATGTGACCGTTTTAACATGATAGCTCACCTATCATGTTTTGGTTTTTCTCGTGTGTAAATGAATAGTGGCATATTAAAGTGATGTAACTTCACTTTGCCCCATTTTCTCCTTCAACTCGAGACTCATGTCATTGATGTTGCGTTTTCTGTACTACACTGAATGCAACCAGATGAGATGAATCTCTTCTATGCATTCATAATACACAATGCACAACCTGAAACAGACAGTGCATAGCAGCCATTTGGCACACAATGTAACAACTGCAATGTTATGAAGAAGAAGACTGCACGACATCTTGTCACACTTTCTGTTGCACTCTTCCTACATTGTTCTGTCATTATAGTCACTCATGTTTTCACTAACATGTCTAAGCTGGCAAACAGAGAACAAGCATTTGGAACAAGCTGCTAGCCTACTGTAAAGATGCTATGTGGCGTTCATTGTCATTTCCACTGTAAAGTGACTTCAACAAGTCCCTCAAATTAAATGAGAAAAAAAGGTGTGAGGTGTCATTGGTATGGCCAGAATAATCCAATATGGTTCCCTTGGCAAAAATAAAACCACACTATAATGCATATGTTCATATTTAAACTAAACTTTTTTTTTTTTAACTTTTTTTAAATTAATATTATTGTTTTTAGTTGATGAATGTTGACTGTATGAGTAGCAACATGTTCATGAGATTTCATCAGCAGCTTAATCAATCCTCAATTAATCCTTATTGCTAAGGTTTGCTGTTGTGCTCCACTGATTTATTTCATTCACAAAAAATCTCACCCAAATCAGGAACTCTACAGTGTGTTGAGGACCTAATAATAATAACAATAATAATAAATCAAAAAATGGATAAAATGGTTTGAAGTGAAGTAAGATGCCAAAAAATATTTTGCTCAAAAAAGCAGTCCATGACTTAAAGGGGAGGCAGGTGATATCACACTGTCAGTCGATGTTTGCCTGGACAGACCAGACAATTTTCCAAACAAATACTGAACTGTAAAAGCTGCCAAAATGCTGCTGACAATAAAATAAAAAGCAAAGAAATGTGTTGTCAAACCTCAGTAAATTCTCAGCCTTAATGCTGTATCGTACTGATGTATGTACCATTAAACTCTATCTCTTTCAGATTGAGACATTATAACTCTGGAGAAAGGCAGACTATTTGGTACATGACTCACACAGCAGGTCTGGACCAATCATGAATACTTGAATACTTACTATCTTATCACCTGTTTCAGAGCAACCTCCTAATGACATATATAACTGCATATGAAACACTGTATAAAACTTTTTAGGGCAGGTAAAGAAAAAAAACAACATATAAATCAGACAAACCAGTGTGCAGCCATAGAGGACAAAAGCCTAGGCCTTCCACATATGGACTGGTATACACTTGTCATCTGAAACAACAACAAAAAAAACAACAACAAAAAAACAGGCTCCCATCTGGATATCTGTTGAGAAAGACCTTAACCCAGGCTTTAATTACTCAAACCAATAGCAGTTTGCCTTAGAATAATCCAGAGTTTCCACAAGATGGGCTGAAAAATAGCACTGTAACATACAACCATTTAAAAGTACCAAAAAAGTATTTTCTGGGCTGGATGGCTGGATTAACGGAGGCCGTAACACAACAACCAAACAAATTAATGGAGTCCAGGTGGTGGAGAAAAAGATGCTTTATTTCTATCATAAACTAAATATAACAGGAATTACCTACGTACATACTTAGTCCATGAAACAAATCTGTACGATAATCAATCCATCCACTAATCATAACTTGAGGGACTCTAGTGTAAATATATATATGTATATATATATATATATCAAGGCCCCCAAATGATGATTGGCCAGGTTTAAGCTTCAATGAACCAATCAGCAGCACAGCCTGGCCACACAGGTGGATCTACTCTAACAGCTGACGCCTGTGGAACACAACAGAGAACAAGAGACACACAGGCACACACACACCTGCCTGAACGTAACATTACTGTAACCTGCTGTGCTGAAGATGTAATGCACTATCATACATCTATGATTTAAATTATTATTTAGCTTCTCTAAGCATTGCGATTGACTGGCGGCCAGTCCAGGGTGAACCCCGCCTCTCGCCCATAGTCAGCTGGGATAGGCTCCAGCCCCCCTCAACCCTGACGGATGAGCGGTTTAGAAAATGAATGAATGAATGAATTTAGCTTCTCTAATATTATGTACGATTTGGTAAATATAATACATAATAGTAATTCCATATATAACATAAAGTAAACAACATCAGCGTTTTATCTCTGTCATGGTTCCTTTGTCCTTTTTTCCCGTTTTTGTGCTGTTTTAGGTGTAGTTTACTGTGATATTTTGATATTTGGTTTATTTTATTGACAATGTATGCGTGTATATTTTCTTTGGGAAAAACAATAAAATGCAAAAATAAAATATAACTGGATATATCTCATTTTACTTTTTTAAAGTGTGGGTGATTCTGTGAAGGTGGTTTTAGGCCTTCGGGACCTACGAAGGACACACTTTTGTGGGCCATGTCCTTCATGGGATGCTGCGCCTGAATCAGGATGCAGCTATAGAGCGATTAGAGAGTGAGGGACAGAAGGACAGAAGGACTGCACAAAAATTGTTTTGGTGGGGAGGGTGGAAAAGATCCTCATGTTTCATTGTTTCAACCCAATTGATTTCTTTCTTTCTTTTTCACCTGGGACACTTCACTGACATATTACAGTCTTATAATAATGAATCTAATAATTGACATGTTGTGCTTGTTAGGCCTTGGTCACACTACATGCCTTTCAAAGTCACATAATTGATTAATAAGTAAATAAACATTTACTCATTCTCCAACTAGGATACTCACTTAAGTCAACATTAACATTACAGTTAATGTGATTATAGAAAGTAAAGCTTTCACTTTCGTTTGATCAAATCCTAGCATTCTTTACCTCAATTATTTCAGGGTGGAGGCAGAAACCTGGGAAAATACACTGATACTTTAAGAGCTTTGTCCCATGTCTCTCCAGACACTGAGGGCCACCTGAAGAGGCTGGACCAGGCCAGTGAGACGAGAATGCCACAGCACCTCCTGTGGGAGTTTCAGTACCACTACTACTCCTCCTGGATGATGGAGGGAGAGCCCTTCACCTCACCTCTCTCCTCTCTGCTATACTCTGCTGGGGGACACTTTGTTGCCCTCTCCTCCTCGTCCTCCTCGTCCTCCTCATCCTCATCTTCCCCCTCATCCTCGTCAGATTCTGCAATTGCCACCATGTCCCTGGAACAAAAGACAACTTTTGCTTTGGTCATCTTCCTGTTTGTTTTCCTCCTCATCCTCATCGTGCGATGCTTCCGTATCCTCCTGGACCCCTACCGGAGTATGCCAACCTCCACATGGGCAGATGGGCTTGATGGTCTGGAAAAGGGGCAGTTTGACTACACTTTAGCTTAGGATTCTACAAAGAATACACACATCCAAGCACAATAGTGTGCATTTGTGTACACAGACACACACACACACACACACACACAGTTGTGTTTCCATCAGTTTTGGGGACATTACATAGACTTACATTCATTTCCTGGAGGCTTAACCACCACTTAACCACAACAATAACTATTACTTACCTAATCCTAACCCTTACCTTAACCTAACCCTAACTTCAACAAACCTAACCTTAAAGCAAGTCTTCACTGTAATATTTAATGATTTACATTGTGGGTACTTGCGTTTTGTTCGCATTAGTAAGGCGGATCCTCACATTGTGACTGTGTAAACATATTTTGGTCCCCACAACTACAGGAATATAATATGTACACACACACAGTGTGTGTTTGGCTTGAGTTTGTGAATGCACCAAGAGGTAACAAAAGTCTCTTGTACTGTTCCATTTCACATTGCCTTTATGATGTGCACAGCTGTTTTATTGTCACATATGTGAGATAAGTGAACAAAGGCCAGTTCAGAGCTAGTTTAATATGGGTGTGTTTTACTACCATTCTACTCCACATGGACATCAAGTGGACTTCACACCGGCTTGAAAGTTAGTATATGTTATCAACGCTTCCAGGTTGATACTTGCAAAATGAAAGGCAGTCCTAGTGACATACAAATATAGAGACAAAGGACACCTTGAGACTATTTGGTGGTGGGTCTAGACATTCTTATGGTATGTTGAGCACAAAGTGATTTTCATCCTTGCTTCACTAACACAATTATGGGATTTTTTTCGAAGTAATAA
This sequence comes from Scatophagus argus, assembly GCF_020382885.2. Lineage (NCBI taxonomy): Eukaryota > Metazoa > Chordata > Actinopteri > Scatophagidae > Scatophagus > Scatophagus argus. The sequence continues at coordinate 19,596,583 of NC_058512.1, read as the reverse complement.
TTCATGTATAGTTGTAAAATGTACTTTCTGTACAGTTATTGGCTAGAGTTAGTTAGCAGTGTACACAATGTATTTGTCCATATTGCAAAACTAACCAAAAACTCATGCTCGTTCTGTTATTTTTCTTTTCATGTATCTTTTATCTTTTCTCAATACAATCATGAATCAGAATTATAAAACCTAGACCAAATATTTGCTTAAATTTACAACTTTAATTAATCTTCCATAGACTTGCCTCAGTTTGTGCCACCTCTCCACTAGGACAAACTGACCTACTGTTCTGTCCCCTCATGTTTTTACATTGACTTATAAGCAAACCTGTTGCCTCTAAAATTTGCTTTGCATTCATTCTGAACACAGCTTTAAGTACAACCAATTCCAAGAAATTGAAATACTGTAAAACGTGAATAAAGAGAATGCAACCATCTGCAAATCCTTTTTGACCTGTATTCAGTTGAATACAGTACAAAGAAGATATTGAATATTCAAACTCTTGAAAATACACACTAAATTAAGGTTCTAAGTCTAATATATATTTATTGGATATTGAAATGTAATCCAATGTCCCCTCTAATGTATTGATATAAAAAATAAAAAATGCTATGCTACCACTGGCAACAATGCACTGCGGTCCAAAATAATTATTAGCAAAGGTAATCGTGAGCAAACTTAACAAACAGTAGCTATTGTTGCTCCCCACTTTCATATTACAGTTATTTATTTAAATTATGTTGTGAATTCTTGACTTGATGGTTTTTTTTTCTTTTTTTTTAAATTACAGGTCTGTCTCTGCTCCCTCGCTTCTTTTTCCATTCATCCTCTGCTTGTTTCTGCTTTCCTGTTTCAGTAGGTCTATCTGTGGGCTCACAGTAGCTACAAAGCACAACAAGTTTCGTTGGTTAATAGTGCAGTCACCGAAGGCTTAATTCGTAATATTACTGCTGTAAGTTGCGTGTAAGCTTATAGTCATACTGGGTTGGGAAACATGCAGAGTTGAGGCAGAAAGTGTGGTGTTTACAGTTTTCAGTTAAAAACTACACCAAAGGTCCAAAATCCACCTAACTCCACAGAAAACCAAGCAGTACAGAGTGGAGTGACCAGTTGTGGGTTTAGAGAAGCATGCAGAGTGCAATAGACATCTTAAATGTGATTGCCCTACTTGAAGAGAAACTAGAGAGGGCAGGTACGGCGGGCTAGCTGCCTGCCCCCAAGTCCACTGGTACAACTATAGGGTCTCCAAGTAACCACATGGATTCTGGGTATATTGTAGGTGGGTTAGACTCACTTTTGTTGGTTGATAGTAGAGCAACACTGTCTGTGATTCCTAAACAGATTTGATTAGATATCATTTAGAGGGGATCAGAATTAGCTGGGCACCAGGGGGATGTTTCAGGGACAAATGATGGGGGGTGGAGATCCTGAGGAAGTATCACACTGTGTGTCGGTTTGATTCTCTGGCATTAGTTACAGAGATTTGTGTGGCTGATGTGCCATCTCTTCCTATGATTGGATTTCCTCTGCTAGTACGGAGTTCTGGGACAGTTCAAAATGCATTGTGCATCAGTGTAGAGGGGTGTGCGGTGAGTTCAGGAGTTTAATGCCAGGGGAACAAAACTGTTGCAGAATCTTATTGTTCTTCATTTGATGCTGTGAAACCGTCTTTCCGTCTTTCTGTCAGTCCGTGGTGGCGGCGGGTGAGATCTTTGATGATGTTATTTGCTCTGGTCAGGTAGTGTTTGTGTGCTGTTTCCTGGATGGTTGAAATTGTGTCTACACTCTCTGTAAGGATTTCCTGTCTGAAGGGGATCTGGCACAGCACTCGTGGGTCGTCTGGGTGAACAACAATGGGTTCAGTACACAGTCCTGGGGGGAACGTTTGCCTAGAGAGCACCATGGAGATGTTGTTGCCAACTCACACAGGCCAGTTACAGGGAGGGGGCTGCTGAGGTCCAAGGGGGCCAGTTTGTGTACCTGATGCTAGGGGATGATTGTGTTAAATGCTGAGCTAAAGTCCACAAACAGCATTCACACATGGTGTTCTTCTCCTCCAGATGTGTTAGACTCACGTGGAGTGCAGAGCAGTTTGGTTGGTAAGACAACTGAAATGGGTCAAATGTGGGATGGAGTATGGACATGAAGTGTTTCTTGATCTCAAAGCACTTCATCATGATTGGGGTGAGTGCTATGGGGCGGTGATCATTGAGACATGCGATTGTGGGTTTCTTGGGCATTGGTATGATAGTTGCAGACTTGAAACAGGATGGAACCATCTGATGGTCCATCAAGGTGTTAAAGATGTCTGTGAGGACACAGGCCAGCTGGTTCATTCACTCAGGACTTTCCCTGGAATGTTATCAGGTCCTTCTGCCTTCCTTGCGTTGATTTTCTTTAGAGTCCTCCTGTCATTAGCTGTGTCAAGGCTTAGTGCCCGTTTGTCAAGATGAGGAAGAGCTTTTCTCACAGGGGTGTTGTTGCTCATTTCGAACCTTCCAAAAAATGTATTTAGTTCATTTAGAAAGATGGTGTTGCCATCACACTGTGGTGGAGCAGCTTTAAAATTTGTGATGGACTTGATTCCTTGCCACATGCCTGGGTAGTTCTTCAGGACATAGAAGAGCTTCTGAGCTAAGAGCTTTCTTAGCCCGGTTTCGGGTGATTGTTGCTTTGATGACACCTTACGTGTGTGGGAGACTGTTTTCATGTTGGCTTGGTTAAAGTCCCTTGCTATAATGAAAACACCCTCTGAATGGGTATATTGCAAATCCCTGATGGAGCAGTAGAGAACATAGAGAACATGTACACAGCTGTGATGATGATGATCCTGAATTCCCTGGGCAGATAGAAGGGTCTGCATTTGATGGTCAGGACCTGTCTGTCAGGACAGCATCTACTTGAATCCACTTCGAGGCATCATCTGTTGTTTATGTAAATGCGAACATCACCACCTCAAGATTTTCCATTGAGAGCATAGCTTCTGTCCACATGGAAGGTTGTTAGCTCACGCATGCTAATGGCATTGTCCAGGACAGATGGGTTTCGCCATGTCTAAGTAAGGATGATAGGACAGCAGAAACTCACCGCCCAATTAGTTGTTAAATCCAGCTTCAGGTAGTCCAATTTATTCTTCAGGGAGCGTATGTCAGTGAGTAGGATACCATTGCCAACAGATAGCTGGATGTAGAGAGAAGTTTGTGCCCTAACAGCAAGTTGTGTTTGTAGTGATGTGGTAGTTTGTCTATACTGCAATACTGTCTGATTTGCTCTGAGGAGGTGTAATTTAGGAGTGGATTGCAGTGCAGTATTCAATTTCAGTGCCTAAGGGGGTAGTACATTTTATGCGAGGTGGTTTAGATAACCTATTGCCCATATGCACCTGTTTCTGACCCATGTCAGAGGTTCTGTGCTGCATGAATTTGTAATAATAAAGATTACTGTTTTGTTACTTTTGGATTTTCTCCTCCTTTATTTGTGTGCCCTGCTGAAGCATTCACTGTCTTACATCGTAGACAAGGTGTACAATATGTTGATCTCATTTTAGTCATTAAATGTTTTTAGTTAATGCAGACTATAACAACTTACAGATATTAATGCAAAGCAGGGGAAACTGCAGCCATCACAAGTTGTAGCTTTCATTTATCGCATATTTGCACAGCGTTCTGCATCTGTCCTTATAAAAAATAGCTTTATAAATGCTTGTATGATTAAAGTGGAATTAGTTTTATTATAGCTTTCATTTGCAGTGATTGTCATCATGACCAAGAGGGAGGGTGACAGCGACTTTCCTGCCTGCCCAGCTGTGAGGAACTTGACACAGGGATGTGGACTCAGATGCAAAACTCAAAGCCGGTAGTAAACTTTTACAAAGGATTTATTTGAAGAAACGATCAAACAAAAGGCACTCTCAATGAAGGGAGCTCCAGCAACAAGCTCTGGATCACCAGTGACATGAAGGCACTTCTGAACAACAAGAAGAGGGTGCAGCATGAACTCTGAGACATGCTGAGGACAACTGCTAAGACAACTACAGGAGGAAACTGGAGGCCAAACTCGACACACAAAACAGTGTGAGGGATGTGTGGACAGGAATGAAACACATCATGGGGATGAAGGGGAAAGACAGGCAGACATCAAGGAGCCTGGATAGAGCAAACCAGCCTCTGACTGGTCAGTCCACTGTGATAGGAAGGACCGGATGGTCAGGAGAGGATGGAACAGGAGTGTCTGAGAGACACAGTGTGATCGGAGGGTCACCGGTTCGATTCCCCCACCGGATGGGCAGGAAAAATTTGGGTGTGGTGGAGAGATTAATACAAAAAATTTGCTCATTTGGATAACGTTTTCTCTAAAACCCCTGAAGAGCTCATGTTTCAAGTCAGGCCAGTTTTGAAAAGGTTACTTAAGATCAAGTTGTTTGTGAAAGCTGGGAAATATGAATTTCATGACAAATTAGTCAGCTTCCTAAGCTACATTATTGTGGGCAGGTTCAAACTGACCCAGAAAAGGTTGAGACAGTAGTGCACTGGCCAAGATCCCTAACTTTCAAACTTACTGGCGATTCATTAGGAAATTCAGTATGGTTGCAGCCCTTCCAAAATTGACCTCATCCAAGACCTCCTTTTCCTGGACTCCTGAGACAGAAAAACTCAAACGTTGTTCAGAATCAGAATTGTATTTATTGTCATGTAAGTGAAGAGGTTTCACATTACTAGGAATTTGCCTTAGTGATTGGTGCATACATAAAACATAAAAACGAGTAACATATAATAACAGAGTAAAATAAATAGTCAGCAGGTGGATCATGACAGGAGCATTGAAGAGTGACTGTACTAAAGTAACAGTGACTGTACTAAAGTAACTAAAGTGCAGAGCAGGATATTAGTCAGTTAGTGTTCAACATACCAACAGCAGAGGGGAAGAAGCTGTTCTGGTCCAAATGGACCGTAACCTCCTGTCTGAAGGGAGTGGCACACTGGAACTTTCCGAAAGTCTACGATCACCTCCACTGTCTTCTGGGCGTTCAGCTCCAGGTTGTTGCTGCCGCACCAGGACACCAGGCGGTCCACCTTCCTCCTGTAGGCAGACTCATCCCCGTCCAAGATGAGTCCGATGAGGGTGGTGTCATCTTTTAACAAAAGAAACAAAATTTCTCAAAAGTTGTGCTAACACAAACAGCTGTACAAGAACTTTAAATAAGATACAGTGTGAAATTGGTAATTTTTTATTTAAATCTGGAGCTATCTAATTAAAGAAAGAAGTTGCCATGATCACAGACCTGGCTAGATCTTTGCCGATAACTTTTAAAACTTGTCGGTTTTGGAAAATCGATGCCACTAAAGCATTTCAATTGGTACCAAGAATGCACCCAGAACAAGGATTGATTGAAATTACAGAGACAGTTTAAGAGACAGGTACAAAGATGATGATAGATATCTTCACTTGAAAATTTGGTGGCTGGTTTTACCAACTTTGCTATTAGTACAGAGTATACAGTGATCAAAAAACAAACATTGAAACCATCTGCTTGATATTTTGTAGGCCCCCTTGTGCTGCCTAAACAGCTCTGACTTGTCACCTCTGGGGGAATTTTATAGTTGCCTACATGGGAACGTTGGATCCTAGGGAGGGTGTATTTTGTCTACAGTCCCTAAGCTATTTTAGTCATTATCTGAACTCAAAACAGTCATACAGAACTAATGTTTCTTATATAACACATCATGAGAAAAGAGTGAAATATGAAAAATATTATGACAAAATTATTGCCCTGACAATATTAAAGTTGACAAAGCTCAGACTTTAAGTTTTAAGATTCAGAAGAAGATTTTAGGTAAAACATTTTATTATTATTATTGTAATGAACTGAATTTGCAAACATGAAATGTGCACAAAATTATTACAAGAGAATTTTCTAAAAACTACATTCTTCTTTATTTGAGAGGATGAAAGAGAGAAAGAAACATACATGCTAAACAAGTTATTCTGTATTGTTACTGTCAGTGAATCTAGATGTATGAATTACATGAAACTTCATTCATTCACTGTACATTAAACTACCCAATAGTGTATAAATTAGAGTGTATTATTGTTTAACATTTACATATTCTTACAAAAAGCATACATCAATATGAAGAAACTCGTACAAACCATAGTAAGTCCACAATGACTAGATACTTAAACAATGCTCTCAGACCACCTTCAAGCAGACAGTCATGACAAAAAACAAAAAGCAAAAAAACAAAAAACAACAAAAAAACCTCAGGAAAAATCTCAGGAAGCAAAACACTCAATACCACAACTGGCCAAACAAACAACAAAGTTTTTAACAAACAGAATAAATTTACAATATATGAGAAAATTCTCTCCATGTCATTGCCTTAAAAAACAAGGAAAAAGTACGTTAATCAATTCATGTTATGTTATATTTCCACAAGGTCCGACTGCAGGGCCAAGTACAGCAGTGCAGTTAACAAATAACACAACAAAGGAACAGGATACATCCTTTTGACAAAGTATGTGCACACCATGGCATACAACAAGAGTACAAACCATTTTTTAAATGTAAAAATAATTACTTATATGGTCATAGAACCTATTTTGTGGTAGGTTACAAATGTCAATAGTGACAAAAGGGTTTATTTTCTTTCCTCCTAGACCACTTTATGATAGAACCTTAGATGGTACAGCAGCCACTACACTGAGAAACGATCCGTCCTCGGAAAAGTCGGGTAGCACTTGTTATTCACACCGGGACAATCTGATTCAACAGACGTGGTTTAGCTGCTAAAACCAAGTTATGGAAAGCATGGTGGCAGTTGACCCCGGTTGCTCTAAAGCCATTCGGTATGCGTCGGTCATGCATACAAGTGAACCCTAAAGTTTAAAGTTGAAAGAACGCATTGCGTAGAGCTGTGTCATTGGCTAGTGGCTTACAACGTAACGTTTCAATCAGCCGCCATATTAGGAAGCCAAACCCCTCTTTCATTCTGTTAATAAAGACTGGCTACACTTCCAGGGTAGTTTTCGGATGTGACCAGTTGTTGTTGAGCGCCTGAATATAAATCGCGAGATCTGCATAAGCATTATCTAGGTTTAGTTTGTGTACTGTCACTCGTACGGGTTATTTATCTACTCTTCCACAATGGCGACCGCGACTGCAACTCCGACCGGCCAGCGAAGCACGTGCGGCAGCGGTACGCCGCTGAGCCCGACTAGGATATCCAGACTTCAGGAAAAACAACAGCTCAGGGACCTGAACGACCGCTTGGCCGTTTACATCGACAAAGTCCGTAGTTTGGAGTCTGAAAATGATGTACTGCACCTGCAAATTAACGAAAAGGAAGAAGTGAGGAGTCGGGAGGTAACCGGACTGAAAGCCCTGTATGAGACTGAGCTAGCCGACGCCAGAAGGTGTTTGGATGACTCCTCCAAGGAGCGGGCCTGGCTGCAGATTGAGTTGGGAAAGATCAAATCTGAGCATGAGCAGCTTCAGCAAAGGTAGCCCGCAACACTTCAGTCATGTTCTAAAGTATCTTACAGACGTGCGCTCCGGTCGATTAGCTAGAGACCATATGCTGATTGATTTGATTTTCGAGCCATTTTCACCACATTACGCACGCAAGTTCAGGGGGGTTACGTTTTCTCGTTTGACGAGGGCGTCGCTCAAACTCGGCCTATTGAAAAGTGCTTTGTTTTCATTTTCACTGCTCTTTAGTTAGTTACACTTCAGTTCTGTATCAAATAACATGCACTGATGCAAATTAAGAATGCTAAAAATGATGTTTTGAAATAATAGTATCTGTCTATTTTGTTGAAAGAGAATAGCTGTCAGATCTATGTCAAATTCTAGACAACTAGATTATCATATAGGCTGTAAAAAATCCGTTTATTTCGAGGAATATACCTGTACCTGAGGAATATATCACTGGGACAGAATTGAAATGCTTTTGGACTTTCATGAAGAAAGTGGCAAATAGTTTTTGGGTGTGTTTCGTTTTTTTGTATAATTGAAGTGTTACACATAAATACTGTTTTGCAGAGGAAATATGCATCAGACACATGTAAATTACATAATTTTGTTATCCGAATTGTATGAATTTTTGTGTTTATAGTGATTTGTTTGCACAGCACCCTTGAATGTAAGCTCTTTCATGTGCCTTTGGCTGTGTGGGAAACAACACTAGCTGAAAAATAACTTTGACAGACTGGTAACAACAGTGTTACGGGGCTCCACAGTTACTTCTGAATGAATGTACCATATATACTGCTCCACCGATGCCCATGTTCCACACGTGTTAATCAATCCAAGCTACCATGTTTGGCACTGCTGAGTGAACAGAGGAAGTACTGTGTCAAGTACTTTTGACAGTACAAGGCAGGTGGCAGTAACAGCCCGTGTTGGCCTGTGGCTTGGCCAGATGACGTGATTCTTTCTAATGATTTAAAAACTCATACATTGTATCTTGGTACTACCTGGATTATGCGGTACTTACATTACATGCATTAAAGAGGCTATTTTCAGGTTCATATTTCTATTTTAGGTGTTTGCTAGAAAAGGTTTACATGCCTCAATTTTCCAAAACACATTGTTCTTCTTATACGGTTAAGGCATTGCAGCAGTTAGTGCAGGACTATACAGCAGTGTAGGACTGTTACAAGAGTGTCATTGTTTACTGATTTGGGAGCTAAACAATGTCCCAGTAACAATATTGTCAAACAAAATGTCCTGCATTCTTTTTTTTTGTTGTTGTTGTGAAGAGTGATGAGCACTATTATCAGCACTATTTATTTACATTTACTTAATTCTGATATAATGCAGGGTTAGTTTAATGAATAATGCGTCATATTTTATTTTTATATTATTAACTAAAATCTGTGACGCTGTCCAGAGATCAGATGGCCGGACTGAATTTATGAACTCACATTTTGTTTAAGTTGAATGAAGCAACCTACTCCTCCCTGTGCTGCTGCTCCGAGCCCAAGACGAGCCCAAAACCACTTATCAGAGTCCATTTATATGCAGAACATATGAGAAAAATAAAACAATGTTAATTCTGTTCTTAATTTCTTTGTTCTTGTTTCTGTGTTTTTTTATTTCTTAAAAAATATCAAAAAGAACCAATAACAATAATAGCGCTGGACCGAAAACGTAGTGTAGTACCACCGTTAAAACCGTGATAATACCCAGTTTGGATGGTGACACGGTGTACAAACTTAAACCGGTCTGATTATATGCTAAATGAATGAACCAGCGTGTTTTTTAGGAGCAGGCGTAGAGAGCTAGCAGCTTGCCTCTAGTTAATGGGAGTCTGGGGATAGCTGATTAGTTAAGTGGCACAAGGTGGTGAATTAGTTAATGACCATTTATTTTTAGATGTAGCCATATCCTTACTTGTTGTGGGCCTCAGGTGTTTTAAAAAGCTTAGTGGCCCTGTCTTAAAATGACTTCAGAACAGGAAGAGCCGGTTTTTGATTAAACTGCTGCAACTTATTGTCTGCATTTGAAGTATCTCTGGCTAGTTTCCCTGCGAGCTGATGTTTGTCCGTAGAATGTGAGAAAGAAGACATACCACGATACATTCCACTCATAGTTTGTCCGCTTGAGCAGCAGTCCCACGCATAGGCATACTTTAGAAAAAAATAACTGGCTTTCACGCCGGCAGAGCTCTTCCAACAGACTCTACCCATAAACCCATCGAAGCAGTTCCACTTTTGACTTGTAACCCATACGTTGAAGACCTGTCTTTCTTTTCTTTTTTCCCCTCAGTGAGCCAAACAAGGCCACCATAATGTGTGTGTAAAGTGTGAGACAAGATAGCATGCCAGTGCAGCAAAAGCAAAGGAGGTAGATAGATAGATAGATAGATAGATAGATAGATAGATAGATAGATAGATACTTTACTGATCCCGAGGGAAAGTCAAGTGATCCCGAGGGAAATTCAAGAAAATGTTGTTTCCGCCCGGTATTGCGTGTTAGACGAACACGATAACCACTACACTATGGAAACTGGCAAAAAACAAAAAAAAGAAGGTATACCCAGTGATGGATAGATAGACTCTTATGTTTTCTTTTTTTAAGTCAAGAAAAGAAGCAAATTAAGAACATACATAACATTGCTTTGCTTTGTACTCCATATAAATTAATATTCTTTTTTTAGCAAACTGCAACAGCAGTTGTTATTGTAGACTGCTTCTGTGATGATAAAGTTGTAAAGCAAAATAAGTTGGGGCAGGTAGGCTGCCAAAGGCTGCTCTGAGTGATTTGAAAGCGAGTTTCTTAACGATAGTTCACATGATGTTTTCAGATGATGTCTTGTCGTTAACTCGTGTTTCAGAACCCATCCCTACATGTAAGACAACAGCATGTGTGTCTCGCCCTGTGCACGCATACATCAGTTTGGTTTGTCTGAACAGCCATAACCCCAGTGAGGTTTGGGATTGGTTTCAACATGTATCAGATCTTTTATCTCTGACCAGCAGTCATCACAATCACACACTAGCGTCCACATGCACTCACCATGGCTTGCCCTTCACCTTTCAGCTACAACAAGAAGGATTCTGAAGCAGCTGGAGCCCAGGCCAGACTGAGGGACTTGGAGGCTCAGCTGAACTCTAAAGAGGCCATGCTGGCTACAGCACTGTCTGAGAAGAGAGGTCTGGAAGCCACACTGGCTGACCTGCGAGAACAACTACAGGAGGTACAGCACTGCTGAAGCATTTTCCTTTCTTTGTACCTGTTCATTTGAAAAGGTGGGTAGATAAATAGATAGATATCTAATTGATCCCTTGGGATCAGTAAAGTAGCTATCTATCCATCTGCTTCTTGTGAAGTAGAGAGATTAATGTTGCTGTTGAGAGATGGATGTTATATTATCTGCTATTTGTCATTGAAGTTAAGTTGATGTGGTATTTTCTTATTATACACTTTCTCAACCTGATAACCATTTTCCATTCATCCAGACTTTTTTCCAAAGCGCTACTTGTTGATTTTTGTGTGTCTTAAGCTGGATACAGGTCTCACTCAGGCCAAGAAGCACCTTGCTGATGAGATGCTGCTGCGTGTTGACTTGGAAAACCGCTGCCAGAGTCTGACAGAGGAAATGGACTTCCGTAAGAACATGCATGAAGAGGTGAGAGTTTGACATTTCATTAAGTCACGGTCTCGGGCACTAGGACTAGATACTGGACAGGTAACACTGACTTTTACCACTTGGTGTTGCATGTGATTCAGCTGCTCCATGTGGAACATGATGAGAGCCCATGAGTTTGAGTGCAGCAGCACCATAATCCATCAGGACAGCTGTGACACATTGTGTTTTTTTATTTTCCAATTCAACTTAATTTTTCTTCTTCTAAAGTTTAACATCAAAATAATAAAGAAAATTGGACTTCTACCAAGTGCAGCTAGACAAAAGACAACACCTGACAAATGTTGGTTCGTCTAGTTGCATGAAATGAAAATGAATTAACTAGTTCAAGCTTGTACACAAAACCTAACCAGTAAAACTGAAAGCCATCCAACCCCAAACTTTTGGCAAGAATGCATCACTTACACATCAAAATATAGGAATATGTAGCACAGGTATAAGAGTACCAGAATTCCCCATTACAAGGATGCCTGTCTAAAATAATGGAGCCAGCAAAAGCTTGATGAGCTTGAATTTTCTGTGGGGTTACAAGTACTGATTAAATGTCATAATTTTTTATTCAATCACTACGTTTTTTTTTTGTTTTTTTTTTAATTTTATGTGTGCGGCAGGAAGTGAAGGAGGCCATGCAGCGGTACGAGACTCGACTGGTGGAGGTGGACTCTGGGAGGAAAGAGGAGTATGAATATAAACTGACTGAGGCCCTGGCTGACATGAGGGCTCAGAATGAAGAGCAGATCCGGATTTACAAAGACAACATGGAGAGCACCTACGTGGCCAAAGTATGAACACACGTGCACACAACACCGTCTCAGTACACGTTCCCCTTTCCCATTATAGTCCTTCCCATGTGAAAGAGCTGACTGAAACTTGTGACAGGAGGTGCAGCTGCTGGATGTTACAGGACGCATGTGGAACAGCAAATTTCTCTTGAAAATAACAAGTAAATATGACAATATACTGTAAATCATCACTACAAACTAGACTATACTGTGTGAGTACTTTATGTTCAAAGTATGCAGATCATATGTGATCAACATTCTGACACCATGGGCGTTAATGTACAATTTGTCAATATAGAACATCCTCCAGGAGGACTTTTCATCAGATGTTGGACTTCCAGTAGAGTATTAGGGTGAGCACTTCAGCAACACCTCAGGTGATGGGGTCTGGCCCACAGTGGGTGTTTCAGTTTATCCCAAAGATGTTGGATGGGCTTCAGCTGACTACCTGTTGACACAGTGTTGGAAACAACGCTTTTGTTTGAAATTTCACTGTATGCTGGAGCCCATCCAGACATGCATAGGTCAGTCAAAGTCAGGTCAAAAGGAATTTTCCTTTGGAACACTTAGTCCAACACTACATGGAAAGTATTGGGGAACCTGTCTCCAACAGAGACCATCATTTTTTCCATCATTTCTGTTGGAATTTTTGCCCATTCATGCAGTAGGGCAATAGTGAAGTCAGGCACCGATGTTGGACGAAAGGCCTGGCTGACAATCTCTGTTCCGGTTCATCCACAAATGCGTTGTGTGGTTAACTGGCTTGAGGTCAGGGCTCTGTGCAGGCCAGTCAGGTTCACACCAAACCCATCCAACCATGTCTGGAATAAAAGAGTCCCTTTCCCAGACTGTTGCCACAAAGTTGGAAGCATAGCATTGTCCAAAATGTCTTGGTGTGCTAAAGCATTAAGATTTCCCTTCAGAACCAGATTCAGAATTCCTTTATTTATCCCCGAGGGGAAGTTCTTCTTTCATACAGACGTTGCACATTGCAATATTCCCGACCAAGAAAAGAAAAATATAAAATAGGATAAAACCTAAAATAAGTGGAAAAATATAAAATATCAGGGATTTACATGTATCTGTACATTTACACGTTTCCGGGGAAAAGTATGTGTCCGTTATAGTGCAGAGTCTAATATTTTGATGGCGACAGGCAGGAATGATTTCCTGTGTTGCTCTGTGGTGCATCGTGGGAAACTGGAAGTAAGGGGTGGAGCCCAACCCCTGAAAAACAGCCCCACAAAGAGGTGTGTGTGGATACTTGTGTATCTATACATTGTATGTTATGGCCTGTTTTGACATCGCTGCAGTCTTGACAAGGTTGATCCTGCAATGCATTTTTATCCAAGGTGTCTGACCAGGTAGAATGTTATATCAGGTGTGACGTGAACTTCTGTAAATGATAGACAGCATGTTCATTTTTATTTTCTTTTTTCGGTTTTATTACTGCCGCATAACCGTTTTCATGCACTGTTTTGAAAAAGGTTGTTCTTTTTCAAGAATATGATTTTCCACGATAGTATTTCTTTTTGCTTTGCTTTTTTAAAATTTTTTTACACTTGTGTTCATTTTCTTGATAATCTGAAGAGTTCTGAAAACACAGCACCAATTTTTTTGTGTAATCTATCAAATCACAAAAGGGGGAAAGAAAAACAAGATGTGATTATTTGTCAGCAACCAAATCACAAGGGAAATGCATGTGGTCAAACAACTACGACATCATAAATTATACAAAGGCCATTATTATTGTAATAATCATTATTTTGACAGTGATCTGAAACTGAAATGATGTGTGTAAGAAAGCCAGCGTACAAGCAGCTGTTTACTTCCTGTGTGTCAGGAAGTGGCTGACACTGCTCAGTTCCTCCTTTTGAAGCTGATGAGAAGGAAACAACGTTGATGTTGGTTGTTTCTCTGTCGATGTCCAGCTGGAGGATCTGCGTCAGTTGTCTGAGATGAATGGGGCATCGGCCAACATGGCCCGCGAGGAGCTGAACGAGTCCAGCCTGAGGATCGAGAGCCTTACGGCCCAGCTGTCAGGACTGCAGAAGGAGGTTGACTTTTTGTCTTTCTGTTATTGTTATGTTACTTATTGACCTGTTCACAGCAGCAACAGGTTTACCTTTCAATGCTAGAACTACAAGGTAAACGGCAGAAAAACTGCTTTCACGTTGCAAAGTAATCTACCAAATTAGCCAATGCAGTCTCTCACTGAATGCTGTTGTATTGCTTTGATGTAAATCTGTCCAGTAGCCACCTTTGTCTGAGCAGCGGTCCCAATACTGAACAGTCACATCATCAATTTCACATCTTTGGATCCAACTTTATGTTCACATTGTTTGCTTGACTGACTGAGTTTACACATAAGGTCCAGTGTATAATATAATAATATTTACATTAGTGCATCACTTGTAACTTTTTAAGGCTTTGAAGAAAAACTTAGCCCAGTAAATACCACACCTTCAGTATCTTTTTGTTACACATGATAGAGTTCACTTGATCTGTGACGTGAGTGTCATTGCCAGCTCAGACTGTGACCTTCTCGTCTGTACCCAGACCCGCAATTGGCGCGATCGTATAGTGGAGCTGGAGGCAACTTTGGCTCAGGAGAAAGACGCAAGCCGCAAGCTGCTGGCAGACAAAGACCGCCAGGTGGCTGAGATCCAGGCCAAGATGCAACAACAGCTGAATGAGTACGAACAGCTGCTGGATGTTAAACTGGCTTTGGACATGGAGATCAATGCCTACCGCAAACTTTTGGAGGGAGAAGAAGAAAGGTGAGGACCCAGAAAGTTTACAAACAGTGATGGCATCAGTTAAAGTTTCTGCTACACCAGCTGAGCTTGCTTAGTGATGGTGGCGTTCCCTCTTCCTCAGACTGAAGCTGTCTCCCAGTCCCTCATCTCGCGTCACGGTATCTCGAGCCTCATCCAGCAGCCGCAGCGTGCGCACCACTCAGGGAAAGAGGAAACGCATTGATGTGGAGGAACAGGAAGCCAGCAGCTCAGTGTCCATCACTCATTCTGCCTCGGCCTCAGGACCCATCTGCGTTGACGAGATTGACACTGATGGCAAGTTCATCAGCCTTCAGAACAGCGGAGATGAGGTGAGCTGACCCGTTAAGACATTTTTAGTTACTTGATGTTAATGTGGAGATGCAACTAAAAATCAAGTATAACCTGTTCTATATACATGTCAGACTTGATTTGTCTTCACTGCGTCTGTCTCAGGATCAGGCCATGGTGGGTTATGAGGTGATTAAGACGATTGGAAATGCTGTAGCCACTTACAAGTTCACACCCAAATATGTCCTGAAGGCTGGCCACAAAGTCACGGTAAGAATTTGTCTGCAGGCACATTTTGCTAATTTTTTGCTGAACTTGTTGAGGGGTCAGAGTTTTGCCACAGTAGAAATCACTGCCATGTAATTTTTCAAATTTTAAGTTTAAAATGTGAGAAAATTGAACATGCACGTGCAAGAGCTTTGTCTACAGATGGATTTCTGTCAAAAGTCAATTATTTGTTCTGTTATAGTCCGTCAGTTTTTACCTTATGCGAAGGGGATGTACAAATACCATTTAGAAAAATGTTCCTGGGGAGCGTGCCTCTGGATCTACCACTGTAGCACAAGAGGTTAAAAACAACAGACACAGGTCACACATCTTTAAGTTAGCACGAGTTATCCGTTAATACAGGAGAGAGGTTAAATTGCATTCACTCAGTGTGAATACTGTGTGGAATGTGAGCATGATTGTGTGTCTGTGTTTGCTGTGTGTAGATTTGGGTGTCTGATGCAGGTGTGAGCTCTAAACCTCCCACAGACCTGGTGTGGAAGAACCAGACCTCCTGGGGTTCAGAGGAAGATGTACATGTGGTGCTGATCAACCCTCAGGGAGAGGTGACACCTTACACACATCTAGCCATCATGCCACTCCTTGTGCTCTGCCCTCTGTGTTACATACATCTCTAGACTAGTATAATCATCACCAATATATGATTGGTGATGATATATTGGTATAATCATCACCAATCTGTACTGACACTTAAGTATGTCTGGGAGAAAAAGCAAAAGCACATGTGGAGAGATTATTATTTATTATTATTGTAATATTTGTAAATGTATGTGTGGACAGGAAGTGGCAAAGCGAACCACAACATACAAGACAGCAGGAGAACCGGGTGAGGAAGATGACAGTGGGATGGAGGCCTCTGAGGAAGACCTCGTCCACCAGCAGGTCAGGCTACCAGCCACACTACAGTCAGGTGTAACTGAAACTACAAATGCATATGCATTTACAAACACTTAAATGGACACATGCGTCATCTGAACACATTTTTTTGGGGGGAAAACTCAGCTCTGTATCATGCACAGTCATAAGAAAAAGATCAGCTGGTAATCTTGCAGTGATGCACAGAGAGGAAGTTCTGTCTGACTCCAAGGCTGCAAGCAGGGTTTAAAGGAAGGCTATCTGACCATGTTGGGGAATAAACTTATAACTTTGGAGATTATATTTTACTATTACTTCAGATAAGGTGATAGTGTATTTTAAAACCATCTGTGGCATTGTGTTATGAATGGTACTATTAATGTTTGTGTGCAGGGAGCTCCTCAAACTGGCAAGAGAGGCTGCACCATCATGTGATCTCACTGACCAACCAACCAACCAGCCAGCACCACCTCCTCCTCTGAGCCCAGCCAGTCTGCTGCCAACTGTAATTCTACAACTATTTTTCTATCTTTTGTAGTGTGTTTGAATAAAATGTATCGAGTTTATCTTTTTATTTCTCACAGAAATGCAGACTTTTTGTAGATGACAAACAAAAATAACATGGTTACGGAACAAAATGTGTATTTGTAGTTCAGTTCTTTAAAAAAAAAAAAAAGAAAAAGAAAAATTTTAACAAGTAGCTAAACTCAAGATGGGCCGTCTTTCAGAAAACAATTACTTTTGCTATGTTATTTTTTAAAATCTGTTTTAATTTTGTTATTTTATATTTGATATTATCATTATTATAAATGATATATTTTAGGCTTTTAAGTAAGGTTGTTTTAAGACATTTGATGTTTTTTTTATTTTTGTTTTTTGTTTTTTGGATTTGCTGTAAACCTACTGTATGATATCAAAAAATAAAATAAAAATATAAGTAGTACTAAAAAGGACAAGTACACTAAAAGTTCAACAGTAACAGGAGTTCATCTAATTGATTACCTCCTCCCATCAGTGGTCAAAATGCCATTCTTCTAGTATCTTTAGGGAAAGAAAACAAAAAACATGAAAAGCTTAAAATACCAAGATTGTATGATTGTATCCATGAGGAAGTCAGCAGACATTTAGGTTTGTTAGCATTTGTTGAGTTACCTTAAAGCCCCATATGTGTGTCATTTGAAACTTTGGCATTGGTCACACTGTCATGTCTGATCTTTTTCTGCAAATAAAAGCTTGTGCCATCAGAACAATCTGACAGATGTTACAATCACACTTTACACCCGGAGGCTGTAATGTAATTGAATGCAGCAAGTTAAAACCTTGTGGAGTAAGTATTGCACCACTAAGAAGTGCTGATTGTATCCTTTTGATATTTGAAGTGCTTAAAGTACCTTCTGTATTGGTGTGTTTATTATGCATGCTATCACTGTAATCTTTGTAGTTCATTGAGTAAATGTTGTTCTCATGTAAATGTGTTTGACTTTTTTCATTTCAACAGTACTATGTAGAAGACAGGCTTAGTTACAGTATGAAATAGATGTATTAATAATGTATTTTTACATTAATGTAATAGTTTTATTTACGTAAATGTTTTATATTCCACCAGTGTCGGAATTCTAATTGCTTCAATGCATTACAAATATAAAATACATTAAAAGCACAACACCAAAATAGGGGGGGCTACCACTATGGGCGAGAAGCAGAGTACCCCTTGCCTGTCAATCGTAGGGCTGACACACAAACAGACAACCACACACATCAGAATCAGAATCAGAATCAGAATTCCTTTATTAATCCCTGGAGGGAAATTCTTCACATGCACGCCTAGGAGCAATGTAGAGTAGCCAGTTAACCTAAAGTGCATGTTTTTGGGATTGTGGGAGGAAGTCGGAGTAGAAAACCCACGCAGGCACGGGGACAACATGCAAACTCCACACAGAAGGGCCCAGACCGGGATTCGAACCTGGGACCCTCTTGCTATGACAGCGACAGCGCTAACCACTACACCACCGTGCCGCCATACTGTATGTATTTCTGTAAAAACTTCAATCCCCTCTTGTTGGGGGCTCTTTAGTTAGCCAGTTTTCTTGTTACTGCTTTTTTACTCGCTGCCAACATTATTTTGATACAGTTAGTTATGAATGAG
Source organism: Scatophagus argus (assembly GCF_020382885.2). NCBI lineage: Eukaryota > Metazoa > Chordata > Actinopteri > Scatophagidae > Scatophagus > Scatophagus argus. Next base: position 19,578,303 of record NC_058512.1, on the reverse strand, counting down.
CTATTCCCAAGATGTACTGCTCAGTTCTCAAAAGCCATTACTGAAGTCATCTTTTCTACTATTTCCATCCCAACAAGGATGAGAGTTGGGCAGTCCCAGAAGATGTGGAAATGATCTGCATGGGAGTCTCTGACTAAATTTGTTTTATTTTCAGAGTGATGAAAAATCTGATCATATTCTGATCAAAATCACTCCGCTGACCTGAACTCAAAGTGCATAGCTGGGTTTTACAAATGTTCAAACAGTTCTCTTCTGAAATGGTTAACTTTTTTCTTCCATTTAGGTTTAATATAAAGTGTTGAAATCCCTATGTGTAACTGTAAACATGGATAGATTCTAGCAATCAGTTTTCTCTTGGGCTTAGATTTATATGCATCAATCAGAATGTTAATGAGGTCTGTGTTGCATTCTTCTGTTGTTTTTATTTATCTAGGTCCAAGGGCAATAAAGACCATCTATTTAAGTCTGCCTTTATTCCTTTTATAATTGGCATGTAGATCATAGTATAAATATTAAATAAATCTTTAGGAATTTTGATTACCACATATTTAATAACGCGAATGTTCCAACTGAAGCTAAAAAGTTTACCTTTTTGTGTTGCGGGTGTATAATTGTATGAGATCATTTGCATTTTGTGTAAATATATATTTATAACCTGAATAATAATATTTTCAGACAGGACAATAATTTAGAAAGACTCGAATTGGGCTAGGAAAGAGTGATCAGTACATCATATGCATAAAAGCATTAAACTCATGAATCATGTCGTGTCATATTATCTCTTATTTTTTGATCTTCTCTAATAGCTTGTGTGAGTAGTTTGATAAATATAAATAAAGATAAATAAAGCAAACAGGGCCAGACTTAAGGGGTACCCTTGTCAGCAACTTCTTTCAAGTGGCACTGGATAAGTTAAACTGCCACTAATTTTTATTCTGGCTGTGGAGGAGTAGCATCAGATGGCCACCTATCTTGAGCCGGGGTCTGCTCCAAGGTTTCTGCCTTCTAAAAGGCAGATTTTCTTCGCCACTGTCGCCAACTGCATGCTCAAGGGGGAATGTTGGGTTCTCTATTTTACAATTTAATTAAAGAGTTTGGTCTAGACCTGCTCTAATTGGAAAGTGTCATGAGATAACTGTTGTTGTGAATTGGCGCTGTATAAATTGAATTGAATTGAATATAGTCTGTAGTCAGAATTTAGATCTGATATTGGCCTGTACGAACCGCACTCAGACTTATCCTTACCCATCTTTGGAATTACAGAAATGATTGCTTGTCTCCAGGATACAGGTATTTCTCTGGTTTTTAGTGTAAAATTAAAGCATTTCAATAATACTGGTGATAGTATCACTTTGAATACCATGCTGCTGGAAATCCACCCAAACCTGGCATTTTATTTCTTTTGAGTCTAGGAATGGTGTTAACAAGTTCTTGTTTTGTTATCTTCTTCTGTTCTGTTCCAATGGACAACAGGTCCAATGAATTCAGGAGGTTTATAATGCTTGAAAGCTCAGCACTATTTCGTATATATGTACAAATCCTTACAGTCATTTTCAAAAGAGCATTGCATTTTTTTAATATGTGACATTTTACCAGATTGTGTATCTTTAATTTGTGAATGGATCTTTTGTCCTGTTGCCTTCTTATTGTCCAAGCTAATCATTTTTTTAGCCTTTGGTCCATTGTCACGATACAACACCTGCATGGTCTGAAATGACTTTAACCTCTATTTCACATTTTATGATTCTGTATATCTCTGAATTAAACATGAAGAAACAGTCATTTCTTGAGTATACACTATGTGGATGGGAGAAAAATTAAAACTGCCTTTTGTTGGATGAATTTCCATCCACATATCCATCACACCTGTTTTTTGACAGTGCTTGTCTCTGGATTTATTCTTTTTGTTAAGTTAGTCATGGGAGGGTTGCAATTCCACTCTCCACCACAAATGAGAACCCCTTAAGTTTCTTCAGCATTTAAATCAAATATTGTGTTGATATGTACTGTATCAGTACCTGGGGATCTATCCACATTTAATAAATTAATGTCACCAATTTATGATCGGTGTATCCTTTTAGTAAAATGTATCATCAGCCGGTATCAGTTATCTGTGTGAAGAGCTGGAATGTCACTTTATTTGAAATTAATATTGCTGCACCTCTCACCTGTGCATGTTTATAGGAAGAGTAGTAGGTATTTTTAAAAACTAAAGATTTAACTTCTAGTGTTCCTTATCACATAGATGAGTCTCTTGTCAAAAGACTGTGTGTTGTTTTTCTCTTTTCACTTTAATTATTAATTTATTTCTTTTGATGGGATTTAACATTTAAAGCAGTTACTTTGTACTCCTGATTTAACATCCTATCCCATAAGTCTAATGTGCATCTTATGTTCCACCACTGACCTGAAAATGTGAAAAGAGAAAAAAAGCTTGTGCACACAATAAAACAACAGATGCACTCTTATATACTCATATGAGAATTATTAGAACTCACCATTAGTTGCTTTTGAACATTTTCCGTTTCCAAAATATTGCGGTCCTAAATGTATTTTAATAATATTTTGAGCCAACAGCAAATCCACATACAAGAACAGGACTAATATACAGCCGGTATTCAGTGGTAATGCACCCTATGTAACTTTCCTACACATATGTATGTCTGTGTACTCACAGTCTGATTGGCAATATTTTCATATTTTAATTGTCTCTGTGCAGCACAGAAACAGCACTGGTTAAAGTTACAAATGACCTCCTCATGGCATCAGACCACGGGCTTGTCTCCATACTCGTTCTACTGGATCTCAGTGTTGCTTTCGACACAGTAGACCACAACATTTTATTACACAGATTAGAACATGAGACTAGGATCACAGGGACTGCGCTACGCTGATTCAAATCATATTTAACAGACAGATTTCACTTTGTTCACGTTAATGATGTTTCCTCTTCACATTTAAGGGTTAACCTCGGTGTTCCACAAGGTTCAGTGCTTGAGTCGATCCTGTTCACCTTATACATGCTCCCTCTAGGAAATATTATTCAGAAACATGGCATAAACTTTCATTGTTATGCTGATGACACTCAGCTGTATTTATCCTTAAAGCCTGAAGAAACAGAGCCGTTGGCCAGACTCCAGGCATGTCTTAAGGACATAAAGGACTGGATGACCGCCAATTTCTTATTATTAAACTCAGACAAAACTGAGATCATTGTTCTACGCCCCAAACACCTTAGAACTAGAACTTTCTCTGGACAGCATTACTTTGGCCTCCAGTACGACTGCGAGGAACCTCGGCGTTATCTTCGATCAGGACGTGTCATTTATCCATCACATTAAACAGACCTCTAAGACCGCCTTCTTTCATCTCTATAATATTGCTAAGATTAGGAGTGTCCTCTCTCAGAGTGATGCTGAAAAACTTGTCCATGCTTTCGTTACTTCAAGGCTGGACTACTGCAACTCACTATTGTCAGGATGTCCAAATTACTGTATTAATAGCCTGCAGCTGATCCAGAATGCAGCAGCTAGAGTTTTGACAGGAATCAGTAAAAGGGATCACATCTCCTCCATCTTAGCTTCTCTCCACTGGCTTCCGGTAAAATTCAGAATAGACTTTATAATTCTCCTACTTATATATAAGGCCCTAAATGGACTAGCCCCATCATACCTGCAGGATCTAATAGTCCCATATATTCCCAATAGATCACTCAGATCACAGAGCGCAGGTTTACTTACAGTTCCCAGAATTCATAAAAGTAGAACGGGAGAACGAGCCTTTAGCTATCAGGCACCCCTGCTGTGGAACCAGTTGCCAATCTGAGTTTGACAGAGTTTGGCAGACACCACCTCCACTTTTAAGACTAAACTTAAAACCTTTCTGTTTTGTAAAGCATATAGTTAGCCTCAAACAAAGTGTGTAGGCCTGGTAGGCGTAGTTACAGTCGCTTCTTGACAGACAGCCACGGGTAGAATAGGTCTGACTAACTGTTAATCTTTAAATCTCTATCATAGCTACGCTGCTATAGGCCTATGCTGCCGGGGGACACAAACGTGATCCACCGAGCAGTTCCCCCACCTCCCTAATACCACTACCATGTCTACTCCCCCACCTCTTCTTGTCTTCTTCCTCTCCCCTCTTCTCCCCTCATCAGATCAACATATAATTCATTACCTCCAGACCTCTAGACTGGATTACTGTAACTCCCTTCTATCAAGCTGCCCCAATAAATCCATAAAGACTCTACAGCTAATCCAGAACACTGCAGCACGACTACTGACAAGAACCAGCATGAGAGATCATATTTCTCCTGTAAAGGCTTCTCTGCATTGGCTACCTGTAAAATTCAGGATAGATTTTAAAATTCTCCTCCTTACTTATAAAGCCCTGAACGGTCAGGCACCATCCTATCTTAAAGAGTTAATAGTACCCTATTATCCCACCAGAGCTTTGCGTTCCCAAAATGCAGGGCTACTTGTGGTTCCTAGAGTCCTCAAAAGTAGATTGGAAACCAGAGCCTTTAGTCATCAAGCTCCTCTACTATGGAACCATCTTCCGGTTTCGGTCCGGGAGGCGGACACCCTCTCTATATTTAAGAGTAGACTACAAACTTTCCTCTTTGATAAAGCTTATAGTTAGGGCTGGCCTAGGCCGGCCCCTAGTTATGCTGCTATAGACTTAGACTGCCGGGGGCCCTCCCGTGACGCACTGAGCTCTTTCTTCCTCTCCCTCTCCTTCTGCACACATTCATGTCCCATTAATGCATATTACTAACTCAACTTCTTCCCTGGAGTCCCTGTGCTTTCTTGTCCCGCAGATTCCTATCGATCATGACTGGACCTCCTGCTGCGGTCCTGCTGTCGTCCTGCTCAAAACCTACTGCGATTACTACTGTTTAGTCATAATCTGATTTAAATCTGTTACGACTCAGTACAGCTACTACCATTATTGTTACTACCATTGTTATCAAAATCACCATAATACCTTCTGTATACTTCATTGTCATTATCATTATCTACATTCCGATACTTCTGGTATTATTACTGCTGCTATGCATCTCTGCTTGTGTGCTCCTTCTCTCACACCCCACCCCCTCTGCCTCTCTCTCTCTTTCTCTCTCTCTCTCTTTCGCTCTCTCTCTCTCTCTCTCTCTCTCTCAACCCAACCGGTCAAGGCAGATGGCCGCCCATCTTGAGCCGGGGTCTGCTCCGAGGTTTCTGCCTTCTAAAAGGCAGATTTTCTTTGCCACTGTTGCCAAATGCTTGCTCAAGGGGGAATGTTGGGCTCTCTCTATTTACAATTTAATTAAAGAGTTTGGTCTAGACCTGCTCTAATTGCAAAGTGTCATGAGATAACTTTTGTTGTGAATTGGCACAATATAAATAAACTGAATTGAATTGAATTGAATTGAATTATTTTATGTCACTAACTGTGTGTCCAGTTCTCCTCGTAGTTTTGTGTCTCTCCCTCCCTTTCTTTCTCTCTCTGTATCTCTCTGCAGGTCTCTCTCCATCCAGATCTACATGTTGAACTGCATCCGGCCCTCTGACAAACCCAGTGTCTACTGTCAACATCTGCCCATGTCATTGTTCTATGTAGTGATATTATAACTAACTTAAACAACATATCAGCTAAAAAACAAATACATACAATACATAGTCTTCAGAATTCCAATTATAACAACCTGTCATGTCTGTCCTTGTAATTTATGATGTTTACTGCATGTATGTTTCTCTCTCTCTCTTTCTCTCTCTCTCTCTCTCTTTCATCCTCTCTGTCCTGTCTACCTCTTTTAAATTGAAGTTAAACTGAAATTAAATTGAATGGTACAGTACATCTACTCATGGGGAAAATGTCAGACCTTTCTGTGAGCACACAGACTATGTTACTGCTCGTTTCATCGCCATGACTTCTTTCATAGCGAAAAACAGAAAGGAAAGTTGTGATAGCTTCTTCTGTAACTGGTTCTCTCTGCAGTGGGCAGTCGTGGATCAGCGGTTAGGGTGTCGGACCCGTAACCGGTGGATCGCTGGTTCGATTCCCCGTCCCGGTGTCCATGGCTGAGGTACCCTTGAGCAAGGTACCTAACCCCCACTGCTCCCCGGGCGCTGCACGCGGTCGCCCACTGCCCCGGGTTTGCTGTGTGTGTATGCACGTCACTTGGGTGGGTTAAATGCAGAGAACAAATTTCGTTGGAGTGAGTTCCCTCCAATGACAAAATATGTCACTTTAATCTTTAATCTTTAACTTTAATCTGTAAGTGAATGTGTTAAGTATGATGAGGCAATTTAATTCAATTCAATTCAATTCAGTCACTTTACAGTTAGAGCAGGTGCTGAAATTTATACAGACCCTTGAACTGAACTGTGCCAATGGGTGATTGTGGTAGGTTTTGTGGTATCAGCAATTTTATTGATGTCAAAAAATATATAACACTAAATCATAATGAAACATTTGTTTACACCCCCGACATTTCCACAAACATTCACTTAAGAACAGAGAGGAGTGCCAAGTTAAAAGAAGTCTATCCATTACTATGAGTGACATTAGGTTGGCATTAGAATGATCTCTATCATTATGCACACTGATTTTATGCACGTTATTTTGCACATTTGATTAACTGATTTGTGTTAAAATACAACATTATGTTAATACAGGCTGCAGGAATGGGATGTACAAATTGGGTGTGGATGGATAGATAGATAGATCTTTTTAAAAAAAATAAAATAAATAATAATAAAGCTTACTACCATGATTATTAAAATGCTATTACTTCTCATAGTTTAAAGCATAATGTTATTGCCCTTTAGTTTTTCAGTCATCAATATTATCTTCTTTCTTTACCATTTCCAGACCCTGATCAGCAGAACACTGTAGTGCAGGGCCACAACCTGTTGCACCATCTACTGGTAGCTACAGAGTACAAAACGAAAACATGAGGCATGAGCGGCTTAAATTCTCAGGCTGTTATGAGGAATATGTACAGTTAGGATGACACCGAATTTATGTGTCCCAGGCCCTCTGGGATTCAGCTGATTTGGAGGAGTACCACTTCCTCTCCATCTGTCTTGATGTTTGTTTAAGTGTTCGTATATTTGAATTATACCAAGGAGCTAGCCTCCTATGATTTGTAACCTTCCTTCTCACTGGAGCAACCATATCTAAAACTGTGTGTAATGCGGCTGCAGTGTTGTTGACAAAGCAATCAATTTCTGCAGGAGTAACATTTAAATCAGTACGCTCTGTTTTACTGGTATATGGTGTTGAAGGGAGCTGTGATGGGATTGCATCCCTAAATCTGTCAACAGTATTCTCAGAGACATCTGGTATACTAGACCTTTTTATTGTGTGCTGTAAAGTCGGTTAGAGTTAGCTCAAAAGTTAGACGTGAATGGTCTGAAAGGAGAGGGTTTCAAGGGACAACTAACAGGATCTTAGTTTCTGGGCTGTAGGTGTGAACCAGGTCGAGGGTGTGATTATGAAAGTGTGTTGGTTCATTTAAGATAAGATAAGATAAGTTGAACTTTATTGATATTGATTGATTGATTGGAAATTTACTTGTTGTGGCAGCTCACAAGAACAGAAAAAGAGTGCAAAAAGCAAAACAGTTACAAAAAAATATAGATAGAGAGGTAATAAATTAAATTAACAAATTAACAATTTACAGTACAGTAAACACAGTATACACAGCTATATACAAGTCCTCATAAGGGAGGAAAAGACCATTGAATTATGTAGTCTAACAGCAGTGGGAATGAAGGACCTGCTGCAGCTCCTTCCTACACTGAGGGTGTAGCAGCCTGCTGCTGAAGGAGCTGCTCAGAGCCTCCACTGTCTGATGCAGAGGGTGACAGGTGTTGTCCATGATGTTGTCCTCCTCTCACTCACCTGCTCCACGGAGTCCAGTGGTCAGCACATGACAGAGATGGCCCTCCTGACCAGCTTATTTAGTCTCTTTCTGTCCCGGTCCCCAACAGACCACAGCGTAGTAAATGGCTACCACAGAGTCATAAAATGTCCTTAGGAGGGGCCTGCACACTTCAAAGGACCCCAGTCTCCTCAGAAGGTGAAGGTGACTTTGGCCCTTCTTGTACAGGGCATCAGTGTTATGTGACCAGTCGGTTGAGGTAGACACCCAGATACTTGAAACTGTCCACCATCTCAATGTCCGAGCTCTGGATGTTCACTGGTGTATGATATAATGTCCTTCTCTGGAAGTCAATCACCATCTCCTTTGTTTTACTGGTGTTTAAGCACAGGTGGTTGCACTCACACCAGTCCACAAAGTCCACGATGACTGACCTGTACTCCGTCTCATTCCCCTCAGACACACAGCCAACAACGGTTAAGTCGTCGGAGAACTTCTGGAGGTGACATCTATGAACATGAGTATGTATGCAAATGGGTGAATGCTGGCTTGTTTTGTAAAACACCTTGAGCAGTCAGTCAAAGTCTAACAGAGTCCATTAACCAATTTTGGGTGGGGGTGTTAAAAAGTCTCAAGCTAAAAAGCCACTTTCCACCACAGTTTGTAATGAGTCCAACTTCCTGCCAAGCACCGAACTGGCTTTTTTAACCGGTTTGCCCAGCAGCTTGGTGTTTTTGTCCATCAGGTTGCCTGGCAGTAGTGCACTGTTTTGATAAGACTGGCTGTTAATATTGTTGTTGACCTGATGGATTTAGTGAACTGAAATAACTTATTATGTGAATGAAAATATATCCTTATGTCTGGGGAGCAGCTCTTATATGGATTCGCCTAGGTGGTTTGCTTTGGAGGATAAACAATTACAAACAGATTGCTTTGTAAACATTTCTCAGATAATCAAGTAATGTAGTCATTTTTTTAAATGTCTTATTTAGTTGGACAAGTACTAAGTTTTTGTTGTTTTTTTTTTTTAGATTTTTCAAGAAGACGACTCAACACTCAAGAGGACTCAATTTCAGCTTCGTCTGAGGAAACATTTCTGTAACATTAACAGTAACTTCTCCTCAGTTACGTTCTTTCTTTGCGTTCTGCGGTAGAACATGAGCAAACAGAAAATCTGTTCTGCACTAGGAGTGGCGTTCCTACCAGAACGCTGTTATCTGACTTTAAACAGTGGACGATAGTGCCCTCCCACTCATCTCCACAGCCACTGTCACAGGATTTCACTTCCAGAGACGCACCCACAAGTAGCCTCGAAAAAAAAAAAAAAAAAATCAGCCCTGCCGGAAGTGACTCAGACCTTCAAAACAAAAGTAGTCAAATATCTGCAGTATACTGAATTTTTGCTTTTCCTGTGAGACAAGCTTTTGATTTTAAGTTACATTAAGTTACAAACATTTACTTTTGTCAGACGTTATTACATATATTCAGCAATGCATTTAAAAATAAAAACTAATATCTTACATGTGTGCCATGACCTTACTGTCCCATAATCCACCCTTGATATATTTTCTCATGTTTTTGTTATCATTTTATTTCTGCAGAATGATAAATTATTTGAAATGCCAATGTGTCCTTTAAAACATGGGCTAACAAGGACTAATACTAGTCTAGTTTCTAATGTTTTCTTCTCTTCAGTGTGTAATGTGCAGGATTTTCCTAACATTTTTTTTTCTATTTTCTCATTATTTTGCTGTTTTCAGAAGAAGAAGATAGTATTTTTTTGCATTTTGGAATGGTGGCTGTTTAACAGCCTGGCATCAACTTTTTTTTTCTTCTGATTTACTTTATTCTGTGTTTACTAACAGCACCCGACAAATCCAAACATTTTATGATTCTAAATCCACCAATTCCACAAATGCCAAAAAAACCAAAAAAAACAATCCCTTTAATTTTTGAGGCGGCATTTTTCATGTTCCGGTCTTGCGTTGTGTAACTTGACGGTTGCGTACTGGTCGTTGGCTTACATCACTAGGTTAGTTCGTGTTTATCTCATGAAACGTGGAACAGCGTATACAACTGTCTGCACGCTGGCCCGTCACTGTCTCACAGGCGCAGGCATGGTTCTTTCTCTGGGATGGGTCTCAGCTCTTGTCGCGGGTCTTTTCTCCGCTCATGTTTTACAGAAACTCTTCTTCCCATACTTCTGGAGGGACCTCCTCTTTCTCCTGAAGGTGATAAGGTACGGCGTAAGGCTGGAGCTGTACAAGCTGACGTCCAGCGTGTGTACGGTCCTGGACAGGTTCATCCAGCAGGCTCAACGCGTTCCCAATAAGCCGTTTGTTATCTACGATGAAACCATCTACACGTACCGGGACATCGAGAAACGCAGCAACAGACTTGCCAATGTTTTCTTGGAGAGAGTAAACTTGAGGAAAGGAGACTGCGTTGCCTTGCTCATGAACAACGAGCCCGACTTCCTGTGCGTTTGGTTCGGGTTGGCGAAAGTAGGCTGCTCGGTTGCTTTCCTCAACACCAACATCAAGTCCAGATCTCTACTGCACTGCTTTAACTGCTGTGGAGCCAAAACTCTGATTGTTGGTTCAGGTAAGGCTCGCAATTCCACTGCCATTACTCCACTGTGGCTTCATAAATGAGGTTAGATATTCATTAGGGGCCCTTAGAGGATTGACCTTTTCTATGTAATAGGAACTGCTCTATGTAATGTCAATAACCCGGGTCTAGTTTAAGTAGCTTTGCATTGATCCCTGCTGGTTTTAATCCCTGCTATTTATATCTCTGGATGATTCTACCATCATCCAGGTTTCTGCTCTTTCGTGCTGGCCAGTCTTTGACTCCTGAACACCGGGAGTAATTCTAAGCTTCAAGCATTGTTGTACAAGTTTCACTAATTGATCTCCTGACCTAATTTTCTTACATTATACAACACAAATTGGACACTAAAGACCTATAATTACAAAAGTTATGCATTTTTACAATTGAATTGCACTCAGAAAATAGAACTTTCTGGCATATCTATCATACTCAGTGACTCCTGTGGTATTTTCTGTCAGTGTCTCCAACATGAGGATTTGCTGATTTTCTCTGTGTAATATCATTGTAAAGTGAATGCCTTTGGGTTGTTGATTGTTGGCCATCTTGAAAAAGTGTGATGGATACTTTTATCCATCACACACACACACACACACACACACATATAAATATACATATATATATGTATACATACACTTGGCCAGTTCAATAAAAGTGGGTTTTGAGAAGTGAGAAGTCACTGACCTTGCAAGCTTTTTGTTTTTTAACCTCGACTTTGGAAGGTCCCCACCTGAGGATCTCAGGCTTTGGGCTGGCTCTATACATCTATGTAACTCTGTTATATATCTTGGAGGCAGACCCAAATGTGCTTCAAAAGTGATCAGTAAAATCTTAAAATCAATTCTAAAACAGACTGGCAGCCAGTGAAGGGGGGCTAGGATGGGGTTGATGTCTGTTAAAACCAGTGTGAAGCCTAGCTGCTGCGTTCTGAACTAGTTGGAGGTGTGATAGGAACTTGTTGGAGATGCCGGACAGAAGAAAGTTGCAGTAGTCTAACCTGGAGAAAATGAAGTTATGGATCACCTTTTTGAGGTCAGACTGTGGGAGGAGTGGATTGAGTCTTGAGAACATATGAAGTTGGATGAAGCATGATTGAATGATTGTTTTTTTTGACTTGGGGTCAAGTCAGCTATAACCTGGCTGATTGGTGTCTGTGGATGTGAGGCGCTAAGCTGTTTGATTTCTGTTTTTGAATTGTTGAGTTGAAGAAAGTTTTGAGCCATCAAACAGTTTACATCACAGAGACAGCTGATGGCAGCAGCTAGGCTTCTTGGGTCATTGGGTGTCAAGCTAAGGTATATCTGTGTGAATAATTTGGTTGAGTGGGAGCGTATAAATAGAGATTAAAATCGGACCTAAAATTGAGCCCTGCAGCACATCACAGGTGATGTGGGCTGGGGATGATGTGTATTCACCTATGGTGACTGCAAAAGTTCTGTCCAAAAGATAAGGGCCCAGCCAATGGTGTGCAGTGCCCTGGATGCCCACCCAAGTCTGCAGACGGATTATTAAAATGTTGTCGTCTACAGTGTCAGATGCTGCACTAAGGTCTAAAGGAATTAAAATAGGGCTCTCTCCACTGTTGGCCGACAAAAGGAGGTCACTGGTCACCTTGAGGAGGTTCTGTACTATGCAGTGATCTAAAACCAGACTGAAATTTCTCAGAGGTCATTATTACACATAAACTCTAAAAGTTGATTTATCTGACCAAATCAATGACTTCATATAAAATCCTGGGAATTATAACTCTAACTGTTATTGGTTAACATTCTGTTGTTCAGCTAATTAATTAAATATAATTGATTATATTAAGTTATCATTGCTATACTAATGTCAGTGTGTATGTGTGAGACATGCTGTGCACTCCAAAACATTTCAGAGGCAAAATGTATACCTTTCAACACGTGATGGGCCCAGTGAATAACAAGCAATTTCCAGATGCAGTGCACTCTTTGATTTATGTTATTAATAATGACAGGGGTGTTGCACATTAATCTGGTCCCTGTATGCAGACATTGTTTGTTCCCCTCCCCAAACCCATGGCTATTCATTCATCCATTCTGTCTTTGTGGGCCTCACATGTGGGCCCTGTACACTCAGTCCCCTTTATCTGCAGTCTGACGACCCTGAAGAGTGAACTCCAGTTTCCAAATCTTCTGCCAGATTGCTGCTGTTTTTTTTTTTTTTCAAACTCATGTATGAACTGTGTGGAATTCCAAGAGTGATCTGAATGATTGCTCAATATGGGAGTCAACCCTGGAAACATATGCAGAAAAGCTGGGAATTCCTTGCTGCAACATGATTTGACGTGTAATTTGCTGTTCATTTTTACGACAATATGAAATTTTGTATATTCAGCTTCCAGCAGTGTTTCACAGGAGGAATGCTGTTTGTACGGTTAATAGGATTCATCATCCTGCAGCCATGTGACAGGATTCACATTGGTCGATCATTGCTCAACCAAACAAGCGTGACATTGATCAGGGACACTGTCCTGACTCCAACCCGAGTGCAACAGGAGAAGGATTCATGGAACAACACTTGGTAACAGTGAGGATATAAAGTCAGTTTTAAGTCTTCATTCATTTGTAGTGTGTGAGAGTTGTGTTTGACTCTTTGTATTGTTTTTATTTGTTGTTGGTGAAAAAGTGGTTTTTTTTTTACCTGGTTAAATAAAGGATATGTATATAAAAGTCGGACACTAATTAGAGTAGATGTCGTGCCATTTAAGTAGTATTTAACAGATCAGCAGATCAGATCAGCATAACGTTGAACTAATTGAACTTTAAGGGATTTTTATGGGATCTTTGTAAGTGAATAGAGAATTGTGCAGATTGAAGTACATTTTATCACTAGAGATGAAGAGTCATGTCAATGTGGACACACCCGTTATAGCTCTGTAATATGTGATTTTTCCATCTTCTGGACTCAGCGGATTCTCACTTGTTGTTTTGAAGACGTAAGTTTTAGAATAAAATATTTAGATTTTTGTTGGCTTTGCAGTAGTTGAGTAAAAAACAGATTCAAGAGCTTATGGTTTAAGATAATTGAGAAAAATATGAAAAAATAAAAATATGACTGCAGATTTTAAGGGCATGAATAAAAATTCATTGTGATGAAAAAGGTTGCTTAAGTAAATCAGACTTTTGAGCAGTGCATCAGTGCATCAGGACACACAGAAATCAGGAGTGGGAAAAATAACAGTGTTTACTGGACTTAGGGAGATCTTCTTACAGAAGATGAAATAAAGCTAGCTAACAAAAGAGTAATCTGACCAAGTTAATATGAGGAGGACAGCAGGTGAGCACTCGTGGTCTCAGTTTCCTCCAGCAGACATCCAAAGAGCTGATCAGAGGTCCTTCACAAACAGGCAGGCAGAAAACATACAGAGGCAGAGCATGAGAAGGTGAACCTAGGCAGAGTAAATAAACAGGACAAGGTAAACCTGAAGTCAGTCTTCACAGGGAAGAACCTAACAGGAGAGCCAATGAGAATACCACGAAGGCAGCACGATAATCAGATGAAGGTGGCAAGGAGAGACTGGTCTTTAAAGGGATGCTGATTGATGGGCAGATGAGGGAGAATAGGAATGCCAAGCTCAGCTCCGGATTGGACCCTTAAGGAGACTCAACACACCCACTCACAGGAAAAGGGAAGAGAAAGGAAAAAGAACAACGAAACAGAAAAAGCCCAAACCCTAACATCACTGTTTTGAGTGTTTCACAACTTTCAAAACTTTCGAGAGAGAGACGGAGAGAGAGACGGAGAGAGAGAGAGAGAGAGAGAGAGAGAGAGAGAGAGAGAGAGAGAGACGGAGAGAGAGAGAGAGAGAGAGAGAGTAAGTGAGTGATTGGGGGCCACACAAACAGCAACTGCAGTAATGCTAGTGCAATAATGCTGGAAAATATAGGTTGTAATTGTCAATGATATGTACAATATCTACTATAATAATTATAATAACAGCAACAACAATAATGATAATAATAATAGAAGTAGTAATAATAATGTAGAAATACGATTAAATAATAATAATAGCAGTTTGTGTCATGCAGGACCACAGCAGCAGGTCCAACCACCATCCATGGAACCTGTGAGAGTTCAAATACTCATGAACTGATAAGTGCTTATGATTTACCAGTTGTAGTAGCCATGCTGGCATGCCAGCTGTGGTGTGTGAGTGTCGTTAACTTCCGTGGGTGTATTGATTGCAATTTTATTTTTGTATGAAGGAAAGTGCATTAATAAACCCTTTTTGTTTAATCTACAAGAACAGTCAGTGTGAGCTGCAGATATGGCATGAGAAACGTGTTGAGGTTGATCCTGACCCAAGTATGAAGCACTTCAGCTGGATCCTTTTGACGCAAAGGAGTAGCAGCTCCACTTCAAGCTCATACCAGATGTCCTAGCTCCTCACCCTTTCTGTAAGGCTGAGCCCAGCCACCCTACTTGTATCCATGGTCTCCTTCTTTTGCTCACCACTCAAAGCCCAGTAACATGGGTGAGGGTTGGAGCGTAGATTGACTGGCAAATCAAGGAGCTTCTTGATTACCTACCTAATTAGCAAACTTTGACATCAAGGATATCTAGCAAACTTTGACATCAATGATATGCGCCTTTAACTCGATGTCCTTTTTACCCAACAACTTCCTAATCACTGCACACCTGTCCGTCAGCGGTTTTTAACTTAATATCCATCAGCACATTTTCTGAGCCTTTTATTACTGCCGTTTTAACCGATTTTAATCCCAATTTTAACACAGAGCAACTGGTCTCCTTCTTTAAGTCCACCTGTCTCTATCCTAGACTCCGTTTCCACTTTCAAAGTTAAAAAAAAAAACTGCCAAATCATCACAGCCCTGGTTGGATGAAGCCACCAAACTTTTGAAAACAGAGTATAGGAGGATGGATGACATCAGCTCCACCAGTTCTTATTTTACATACCCACAGGGACAGCCACTGTTATTTTAGTAATTTTAAGACAATTTCACTACCTTTTTTAGCAGATCATGGCACACATTAAGTCCACCACATGTCATCTTTATTCCCACTAAATTTTTCAAAGAGGTTTTTGACTTTATTGGTCCCATTATTTTGTTCAATATAATAAATAAAAAGGTATCTTTCCCTCTGTTTGCAAACATGCTGAAGTGCAACCTTTTTTAAAGAAACCTAACCTTGATCTGTCTTTTTTTTTTTTAGTAATTTTAGACCAATTTAAAAAATCCCCCTTTATCTTAAGTTTTAGAACAAGTGGTTTCAACCCAGCTTTTAGATTTTATGTGTCAAAATGACCTCTTTGAGAAATTTCAGTCTGATTTGTAAGCCTTACAAAGTACAGAACCTGCCCTCCTTAAGGTGACCAATGGCCTTCTTTTATCAGCTGACAGTGGAGAGAGCTCTATTATAATTATTTTAGATCTTAGTGCAGCCTTTGGTGCTGTGAATCACAAAATTTTAATTGACTGTCTGCAGACCGGGATGGGCATCAGTAGTTTTGTTCTTATCCTTTAGAAAGAAGTTTTGCCGTGAATGGTGAATACATGTCTTCCATAGCTCGCATTACCTGTGGTGTGCTGCAGGGCTCAATTTTAGGTTTGATTTTATTCTCCATTTATATGCTGCCACTTGGCCAAATTATACAATGACACAACGTCTCTCTCTCTGTCTCTCTCTCTCTCTCTCTCTGTCTCTCTCTCTCTCTCTCTCTCTATAGAGAGAGCTATATATATATATATCACTCTTTTTCTTCTTGTAAATACTTTATTCTTCATTTTTTATTACTATTATTTGTTTTTTGTGTTTTGTATGGTGAACAGGAGAGAGAAAATCTGGAGTCAAATTCCTTGTATGGTCACACGTACTTGGCAAATAAAGCTGATTCTGATTCTGATTTCATTGCTACGCAGATGACACACTAATATACCTTCCCTTCAGATCCTGTGACCCAAGAAGCCTAGCTGCTGCCGGTGACTGTCTTAGTGATCTAAACTTTTGGATAGCTCAAAAATTTCTACAACTCAACAACTCAAGAACAGAAATCATACTGTTTAGCCTAACACATCTCCAGAACCCAGCCCAGAATCATGCTTCATCTATCTTCATCTATCTATATCGTACAATATCCAGAATCAAACCAACTCCTTTCACAGTCTGACCTGGAAAAAGTCATCCACATCTTCATCTTCTCCAGGTAAGACGACTGCAACTCTCTTCTGTCTGGCATCATCCAGGAAGTCATGAAAGTTGTGACAATGGCTGGATTTAATTTTATTACTTTTCCGTTTTTCTGTTACTACTCTTTGTATCAGAGAACATTGCCAATAGTGGTGGGGGCATTGTTTACACCCGCGAACAGCTGATTGCACTGTGTAAGTCCGTGCTGCTGCCTGGAGACAGACCTGTGGTCCCGCAGGAGTTACAGAGGAGCACTAGTGAAGACCCAGAGGGAATACCGTGAGTGTAGTATATTTTGCTTCAGCGAAACATGGCTGCACTCACACATCCCGGACAACAGCAATGAGCTCCCAGGTTACGGTTTGGTACAGGGTGACAGAGACTGTTCCAAGAGTCGGAAGAGGAAGGGTGGCGGGCTTGCACTTTATGTGAGTGAGAGGTGGTGCAATCCCGGACATGTGAGCGTGAAGGAGCGGACCTGCATCCCGGACATTGAACTGCTAGTGGTGGGAATGCGCCCGTATTGTTTACCGAGAAAGTTCACGTCTACCATTGTTATCGCTGTTTACGTCCCCCCGTCAGCTGATGCAGCCGTGGCCTGTGAAGTTGTTCGCTCCACAACACCTGGATGCATTCATGGTTATTACAGGAGATTTTAATCATGCTTCACTGGACAAATCTCTCAACAACTTTCACCAGTATGTCGACTGCCCCACCAGGGACAATAAGACGCTGGATCTCCTGTACGCTAATGCCATGGATTCATATGATGCCACAGCCCTCCCGCCCCGGCTGGTCAGACCACAACTTGGTCATGATGACTCCCAAGTGTGTCCCTCTTGTGAAGAGGCACTCCGTGCACACCAGGACAGTGAGGAGGTGGACACAGGAGGCTGCTGAGGCACTGCAGGACTGCTTCGAGTCAACAGACTGGGATGTACTCTGTGAGCCGCATGGGGAGGACATCGATATGATGACTGACTGCATCACTCAGTACATGAGATTCTGATAGGACACCACCATGCCAGCCTGGACCGTGCACTGCTACTCCAATAACAAGCCCTGGATCACCAGTGAAGGCACTTTTGAACAAGAAGAAGGCTTTCAGGTCTGGAGACAGAGAGGAGCAGAGGAGGGTGCAGCATGAACTTAGAGACATGCTGAGAACATGTAAAGACAACTACAGGAGAAAATTGGAGGCCAAACTCCAACAGAACAGTGTGAGGGATGTGTGGATGGGAATGAAACACATCACAGGAATGAAGGGGAAAGACAGGCAGACATCAGGGAGCCTGGATAGAGCAAACCAGTTCAACCAGTTATTTTTGAACAGGTTTAGCTCACCTGCTGTCACCCAGCCGACACCCTCAGCCTCCCACACGCCCACATTGTCCCAAATGGCTGGACCCAAGCCCCAGCATTCTCCTGTATAGCACCTCTCCATCTGCCCCTTCTCTTTCTCCCCCACCTCCTCCTCCTCCACGGAAGACATCATCAGCCCAACAGTGACTACAGGCCAGGTAAAGAGGCCGCTGAAAAACTACATCAGCGGAAGGCTGCAGGCCCTGATGGTATCACACCCAGGATCCTGAAGACCTGTGCCAGCCAGCTGTCTCCTGTACTGGGACATCTGTACAACCTGAGCCTGAGTCAAGAGAATGTCCCGACACTGTGGAATACGTCCTGCCTTGTTCCAGTCCCCAAGAAGTTGATGCCATCTGACCCGGCAGACTACAAACCAGTCGCCCTCACATGTCATGTGATGAAGGTCCTGGAGAGACTGGTCTTAGCCCAGCTGAGGCCACAGGTGAGGATGTTTCCTGACCCCTTACAATTTGCCTACCAGCTCCATTTAGGAGTCAACGTTGCAGTCATCTACCTGCTGAAACAAGCTCATTTACATCTGGATGGTGGGGGAGGCACTGTAAGGGTCACATTCTTTGATTTCTTCAGTGCTTTCAACACTCTCACTCATAACACTGTTTATTTGTTGTATATACACTTTTTTATATTGCCTTTTTGCTATTGCTATTTTTAACATTTTGTAAAGCTTATTGTGTGTATTGCTGCTGCTGCACTATAATTTCCCAACCTGGGATCAATAAAGTATGTTCCAAAGTCAAGGTAAAGACTAAAGATGGCTTTTGCTTAAAGGCTCCTTGCCTTTGAAACGGCTATCCTTGGAGATAAGTCTTGCAAGGTCAGTGGCTTCTTTTAAATCACTTCTTAAAACCCAGTTTTATAGAAAAGCTTATGTGTGATGTTGTGGTTTTACTTTCCTTTCATCTTATTATTTTAAAATTTTCACTTTCCTACATTTGTTATTGATTCATTTTCAGTGTTTACTTTCTATATTGCTCTTTTGTTTGATTTGTGGGTTTGATTTTAACTGGTTGTTAAGCACCTTGGGAACCTGGTTTTAACAGTTTTAACAAGTTAATATTATTATTATTATCATCATCTCAATGACCTCCAAGGACATGTTCCTGAGTCTTCAAACAGTTTTCCTGAGCTTCCCTGAAGCCAACTGAAAGTTCTTCTCCATTGGCTCCCCAGACTACCCCCACAGTTTTTGTTTCAGCAACTGCCTAAGCTGTGGCCGATTTAGCCTCCTGGTATCTGTTTGCTGACCCCCCTAAGTCAGTCAGGCCCAGAAGACCTACTTCTTCAGCTTGACAGCTTCCTTTACCGCTGGTGTCCTCCAGCAAGTTCTTTGGTTGCTGCCATGACTTGCATCAATGACCTTCTGACCACAGCTCTTGACAGTTATCTCAACAATGGAGGGTTTGAATTTGGCCCACTGAGACTCCATGTCCCCAACCTCCATTGGAAAGCATGAAAAATTCTTCTAGAGGTGGGAGTTGAAAACCTGACAGGCTTATAGAACAAGCTTCACTAAATGGGCCATCTGACCATTACACCAACAGAGATTTTAAAGAAATCACTTCCGAAATACATAGACAGCATTGCAGCTACACCAGCTTTCACTCTTCTGGGATGGCCTTCCATATTGATTGAAAAGGCCTGGCTCCCAGTCTCCATTCCAGTACATCCCAAAGGTATTCAATGGATTTTGAGGTCAGGGTTCTGTGCAGGCCAGTCAAGTTCTTCCACACCAAACTCATCGAACCATGTCTTTATGGACCTTGCTTTTTTCACTGGAGCACAGTCATGCTGGCCCAGAAAAGGGCCTTCAACAAACTGTTGCCACAAAGTTGGAAGCATAGCATTGTCCAAAATGTCTTGGTATGTTTTGAGTTTATCCAGCCTTATTTTTTCCCCTGATCTATATTTGGGATTGGGCTTTATTTGTTTATGGCGCAGTCCCGGTCATTATTCGAGACCTGGGTTTTTGTTTGACTAGAAACCAAATAAAATTATTCATATTACACTTAATTATGAACTAAAATGTCATAATTGTGGCAGTTCACTTGCCCACTCGCACAATATGCATGTCTCATTTCAACTAAAAATGACAACAGGTATCTGTTATTAGAATTTAAATAAACAAAATAAGAAAACAAATAACACTTGTGTATGGCGTACAGTATACAAAAAAACTAGAACTAATTTATAACATCACATAAAATTGTATAAGCCTGTTCTCCATCACTCTTCACTGTGTTATGTTTTCTGTGCACATTTACAGATAATTGTCATGGTCATGATAAACAATTAATCAGGAGACAGGAGTGCAAGTTTAATCAACCGTAAAGGGAAGGGTTGGGTCTGGTCCTCAGACCCAAAAGAGTACCTTGCTTGTATGGATGAGGCACACAAGTGCATGACAAAGTGTCAGTATGTGATCATCTAGGATGAAAATGTGATGGATATCTGAATTCAGCCTGATTAAGTTTTTGGGGCAACTCAGGATAGTATTGATAATAACATTAGTAGAGCCATAGTCTCAGGGTAGGTTGGGGAATGAAATGTAACAGCATTTGTTTGAACTTGTTTTACAATAATGTTGTCAAAAGTATTGACACTGAGATAAGAATAATTTCATTTTGACTTTGACTTTCTCTGACACACTACAGCACCCACTTGGAAACCACTGTTCTACAGCTTATGGTTCAGGCACTATTGAGTGAGACCTACTTCTAGAGTTTGTAGTTCAGGGATTATTGCCGAGAGGCATACCTCATTGTTGTAGAGACACAAGTGGGCCAAATCAATTTTGAATGAGTGCATGTCACCAAGTTTCTTGCTTTAGGAGTTATTGTTTGTCAGGTACATTTCCTTGTAGAGTAGAAAGAGTGAAAAAATCCTTAAAAAACAGCAGGACTTAACTACCATAACTTGTTTGCACACACTCATTGCAGCTTCCATTCTTAAAATATTGCAGTCACTTTATGCAGGGTCTCAAAGTCCTCTTTGTTACATTATATCTCACATCATCCAATATCATCAGCCTCTTATTAGCTCTGATGTCTCCTGATCATACACTCAGAAGCACACTCTTACAATGAAAAACCGAGGAGAAAGTAGAAAGCTGTTTCCAAAAATCACATTCAATCTATAATTCGTTGTATCCTTTTCTTAATACATGGCTTGGCTGTCTCAATCTCCCAGATTTAGTGGAGTGTCTGGACAGCATCCTAAGCAGCCTACTGGAGGACAACATTCAGGTGTGGGCCATGAAGAGCCAGAGTGAGAACACACAGGTGCACACCCTGTTGGATAAGATTGATGTCGCCTCTGACCAGCCTGTTCCAGCCGTGTTACGTTCCAGCACTTCCCTCAAATCTCCCACGCTGTACATCTTTACCTCTGGAACAACTGGTGAGTTTTCTACAGCTCAGTTTCACTTTTGACGGTCCATACTAATAATACAAATGGAGTCTATTTTCAGTAAAATGTCATCCTCAAATAGAGGATGTTATGTCGTGTCATTGGTGCCTGCAGCATATAATGCGCAATATTGCTGTGTCTGATTGTCTTATAATATAGGATTACTCAGTTTAAATATTTTCTTTTGATAGCTGTTATAATAAGGAAATGATCATTAAGTGTTTAGGTAAATTTTAATCATTCATAAAAGACAGTAGTAGCACCTCACTTGTAAACCTGCATACCTTGTATGTAGAATTTCACTTTTTTAGCACTTTCACCAAGAAAATGGTTAAATGGTGTTCGTCATCAAATATCATCGAAATGTCAAAACAACAAATTAATAACAATCAGGTCAAAAATTCAAAATCATTAAAAGTAATGTAAAGCTTTTATATTAATTCAAAGTAAAAGCAACACATTAGTGAAGTTGACATCATAAAATGTTTTTGCATGAAAAATAACTTAAACGAGTATCAAATGATTCAAAAATTAATTTTCTGTCAATGAGTTAATTGATTGTTTAAGCTGTAATTGCTAGATAATTTAATTTACAACATTTATAAGCTTTGTATGTTTTGTATGCAATAAATCTTCTTGTCTTTTTTTACTTTTGTAAACTAAATTTGTCAGATAAATGAAAATGGGGTAATAAAAAGTCAAGTATTTCCCTCTGAGATGTAGTGGAGGCGATATAAAAAGTGGCATGAAAAGAAAAAACTCAAGTAAGTACCTCAGATTTGTACTATACAGCACGTAAAGTACTTCAGTAAATTCAGTTCATTTCAATTCAGTTTATTTATATGGCACCAATTCACCAAACAAAAGTTATCTCTTGACAGTTTCCAATTGGAGCAGATCTAGACCATACTATTGAATTAAATTTGGTAATACAGAGAACCCAAGATTCCTGCATGAGCAAGCACTTGGCGACAGTGGCAAAGAAACACTGCCTTTGAGAAGGCAGAAACCTCAGAGTTACAGGGATACAGGGCTGGACAGCTCTATGACTCTGTCAGCCTGGCTACAGTGCTGAACGCAAACCTGGGGTTGTTATCCTCAATTAATTTTGAGTAACAGGCTGCTCTGGCAGCCAGTTGGACTTCATTATTACAAATGTACTTAGTTACATTCCACCAGTCGTTGCTACCCCTTCCTGTTGCTAGGTTGGTTACGTTCTTTTGGGTGAAATTCCATTTTTACAAGATTATATTTCCCTTTTTAAATTACATTTAATAAATTCAAAAAGACTGATGAGGACGGTTAGGTCTACAGTGGCTTTGTTCAAGGAAAAGCGCCACAAAGTCAGCCTAACGTACCCTGGGTATGATGGCCACAAGGGAGCAGCTCAGCTTCACCACTTATAACTTAAACATTTCTGGGTGTTTTTTGCCCGTAGACCGTGGCTGCACGGAGCACTAAAGACATTAACAGCAGCCTAACCACAGTAAGTGCTGGGCAGTCTTGTGATTTGCCTGAACACTCCACATAGAAGTGATTGAGTCCATGGATGCTTTGTCCTTCATTAAGTCACTTAGAAAATCCTGTTTCATTTGTGGCCTCTCCAAAGAGGCTCTGACTGTGGAACCAGTTTTTCTGGTGTCACTGGAATGGAGTTTTTCTTACTTACTGAATTGCGTCTGTGCACATTTGAAAGGAGAGTAGTACACTTTTCCCTTGTATGGTCCCTCCAGTATTTGGGGAAATGGTGATTATTTTTAGTACTGATCAATATATTGACTCTTTAATTAATCTTTTAGAATATAAAGTAAAATAGCAACCAGTGCTTCACTTTACCAAGACAGGCAAGTTAGGTGTAGGTCTGTGATGCCTTTATCCTAGCGTATGCTGAGATAGACCTTGTGACTCTGAACAGACAAGAGCATTCAGTTTAATCTTTGGTCTACCATATTTGTGAGTTGTGTGAATTGGAAACTGTCTGGAAACACATTTGCTTACATTTTATGTTTAGTATTACTTACATTACTTAATTTTGGAACATTCTGAGAAAATGTTTAATGTTTAGCATTAATAACGGATTGCAGGTGACCATGGTTCAATCTTTCAACATCAAGAAAAAAATATTTTACATTTCTCAGTTGAAAATCATTTATGCTGTGCTTGAATGGTCATGTTTGCTTATAAGAAAAACACTATTAGTTCAGTTTTGGGTCCATTTTAAGGTTGAGCTTGCCTTGAATATTTTAGTCATGGTTGTGTTGTGTGTCTCACTTTAATGTGAAAAGTGGTTCAATACAAGTTCACACCACAATGTTTCATCTATACGCTGTGAAACAGAGAGAATTTATTTTCACTCATATTTCAACCGTGAAATCAAGGCTTCCTAGAAAGACACAAAACATTTCCTTTCCACCAAATTTCTTCCATCTGTCAGAATAGTAATGCTTTGATTTCAGTTAATTCTGCTGTGTTCAATGCTCCATCACATGTAAATCGATATGACGCAAAAAGTGGTTTTAAAATAGAGTTAGGGCTTTTATAAGAGGGGAAAATGTAGAGCACAAGTGATAATTTGGTGGTTTAACGCCATTGACATCTTGACAGTACTGAAGGGATGACGACTGACTAACTGTACATGACCTGCATTACAGAGCAGTTTACTGTTTTATCCAGTCATGCAGATATTCTTGTGTGTCCTGTCCTGTCCTTTGGTATTCCCTTCTTCTGTCTTGTTTTTACTACCACCCTCTGTCTTTGTTTAGTTTCCCCCTTGGATTTGATTGTATGCCCCACCCTGATTGGTTTCACATATGTCTCATTACCCCAGTGTAAAGTGTCATGTTCCTATTGTTTGTGGTCAGTTTGCTTTGTTTGTGCTCAGTTTTTTTTTGTTTGTACCTCAGTGTCTCAGCATTCCATCATTTTTCCTTGTCTTTTTTCATCTGTTTGGTTTTTGACTCATGCTGCCCTTTTTTGACCCTGCCTTTGGCCTTTCCCATTTTGGAAGGTTTGTCTGTTGGATTGCCACACCGTGTACCAAGCCCTTTTCTGGATATTAAAGACTGTGAATTAGACTTTGACTTTGTGTTTACTGTCACCCCCTTCTCAAGCATGAGCCAAAGCGGAATCTGTGTATGTTTTCAGAAACTATCAGCAAATACCTTTGACCACACATTCCCTGGTCGAGCCCTGGTGGGTTTAAGGTAAGACTAAGACTGAGTCATTGACTAAGCCATTGAGAACGATCCCTCTCTGCTCTGTCCATAGGCCGGCTGAACTGGTCAAGGAGCAGTTTGCTCCCATGGATCCTCCTTTAGATAGATTTGGACTCTGTCATTTCCTTTAGTGTTGACACCTGTTGGATGGAAAGAGAGAGGGACTGATCCAGGCCGGACAGTTCATCTGCCTGGCCAGAAGTGGCAGTCAAAGGAATTTCGTCCATCCAATGCAGATGCGAAAAGCCAGACTCACTCCTGAGGAACATCAGTAACTATTACATAAACAACCTTCCTTCAGCAGAGGCGGTGATCTGCACTACCACCTGTTGACCACCTGCATTGCAGCCTTGAGATCCCGCCCCAGGAAACTTAAACCTCATTCCCCCCAGGAATCATGTGACCCTTGCAAGTATCATGGTGAAAGGGTGGGTTGACGAGCCACACTGTGGCTATGGGGGTGTGGCAACTCACTCCTGTGCACATGAGATTCTAATGAGTCACATGATGGCATTGTGCCACAGCAATCCATTCAAGTCAAGTCACATGTTGACTGGGTGGATCTTCCATCTAGGTTTAATACCTGGGAATCTCGACCAGTTAGTAAGAACTGAAGAAGCCTTTTGGATTTCATGGTGGTAGCGCATTGGATTTAGTAGAGCAGCAGTGTAGTTAAAATGGCTGGAAAGTATCAGACGTTTGCAGTCTCATGTAATGCAATATTATGTCTTTTAATCTTTGCAGGGCTCCCGAAGGCTGCAGTGATCACTCACCTCCAGAGCTTGAAGGCAGCAGGGGGTTTTTGGGCATTTGGGGCCACTGAAGATGATGTGATATACATCCCTCTGCCCCTCTACCATAGTGCAGCTTCCTTAATTGGTATAGGAGGAACCATAGAGCTGGGTAGGCCTCAGAATATCTCTACAGACATTTTTTTTTGTACTGATTGTATGTTGTAAAGTTTTATGGAATATACACATCCAGCAAACGCTATCTGTTATGTACTAGGCCCCTCAGATATATTGGAGTCAACCTGGCACCATTAAAAGTATGCCAATATAGCCATAGCCAGCATATAGCCAGCATTCACAAGTGTGCAAGGGTCTGCTAGGATCTGCGTAGTGTAAATTTCATCATCAGAGGGTCTATGTATACGCTCTGCATGGATGTCCGTGTACTTCTACACTGTGACAAGCTACAGAATACATCTTTGTATGTGTGGAATGCATCTTTCAAGCAGACTCCAGAAAGTAATATAAACATAATTGTTCTATGCATCTGTGGCATCCACTCATCTGTTTAGTATATTAATATGTTTTAGTATATTAAGACCCTTAATCACAGTGAATTTAAAAATAAGTGTATGGTGTTTGTGTGTTCTGATTTGTTTTTGACTCGGATTTTTGTAACATTATTGATCATTGTAACATTATTTTCACATTCATTTTGAGAGTTTAAACTGTTAGGTATGCTCTTGTTTAACCACTTCAAAAGTTCTATTTATTTTTCATCACACAGAAAAAAAACCAGCACTGGTTGTATAGTCAACAGTGGAGTACATGATGTGCCGGTGGAAGTTTTCACCTCAAAAGCTGTCCAAATTGGCTATCCAGTAAATGAAACAAGCAGAAGGACTTCTTTCTGGAATATTAACAACTATACAGAGACACATCATAAGGAACAGTAGTTATATGCTTTGCATAAAAGCAAATTGATGAACACTTGACCACTGACTTTACAAGATCACTCAAATTTTAAAGTGTTCAGTGTGGTGATGAGATGTGATCAGATTTTGAGCAGGAGAGCTTAGGGTCAGATTTAATAATTGGAATTTTCCATTTATAATTTGTCATTTACAAGGTTCTTTTGTGAGAAGCAGTTTTCTGTACCTAACTGGTATTTAGGACTGCAGAAAGTGTCCACTGACCATGGTGTAGCTATGAAATTATGTGGCCTCTTTGTGGACCCTCTGTTTCACTTCAATTAGCAGCTTAATTAGATGCTTTCAAGCAGGAAGTGGACAGTGGGGACAATTATGAAGAATACTGTTATTGTTTTAGGTCATGGTTGCAGTGTTCCCTTTCAAAGAAAGTTCAAAGTTCAGTTCAGTTTGATTCTAATGACTCTTTCAAATTAGAGCAGGTCTAGACCAAACATTTTTTTAATTTTCAATTTCATTTTTAGTACATAGAGACCAAACATTCCCCCATGAGCAAGCACTTGGTGACAGTGGCAAGCAAAAGCTTCCTTTTGGAAGGCAAAAGGAGAGTAGACCCTGGCTCTAGGTGGGTGGCCATGTGCCTCAACTGGTTGGATTGTAAGAGAGAGAAAGAGAAAGCGAAGGAGAGAGGGAGAGAGAGAGAGAGAGAGAGAGTGGGAGGGGCGTAACAACAGCAATAATAACACAGTACTGCAACTATAAAAAATAATAATAGTAGGAGTGTAGTGGTAGTAATACTGATAATAATAATAATATTGAATGAATAAAATTCAAGTTCAGTTTGGGTTTAGATAACACAATACAATGTACACTCTGTTTCAGCAGGAGATTAAAATGATCTTAAAAGTAGTGTTGTAGTTACGTAATTGTTTAGGGAAAAGAAGCAAATTCTAATCAACTATCCTATTGATGAAGTCTTGTTTTTGGCATTTGTTCCAAGTGCTCCCAAAGTTAACAGTTCAATGTCCTTCCACCATCCTGACAGGTTGTACTAACAAAGCTTGGTGAGGCCAATGTCCTGACAGCTTTCAGTGTTGAAATGTATTAACCTTGGTACACAGTTTTCACATTTAACCTTTAGACTCTCCACACGGGGCTAGTTGTTCTATCATTGTCAAACCAAGTCTACATCTGCCAATCTTCACCACCTTCAGACAAGGAAAGTGAAATGCAATAGATAGCACATTTTAAAGTGGATCTTTAGGTCCAGAACTGCAGGTCTGACACTCATTCTACAAAAGGCTATGGTTCTTACATGCCATGTATGTTTGGGGAGCACATGTTTCCTACAATTAACCTTTATTTAGTGGAGTGTCACTGAGACTGCCCAAGTCCACCCTGATCACATTCACACATTTAAAGACGTTCACACCTGGAAGCTGCCCAGTACAACCAGTCTGATTTGAGCATTGAACAGCTCCACTGGAGCAGCTCGGGTTAAGGGCACCTCAGTGATGGTAAAGAGGGAGGTTCCCAGGTTCATCTTGCTGGTCTGAGGACCAGCAACCAAGCTTTCTGCTCTGACCTTGAGGCCGCGGCTGCCTCAGCTTCTAAAGTTATAGCTATATATTTCCAGAGCAGGAAGGTTTATCCAGCCAGTAATGTTTGTAAGGTTGACAAAATGCTGGCCATAACCTACACTCAACTGTCAGGACAAAGATACTCAATCACTTCGGCTGTGATGAATTTCAAACTACCCTTGGCCAAACTTTAAAATGCATTTATGTACTAAACAGAGAATGGAAAGTTAAATGGAAAGTGGTCTCTAAGACCAAAATGGAGAGGAGGAATGCTTACCGGCATTGGCCACTCCTTAACCATTCGTATAGCACAGAATAACCCAAGTTTATCCTTTAAAGAGATAGCATTGACAAATACTTTTAAACTTTACTAATAGTGCAGTATACAAAACACAGGTAACAAAATAGCTAGCAAACTATCAAGTGATTTTCAGTCTCAAGGTACAAGACTGCTTATTTTCAATAGGTTTGTTGGTACGTTGCATCTGTAAACTGTTTAAAAAATTTAGCTGGCTATGCCTGTATGTATTTTGTTAATAGAACACAAGTGTCAGATTTGCATTTGCGGTATATCCAACATATCAAAAAAACACCTCCAATATGTGGTTGTCATATAAAAACTATTTGCTGACTTCCCAAATAGGCTATGGCTGTCTTATACAACAAATGTGAATGAAGTGCTACATTCCTTTCAGTTATGTACCCCAAATCCATTTTGGATATGTACGTAAGACCTGGCGGATAAATGAGAATGGTAGGCTCTCTTCAAAAGCAATAAGTAAAGTTGTACAGCATTTTCAAAGATCAATAATTTCATTTAAATCTATTAAACGCACACCACAATGAAAGCACATATAAATTACAGTATGACCTGGTTCATATCCCTAGATAAAGGAGTGTGCAACGAGTGACATACAAACAGCTAGTCACTGAACAAGTGTGTTGTCGTGTTGCACCATCAACAAGTGACACAACAAGCAGTGTGCAGAAGATAGGGAAATTGTTAATGAAAACAGCTGGTACAGTGTTAAAACGTGTGGAGAAAGTACTGGTGACTAGCATTATTGTTAAGTAGTTTCATAATCATCCACAGACAGTTTCTTGGATTGTATTAGTAGCAATAATAATTAAGTCAGTTAGAAAAGCACAATAAAGACAAATAGTCACACAGCAAAAAACCCACAGTCTTAATTTCAATTATAAAAAGAACTTTTTAATCATAGAAAAAAGTGGTTAAAGTAAAAGTAAGGTTTATATATAAGTATAAATATGCAATAAACTATTTATGAAACTGTGTATGATTTTACAGATTCTGTCATCAAAACATGTAAAATATGCACTAAACTGTGCATGAATATCAATCCATAGATATAAGGTCCATATTTATTTAAAGAAATATATGTAGTAGATATAACTGGAACTGAAATTAAGAATGAGAATTTTATCTTTTAATAGTGAATTTAATGTCTTACTGTTTCAATTACAGGCGCAACCTGTGTCTTGAAGAAGAAGTTCTCAGCCTCCCAGTTCTGGAATGACTGTAGAAAACATAATGTGTCGGTTTTTCAGTATATTGGTGAACTCTGCAGATACCTTTGCAACCAGCCTAAGGTAATCTGCTGCTTTTTTTCAATCAGCTGTGAGTCTTGCTAAAACAATATCATGACAAAACTGTTTATTTTTGGATTTTGTGGTATAAAATTGACATCAAATGACTACTATGACACAAATAAAGTCACTTGAGTAGTGTGCCCATATCCCTGTAACATGTCCTTTGGTAAATCAGTCATTTTAAGAAAGATTTCTCACTGTCTGATTCTTATATGTGATTCTGAATTCTTTCTGATGGAATGACATCCAAATTGTTGATCATCAAAGTATGATCATTTTTAGTTTACTATTTTCTTAATTTTGTTTTCTATCCTGTTACCAATACTGTATAAATTGATTTCACGTTATTCACATTTAACTTTTAACATAAGTTGCCCCTTAATGAATGACAGAGCCAGTGACTTAAAGTAGAGAAAAAAAGAGAAAAATTGAATCAGTGTTTTCTACAGTAGGCAGGCTTTTTTGTTTTGTAGAGAGTCCTTTATAGTCCCTACTTGTAAGTCAATCAAGCCACATTGTACACAACTGTGGCAGAAAGAAAAGGAGGGTCTTTGTTTTTGTGTTTGCATCCTCCCATGGTGGACACACACGCACACACACGCACAGTGTGAGGGCAGTGCTTGTTCCTTCTTGAAGCTAGACTCAAAGTCCTCTTTGTCCACTGTTATTTGGCTGTGTGGGTGGAATGCTCGTCCAACTATCCTCACTATTGATTGGCGAATTAAAGATGTGGACACATACAGCACATAAGCACCTTTTCACAAGGTCAGTGTGCAGAAACAAGAATGAGTACTAATCACTGCTTGTATGCTGTCATTATGCTCAGTGACCATTGTGCGAACATGGTACTATTGCATAACCTACTGCATAACCAACGGTTTTCTTTATATTCCAGTTAACAATATAACTATATATATATATATATATATATAGTATTTTCATGCAAAACACTGTCGGTCACGGTGGTGCAGTGGTTAGCACGTCGCCTCACAGCAAAAGGGTTCCAGGTCCTGGTTTGGGCCCTCCTGTGAGGACTTTGCATGTTCTCCCTGTGCCTGTGTGGGTTTTCTCTGGGTACTCCGGCTTCCTCCCACAATACCAAAAACATGCACATTGGGTTAACTGGCTACACTCTACATTGCCCCTAGGTGTGAGTGTGGTTGTCTGTCTTTGTATGTCA
The DNA here is from genome assembly GCF_020382885.2 of Scatophagus argus. Classification (NCBI taxonomy): domain Eukaryota; kingdom Metazoa; phylum Chordata; class Actinopteri; family Scatophagidae; genus Scatophagus; species Scatophagus argus. The sequence continues at coordinate 19,547,612 of NC_058512.1, read as the reverse complement.
GCACTGCTACTGACAACCAGTTGAGGGTATACCCCACTTCTCACCCATAGTGAGCTGGGATAGGCTCCAACCCCACTCTGACTGATAAGCAGTATCAAAAATAGGTGGATGAATTTTGTTGGTCAGCAAGCATTTATATCTCAGGAAAATGAAATGAATGTCACATCTTTACATATTTTTCCCTTTACCAGACTGAGATGGAGAAAGTTCACAAGGTGCGAATGGGAGTTGGGAATGGGCTGCGGCAGGACGTCTGGCGGGAGTTCCTGAATCGCTTTGGAAACATTAAAATGTGTGAGGTATACGGCTCCACTGAGGGAAACCTATGTTTCATGAACCACATTGGCAAGATTGGTACTGTGGGCCGCTCCAACTTCATCTACAAGGTGAGTTCTTGATACCTATAAGGTGTGAAGAAGTGGTGCAATTCAACACCAGTAGTAACTGTACAATACCAAAACAAGATCAAGTGACGAAAAGACATGATGTCTGAGTTTGTGGACTAATTAGATCTCTTATTGTGTTATACCTATTGTGTGCAAATGCAGGGGCTCGTTCTGACTTTATTGGAAGGTGGTGAGTTGCAGATCATGTTTTTACACAGAGAAGGAAATGACCTGGGTGTGCTGTTGTATATTAATATATAATACAGGTTTTGCAGTGTGAGAGCATTTCAGAGATAGACATAGTGATAGAGATGGACAATAGTCCAACAACAGTTATTCAGGCTGAATAACTAAAAAAATTATTTTAATTAATAATAATGATGAAGACTCCAGCTTAACTCTTTAGAGTGCTGGGTTGAAGGTGTGTGTTGAAGCATCCACATTTTGGAATTTGTAACTTATTTACAGCAACATCTATATTTGAAATAGAAGTAGAAGTAGACAGCCTTTATTGTCATTGTACCACGCAAAATATAAAGAAATTGAGTGGGTTGTAGTAGTAGTAGTTATTGAACTTCATATAATTGTTGTTGCACCATGTGACGGAGCTCTCTTTCTCTTCTGTTGTCTCTAAGTGAAGACAACATGTTTCTGAATGGAAAATATTCACTGGAATCTTGCTTGTCAACATAGTCGTGACTTTCATTTACCTAAAAACTACACGTAATACCTTTTATTTAAATCTTCATTGGGATGCAACAAGGTGGTTACTCTAATTTTAGTTCACTTTGTCTTCTATACTATTTTCACTCACAGATTTCTGGATGCCATTAATGCAATGGCATATTATGGCTGTTATAAGTAATATATAAAAACAACTCAATTTCTGAGGAAATTTATGAGAAAAAAACTTTTGATATTCACGTGATAGATGTGAATATCAAAAGTTGTGTAAAATGTCTGTAGTTTGTGACCTAATCAAATTTATGCACACAGGAATTATCTTTTAACATCAACATGAATACTGTTTTCTTTGTTTGCTATACAAGTGCAAGGCATTGTGGTTATTAAACTCATAGCTATATCATCTCTATATCTAGAAAGAATCAGTCAACATTTTGGGAAATAGGCTTTCTTATTTCTCATTCTCATGGCTGTGTGTTAAGTGCAAAGCTGGATTAAGGACATGTTAGCCTGGAATCACATAAATACTGTAAAATACAGCAGGGTAAAAGTTTAAAAATACACATATGAGCACCTCTAAAGCTGATCAACACAATCTATGTAGCATATACAGAACGCTATGAAAAATAAATATATCAACAAGTTTATCAGTCATTATGTATTATCATTAAATAAAAACAAACCTATATCGTAGAGGAGGTCTGTCAGCTCATGTATTATTCAGGATGAAGTAAAGTGTCCTCCATCAAAGGGATGCTTGAAGGGTCAATCAGCTGATTGTATGTAGTTACTGTGCATGGGGTGGCTGTAAAGTATAATATGCAGTATGCAGTATAATATTTATCTTAAACATTTTCAGTTTTGTTGACATGGTACCTTACAAATTGTGTTATGATATTGTTTTATTTAATTATGTTTTCTTACAGAGGATGGTGAACATAAACTATGAATGAATGAATATAAACTATTTTCAGTCCCAAGTCCCAAAAATACAAATATATATAATAATATATAATAATACATATCTTACTTCGAATTATAATAATAAATAGTAAAATGTTTTTACAAAATAGCAAATACAGTATCATCTGGTGGTGACATATAATGTCAGGCCATTAACATTATTACGCTACTGAAACCTGTAAAAAGGTTGTATAAAGAATGTCAGCTTGAGTGATTAAGCTGCAAGTCTGTAGAGACAGTCAAGAAGGATGAGCAGTGAAGCGGCTTTCCTGTGGCTCTTGTTGGTATTAGCCTCATAATCTTGTCTGTGCAGTTGCTGTTAATCAGTGTTGTTACAAAAGGGCGGCTGGCTACATGTATTTAGTTCTAATCTCTGACCTCACCTATTCTTAGATCTGTCTCAGTGCTCCTGCCACCCCATTAACTCTTGTAAGTTTAAAAAAAAATGAAGTTATGCAACATATTCATTAGCATTTGTTAAACTCTGATAGCTAGCTTAGCCTGTTTACTAGTAATGGCTTCTCTATCTCCCTCTCACTCTCCTGCTCTCTCATGCTTAGTGTATCACATGTTTAGTTATTCCTCTGCCTCCTTTAGTGAAAATGGTAAATAAATGTATAATAATAAGGCGAGGCTTGGTGAATTAGAAACACAGCTCCGCACCATGGAAACAAAGTCTTTAGCTGCGGTAGTTAGCCAGCCCTCATTAGCTGGTGCACGACGTTCTAGTGTAGCTCCCTCTAGCTGCCCCCCGGTAGCTCTCGAGCAGCTGGGAAACCATGGAGGCTGGGTGACTGTACAGAGGAAGCATAGTCCTAAACACAAGCCCACGGTTCACCCCCAACCTGTTCACGTTTCCAACAGGTTCTCCCCACTCAGCGACACACCCGCTGAGAAACCAACTCTGGTAATTGGCAGCTCTGTAGTCAGAAACTTGAAGATAACGACACCAGCAAAGTCAAATGCATTCCTGGGGCCAGAGCAGGCTTTGAATCCTATCTAAAACTGCTGGCTAAGGATAAGCATAAATACAGTAAAATAGTAAAACATGTTGGTCCTGAAAGACTGTGCCTGAGGTCGCTAAAATAAATGTTGAATCGGTGTGTACGTTTGTAAAGACTATGTCGGACTGCGTAAAACTGTGTAGTTTTCTCTTGACCCCTACCCAATCTGACCAGTGATGACATGTTTAGCTGTACATCAACATTCAATAGCTGCCTGTCGTGGTGGTGTCCAGCAAACGATATGGAGTTTGTGGAAAATTGGCAGATCTTCTGGGGAAGACCTGGTCTCATTAGAAGAGACGGCATTCGTCCCAGTTTGGATGGAGCAGCTCTCATATCCAGAAATCTGACTCAGTTTCCTATTAAACCAAAACCATGACAACCCACAGTTGAGACCAGGAGACAGAGTTGCAGTCCTACACGCCTCTCTGTACTCCCATTAGAACAGTTACCCATCCAAAATCCCGAAGAGACTGTGTCTGTTCCCTGAACACCTTAAGTAATTAAATCAAATACAAAAAGGAGTTATACATAAAAGTCAAATTAAGATTAACACCAGAGAATTAAGTTGTGCTGGTAAATGAATTAATATTAGATTATAATATAGACCAAAACAGACCATAACCTGGCTTTGGCCAGAAGAATATGTCAGCTTAAATGAATCCACTCCTCCCAGTCATATTAATACTCACATTCCTCGAGACACCAGCCGAAGAGGTCGAGTTGCAGCCATTTTTGACCCAAACATATCGTTCAGCCTAAAGTTTTTAGTGGATTTGTCTGAGGTAATCACACATGCAAAATCCATAAGTAGTTCGGCAAAGTGGCATATCAGAATTTCACCTGAAACAAGAGAATAAACTGGTCAATATAATGGTATGTTATATTATCCCTGATATTCTCTGCTCGCAGGATTCACTGGGATGTGGTTTTGAATCTACTCTGCTTCTCTACTTCTACTCTCTTTTTTCTGAAGTAATACTGCTGCTGTCACCAGTAACACAGCGTTTGTAATATTTACTTGCTTCAGTTATAAAACTCTACTTCCACAAACATTCATTCTCACATTTATACATACACGCTATGTTTTGTCATCCATATATTTTAACATCTAAATATGTCACTATTTTACCACATACTGGTAAATGAATTAATGTTGGATTATAATATCGGTTTATTCTGTCTAACTGAAACCTGGCTTCGTCCTGAAGAATATGTCAGCCTAAATGAACCCACTCCCCCCAGTCATATTTATACTCACATTCCTTGAGACACCAGCCAAGGAGGTGGAGTTGCAGCCATTTTTGACCCAAGCCTATCATTCAATCCAAAGCCCAAACTCAACTACCATTCATTCGAAAGCCTTATTTTTAGTGTTTCACACCCAACCCAGAAAACAGTACAACCAATTTTTATTGTTGCAGTGTATCGCGCTCCTGGCCCATACTCTGAATTTCTAGTGGAATTTTCAGAGTTTCTATCAAGTCTAGTCCAGTAATTATTATGGGCAATTTCAATATCCATGTGGACAATGATAATGATAGCCTTTGCACAGCATTTATCTCCCTATTAGATTCAATCGGCTACTGTCAGTGTGTACGTAAACGCACGCACTTGTTTTGACATATGACACTGAAATAGAACATTTAATATTCTTTTATCTGACCATTGTTTAATGACTTTTGAATTTGTATTACTTGACTACATACCGCCAAGAAAAAACTCCTATACTAAATGCTTGTCTGATAGTGCTGTGGCTACATTTAAGAAAGCAATTCTATTGTCGTTTACTTCAGTATCATGTCCTGGTACCGCAGAATACTGTTGCCTTGTTTATAGACTAAATACAGTATTGGCTGTGTACTGACCATAAGCTTTATTGCCTCACACAGAGCACATTAGTGCTATTTTTATTTTTAATTTGGTCAGTCTCGACTGGTGAGGACATTTTTGACTCTGGAGAATGCAGTGCCTTTGAACCTTTTTTTCCCAGCTTATTACTTTTTATCCATTTTTATTTTGGATAGCTGGATAGATTTTGTTTTTGTCTAATCTGTCACGTTCTATTCCTGCGGCTCTCTTAGTCCTAGATGAATTTAGTATATTCTCTGGATATAAACTCAATCTGGGCAAAGGTGAAATGTTTACTGTTAATGGAGAGGTAATGAAAATTCACCTCAGTTCCAAAATATACCTTTTAAGGTTGGGAACTCTGGCTTTGTTTATTTTGGAGTATGTGTAGTATGGAGTATGGAGTATGTTGCCAAAATGTTGGTTAATCTCTATGGGGAAAATTTTCTTTCTCTGCTCACAAAAATTAAGCAAGATATTGAGCGATGGTCGCTACTAAACCTTTCTATACCTGGCAGAATCAGTGCAATTAAAATGAATATTTTCCTGCGCTTTTTATATTTATTCCAATGTATCCAGATCTTCCTTCCTCTCTCATTCTTTCATAAAGTCTTATTTTTGATTTTATTTGGAACAAGATGGTGTTGCCAAACTTCCTTTACTATTATTGTGCCATCTCTTGTGCCATTGGCTTGCAAACACTTTCTATTGGTGCTTCACTTGCAGCTAATCCTATTTTCCCCCCATCGTTATTGGACAGCACTTTCTCTGTGTGGGCTAGGCTGGGCATAAAAACTTTTAGAGACCTGTATGTTGATTGTATTTTTGCTTCTTTTTAGCAATTGTGAAATAAATTTTTGTTTCCTAAAGGACATTTTCTTAGATACCTTCAGGTTCGAAATTTTGTCTGTAGCTCATTCCCAGAATTCCCTGCTCTCCCTAAGTCTTCAGATGTTGAAACATTTCTGAAGCCTCTCTCTTCATTAAAGGGGGCGATCTCTTCTATTTATTTAAATGTTTATGACCTTTGTGAAGGCCCTTCTAAGATAAGATAAGATAATCCTTATCTACTGTACTACTCTACTCTACTTATACTGTACTTAAAACAGTTTGGGAGACAGATCTTTGATAGGTGATTTAAGATGATGTTTGGGAGGAGATTTTACAGAGAGTACATAAGTCTTCAATCTGTGCTGGACACAGCTTTATGCAATGTTGAATCCTCCATCGAGCTCACTACACTAAAACTCGGCTTGCAAAAATATTTGATACAGTGTCTCCCCTATGTGATTGATTCCAACAAGCCACAACAAATTATTCACACATGTTTTGGAGCTGATTCTCTTTGACTAGATTTTGGTCTGAGATCTTTAATACTTTATCCAAGGTAACTGGAAGGGATGTGACTCCCAACTGCCCTGTTTGGTGTATGGCCTTTCCCACGTAATTTTTCCCCAGCCGAAAAGGACTTGATAGCATTCACAACTCTGCTGGCCAGGAGGCTGTTAATGTTAAAATGGAAATCCCCAGTCCCACCTACCTATACAAACTGGGTTAAGGAGGTGCTTTCTTTTCTTAAATTAGAAAAAATTAGTCTGACTTTGATTGGTAAGACTGTTGCATTTGAGAAGTCCTGGAATCCCTTCCTGTCTTATGTCAATAGCACAAGATGCGTGATCACTGTGAACTAAGTGCTGCAATGAGCTGAGCCTGTGTGTTTTTTTCCCTTTAATTCTATTTATTTACTTATTTTCTCTATGGATTTATTTATTTTTAATTTAATACTTATTATCTGCCAGTTTAGATATTTGTTCTTTTCTTATTGATCTTCTATTGATGAATAAACTTATTTGTTTATTCACTTGTTCATTTTTAGTATTATTATTATTATTATTATTATTATTATTATTATTATTATTATTTTCTCTTTTTCTCCACCAACTCATCTTTTTTTTGTTTGTTTTTCTTTTGTTTGTTTTTCTTTGCTTTTCAATTATATGTGCCCAACTCTTGGGGCAAGGTGCTGGTGGGAGGGCAAATGTGTTCTATGGTATGTTGAATTGGTCTAGACCTGCTCTAACTGGAAAGCATCATGAAATAACTGTCAAGAGGGAACGGCGTCGCTGATGCAGAGGATTGAACCCCGATGCGATGTGTTAAAAAGGGCAGGCAGCCCAAGATTCAAAAACAATATTCTTTTATTTTTAACAAAGAACTCAAAAACAGGCACACACTTACTGTGGCTCCAGGATGAACAAAAAGTACAAAAAAGCTGTGGCAATAACATGGCAAGACAAGACAAGAAAGTCTTGGCTTGGAATCATGAAGACAAAACAACGACCTGACCAAGAGTGACGGGGAAGATGAGGACTAAATACACAACATTACAAGAGACAGGTGAAACACATTAAGGGAGGAGAAAGCAGTCAGGATAACCAAAAGCAAACCAAAAGACAGAACACAAGGCATGACAATAAGTTTTGTTGTGAATTGGCACTATATAAATAAACTGTCTGCAACAAAATGTCTGCTGTGAAAAACCCACTCACTACCCACTGTACTGATATTTTCTCAACATCTTGCAGCTCCTGTTCAAGTATGATCTGGTAAAGTATGACATGATGAAAGATGAACCAGTGAAAGATCAATATGGTTTCTGTCAGCGAGTAGAAAAAGGTAAGAAGTAATTTTATCTTCAGATTGTTTTTCTTTGAAAGTTGACATCACTCTAATATTATTTGTGTTGATTATATTGTGTTGATTCTCAGGTGAGACGGGGCTTTTACTTTCCAAGGTGAGCGCCACTACACCGTTCTTTGGTTATGCTGGAAGCAAGCAGCTGACTGAGAAGAAGCTGATGAGAAGTGTGTTCGTGAAGGGAGATGCCTACTTTAACACAGGCGACCTCATGGCTGAAGATAAGGAAGGTTTCATTTGTTTCAAAGACAGAGTGGGAGACACCTTCAGGTACAGTAGAATAACATGTCTGAGATGTTGAAGCTAATAAGAAATATGTTCATGATGGGAGATGCCTACTTTAACACATGTGACATCATGGTGTCATCATGACCTTCAGGTGCAATGGAATAACCTGTTTGAGCTGTCAGAACTAGACCTGTGTTGAAAAAAATTGATTCTCAGATTCCGAATCGATTCTAATATTTTTTTCTAAAGATTGATTCTTACATCCAAAGATCGTTTTCTTTCTAAACATTTTCCGCTGGTGAACTTTAACCCCACTAGTTGCGTCATTGAATTCACGCACGCACGCGTAGTGTGAAGATATCAAAACAGTGAACATGGCGCCGGACACTAGCGATAACGTGAGCCAAGCCCTGACTTTGAAAACGCCCAAAACATTCAAAGAGAACGACAATAGAAATGACAAAAGAAAAGCAATTTGCAAGGAATGCCAAATGGAAGTGAAGAATTGTGGAAATACGTCCAACCTCAGGAACTGCATGTTGCGACTCGAATTGGATCATATCGGATCGTGATAATCAATTCTGGATCTTGAGAATCGGAACCAAATCGATTCTTGAAATTTGAATCAATACCCAGCCATAGTCAGAACATACAAGTTCAGTTCAGTTGCCTTAAAGGCAACATATTTATAACCGGAAGCCTGATGCAGGCATTTTCCTGGCAGGAAGGATATAACAAAGAAAAGATATAGAGAGCCAAAGTCACTACCCTTCCACTGGATCACCATGGTGAGAGTCAAAAAAATTTTTCATACCCTTCGAATCGAAGGGCTATGGATTACATATGTGATGTTTATCAATTTAAAAGATAATTTTTGCATAGTTGTTGTACTGCATATGTATAGTATTTTTTAACCTCTTCAGACCCTCATTTTTTCTGCTGGGCAAAAAAAAAAAAAAAAAAAAAAAAAATTTAAACTGATTCTGACTCCTCTCCAACATAAAAACAAAGTGAAAAAAACACGTTTTTAATAGTATTGTTTCATGTCTATTCCAATGGATGCCACAACACGATGGGCGTAAAATGTCATAAAAACCTAAACATGAGAATAAGGCTGAGTTTTTCCACATAATAATCAATCAGGTATGACCTAAACATCAGAATCTGGATGTTTGCATGTGTTTGAGTCTGTGTACAGTTCTGAACATGCACATGAAGTTGATAGGTGTATCACAGCATGGGTAGGGAACATCAGTGAGGTCATAACCAAGAAAACCAGGAGCCTGCAAGAGGAGAGGGAAATAATGCAATCTGAACATGCACATGAACACAAGATGTATGACTGTAGATAATATTACCTGAAATCACTTTTGCCTTCAGTAAACTATCATGGAACTTCCAACACATGACCATGCTTTTTACGGGAGGATAATGAACTGATAACACGTTAACTTGGAATGGAACTGGAACCTGAACTTGAGAAGGCATCAGGTTGTGTAGGTTTTCATGTATTCTCTTTTTCGATAAGCAGCCTTGAAGCAGTTTCTTTGTGGCACAAAGGGAATGTTACACTTGTCACAAAAGACGTGTTTTCCTATACAGTTTGGCATCTTGCATCTGGTAGCCTCTTTCTTTTCATCATATTTTGACATGTGGTCAACCACGTTGGCAAGAATGGGTCGGCGTCGCTGATGCAGAAATATACTGTACCCCGATGCAGAGTAAGAAGGCGGCAGGCAGGCATGGTGGAGGTCCAAAAACACTTGTCTTTTATTAAACTAAACTAAACACAAAAACACACTTACTGTGGAAAAAAACAAGGCATGGCATGGCATGGCATGGCATGGCAAGGCAAGGCAAAACCAACAACACGTTTCTGGCATGGCATGGGGGGAAAAAATGCAGACGCTCAGACAACAGTGACTGGGAAGACAAGGACTAAATAGACAAGACAACAAGACACAGGTGACACACATCAGGAGGGAGAAAGTAATCAGGAAAACTAAAAGCAAAGCTACATGAAAACAGGGCACACAGGGGAAGAGACACTTTCAAAATAAAACAGGACATGACAAAAACCTTGAACATAAAACATGGAAACACATGACAAGACAAACATGAAACATGGCACATGGACTGAAATCAAAAGACAAAGTATAATCAAAAACCAGGCATGACAGACGTCATACTGCACTTCAGGTAGTAGCCTTACATCCTGAAATGGTCTGTGAACTGGTCTCTGGGGGACATGCTCTGGTTCTGGAGACATACTGGGTCTTCCACATTTTGCTGCCACTGTTTTATGGACTCTCACCAGACACAGCCACATTCATCTTGAAATGGAGGAGAGCTAGGATGTCTTTGGTCTGGATATTGGCCCTCTTGACATCCAGCCTGTACTCCAACCAACTGTTGACCACAGCCATGTCAAAAGCGTTATCATTGTCAGGGTCCGCTTTTTTGACCGAATTTCTGTACAGTACAGACTGACAAGTTGAACAAGCACGTCAACGCCGCCCATTGCTTCATTGTACACCTTAACCACCTCTGGACGGGACACCATCACAAATTTGTCCCACCGCTGAACTTCATCTATTCTGTCAACACCAGTTGGAGACCATGAGAACTGGTCTGTTGTCATACCATTTGACCAGTTCCACCTTACCATCACGGCTTACAACGTCATCACTTCCTCAAAGCTTCTTTGGCCATCAAAACACTTAATTTCTAGATTTACCACCTATCTCAGTCCTGGTCCCATCCTCCTCATCCCCTAAATTCAAGGAGTCAAGTTCGGATAACTCTCCATTTACGAGACGTTCAAGGAAGTCTTCGACTCGATACTCTACAAGAACATTATGTACAAAAAATATATATTTAAAAAATTATAATCATGAATAAATAAACTGTGACACCATACTTTACCTGTGGAAAGGCTTATAGGTATTTTGTTTCTTTATATACTGACACTAAACAAGTATTAGCTAAACTTGCCCAACTCGGACTTTGAGAAAATCCTGTGAATTAATGATATGATATATGTTCAAAATAACCTCAAATATTATCACTTGTAACAGTTACAATTATACTGACAGCAAATTTGTTTGGCCAGCATGAACATAAATTTATATTTTTGATTGAAAATGGGCACTTACTCCTCCCTCTCTGCAGTCGCTCTGCCATGCTTGTCTTGTCCGATGTCTGTCACTCTCTCAGAGCATACTCAAAGTCATGACATGATTGTGACTGGATAATCAGGATCCAATAAGTAACCAGCATTACTGACATTCAATTACAGGGTATTTATTGGTTAAGAGACAGAAATATGTCATGTCCATTTCAATACACGTTGGGTCTGAAGGGGTTAAAGGTCCCATGGGTGATAATGGAAGTGGTGGGCTTCTCTAGCCAGTCAACAACTGCCAAACAAAAAACCCCAGTTCCCATAAAAATTTAACAGAGCAGCAGCTAACACTGAAGATTAAATTCCATTGTTACCTCCCATGTATATATATACCTGTGCTCAACTAGTATCTGTGGCCAGTTCGTACTGCAGGACCCAAATGCAAGACTCAAAGCACAGGTTACAACGATACCTCACAGTATTTACACGTTGGCCAGCTGTGGATATTCACTGACAGCCAATCAGATTGCAGCATTTTTGTTGCTTTTTGGTTCTGAATTTTACTTTCCTTGTAGATGGTACTAAACTCCTGCTATTCAAAATTTCGGTTTAAAATCAATTCAGTTTGAAATACGTAAATATTTTTTTTTTCTTTTATGGGGAGGCTCAAAGTATAGTATGTAATATCAGTTTAATGTGTAATATTACACTGCAAAGATTATATTTATAATCAAGACTGATATTATGCTGCATTCAAAAATTAATTACTTTTTTGACCTATAATTCATATGAAACTGAGCTGGCCACTGCTTTGAAAATGAACTGAAGTGAAAGTTCTGTCACTTACAATTAAAAGTTTTATTAAATCTACCCCAACTTGCAACTCTGGTACTTAGTTATGGAGAAGTTGTTGAAATGTTTACAATAATTAGTATAATTTCTCATGTTCAGATCCTTCATGGAAAGTCACACATGCACAGACACAAACACACACAATCAAATCAATTGTCTATTGCAATATGCAACTGTCGGCAACTGTGACGGCAACCCCCTCCACACACACACATCCACATTTTTTAATGAGAACAGGTCGAACTGTGGTCTCATTTCTAACCATTGCATATGCATAAAATAGGGCCTGAAAGAAGCAAATGCCACTTTCCACGCTGAAGTTGTGCTTTTATAAAAGCAAACTTGACTGGAGAATGCACCTGTAAGTAAATTATGACCCACGTGTGTAAACATTTTGGAAATTGGCATCACAGATGTTGAGGTGGTTAATTAAAGTCAGGTTGTATAATGATGCCTCTCACACATTTAATTTTACTTCATATTATTAGTTATAGATCCACGTTATCATCTTGTGTGTTTATGTAGGCATGTACAGGATGACACTTCATGCAAAATGAACATCATCATTAAACATCATTACATGTTTGTTCATTGTTTATTTTGTTTTTATCAAAGCCCCACAGCTCCGTTCCTTGTCAGCAGTTCATTCATTATCCACACAATAAATCAAAATTTATTAGTATAGCACTTTTCATACAAAAATAATGTAGCCCAAAGTTGCTGTATAGCGGCACGGTGGTGCAGTGGTTACCACTGTTGCCTCACAGCAAGGTTCGAATCCTGGCCTCTGCCATTCTGTGCGGAGTCTGCATGTTCTCCCTGTGCCTGTGTGGGTTTTCTCCGGGTACTCCGGCTTCCTCCCACAATCCCAAAAACATGTGTATTAGGTTAATTGGCCCTCACTCTACATTGCCCCTGGGTGTGAGTGTGTGTGTGGTTGCCTGTATTTGTGTGTCAGCCATGCGATTGAGTGGCGAGGGTGTACTCTGCTTCTCGCAGCAGTCTGGAAAATAACATCCATAGTGGTTTAGCATAGTAACTGTTTACCATAGGAAATGGTTTAGGGCTGTTTAACTCGAGAATCAGAGGAGGCAGTCAGTGAAGGCCAATGAATGCAGAGGATTGCAGCTTGCTATTCTTTCACTGTTAATTCCTGAATGTCTACTGTGGTGGATCAGTAAAGCATTATGTTTTCTCAACATGTTGATTGACATTATCATCATGTTTCCCTGGTTTCAGGTGGAAAGGGGAGAATGTGGCAACCACAGAGGTATCAGAGACTCTTGGACTGGTGGATTTTATTCAAGAGGTCAATGTGTATGGAGTGGAAATACCAGGTATGTTTGACTTGAACACTTATGTATAGAGTGTTTTCAGCAGACACTATCCCACGGTCATTTCCAGGGAAGTAATCCCAAACTGGGATCCCTTGCTGTTTCTACTACAATTCCTGATGATAAGCAGCCGAGCTTTGAATGACACTGAGCGAGAGAGTGATGACAGAGATTATACTGAACCATGTTGTCCACAGGGCATGAGGGCAGAGCAGGAATGGCCGCTGTGATTGTCAGACTGGGCCTCACATTTGATGGGAAAAAACTGTTTGAGCATGTGACGAAGGATCTTCCAACGTATGCTCGCCCGCTCTTCATAAGGCTTCAGGTAATGAGCAGAGACATGCTGATATACTGTATGAATAGTGGAGTTAACATTAATTAAACAAAGAAAAGTGAACTCTTGCGAAGAAGGCACCACTGATCGTTAATGAATTTATTCAAAAGTCACTTTCAATCGTCATTATACAGTACAAGATTGTATAAAGAAATTATAGTTGTAGACCCTTTATGCCACTCACAAAAAGTGAAAGTTATATAAATGAAAGAATAAATAATTACATCACAAAAATTTGGTGGTGGTCTCACAGCCTGTGGAAAGAAGCTGCTCTCTCATCTAGTGGTACAACAGTGGATACTTCTTTATCACTTGTCAGACACAACAGTGTACCCAAATTATACTCTGGGTGCTCCAGTGTAAGTAATACAATGTGAGGTACAACTAAAACACAAGGTGCTGGCAAAATAAAGTGTCAAAGTTCTCTCAGATAGAGACCAGAAAAATGGTCAGTGCAGCTTTAATTAATTCTGTAGACATATGTCACCTCATTTTTAGCAGACATATGTCAACTATATTTGCATTAATTGCTTGAACCAAGACATGGACAGACTTTGGACAGGGATGAAAAGGAAATGGGTGATACTCTTCAAGCAAACACATTAGTCAAATACAAACTGAGAAAGAAGCCTGTTCTTCTGTTAAATTCAGTCTCAGTAAAGCCCCTTTCGAGTCTTATGTCTTTTCTCTGGTCATTATAACTGGCTTTTTTTATTTACCCCTTAATGAAAACTGAATCTCATCACGGGGACATAATTATTTTTCAGCAAGAATCACTACTTTGTAGTCAGTGTAAAATGAAAGTTCTGGTCATCTTTCCGAAAAAGTTCCTTAATTGAGGTGTTGATGTCTAGAGCAGCACCTGAATGTTATGCGCATTTATCGTTACTCAATTCTTCCATTATTTTCTCAGTTATTTAATTAACTTCTTGTAGCTCCATTATCAGTTCATCATGATATAAAAAAACAGGGAAGAGGCAGCAAATGTTTGTCACCACTGGTTGTTTTTTCCACAGGAGGTGATGGAAATGACAAGTACCTTCAAGCAACAGAAGTTCCAGTTGGTGCAAGGCGGCTTCAACCCCTCAGTCATCTGTGATCCTCTCTATGTGTTAGATTACCAACAGAAGACCTACATTCCCCTTACTGATAGCATCTACCAGAGCATACTCGCAGGAGAACGCAAGCTATAGAATTCACAAGCATGGCTGTTAGGACATGATGCAAAACATTGCACAAAGAAGCTTAGAAATGAGCCATTTTTACTAAAGCATTTTGCATTTTAAACCAGTAAGCCTACAATCCTGTTGAATCATTTACTGGGGTCTGAATGAGAAGCCATCTTCTAGCTAGTTTGAGGGTCATGATGAGTGTTGAAATGTGAAGAGTAATGAGATATTTTTGTCAAACAAATATCAGATAAATAATATGAAGCTGAACGTATCACGATGAAACAACTCTATACTATAAATTAACATTGTTTAACTGGAAATCTCTTTCATTTGTTCATTCACCTGAAAAGAAGACATATATAGGATTTTCCCTTAATTCATATATTAATTAGAAATACTTGACAAATCTGATAATAATCAGTGTGGGGTGTTATTAAGGTTGGAATTTTTGGTTTACATTAGGGGTCTTGGATATTTTAAGCTGCAAATGAATGATATTTTATTATGAAGTGTTTAATAGATTTACTCTAGCCTGGGAAATAGTCCAGTCTGTGAGCCCATATTTGATTTGCTCCTGTTCGCACGGATTTCCATATAACATGGTTTGTGATGGGCCAGTCACATAATTATTTCAGTTAAGGTTTGAGTTTGTACCAAATTTGGGCTTAACTAATAGAGACATTAATGGATTATAATAATTATAATAATATAATTAATGGGTTGCCTGTGTGATAAGAGGAGTTTGTAAGGGGTAAAACCTCTTAAACCTGACCAAATGCACTTAAATGACAAATTTAATTAAATTAAAAAATTAAAACCCCATATAAATGAACCCCCTGTATAAATGAAGGAGTGGACTGTTATTTGACCAGTTTAAAAAGCCATTAAATTGTGCAGACAAACAGTTAAATATTCTGTATACATTATGATCTAAACTGCCCACCAATAGTGCCTTAATTACATCAATACTCATTGATTTATTAAAAAAAATCATCAAACAGACAACATGAAGAATGTAGAGTTATGAAAATGAAGGTTTGTAACTTACAAGCAAAATAACTGACTGGCTCTGTCAACTTGTTTTTTCCAACAAGATCAACAAATTAGTTCAGATATATTGTGTTCACCAATTTTTCAGAGCTAACCCATTATTTTGCAAATTCACCCATTATGCTGATGAATTGCAGCACAATGTTGTTCAATGAATATTATTTATGAAAAAAAGTACTGTGTTGATTATGAGAGGTTTTGAATATGGAAAAGCCCATAAGTGCCTAGATATAGCAATATCAGAAGGTTTTTAATGCTGTGAAACATCTGATTCCCTGATTAATTTATTTTTATTTTTGCTCATTTTCTTCTGTTTTGCTTAAAGAAGATTTTAATCTGTGCTTCTGAATTTATTTATGGATATTTGTTCTTGGGAAATCTGTGTGTTTACTGTTGGGTAAGAAGTTCATTAATATGAAAGGTCTTAACCTCAGAGTACAGTAGATGCAGAATCAGAGCAGAGCTGGGATTTCAACCACCAACCACAATAAGATGGCTTTTGCCACTGACTTCAGTTTGTCTGTAATGTACTGCTTATTTACTTGATTTGTTTCATGTATCTGCAGCTTACAGTATTTAAGTATATTACAACAGTAATATGACTGTAACTGGAATGAGAGTCTTCATTTGTAACATTTTTCAAAGTAAAACACCAGTGTGTCACCAACACCAGATGTCCAGAGCTGTTGTTATCCAGAGGTCTCAGTTATGTTCACTGTTGGTTATGTGTTGAAGCAAGCTGTAAATATTCAGCAGTAATATTCAGAAGGTTCAGTTCACTTCTTATTGTGAAAGGGATAGGAAGGTGCATTTAAGTTAAAGGATGATTGTGATTTATTAACACTGTCCATCGCTCCTATCAGCAATGATAACGTTCAACTCTCAAGGAGGGCATTGGGAGACACCTCTTTATTATTGAATTCAGGAGTTTCAATCAGAACCATTGCTACAGGTGTATAAAATCAATCACCTAGTCATGCAGTCTGCATTTACAAACATTTATAACATTATGTACTGTGACAGGATGCCACCTTTGCAATAATTTAGTTTGTGAAATTTCGTCCCTGCAAGATATTCCACAGCAGCAACTCAGACACGAAGCAGAAGACCAAAGGACAGGGTCACTGAGTGCTGAGGCGCATGGTGTGTAAAAGTTACCAATGCTATGCTGGTTTCATAGCTCAAGGGTTCCAAACTTCCACTGGCATTAATATCAGTGCAAAAGCTGTGCAACGGGAGCTTCATAGAATGGGTTTCCATAGCTGAACAGCTGCATGCAAGTACATCACCCAGTACAATGCCAAGTGTCAGATGGAGTGATATATGATGAATCCTGCTTCTCTGTTTGACAGTCTGATGGGCAAGTCAGGATTTGGGGGATGCCAGGAGAACATTACTTGCCTGAATGCATTGTGCCAGCTCAGGGGTTGGGCTAGGCCTATTAATTCTAGGGAAGGGAAATATTTAGATTTTTGGACAATGCCATGCTTTGGGGCAGCAGTTTACGGACGGCCTTTTTCTATTCCAGCATGACTGTGCCAAAGTGCACAGAGCAAGGTCCATGAAAACATGGTTGGATGAGTCTGGTGTGGAAGATCTTGACTGTCTGCACAGAGCCCTGACCTCAACTTCATCAAACACCTTTCGATTGAACTGGAACTGAGATTGCAAGTCAGGCCTTTTTGTCCAACATCAGTGCCTGATCTCACAAATGCTCTGCTGCATGAATGGGCAACAATTCTCCCAGAAACACTTCAATATCTTATGGAAAGCCTTCCAAGGGTCCAAGTCCATATTCATTTCTATGTATTTGGAATGCAGTGTACATTGTACTCACAACTCATGGAATAGATTGTTATAAAAAAAAATTTCAGTGTTGATGTCTGGCATCTAGGCTGAACTCCCCACACTGAAACACCACCCCCAGCAAAGCAGAGACAGACCATAATAACTTCCCTAGAGGCTGGGCTGTGTTCAGATGAGGTGCTTAAAGAAGCGAGTTCATTGCGGCTGATTTCTTATGGTTCCTCGCTAGCTGCTTTGAAACAGAGTGAAAAGCGGCAAACCAGTGCATTTCTGTTCGCTCTTGTTTGGGGCATCTTAACTGTTTTAATTGTATCTGATACTCAATAAGCAGTTGCTGAAACAAGTACAAATAATTTCTTTTCTGACAGGAAAAATTCACATAATAAATCAGACAAATAATAATCAAGGTCTCTCCTATACTTCAGGTGAACAGGTGCCTTCCAAATTATAATTTTAAGTTTACCTGTGAGCAAGTACCTGCAAAACCTTGAAGGTGTTTGTGAATAGGCTGTCTGATAATGTGCCCCTTTATCTGTGGTCTGACACTATGTCCTTTTACTTGTGTTAGAAGTACACTGATAGCCTGTTCTTGAGGTTTGCAAAGGGATGAAAAAGCAACATGACATAAAACATCTTCTGTAAGACATCAGGGAGCCGACACGGTTGAGACTTGCTGGACAGTTGAGAGAGAAGAGTTTCCATACTTGTATGTAATTGTTTGTTAACCATTCAGTAAGACATGTGTTCATAAAATACAGTTACAATAACAATGCCAACCACATGCACACAAATTTATTCAGATACCGATTTTTGGTTTATGACAATCAAACTCTTTCACAAGGTTAGATACAGGGGTGACCTTTTTTTCCAGATGATTTACATTAACTGGCCTTTTAACAAAGTAATCCAGGGTTATATATAGATGGAAACTATCTCATCAACCATTCACAGCTGTAAGACGTGGAGTAAAAATCCTCAGCCTTCTTGTAAAAAATTCTTGACCCTTCATGACGAAAGCCCCCACAAATATCAAATGTCTGACTGATGTCCTCCGTGTTACTATTGAAAGGGACAATGTTCTCTCGCTTAAATTACTGAAATGAAATGACATGCATGTACTTTGGACAATGTACAATGTGACTGTTTTTTCGCCTGTTTCCAGTTGTCATGCTGCTTTTACACAGCAGATGGCACCAGAATGTTTTCAGCAGTTACAAGTGGTGAAGCACTCAGATCCTTTTCAAGAGCAGAAGAACTAACACAAAATGTTAAAACATTAAATTGGAAGTTAAAGTCTTTCAATGACAATCCTGTTTTATACTTTTGTGCTTTTACTTATCAGCAAAATTTACTAAAAAGTATTAATTACTATTAGTAATGTTGAAGTAGCATTTCTACAGAAAATGGTCCCGGAATTGATGTGTATTGTTTATTTTCATATGGATGCAACAATATTTAAGCAGCATTTTACTAGCTTCATTGAGTAATCCAGTGGTTTACAATTAGGGTTCATCTTTCTAAGGGGTTGTCAGATTATTAGGAGCAAAGGAAAACAGTTATTAAAATGAAAGCAAGTGAGAACTTAGGAAAGCACCATGGAGGCGAAACACAAAAATCTTCAGGTGTATCAGTCTTTATATTTGTTAGACTGTTTAAACAGCATTAGACTGGTGTGAGCAGTGTGTACCGAGTGGGTTACAGAAGTGTGTGTGGAGCGCTCTGAGGATGTCCTGCAGCTTCTCCTCACACTAAACTTGTACTACAATGAAACACGCCTGCAGGAACCTTTCTTGACTTTTTAACATTTATAGCGCACCATCAATATTGACATCCATAATGTTTAAAGTTCAGCCACTGGTCTCAACAGTCCATGCTCCAGCTGGAAGGATAAATGCTGGTCGAGCTGCCATGTGTAAGCTGACAACAAGCAACAGTGTATACAGGAAAACTTTCCACTTGATTATGAGAGTGACCATCTGTGTGCTCATTTGTTGGTCAATAATGTTCTGAATGTTCTGTTTGTTGATGACTTACTGAAGAGCTTTTACTACAGCACTTTGAGAGAGGTCACACATCTCAGTTTCTTTTCAGTCATGCAGGTATTTTTACTTGCTATATAATTTTGGCTTCGTTTGTCCAGGTTTTGAAATATTTGTCTCTGAGATTTTGCCTCTACCCCAATACAAGGAGGTGGATTAAATGCTGCTGTTCTATGGATTATCTCGAGTTAGTGATGATGCTGTGGATACAATATGTTTATGAATGCATGGCACTTACACAGCATTGTCAGGCTTGTGTTACACTGTTTAAACAAAAATGAGCGGAACCAGAGAAATTGCCTTTTTATTCAGTGCACTCTTCCTCCACCTACACGTCCAACAGTGCAACTCCACATCCACCAGTTTGGTTGGAGGTCTTTGTTTTATTATTATCTAGTAGCAGTTAATGTTGTCTAAAACCTTTAGCTGGAGAGGATTACAGAGGGCTCACCTGTTTCTAACACACACAGATTGTTCTCATGTTCAAATTTGTAGTGTTCATTCAATAACAGTGCGCAGGGTGTGAGTTCAGAACTTACATCCCCTTATCTGTGTCTCTGTTTTTGGTTTGTCATGGACATATAAAGAGCTGCGACTGTGTGTCCGTTTGACTGAGGGTGGGACTCAATAACACACACACACCCAGAACAAAAAGGCAAACTGGACAGAGTGAAGCAGGTGCTTCAACTGCATTTACAAAACAATACACAGCGCTGACTGTCAATTGGAAACAGGACATTAACAGCGGTTTGTCATGCTGAAGGCAGCAAGGGTAATCTTTCGAATCAGTTTAACAAAGTAAAGCACTTTGTGATCTTCTGCTCCTGAAAGGTGCTATACTATAGATAAAGCTGCTGACTTACTATGTGTAATTTGTCAATTTCCTCCTTTGATTCTGTAAAGCCACCAACTTCTCAGGCACCATGTAGAGAAGAGAACTTCTTAAAAAGAGATGTTGCTGCTGAATGTAAATTTTCAATACTGTGAACACCATAAACAAACACTTCTACTCTAGTGCAGATGTTTCCTTCAAATTGATTCTCACCAGCCAAGAACATGTAATGATTCAACAGACACTAACAAAGACTGCACTAGTTTGAAACTCTGTACATATTACAAAGAGGCAATTGTAAACTATTATGACCTGTTGTATTGAGACGAAAGGCCAAAGGTTTTTTCTCACAAAGGATCGGTTTGGATTTGTCTGTGGTATGTTGACAGAGTTATGGATTCTTTGATCATTCCTCCTGAAAAGGTAGGCTGCAGCACATAGGAATATGGTGGAGTCTATGGTAGTAAAAATAAACAAAAACAATAACAAAAAAAACTAAGGAGTGATTCTGCAGATGAAAATGAAGCTTCTCCTTTACACTGTAAGTGTAATTACTCTCACTGTCAGAAGGGGAAGACAAAAGTTCCTCACTGCAAGTTTAAGATAAGAACACTAAAAAGTTCTTGCATGAAGCCCATTTGGGTGTGGGACTTTGTATGTAAAGTAACTTTGTTTAAACTAGATTCACACCTTAATGAATCATGATGGTGACTAATGATGAATGATGGTGCACAGCGATGAATTATAAAAGGTTTACCAGTGCAAGCCTGCTTCAAATTTAACATCTAGCCCATGTTTATCCAGTCATCCACATCTCGATCAAAACAACCGCAAGCGTGAATGTATCGAGTTTGTTCTGCTTTCTTCAGCTCTCTTTGAATTGTGTCAAACATTTCTAATTCCATGCCTCATAGAGCTGCCTGCCTGGGTCAGCTATGTGCTAATAGTCTTACACCGCTCTGAGAGGTCGTAGTGACACTCTCCCCTCCTCCCTCCAGAAGCACTCTGTAGTCAATTTTTATGGTTTGGGTCTTAGATCTATGTTAGGACACCAAGCTTATGTCATAAAGCTTAATCAGCCTTAGAGAATGAGTTCCTGCTACAATCAAAAGGTAATATCACTCTGTTCTACTTGTAAATGTTCTATTCAATGACATCAAAATGATTCAATACAGTCATCACATGTACAGTATACTGTAATATACTGCATCTCTTAGTTTGTATGAAAATATTTCCACCTGCATGCTATTTGTGATGGCAACCCACTTGTTTTGTGTTTGTCATTCTCATGGGGAGAGGTAATACTCACTGCACTGTATGGATTTCTACACACACTTATTAAAACAACAATTTCATGTGACAAATTTAAAGAGAAAAAATATGATGATTTATCTTTCTATCCAAACAAATAGCCCCAATGAATGTCAAACAATTTTAAGTACACCCCCATGAGTGGCATACTGTTTTATAGTCTTAAACAACATTTGATTAATGCACAACATGCTTTTATTGATCAGGAAAACAAAACATATTTTTCTCCACAGAAATTCAAGATCTTTCACAAAGTTTGTGGAAGCTCACCTGTCTCACTGCAGCTTCACAGTCACCAAAGAATGAGCTCAGTTCACATGTTGGTAGCAGGGACAATCATACACAGTCAAAGTCATGGTGCCCTGTTAGCTCAAAGGCCACGCTTATGGTCAAAACAAACAAAACACTGATGATACATAAACTCAACTACAGCACCATGCAACATTTGTCAATCATCCAACTGCAAGGCTCAAATACATATTTTCATGTCAAAATTTGCTATGTCAGTTTTGTGTGAAAACTGTTGAAAATTGCTACCTGAAATTGACGGATCAATATTTCATCACGTACACCTGCACCCTCTAACATACTGTCATTTGTAGCAACAGGCTGAGAGCTTGACAGTGGCAGAAATATTTTTATCATTAGGGGTGAATTATTTGCAGAATTTAAATTTTTCTCAAAATGGCCACAGACAAATGCAAATAACTATAAAGAGACCCCAAACGACTATGAGGATATGCAAAATTATCACAGACACTAATATATGTACAAAGAGGTGGAAAACAGCTACAAAAAGATGCAAATTTATTTTTTTAAAACAACCACTAAACAACCACAAAGAGACACAAAACAACTACAGAGGTTAAGCAGCTACAAAGGGATGTAAAATGACTCCAGACTCATTGCTTTGTATTAAGCTTGGATATTATATTTGTCTGTTGTGAGCATCAGGTCAGGGTAGTGGTAGAAGTACTTCATTAAATCCCTATGACCAAAAACACAGGTAAGCTACAGTGAAATATTTTAAGTGATAGTCATGTTAGTAGTGACATTTTGATAAAATCGTTGAACCTCCCTAGCTTCCCTCTCTTTGGTTTTCTCTCATTTTATCACAACACTGAGTGAACATGATTGATCAAGTCAAGTCAAGTCAACTTTATTTGTATAGCCCATTTTTACAAGCAGTTTGTCTCAAAGGACTTAACATAACATCAGCAACATCCTCTGCCCTTCGACCCTCACATCGACTAAGGAAAAACTCCCAGAAAAACCTTTAACAGGAAAAAATGGGAGAAACCTCAGGGTGAGCAACAGAGGAGGGATCCCTCACCCAGGACGGGCAGACGTGCAATGGATGTTGTACAGGCAGGAAAACAGTTAACAACATGAGAACAACATCACTAAAAAGACAAGTAAAACAAAATCTCAACTGTTTAGTTTCACTTTTGATACCACCTCAATATGATTTTAACATTTCACAAGACTGAAATTATAATAATGAAATTATAATGAACTGCTGTATCATTCATGTATTTTTTATGTTTTGTTGAGAATCACTATCCTATCAGTTGAATTTCGGCCCGTAGGGAGAACCACCCCGCCGAAAGACGGTGCACAGAAGAATGACAGGCAGATGTCAACAGTAGACATTGGGTTGGTCATAGAGCCGGCTACAATCAATGCTTATTATGTTTTTTTCCTCACAATTCAATTCAGTAGAGTGTTTCAGGAATGACAGACACATGAAATGACCAGTGGCTGTAAACTCCACTCTATTTGCTCAAAGCTTGCTTTAAACCTACTGCAGACATTGTCAGGATATGTGGTAATTTAACACGTGTCTGCAGACTGTTACTGAGGGTCACAAAGCTCAGTACCTTGATTGATTGGTATGGCACTGCAGGGGTCAGTCTGTTGATCTAGATGTGCTCACAGCAGAAATAACCCAGGGGGTCCAAACCCGTGGCACACTTCTCAGCTTACAGTGAACTGAGAGAGCAGTTAGTTAGCAGCACCAGAAAGAGGCTGGATTCTTTTTCAAAAGTTTTGATATCTTAGCCTTGTTTTTTTTTTTTTTTTTTTCATTTTGGCCATCATTGCTATCAGCTGTGTTAAAAGTGAACTCCTTACTTTCAGTGCACTTTGTCTGAATACTTCCTCCACTACTGACAGTAGAAATACAATATATACCAATGGAAATACAGTATAATCCAACAATAGGAGTGCCAATACAAAAGCAGTGGATCCATAGGAGGTCCATCAGTGAATAAGAATGAGCAGTGAATGAAGAATACATAGCAATTTTAACTTAGTCACACTCACTGAGTTTAAAGCTGTGGCCAGGACAGAATCACTTTCTGCTGTAGTAGACAGTAGTAGCTGTTGGTTGCTGTAGCAGCAGGTCCACTTAATATTTGAGAGGTAGTGGTTCATTATGGTTCTGGGTTTTATTATTTTTTTTCCTGGTTTTAATAAATTTTGATTTTGAACTTTGAAAAATACAACATTTTACTCAAAGTAAAAATAAGTGTAGGGAATTTTTTTTCATTATTACACTTCATTTAGCAGACGCTTTTATCCAAAGCGACTTACAGAATCACAAGTTTCAGTACAATAGAATTAGACTAAAGCAATAAGAGCTAAAACATAATTAAAAGTCCTTAAGTAGAAAATCAAGAGTAGAAAGCAGGAGAACATGAGAGAGTGGAGGGGTGTTAGAGGGTTAGGGTTGTTAGGAGAGAAGGTGCAGTTGGAAGAGATACGTTTTCAGGTGGTATTTTTTAAAGAAGAGAGGGATGCCCCTGCTCTTACTGTGGCTGGTAGAGTGTTCCACCAGCGTGGAACGTTGTGGGAGAAAAGTCTGGCTTGGGAGTGCGTTGTGTGAAGGGATGGCAGAGCCAGACAAAGTTCATTTGCTGAGTGTAGAGCCCAAGAAGGGTTGCAAGCCTGAATGAGAACGCTCAGGTAGCTGGGTGCAGACCCCAAAGTTACTCTGTAAACTAGCGTTAGTGACTTGAATTTGATTCTGGCGACCATAGGTAACCGGCGTAGTTGGATGAGTAATGGAGTGACATGAGCCCGTTTGGGTTCATTAAAAACCAGACACTCTGCTGCATTCTGGATCATTTATAAAGGTTTGACTACACATGCAACAGACAATAACAATCACTACAGAACCCAAGTGTTATTAGTTACTGTGCTGTAATGGTTACAGTTGAGTTAGAAAATGAATTGTGGTGGCTATAGCTTCATCCAGGTCTCACTGTTGGTTGTGACTATGACAACAGCTCCAAGGTGTTGATGAAAATGCATTAACAATGAAAACTTCACAATATTCCCTTTTTAAGAATTCTAAAAAGGGACAAGGGTGTATTTGGCCTGGCTGATTGGTGTATGTTGCCTTGATGAAGTGCAAACTCTCTGTTTAGAAGATTATAAATGGCAGTAAGAAACAATTTAATACAGAAAACAAAATGACTGTTTCTAATATAGTCTGATTGTAGACATGACATGCAGATACATCTTAAACCCATTGTCTGTGGTTCAGCACTTTTAGTGCATGAAAACATGTCTACAATTACTCTGCCTGTTTTAACTCTGTTTAACTCTAAAGTGCACTGAAGTTCTGACCTTCACCTGGAGACTGTCCATCACGAGTGATGGTGATTAAGACGTGATGATGATACTCAGCATCAGAGATGATGGCAACTCATATTCTCAAACAGTATTTGGAAAAGAGGAAAAGACATTAATAAGTAATTATCTGAAGCACTGTTCTGTGTTACAATGTACAGGCAGTAGGAACTCCTGCTGCGAGCATTAACTGGATTAGCAGTCATACTGGCCTAATAAGCAAGAGAAACTGCGTGGGGGATCTGACCTTCAACACTGCTGTGAAAAAATACAGCAGACCTCGTCTCAGAGTGATTATCAGCATGACATTCTGCTGCAATAGAGACAGCCAGTTAGTCCAGGCCAGGGAACTTAAGCCCTGACGGAGAATGTCACAGAGCAACATGAGCTCCATTTCTGTTAATATGACCTACTTGTGTACTATTTCAGTAAAAATGTTTGATGTATTTTCCCTACAGACATACAGTTCTTCTCTTGTACTATTTTTGCTTTCAGACATATGACCCTAAACAGCATCACTGCAGAGACATACTATAATTCAGTTCAATTCAGTTTATTTATCTTGCGACAATTCACAACAAAAGTTATCTCATGACACTTTCCAATTACAGCAGGTCTAGACCATTTTCTCATTAATCATTCCACCACACCCAAACCTCTAGGTCGCCGGCTGCCCCAAACCACATTCCCTCACTGGGAATTGAACCCAGGATGTGGCGGTGAAAGCACCAAATCCTAGCCATTAGACCATCAGGAAGATGCGTAGCAGCAGCAATAATGCCAGAAGAACTGAAACTATAGATAATGATAATAATAAAATACACAGAAGGTACTATGGTGATTATGATAACAATAGTGGTAACAATAATAATGGTAGTAGCTGTACAGAGTAATAGGAGAATTAAAATAAACAGTAGTAATCGCAGTAGGTTTCAAGCAGGACAGCAGCAGGACCGCAGCAGGAGATCCAACCACAATCATAGGGAACCTGCGAGATGAGAAAGCACAAAGACTGCGGAGAAGAAGCTGTTAGTAACATGCATTAATGGGATATAAATGTGTGCAGAAGGAGAGGGAGAGGAAGAGAGAACTCAGTGTTTCGTGGAAGATCCCCTCGGTGATCTAAGCCTATAGCAGGGCTATAGCAGAGCTATAGGCTTAGATCGGCCTAGGTGTAGATAGCCTAGGCCAGCCCTAACTATAAGCTTTATCGAAGAGGGAAGTTTTAAGTCTATTCTTAAACATAGAGAGGGTGTCCGCCTCCTGGACTAAAACCGGAAGATGGTTCCACAGTAGAGGAGCTTGATAACTAAAGGCTCTAGTTCCCAATCTACTTTTGAAGACTCTAGGAACCACAAGTAACCCTACATCTTGGGAACGTAAAGCTCTGGTGGGATAATAGGAGATAAGATATGATGGTTCCTGGCCATTCAGGGCTTTATATGTGAGAAGAAGAACCCTATCCTGGATTATACAGACAGCCAATGTAGAGAAGCCAGTGCGGGAGAAATATGATCTCTTATGCCGGTTCTTTTGAGTAATCGTGCAGCAGTGTTTTGGATTAGCTAGAGATTCTTTAGAGACTTCTTAGGGCAACCTGATAAAAGGGAGTTACAATAATCCAGCCTGGAAGTAATAAATATATGGGCTGATTTTTCTGCATTTTTCTGACTCAGAATGTGCCTTATTTTTGCAATATTGTGGAGGTGAAAGAATGCAGTCTTTGTTATGTGTGAGTCAAAGGACATGTCCTGATCAATAATAACCCCTAGATTTCTTACACTGAAGCTTGAGATTAAGCCATCTAGAGTTGCTATATCATTAGATAATTTGTTTCTAAGATGTTAAGGGCAACAATAACTTCAGTTTTGTCCGAATTTAGAGGTAGAAAATTGCCTCCATGTTATTCATGTTTTTATGTCTTTAAGGCATAAAAACAGACACCTGAAGTTTGGCTAGCTGATTTGTTCATCTGGTTTCATTGACAAGTACAAGTGTTTGTCATCTGCATAACAATGAAAATGTATGGAGTGTTTTCTGAAAATTTCACCAATGGGGAACATATGAAGGGTGAATAGTACTGGCTGAGCACAGAACCTTAGGGAACTCCATGACTAACTTTTGTGAGTGTGGACGATGCATCATAAACATGAACAAATTGAGATCAATCTGAAAAATACGACTGAAACCTGCTTAATGCAGTTCCTTTAATGCCAGTTAAGTGTTTCAATCTGTGTAATAAGATAGAATGGTCAGTGGTGTCAAATGCAGCACTAAGGTCTAACAGTACAAGGACAGAGATAAATCCCTCATCTGATGCAAGTAGGTAATTTGTGACTTTGACCAATGCCATCTCTGTGATATGATGAGCACTAAAGCCAGACTGAAAATCCTCAAATAAACTATTTTTATGTAGAAAGTCATGTAGCTGATTGCTGACTGTTCTCTCAAGGATCTTGGAGAGAAATGGTTTACTGTTGCTTAAAACCTCTGGGTCAAGTGTGTGCTTTTTAAGGAGAGGTTTGACTACAGCTACTTTAAAGGACTGGGGTACATAGTCTGTTAATATGGACAGATTGACTGTATCTTATAGTTGGGATGGGGTCTAAGGTGCATGTTGTTGGTTTGTGTGTTTCTTTTTTACTGGGCAATAGAATTGAGTGGTATCCTTCGTGAGCTTGCAGCACCGTCAACAAAATGGTTGATTTGAGAGGGAATACAATTGGCATTAGACTTTTCTTCAGTATTGGAATCTTCTGCATTAGGACATGATACTGAAGTAAATGACAACAGAAAATGTGAAAAGGCTACTGTTATCATTGTTCTCATGGATACTGAAATCACCCATAATAAATTATCTGTTTATTATGGGTGTCAATAGAAGAGTTAATAGAAACTCTGAAAATTCCAGTAGAAAAAAGTGGTGACATATTTAGATGTTAAAATGTATGGATGACAAAACATAGTGTGTATGTATAAATGTGAGAATGAATGTTTGTGGAAGTAGAGTTTTATAACTGAAGCAAATAAATGTTTGCTGTGTTGCTGGTGACAGCAGCATTATCACTTCAGAGAAGAGAGAGAAGTAGAGAAGCAGAGTAGATTCAAAACCACATCCCAGTAAATCCTGTTTGCAGAGAACATCAGGAGTAATATAACATACCATTATATTGACCAGTTTATTCTCTTGTTTCCAATGAAATTCTAATATGGCACTTTGCCAAACCACTTATGGGTTTTGCATGTGTGATTACCTCAGACAAATCCACTAAAATGACATTTACTGAAAGCTACTCACACTTATGTTTGTCTGAAAGACAGTTGTGACACTGGTTGCTCAGTTTCATCCAAAGTTGTTTTCACATGCCCACACCCATCTCTAATGGACCGGGCCATTTGTGGCTTGTTAATGTAATTATACCATTATTCAGAAGTAGATACTCTGATTGGCCAGCAGAACTTCGGGCTCCCAACTTCTTTCTTTGACAGAAACAATAGCTACTTAGCTCAAGAAAGGATGATTGTCAGTATACAAACAAAGCTTGTTAGGAATTATTTACACATTAAATAACATTGTTTGCTCATTGTTATGTGGTGGGGGTAGTTTGTAGTTTTGTGTTTAAATGGTTGCGCACTAGTTTCACACTCTGACTGTTAACATCTTTCACAGCAAAATCCAGCACAAAAATAAACAAACATTTGAATAGATGAATGATAAGATAAGATAAGAACTATATTGATCCCACGGGAAATTGTTGTGCCAGGGTTGCAATACAAAGAACCATACAAAAGTAGCAAGTAATTTCCACACAAAATATAAAAATAACAGAGTAATATATAAAAGTATATACATGAGATATAGACAGATAACGGCAGATAAGGTGCAGAATGGCAACGGATACAATCTTAAAGTGTTAATTATAGTGTAGGATAAACTGTTTTGCCCTATGTGGAGAAAGGGGATGAGTTGAAGAGTTTGATAGCCACAGGGAGGAAGGACTTCCTGTGGCGTTCTGTGGAGCAGCTTGGTGGTCTCAGTCTACGACTGAAGGTGCTGCGGTAGGATTCCAGTGTGGCATTCTGACTTCTTGTTGATGATGAGCAGTTTCCTCAGCATCCTCTGTTCAGACACCGAATCAGAATCAAAGGCTTTTACTGTCGCTGCACTTCTGTACAATGAAATTTTAGTACAACTCCTTTCACTAAGATACAGTGCAAGATAAAAAGATAGAAAAAAAAAGATAAAACAACTTGCAACAGCAACAACGACTCACATATATAGCGTAACGACTCACACATATAATGGGGAGAGCAAAGCTGCTGCACCATTGCGTGCCAATCATTTGCTGCCAAAAGAGTTTTGGCATTTATGACTTACTATTTTTACAAGAGAAAGCTTTCTAATGTCTCATAAAGTATCACTGTAAATCTAATCTCTGTGTGCCCTATGGACCAGAACTCCAGGAATTGAAAAAGTCTTGGCTCACTGTCAACTTTTTAGTTGTAAACCACTGAGCACAACAGCGCAATTTCAATTAAAACATGTTTTTACTTGATGCTGTGGCCTTTCTTGTAAAGGGGTCCAGTGAAAATCTGTTTGTAAGAACTAAATTGTTTATTGTTCTCTCATGCTTATCTTTCACTAGAGATGCAATTTGGAGCCAAGTCTGTGCAATCGCAAGCAGTGCTCAGCTGTCACTCATGACCTTTCACTCCCTTTTTATTGTATCAAATAATAAATTAAAACCAAACTTGTACCATTTTATTTGATGTGTTCTTGGGGCAAAAATCGATCGTTCAATGAATCCAATTCTAAAAACAGCATCTTGTTGCATCTGTTCTGGTACACTAGACACAGTGAAACATTTTGGTCTGACATTCTTGATTTTATTGAAATGTATTTTAACTCCTCTTGCCGGGTCCTGCTCAAGGTTTCTTCCTGTTAAAAGGGAGTTTTTTTCACTGTCTGCTTGCTCGGGGGTTCAGACTCTGGGTCTCTGTAAAGCATCAAGAGACAATTTTGATTGTATAAGGTGCTATATAAATAAATTGAAATTGTTTTGTACTGTGCTGTCAGAATGTGGATGGATTAAGTCTTACATTGTGATTGTGATTATACTGCCATTTGTTATTTTGATTTACTTGATACCACACCACATTCTGTCCTCTGTCACTGTTTTCAATAACCATTAACACATATGACATCACAACTACTATGTTGACACAACAGTTGTAGGCCACAAATATTCACTGGGTCAGCTGTGTAAACTAGTCTACACTGTTTAGAGAGCAACAAGTACTGTCTTAAATATAAAGATCACAGATGGCAAAATATGTCATTTTGCATTTATTCTGCCAATAACATGCTTCATTTTGACAATAGCAAAGCTCATCTGAAAATAAAGTTTCTGACTTTGGAATAAAATTGTAATTAAGAGCTTGTTTAGCCTCAGCGTAGCTTTACCCATCTAAATTTACTAACTGAGCTATGCTGTAAGATAATGATAGGGCTGCGAGAGAATTCAGAACACTTTGTGTTCACAAATGTGGTAAAACCATTGTAATTTGTAATAAAGACCCTTGCCACAGTACTAAGTTGTTCCACGTGAATCGAGTTACTGAGTTATCCCTGGTCCAATTAAAGAGACCACTGAAACAGGCCAACCTGATTACTGTGAGTCAATTTGTGGGGACACAATTGCCATCTGGTTTCCAACTATTTATGCTGGTTCTTTACTCTGTAATGTCATGGTAAAAACAGCATCAATTTCAGACTCAACTTACAGTACCACACTGATGAATGGAGAACTGTAGAAAAAAAAAATAAAGTTCCTCCACATCAAAATGGGACACTTGTTTCTTCATGGAGCTGACAAAAATTGAAAATTGAAAGTTTGAAAGAAGACTGTTGCCAGAATCATAAAAAAGCATTAAAATTATGGGCAGGGACAGAAATCTGCACTGACTTTGCATGCCAAAGTGTGTTTACAGGTGTTTGGAGAACTACTGCATATGTGAATGAAGTTGTATAAAGCTTCAAAATATTGGAATGTAGCCTTTTTACAGTTACACTTAAAGTAATTTAGTTTACAGAGTAAGAGCATAGTCACATGTGTAAAGTCAATCCATTGGCAAATATTCAGCTGCTGTTCACTTCCATATTATGTGAGTGAATGGGTGAAAAAAAAACATTTACTTCTGCTGGCAAAGCAAATTTGCATCCTAGTTTCACATAGAGTTCAACCTTATTGAGCAGCCATAAAAACCATCAAAGTTGGGCATGTGGTTGACCAAATATGTCAATGGGTTGAACCCTACAAACATCACACTGATTCCTACGGGAGGACGATTAGGGTGAGCACATTAAAATTACTGCACACACGCATTGACAGGGTGCACATACACACACAGTCAGTAAATCACAGAATCAGTTTTAAAGTTTGTGTACTTATTTTTTGCACTTATTTATAATCTCTACATGAAGCTTGTCCTAATAACTGATATTTTCATGCAGTGTAACATTGCAAGACCCTGAGATCAGTGGGCAGTGGTCTGCTAGTTGTGCCAAGGCCAAAAACTAACCAAGGAAAAGCAGACTGAAAATCTTAATGTTCTCATTTTTTTAGTCTTTTACTGATTTTATTTTTTCTTTTCTTTCTTTGAATTTATTCTTGTTTTAACTTTGTTGCTGTGTTGATTTCAGTTCACACCTTCAGATACGCACACTAAGGTAACCTAAATGCCTCTGTGCGTCACATCCTGCACTGCCTGCATACAGCACTGGCAGGTGACGGTCATTTGCATGCATTCACGTACGTGTGATTGAGCCCCAGAGTATCAG
Source organism: Scatophagus argus (assembly GCF_020382885.2). Lineage (NCBI taxonomy): Eukaryota > Metazoa > Chordata > Actinopteri > Scatophagidae > Scatophagus > Scatophagus argus. The sequence continues at coordinate 19,515,465 of NC_058512.1, read as the reverse complement.
AGTAATTCCGCCACAGCTCTGAAAACACTCAAACGGTTACCCTTATTATCCTGCAAAACTGATTTGTTTTTGCAACTTGGGGGCAATGGAAACAAGCTGCGAACATAATGATGACATCATCATATGGTCAACTTGTTAACAAACTGTTGCTCATTTAGATATCTAGCAGTTACAACATTAGCATTAAGTTGGGCTAGCATTTCTGTCTACCTGATGAATTCAAAACCAATATTCACTCTCTTTTATCTACTAAATGCTCCTCTGTTCTCTGGTTAGTAATAATGTACAGCAGGCTTAAACCAGCTCCTGTACCAAAACACTAATAATTTGTCTCCCAACAGTTATCCCTCATTATATTGTGATAAAAATCACTACAACTGGTAGCACTGCAGTTAGTATCACCAACAAATTTTGGTTGTAGCTGAGTTTGAAAGTGAAAACAATTCCTGAAATTTGAAATTCGTGTAAAAGCAATAGTTTAGAGTAGACTGACTTGTGCGATACTGACTATTGAGATTTTTGAAAAAGTCACTTCATTGACATAAATACGAGTTAGTGGTTGTTAAATACTGTACACACAACTAAAAGCATGAAGGCTATGCTCTTGGTTTTCTGTCAGTGAGCTTTGTTGCAGTGGAACACCTACAGACGGTGTATTTGCGGGGAACAGATCACATTCTGTTTTGGGCCCTGGAAGCCTTGGACCACCGTTAAATACACTGCTATAACCGACGTGTTATCGCATTAACTAACAACACTGTGTTAACTATTAGACCCCATAGTATAGCAGGAACCATCCAAAAGCCTGCTACGGCTTACCCACGCGGATGCAGGAAGTGGAGACAGACAGACGCACAGGAAGGCAGACTGGCAGAACGCAGCGCTCTCACAAAGAAAATCGGCCGGTCTGGTGGTGTAGTTTCACCCCCGCCCCTCCTCGTCCTCATCTCTTCCTCCCATAGGAGCCTAATAACGTCACGCCTACTGTGTGAGTATTGTGATGTGTTCTCGCGACATTTACCTCCCACACCAAAAAAAGACACGCGATAAATTACATCTCGCGTGGTCCCTCCTCAGATGGAGCCCACCCTTGAGTGATGCCGACTGCGGTGTGTATAATAGCAGCGAGGGAAGCTCTGGAAGTCTAGGAGGAGCTGCGGCAAGGTCGAAAACAGCGTAGCATCCTGCCCTCAAACTCAGGAGCAGAGCTGGATAAGATTCAATCCAGTGATTAGCGAGCGAAAGTGAGCGGCGGAATTTTGGATTTACATCTGCGGAAGAGGAAGACGGAGGAGGAGAAGGAGAGTGACTTAAAGTTTCCAGCCTAGAGCCCCATGTTTCGCAGCAGCTAACGAGCTATCCTCTGCTGCCGCTCTCTGCACGTCTGTCTTGTCTGGACCAGACACAGCTGCTTGTTCTTGCTGGTAAATTGGAAGCTAGTTGTGCGTTTGTCGCAGGGCACCTCCCGGGCTTTCATAAGTGGTACGCTTACGAGTCATACTGTGACTTTTCCGCTCGCGGTTTTACGTTTATTTGTGTTTTCAGTGCCATGTCAGCGCCATTCCCCACTCCTTCCGCCCCGACTGAGAGCGTCGCGGCGGAAACTGATTTTTTAGCCCCGGATTCGGGGCTGAGGCCGCCCGGTCCGACGCCCAGTCAGAGCCGATTCCAAGTGGACCTTGTGGCTGAGGCAGCGGGCACAACAGAAGATAAGTCCCCCAGTTCCGACACCTCCACCACTGTAGCATCCAGTGATAAAGCAACCCCCACCGCTCCCGCAGAAGGTCCGGGTGCTGATCCAGTGGTCGGCGGAGAGGAAGCCAAAGGCCGGTTTCGGGTGGTGAACTTCGCGGATCCCAGTGGCTCGGGGAGCTCGGCCTCTCCTGAGGCTGCGCCGGCTGAGGGTCTGCAAAACGGTGACACGGTGATGAGCGAAACCAGCTTGCATTCATCCACGGGGGGCCAGCATCACTATCACTATGACACCCACACCAACACCTATTACCTGAGGACTTTTGGCCACAACACAATCGATGCCGTGCCGAACATCGATTTCTACCGGCAGACAGCTGCCCCGCTGGGAGAGAAGCTGATCAGACCCACCCTGTCGGAGCTGCACGACGAGCTGGACAAGGTAAGCCGCCACACATGGGATTGACTACGCTGAGGCAGGTGGTGGGTTTGTCGGTCATAGAATCCCGGTATACCGTCAGTAAGTGTGGTAATAAAACACCATGTCTACCAGAGGATGGCCAAGTCAAGTGCTCACATCCTCAGTTCACCGTTAAGCACTAAAGACTCCATTATAGAATCTGCGGTTACGATACGTAACCAACGTTTCATGTGTCGAACACTGGCAGACTGCACATGTGAAGTTAGATAAACGTGCTTTCCTCGCTCTTTTTAGGCACAAAGGATTTACACGACTTGATTGTTTTGTTCGTTAACAATGACAGATTAAAGTCTTGAGACAGAAGCTACAGTATGAGGACTGTTAGTATCTAACAGAAGTTCTGGACATTCCGAACAATAGATTTATCAAAGGAACATAGCAGTTTTAGATAGTCAGAGTTTTCCGGCACAAAGGGAACCTGGCTGCTCCTGTTTTGCCAACGGAGCTTCAGTAAGGTCCAGCTCTGATGTTGGCCATAAGGTACTTGTTAGAGTTGAGGCCAGGATTGTGTGCAGGCTGAAGCACTTTTTAAGGAGCTGCCTTGTGTGGGGGGGCTTTGTCATGTATGAATGGGGAGGGGTCATCCCTGAATGGTTGCCACAAAGTGTGAAGAACACTGCTGTCTAAAATATCATGTAGTAAAATGAGGTTTTTCACTTCAGTGCAGTAAAAGAGTTAAAACAAGTCTAAACCAAAAGTTTGTGGGTCTGAGTTTCCCTGTATTTTGGCTATATGACATATGGAGTAGCCACCAGTGGCTCCTCTTCTACCAAGGGACCCTTAAACACTAAAAGAAAAGTGTGTTGACACATTCATCCACATACTTGGAGCTGTACAGTGGAAGTGAGCACACACATGTCAGCAGGTCAGTGACACGAGGTAATTTTTGCAATGAGAAGCGTCACCCAAGTGATCCCATCAGGCAGGTTCAGCAGCAGCCAACTACACTAAGTAGTACTTAATAACACCCTGCACTCATGTTAGCAGATGAGACATGGGTCAAAATAAAATCTTAAATTTCTTGTAATGTTAATGTATGGCAGCATGTCGTGTAAAAAGGGGTGAATTGTCATCATTGGCAGCTGAGTGCTGCTTGCGATTGGTGTATGGGCAGAAATCGATACTCCAACTCGCCTGATCACGTCTGCTCAGACTCTGGCTCCAAATAACGTCACCGGCACGAGTTCTGCAGCTGTTAACCATGATGAAATATTAATACAGTCTACTTCACAGGGGGTCTTAAATAATGGACTAATACATGTGATAAATTGATTTAAAAAAGCTTATCCTCCACAAATACTTGTGTGGCTTCTACTCAAGTTGGAACACTATTGAACCTTTCTTTTTTAACAGTTGGTGGTTCTTCTAGTGTCTGGCTTTAGGAGGTGCTGCATTCCCCCTTTAAAAACCTGTGGAAAACGACTTTCTGTTAAAGTACAACCTCATTTTGTGACTTGTTCCTCTAAAATAGACTTTGTTGTCTCTGCAGATTGTATATTAATCTGTTTATCAAAGCATTTATCAGTAACACAGTTACAATGCAAAAAAATATGATTTTTTTTTTTGGTGCTTAGAAACAAAAAACTTGAAGGCTTGCATGACCAACTCATTATTTGCTCGACCAGATTGTTGGGCAGTAATCAAGTAATCAACATTTTTCCAATTATTTTGTCTATGTCTGTGGAGTGTGTTTATCTGACCCCCAAGTAGCCTTTAATTGTCAAGGTCAAATTTTGATAACGTCACAGTGACATCATTGCCATGCATCGGTTAGTCACTCTGGAACAGAGAGTTTCTTTTCCCCAAAAGCTGTAATGTAAACATCTGAGCTATGAATAGAAGACATTCGTGAAATGCAGTAAGTATGCTGTGGCAGCCCTCTTTGACTTTGTATCCCTGCGAGTTTCTAAATTAGAACAGCAGATGAAGTTCAAGCAGATGATTGTCATGATTGATAACAAATCCGGATAACAACATGAATCAGTGGAGCACAGAGCTGCTCTACTTTACTGTGTCCACCAACAGAAAAACACTGATAACTGGTGAATAAACATTTTTGTTTAGAGTTCCTTGAAAGAGTTGTAACAGTGATATATAGTGAGAGAGACATTTTAAATAACATGCCATTGAGGCGCTGGCATATCTTTGGGTTGTCTGTTTTGAAATTTCTTGTTACTTGTCAGTGTGGGAGTTCATATCAGACATTAGATGTTATACATTAATTGAAAAGGAATTTCTTTCAGAGATTCAGCAGATGGTGTCGTCATTCAGCCACATTAACAGAAAGAATGCTTCATTTCTGTGTGTTGGATGAAAATAAAATGGATATCTGTTTGAATTGCAGTACAGAGGTGGCTTCTAGACTTGCTTTGCTTGGGTTCGGACCAGCAAAGGTACCTTCTAACAACTGCTGAGATGTCTTATTTCCACTTTGTCTATACTTAGGAACTGAGGAATGTATCTGTAGCTCAGTTCAGCTTCTTCTTGAACCTCATCACTCATCTTATTCCAGTTATTTCCTTCCAGTGTCTTCTTTCTCTCCTCTTCTCTCATCTTTTCATCTCCGGTCAGCAGTCCATGAGGACAAAGACAGACTAATAACAGAGCATTACACAGATGTACGCTGCTATTGAAAGGTTGCGAAACCAGAGTGAATGTCAACTTTTTAATCTGAAAAGTTTAAAAAGGTTTAAAAACTCTTAAGCACTCCCACTGCTAGTAAATGTGTGTGGCTCAGAGCAGTCACACCAGTTGAATATTTTCAAATCGCATGAATATGATTGGCATAGATTTTCTGTAATCTTGTCACGTGAAAGATTTGTTTCTTTCACATGTTTGTCATTTGACATTATGACCAAAGAAATTTGGATATGTCAGATTTTGACAAATAAGAAAAAAACAATATTTACTGGATAATGGAAACTCTGAGGAGCTTGTTTAGTACAGAAAATGGCAAAAATATCATCTTCAATTTTTTTTGTCTTTTTAAATGGAAATGAATGGCAAAAATTACCATTCCCACTAAAATTGTGACTGATACTGAAATCACAATATCTGACAAAATAATCAGTATGTTTTTTGCATTTTGTTCAGCCATAGAAGGAGGGTGTATTCTTCTCCTTTTGGTGAAGTTTCCTTTCATCTGTTAGGCTAAGCTAGGCAAAAAAAAATCATTGTGTCTCTGTACTGACTGTCTTTCTCTTTGCATCTTGTGAAAATGTTGCATGCCCATCTAATCATGTTTATGCTGTGTTGTGGTTTAGGTGCAGAATTACATTTATTGCAAAAGCGGAAGTGTGCCGAAGTGAAATTTCCTCTTGGCACATCTTCGTGGCAATAAAAGAACATTTGGTACTACCTTGTGTGTTATAACAGAACAAACAGGTTTGATGTTCACTGTGATGGATTACTTGACTTAGACAAGGCTTATGTCCCAGCCTGTCCCAGATGATTGGCTCACATTACAGTGCTGGTCATGGGACAAAGAAACTGGCTCCATGTTTTGCAGTTGCTTTGGCACAAATACAACTAGCAGACTTATAACTATTGGAAAAATGAAAAAAACTCACCCTCTTACATTAACTGTTTTTGTCATTCCTAATAATGTATCTGATTCGACAATATGCTGAGAAAAGGTTCTTGATGGTGCTTATTTAGTAGCTGTTCTGCAGCTTTAGCTCAGGTCTGTTGGAACAAATCTTGAGAGTTCAGTACGATTCAAATGGCATAAAAAATGATAAGAAGAGATGAATGCTGAAGTTACTGTTTTTGATGTGAGTGGATTGGACAGAATGTTTAACAAACCAATACTGATTGTGGTATTGGCAATGCTTATGCCTGCATAGATATTCTGTAGGAAGTTAATAAATTTTAATAATAGGAATGAATGGATTATAGAGGAAAATTGACGGTATTACTTTTGATCATACCACATGATTATCATCAACAGAGGGTGATTTTTCAGATGGTACAAGAGCAAACTTGGACCTTCATTCTTTGAGCCAGTATGTATAAAATTTGTTTGTTGTCTCCTGTTTTGAGAAATTGTACGTCCAAGTGGTAATTGCTTCTTGCATAGGTGACAAATTCCTCTAACTCGTAATTGGTCCTTCTTTGTACCAGTTTTTAGACTCGTCATAAAGTTATTTCAATGTTATCCACGAGGGGCTCGTACTGTTTTGTCTATCCATTTTAAATCGGTGAGGAGACAACCGAAGAAATTGCTTTAAACGTAACATAGGGAGTGATAAAATGTCTGACACCGCTAGTTCATGAACATCTCGATGCTGGTGTCCACCATAAGCATTTGTTGGCAGGATGTTGCGGTGATGTTGAAAAATGACGACGAGTCTACTGTCCAGGGTCAAAGCCATCATGACAGCTAATTATTGTTTGTAAAAGATGAGCATTTTATGTGGTAGTTGATGATCTCACTGACCTTGTTTTCAGTTTATCAGATTAGTGAGCTGGAATATCGGGCTGCTCAAGGGAAGGCCATCATGCTGAATGCCACTTTAACATTCCAGAGTCAGATATAGCTATTCTGTTTAAATCCAGAACCACAAATTCAGCTACAGGGCAGATTTGATGAATACTTATTGTTCAGCTGTAAAATCTCACGACAAATTCAGTGGATCTTTGCCAAAATGTGCATGTACAAGATCAGACCTAATTTAATTTTTTTCAAATGCAGAAATCTCAATGTAATTATCAGGCTCAAAAACCAGGTATTGGTTGGCCTGTAATTGTTCTAAGTGATGCCATCCATTCTGACAAATTGAGAAAGACATTTACTGCCCTGAGCCAAACTGTTACTGCTGGAAATGGTCTGACCATTAAAACCATTAATCAATAAACAGGATGTGATGCAACACACAATGGATTTTTCATGTTATTCAGTATTGAGAGTTTTAATATGCACGACCAGTGTGTGAGCTGTTCCAGTCAAGGGTCTGTTCCAAGTTTTATTCAGTAGCGAAATAAAAAGTAACAGAAATGAAAATGTTTTCTTGATTTCAGTGAATCTATCAGGATAAACACAATGTGATGTAAAGGTCTGCTAGTCTGTCCAGCATGAAACTCAACATAACCAGGATGCCTTTGCCCAAGATCATTTCCTCCAGTCAGTTGTATAGTAAATGAAAAATAGTGAAAAAGCATCCCTTAATCTCTGAAGCAGCTGATGTGTTGTTCCCGTATCCAAGCATCAAGTAGTTTGTGATGAAAAGCTGCTGTCATACTTTCTCAAGGTTGTTTAGCTGAAATAGGGCTCTTGTTGTGTTCACTATTCACAATATATTGGGTCTTAATGGCAAGTAGTATGGAATCAGGACTCCAGACTGTTTCATCACCACAAAATTACTGCTGCTAGCAAATCTGCAGGATCAACTGATCGATGACAGGATTTAATTAGCTGCTGCACTCGGCTCTTGTTCATAGAGGCTCATTGTCTGGGAAATGGCTTCTGGACTTTCAAATTCATGGGGCTTTTGGTGGTTTGAAGGTCATGGTGACCATGGTTATTCCACTGTATCATGCCTAGCAGTGAAGAGTTTTCCCATCTCTGGACAGCTCGTCCAGATCGAAGTGTAGAATGGAAATTCCACTGTATTGATTGACTGTTGCCCATGGATTTTTTTCACAGCAATCAATGGGTCATTCAGTGTACTCTCAGGGGTAGTTAGAGACTGAGTGCTGCAGCGTTACTGCTGAACTCTTCAGGTTCATGTAACATGATCAGGGCGGTGATGGTGAGCTCCATAAAGGAAACTTGGGTGTATTTGGTGGGAAGGGTCATCACCAGCAGCGACAGTCAGGATTGTCTCGCTATCCTGTTCTATTGGGTCATTGACCAGACAGCAGCAGCCACAAAAGCAGCATGCTGTAGATAACAGGGCAGAGTTATGCAGGCTGGAGCATCCAAGCATAAATGCAATGTGCTTAAATATTGATGCCACCTTCTGTGTTGCTTCAGTGTATCAGATCCGCCGTGTCTGAAAAGGCTGGAACATCATGCATAGTTGCAGCATGCCCTTGACTTTTTGTGTAAAGTGAGAGGCATTTCAGCTGTAACTTGTGAAGATAAACATTTGTTGTAACAGTGCTCTAAATGTGTCTGTGCACACATAATGTGGCACGAGCGGTTAATTATGTTATATTTAATTGATTTATTGTTTAGTCCATATATGACAAACTCAAAAACACACAGGCCAAATCCAGCCAGGTACCTCATTTTATGTGGCATGTGAGAGCTTGTAAAGAATATAATTGGCGCAGTTCTGTGCTGCTTTAAGGAACTAGCGTGTCCATAAACTACATGTCCCAGAATGCATTCATTTTTTTTTTATTATCCACAGTCTGAAGATGTGGATAATAAAACCCTAAATAACATCTCAGTATCATATAGCTGTTTCCGGCAGAGTGTTTGTAGGTCGTGCTTGTAGAATATAACTTTAATAGCAGTTGCCGAGCAAAATGTTGAAGAAAGGAAAAGTTGATGCAGAAGCAAGAAAGTTTGATGAGAGATCCGAACATGATTACATATTTGTGCTTAATGGAGACACGAGACAGTGGAGCCACGAGACAGTGGCAGTACTAAAGGAGTACAATTTAAGTCTGCACCTTCACACCAAACACCGAGTATGCTAAACCTATTGACCAATAAAAGCAACAAGAAGTCAGAAAATGTGTTCATTTGCCCTGATAAACATTATAAACATCACAGCAGGGTTACCCTCCTGACCCTCCTGAGATATAGTTTGGAAAAAAAAAACATATAATGAAAAGGTTACTGTGTGTTTTTAATACATTTTAAGATAAGTCATGGGTCTTTGTTTTCACAATAAGGAAAATTTGTCAACCATGCTGAAGGTTGTTATTGATTTCACATTCTAGCCCTTTACATGCTTTGCTGGGAGTAGATCCACATATTGCCTTTGTACCAAAGCTAAGTAAAGCAGCTGTAGTTGTTGAGAGAAATGAAGAACTGACTCTTCAAACCGAGAAAATGTGCGAGGAAGTCAGATTTATTTGTAATTGTTTTGTCATCTTTTCCAGTTAGTGTGACTTGAGTTTGTTAGTACCTTGTGAAATCACAGCCAGACTCTGTGAAATGTTGTTAAAGCCATTTTGGTGAATTTTGTTGTTTCTGATTAGCAGGTCATCCCGTCCCAGACGCTTTGGGTCAATGGCTGAAGTCTGAGACATGGCCATCATTTCTTTCTTTATTTTTTTTAACAGAAATCCTGATGGTGTTGTATTTGTCAAAGGCTTACTGCTGAGCTGCAGAACAACATGTGTACTGATTTGTACTGAATTAGACTTTTGGTTCACACCCTTGTCCACCGTGTTAATGTCTGTGATTGTGAAATAGTAGATTTTTTTTTTTAATTTAAAGTCCAAAAATGACTAAAAACAATCATGTTGTCACCTGTTTTGCTCTGAGTACATGTTGCTGACTAGCAATGAATTACACATGTTGAGTTGGCCGCCCTTTACAGGAGAGGTTGTTCAGCTTGCACAATGGAACCTCAGTTTGAGTGTTACTTTTTGGAGCAAGTCTCTCCCTGCCCCCCCCATTTCTGCCCTGCTCCCCCTTCACTTTGTTTTCCTGCAAAGATCACACACAGATACAGGAAGAAAAGGACGCCCTGGGCTTCTGGTGTGGCCTTTGACAGGAGAGGAAGTCCTTTTGTCTCAGCATCAGCCATAACTGATGACCTTACAGCTGTTGTAACACACAAGCTGTTGCCAAACAGCTCTCTAAAACTTTGTGTGTGTGTATGTGTGTGAGAGAGAGAGAGACAGAGTGCTTTTTGTCTACTGAGGACCTGGCTTCCTTCTTATCCCCACATCCAAGTGCGTCACATGCTGCCTGATGTCAGAAATAGCACAACAACCCCCCCCCCCCACACACACACACACACACACCCCCACACCCCCACCCCCTCCTGAGACCATTTGTACCAGCTTCCATGTACAGTAATTAAAGCTGGGAACATATGGTAGTTTGGGTTATTCCCTTACTTGCTTTACATTTTTCAGTGTAAAGCAGGATAATCTTTCCAACAGAAGTGATATATCCATAACTGTGTGTAACTGGGAAGTCTTCACTTCATATGTAAAGTAATCATACAAAAACAAAGTGCCTTTTAAACCCCCCCGCCGACACACACAAACACACACACACACACACACACACCACCCTGCTGCGCATGCCCGCCTTTTTTGTGTTTCTCTCTGTGTGTGCTCTGTTGACTTTCTTCATCCAAAACAGACATCTTGTGTTTTGCATTTTTTTTTTCACCCGCAGTTCAGTTTTCACAACAGCAGGTGAGCTGCCTATCAAAATGTTCAAAATCAAATGTGGTTCAGAATGACATCACAGTAACCTCACAGAGAGCCTCTAAATAAACCTTTAGAGAACATCGGCTTAAGTTGGGCATCATTTAGTTTTGGATGTCAAAGGGCTGAGACCTGCTTTCTGATGCTCATTCTGCAGTGTTGCCCGAATATTGCTGTAAAGAGTGTGATTTGCGTCATTAGAAAATACATGAAACACAATATGAAACGAGAGACGATTGTCTTGCTGGCTTTCTCAGATCATGTCCCATTAAAGGAACAAAACAGTCACGACCTTCATGATGACATTTCCCGTTGCCTGCAGTCCCCGCTCTTGCGGCGCGACATATCGGCTATCCTCTCTCAGCACTGCTAAGCTCAGCACTTCACAAAGCACATGTTCTATTTTCACTTAGGGGCTCAGTCACGGCACGAGGGGTGAATGTTGACATCACTTTCTCACGCCGTCCCAGTGTGGCATGGCAGATTCCCAACATCCTGGAACAAACAGTAACAAATAATAATAGTATGTATTAATGATATGTCTGAGAATTACCCTCTGGGAATTATGCTGGAAGTGACACAGAGTTGTAGTTTTTGATTAATATCATAATTTTGCTAATATTAAAGTATATTGCTGTATTTCTGCATGTGTTAAGTCACCACTTTGAGAGCCTTGGTTTCTTTTGTTCATAGAAAAAGGTTTTGCAACAAATGTTTCGCATAATTAGATATTGATATGTGTGTTTACCTGCTACTGACTATTGTACTGACACTTGCATCAAAGATTTTTGACAAACATCTCAATATGTTGCAATTCAATTTAAATTTTTTACTTTGTTCAGATGATCCTTGTTGTGTCTTATTCATTTCAATAACCTGCTAAGACCAGCAACTCTGTTATTCATCTTGAGCTAAGGACAATTTTATCCATAGCAGCTTTTGTCTGTGCACGTCAGTTCACGTAGCACATGTCTGCAGCGCACATGCTACTCAGAAGATAAGTGTTTGATGAACAAGATCTGTCTGCGATGCCAGAATTGAAGCAGACCGTTTCCCCAAGGAGGGGAGCTAAAATCCACTTCCTGTGAGCTTGTGGTTAGCATCATGGAAAATTGGCATACGTCCTGTATATACATGTTTACAGGCTGCCACATGTGCGCTTGTTTGTACACATGCAAGCCTTATGGCAGGATGTGTCCGCAATTCGCTCAATTTGCGTTTAATTGCGAAATGAAGTCGTTGGTGGGCCACTTCCATAAACACTTGTATACAAAGCACATGTGATGGAAAGTTAAACGTTAACAAGGCATAAAAGCAAAATTTGATGTTTGCGGTGTCACAGAATGTTGTCTTCATTTAGCTGAGGATTGTGTTTATTGTTGGTAAGCGTTTGTCCCCCTCTTGGGCACATTGTTGTGCTCATAGTCATGAATGCAGCATGGATACACAAAACTACCAACATTATGAACAGTGAGGTGTATGTGCCGGTACAGATAAAAAACAACATGCAGAAGGGAGTAATCACCTGAATGTACAGCTTCTCTCACCTTTACAGTAAGTTTCAGCACATTGTTAGCTGTCTGGCCTCAACCTTTTCGTTTATCGTTCACTCTCATTGCTCTGTGTTTTCAGTCACAGCCGACAGCTGTTTTCAGTAAAAAGCCACCTCTACCCTACCTTTTAGCTGTAAGTCATCGGTTACATTAAAGCTTTTCACATACGCACATACAGGATGGAAATAGTAGAAGGTGCAGCATATACTGTTGTGTAATTCTTCAGCTTCTGAAATAATGTGTAAGTAAGTAAATGTATGAAAAAGTGTACAGTAGTACAGAGTTAGTTAGCTAGGCCTGTTATTAAGCAAGCCAGCTAATTTCCAAACAGGAAAATTATTCAAATGAGTCCTTCCCAGCTTTACAGCAGCATAATATACAAAACATCAACTAGACAGTGCAACATCATGAAATACAAAGAGATAAGCAAATTATTGTGCTGCATGAACCTTATAGCAATAATATTACAGTTTATATTGGCAGTGATTTCTGCACTTCTGATATACAGTAACAACAACAACATAGAGTAACATTGCAGAGGATGATCAAAAGGAAGTGCAAGCAACCCTGTAATATCAAAATCAAATTTCAAAATAAAGATCTCTGAACTTGAAGAATTCTCAGGATAATATGGGTGGAATTGGAAAGACTACCCTGGAAATCTCCAAAGGGGGTTCACTAGTCAGTGTAGCTGTAGCTGCTGTGGCAATGCTAATATTAGCCCGTCGACATAGTGAAACACAGGCAGTTTGTTTTGCTCAGCCGTAATGTCACGCAACGCAGAGCTGAACCTGCTCAAAATTACACACACACAGTGTTCCTCACAGCTCAGATTTAAATCAGCCCGATGCAAAGATTTCATTTCAGCATCGGGACGTGCTGCTGGCATCGCCTGACTAGCAGGGGAGAGTGAAACTGATGGTGTAGAGATGGTGTGCCAGAGGGGTGGTGGTGCTAACGGTTTGTAAGAACTTAGTGGAAAGGCTTAATGGCATCTCTTTATTATTTCAAGCACCAACACTCAAATGTAATAAGAGCATGAAAACATGAACAGTTGGGTAAAATTAGATCAAATCCAAGGCACAGTATGAAGTCATTATGTGATGCAATCTACATTGTATTAACTTTTGGCTCTGCGATTGTTACTTTTCTGAAAGGTTGGATACATTATTATTTTTTTACTTTGATACTTCTGGCCACAGTAATCACAGAAAATGAAAGTGTGCCATCACATCTTTACAGTCATTACAGGGCAAGTCTTCACATCATATTTGTCAATACGATACTGAAACCAATAATCGGCCCATTCCTGCTTCCAACGCTTAGCACAAACTCTGTTCCATACCAAACGAAAGCTAGCTCTCCACCCCAGTCCATTCACAGATGCTGTTACCTTACTGAGCAACAAAGCTCCGTATTGTTTGCAGGGGCCTCGGTCGTCACCTCTTTCATGCTCATGTCAGAGTTAAATAGTAATTCGACACAATCTGAAAACAAAAATCTCTGCAGTGTGAGGCCAGGCCATTTTGGTTCCATCAACAGGCCTCAGTGGGCAACAGGGAATCCAACTCTGGGAGAGTTTCAGTGCAGTAAAAGAATAATGAACTAAGTGGTGGGAGGTTTTTGTTTTTTTTTTATTTTTTTCAAACAATGATGAGATGTCTGAGACAGTGGACATCTGATCGTCCCTCTCCACCACTGAGAGGGTCATGCGGGGGGGGAGGGGACCGTCAGCCAGAGTTAGGTATCTGAGAATCCGGCAGCCTTGCTCAAAAGATGCTCCCCACTGCCATGTGAGCTAATAAGTATATTGGACACGGTGTACCAACAAACAGTGTTATTGAGATGTTATTAACAGTCTCACAAAAAGTCTAACAAGCCCTTGCTTACAGCCAGTTGAGTCCCTGAAAATATCCAATGGACAAATCTTCATATTGAAGAAGCTGCAAAAATATTTGGTGTTTTTGTTGAAAAATAAAATTGATGAAATAATGAACTGGTTATAGGTATAGGTATATAGTTCTTGTTGACTAATTTTCTGTCCATCAAGGAGACAGTTAATGAACTAAGCTTTTAAGCGCTACATACATTTGTTTTGTTCCTGTAGGCTTCTGATCACCACACCTTTCTATGGTTCTCTGAAGAGCCGTGTCTTATTTGAAACCCCTGATTTTCAAGTTTCGTATCGTGAGAAAACGTGTTTTTTCAGGACTGTTGAAACAACAGCTTTTTAATATATCGAGACAACTAATAGTAATCCGATCTTTTTTCAGGAGCAAAATCTCCCATCTTCTTGCTTTGAATAAGGCCATGAAGCAAGTTACCTGCACTTTGAGTGCTGTACTCCCATGCAACCCAATAACACAGCCCTCTGTTCAGCAGTGCCAGGTGCCTGTAGTGATGTCTTTTTTTCCGAATGTGCTGTGTATTTCAGAGGGAAACTGGTAGTTCCAACCTCACCAGCGTACACAGCAGCCTTGTTTGTTTTTCGATTAGATGTTGCGTCAGACTTGATAATTTACAGGGCCCAAATGATTCATTAGTCTGTGGGGAGCAGAACATGCCAGTGTTTCCTGGAAATCAAGTGCAGTCATTTCTGGCAGTCGTTGTAGTAGGTTCTAATCTTCACTTGACTTTTAGAGTTCCAAGGTTAACTTCTAATCTAATAACTAAAAAGGTAATTCAACATCAGGTTGTCTTTTTTTTGTAACGACAGCCTCTGTGGCAAGTCATGGTACAGTTTGCACTGCCATGCTAAGCCTTTGATGCTTTGTCATTGTTGTGCAAAGCCAGTTTTTGTATTGCGTCAGCCATGTAGATAATGTTCACTAACTCATCCTGTGTCATCTGCATTATTCTGCTGTGCTGCTGCGTGCATTGAGGGAGGGTGAAACTCTTGAGTTTATGTTACAATGTCTGCTTGATAGCTGCTGGGTGGAATATATAGAGCTGGTGTTGCATGAGGAGAATGCTGTGGAAGAATGTTAGGCCTGACTTTTAAAGCCAACAGCTTAAAACCTGCTCATAACAGAGAGCAAGCAAATTAACTCAGGGGTGGTATGTCCTGCTACCTGACTAGCTTTTTTTTTCCTTTTCCTCTAGTTTTCACTGACTCTGCTGAAAATGTTCTCCACCGATTTTTGTTAAAATTTGCTTAAACACTTCATTTTCCTCTGATTTATCTCACGTACAGAATGTCTTTTGACCAAGACCGTTAAGCTGAGAAGCCAGTTTTTCCACATTCCTGAGCTCTGACATCATCGGTGTCAAAAAGATAAATTAGTCAATGCAAACAGGTCTCATAAATATGTTTAATGTTCTGAAGGACAGCTCTTTATGCTCATGGTGTGAGAAACACTGGAGAGTCAGTCAGTCTGGAGATGACATCAAGTCTGACCTGCTTCTACAGATCAACCAAACAGATGCTCCCTGCCTGGTGTCCCTTATGCCAGCACTAACCAACCTTTTTTGCGCCATGGGCCGGTTTAATATCAGACCGTATTTTCACGGACCGATTTTTACGGTGTGGCGGATAAATACAACAAAATGAAATGATAAGAAAGGCATAAAAACTGGGGTATTTTTAAAAATATAACAATAAACATGAATCCAGTGTGTACTCGCAACTTTATCAGCAGCGTTTTCATAACATCGCGCCAACAACATAACATTAGTAACATCCTCTCTGCCCTCAATGCTCTCTGATCGCTATGGTAACGTTTAAACATGCCTTCAAAATAAGATACACCGCAAAAACAAAAAAAGTGCATGAAAAATACAACTCACTGTAACGCTGAATCAGTGGGAGACCTGAGCCCCTGTAATGAGAAGGTCCCATCTAGGGCCTTTGCCCTTTCTAGAGATGTTTTTTTTTTTTTTACTCATTTTGCTAGCTTGTAGGTTTATTTTCAGCGGTAAAGTATCACATGACTTTAGACAGACTTGAGACATGCGTCAAGAGTGAGTCATAGACGGATGTAACGGAGAGAATCCGGTCATTTTTCAAAATAAAACATCGTTCAGACTCAGGTAATCAATGACATGGAAATAATATAAGTTACTTATTCTTTTTGCGCAACCCGGAACCAAATGACCCACGGCCCGGGAGCGGGCCGCAGCCCGGGGATTGGGAACCCCTCCCTTGTGCCACACAAGAGCAACAGACATTCATTTCATTCATTGCATAATGACATGAGCACCATGACCTGACAACACTGTTAACTAAGAATGTAATGTCCCATTCCCCAGCTGTTTCAATAATTTGTGCCAGAAGCAGATTTAATTAACTTCGAAATTGTTAAGTCCAACCTCATGCCACGTGAAAGTATAAAGCCGTTCAGTCTGCTTTCTAAACAGTTCAAAAAGCTGCAGACATTTTAATGAATTTCATTAAATCATCCATGTTAATCTGAGCTGGGTTTTCATCTGGAACTCGGTGTCGAAACTCAGTGCTTTTTTGGTTTTGACTGAGTACCAAAAAACGATCAAATACCAAAAGGTGTCTGGTCAGGTTTATAGTCAGATTTGCTCGTTCTGTGTTCCTGTAGCCCATTATTGAAGACACGATGTTGCCAGTTTTATTTTGTGTTTGTCTGCCTTGTTTATTTTGCCTAATGAGGTACTTATTTGTCAGAGCGGTCAGATTTAATTAGCTGGGTGTGGTACTAGAAGTCTTAAGAGACTGAGGGAGTTTAGGGAGTAACACAACTCGGCAAGTAGGAACTCGGGATGCATTTGCAACATTCTAAAACTTTCCAAGACAGTCTTAACTACAATGCAGTGATTGGTCAGCTGTGTTGACATCTGAAAAGAGGCTAGATTTGAATTCTCTCTCTCTCTCTCTCTCTCTCTCTCTCTCTCTCTCTCTCTCTCACACTCACACACACACACACACACACACAGCATGCTTGTCACTGGGCTTTTGAGTGTGACAATTCAGCACAGTTGACCTTTTTTTTGAGGTGGTGGACAACACTTTATACAACCTGTTTCAATTCAAGCAGCCTGAACCATAGAAAATCACACCAAACATTCAGTAGCAACCTACAGAGCTTGACGGTTTCCATATATTGTGCTGCAGACAATGACTGAGACCTGTGGTGACTGCATTCTGTGAAAACTGGCAATGGCAGACGAGTCAAAACTTATGCCTGCTATGATTCTTGCTGTATTCTCTTTGAACATATGTCTGCTGCTGAGTGCCATTTACATCAGTATTTACTGGAGCCCATTAACGTAGACTCTGCGCCATTACCCACAGCTGGATGATATCAATTCGTCACTGTTGGAGGGTCACTGCTCACCAGTCTTAAAACTCCTTTGAGCTTTCTTAAAAAGAACAATGCATTGAGGATGAGAGTGTGACTCACTTGCAGTGAGAGCACACTGGCAGCCTCATGACGCACTGACTGCTAAGAAAGGAAAGAAATTCTTTGCCCTTGCTGATTTCTGTGGTTGATAACTGACATTTAGTTTGCTTGAACTACATCTGCAACTGTTTGTACTTTTTGGTTGATTGCATGTGTCATGAGTGTATCTAAGGCTCCTATTGTCTTGCTGTTATTGTTAAAGAAAAACCTGCAATGCTAACTAATGCAGGTACCACGTGTACATGTGATGTGTAAGATATACACTATCCCTCCCAATACAAACAGTTCTCTTGGTAGTCCTAGTGATACTGTGCTCTTTAGCAACACTACCTCTTCAACCCCTCAGCTTATCTGTGTTTGTAGTTACTAACAAAGAAATCCCTTTCACTGTCAACAAGGCAGCTAGAAAATCATTTGAACTACTCTGTTGACAAAATAACAACTGTATCTTTGTTGATTTTTTTTTTTTTTTAATTAGAAATTGAAGTCATTGCATCATCATGCTTCAGCTTTTCAGAATATTGATGAATAAAAAGCAAAGGGATCTTCTAGATTTGGAGCAGACGTGATTCCGAATGTGCAGATTCTGCATCTTTCCAGTGTGTCTTTCCAGTGCCATGACAAGATAACTGCAGTGTTGTTGAGTCATGGAGGGCACATATACAGGATGTTCATGTTGACAGATGGCCCAGGTGAAGTGACGCTGAGTCATGCTCAACCCCCCCCCCCCCCTCCCCCCCAGCTCAGCTCTCTGCTTATCATGTATAATTTATACAGCAAACAGAGCATAACAGAGCCTCTCTGCTGAGACATGTTCGTTTACATGACTAGCAGGTTTCCTCTCTTTGTCTCACCGTAGACATTCTGTTACTTCATGTTGTATTGAAAGATATCTTATAAGCATTTTCAAAGAAACATTTCTTTAATTTGAGTTATGTAATCTGCCCTTTATGACAGCATTATTCTAAAAATACTGAAGGTATGGAATCTGTGTAATGGATTTCAATGGAGATTCACTGCATGTTGATGTCGTCCAGAGTGAATGGGTAAACGTTTACTCTCTTTCTAGGTGCAGTGCTCAAGGATAGTTAAGTATTTGTCACTGATATTGCTGAGGGACACCCCTGTCACTATTTGCTAAATTTTTGTTGTGTTTATTTTTTTTTTTTTACAAAAAAATTAAAGATGCTTTTTAGACAGTTTGGGGAACCTACCAAAAGTAACACAGAGTAAAGGATGAAAATTCAGTCATCATGGTTATGTTTTCCTGCAGATGTATGTCAGTTTTAGTCATTACACAACCAGGGCTAAGTTTTGAAATGGAATAAGACCATTTATGTTTGGATGTGGCTTATTATTAACTGTGCTAACTTGAAGTAATGAAATAAAGAGTTTTGTAGAAAACATATTGATACTTATCTAATTATCCAAAAGGAAGTGTTGTTTTGGTAGCGGTACTAAAATGATACAGAACCTCATATGCAGTCGTTTGCTTTGGTGCTAACTTCAGGCCAAGTAACTAACTCTGTAGACAGTATAATGAGTGTGTTTCCATTGCAGGGTCCCTGTGGACTTTTAAAGCTCTAGTAGTGCCGTGGAGCTGTTTGCTCATGAGTGGGACCTCACGTGCATGAGGACTCTCGTGCACACACACAAAGCCCAATGGTATCATACCGTTCCACTGATTACCAAGAAATAATACAGGATGCCAGCAAAATGTTGTGTCAACTGCAAGCTCATAAACATGTAAACAATTAAACTCTACTGGGTTCAAAATAATGTAAAACAAATCAGCTTTGCAAATGTTTGATGAGGAAGGAAATGCACTCGAAATGTTTGGTTGTTCCACCCAGTGTGTGTTTGTGAGAAGCACTGAATGTAAACTCTTCTTCAGCTTGTTTACAAGGAAACGCCACATGGCTCCTTGAAGTGAGCAGCGGCTGTTCATTGTCGACATGAACTGATGATCAGATGATCCTTTCTTTAAATTCAACTTACACATCCTGTGTTATGTAACGACACAAATGAATTGCCCTGACGCTCGCCGAACACATTCATAGTTTTCCCTTTTGGAGTTCCTTTCTCCTACACTCCCAGCAGAATGCTGCATGAACAACTTGTCATTATGTTTATGGAAATGAGTCATTTCTGTTCAGCTGATCTCAGAACTGTTCTGAAATCGTACTTATTCCTGGCTGACAACCCTTTTATGGACACTCTTTATGGGAATGCTGTGAAAACTTGAGAGTGAATGCAAAGGACTGGTTTGTTGTCAACATCCTGTGGTGATTACGAGTGCTATAAATGTGGGATGGACAATGTGCTGCATACCTGAAGAGTCTGGCAGAGTCTGGCAGGGAGGCCACCAACGTCACATCCTTGTCTGTGCGCAGAAGGGGAGGCTTCCCCTCTGTTTCCACTGAGGCCGTCATCCACTTACATTACCTCACAGCGTTATCTAGATAAGAACTTTATTGATCCCACAGGAAATTGTTGAAATCTATCTACAGTGTGTGCTGCTGGTGAGCTCATGTAGTAATGTTCATTGAGTGGTCTGTCAGACAAGAAATGTGCTGAGTGCAGTCCATTTACCGTACACACACTGTGTTGTTCGGTCACAGAAATGCAGTCACATGTTTTACCTTTTCCAGAGTTGTCTTTGGAACATTAAAGGGAGACATTTTTATTCTGTTTTCAGGTCTCATTTGATTCTTTTAAAGTACAGTATGTACAATGAAACCAAAGTACACCAAACCAGCCCTAATTTCTCTTGCAGTCAAATTTAATTAAAGTATTAAGACAGTCTCAACTTTTCTTTGGAAACATAATTGTTTTTGTTCCTAAAAGTTACAGTTCATGGTTCATGAATTTTTGATTGACTTGGCATGATTTTGACAGTACTAAGGAGATACTGAAGTCAAAAAGGAGAGGTGTATTTCTGGCCGTGTTAGTTGATATTTGTCTCAGCCCATCATACTCAGGAATCTATACTGTTTCCTCATCTCACCACAGCTAACACCCGGGATTTCATTGTTCTGTCTCCAAGGCTAGCATGCATGCATGGTAATTCTAATTTTTTCCCACAGTTCCTATAAGGATGATTTTATTTTTTAGGAGCCATTTGAGGATGGGTTTGCCAATGGCGATGAGCTGACACCGGCTGAGGAGGCTGCTGCTAAAGAGTCAGCCGAGTCTAAAGGAGTTGTCAAGTTTGGCTGGATTAAAGGAGTTCTGGTGAGTCACATTAAATATTTTTTTGTTTGTTTTTTTTCTTCAACATATTAACACACAAGCACTACAATTACTACAATTTACTGTTTACTACTTCTGTACTCTCGGTGGAGAAATGGATTACACAGTGAGTCAAAGTAGTTTTTGAGACCATTATTAAATATTTCATTTAGTATCAATACACTATAACAGTCCAAAGATCCGGCATATTAACGTGGTTTTCAAAAATGAGAACAGATCCTTAAACAGTTTTTAATCCAGTCAGTAGTTGTCCTTTCTACCCCTCCTAGTATGAAACTTGTGCTTATTAACATGTTATTAATAGCTTTTATCAAGTGGTGCTGGATATTTTCTGATGTAATCGTCTTAAAGTGTGATGTGTCAGGACCAGTTGATAACCTATACTGTACTGTATTATGAGTGTTTGATAACAAGGCAACAAAACAATAAGATAATAAGATTCTGATGATAAGCTTGAATCAATACCAAAGAAATGTTAGTTTACTTCAGAAATAATTTGGTTTCCATTTTTCCACTTCTGTTTTCCTAAAACACGGTAAACTTGTGACAATAAAATCTCATATGTAAGTCTCATATCTCATAAGTATATGAAGTAAAAGTGCGCCCACAGTAACAGCCCTCCTGTCTGCAGGTCCGCTGTATGTTGAACATCTGGGGAGTGATGCTCTTCATCCGCATGTCATGGATCGTTGGACAGTCTGGCATTGGTAAGCAGAGAGAGATTTGACTTGTCTTGTCTTCTGTAATGCACTACGTTTCCAATGTCCATCCAGTTGTGATTGAAACGTATGACACAACACTGTTGCCTCACAAGAAAGAGTGGATGGTGTGAGACTTTTTATTTAAAATGTTTTTTGCATTCTGATACCAGGCTAAGCAACAAACAGTGAACAACAATGGATTCTGATGTGTTTAAAAACATGAAAACTACTATTTAACCATAAATGTTTTATGACAATGTATTGTCTGTCCGCTGTTCAACAAAAAGTTTTATCAGTTGTCACATCACAGCATCTGTGGTCAGTGCTCTGCTGCCCTTTACACTGTTCTGTTCTTCAAACAATCAGACATTTTTTCTGTCACAGCTCTGGCCAAATCGTATTTCATACCTACGTTTTAGTTTAAGTTTAATTTTCACCCTCAAGTGAATCTGTTTTCAATGCATTACAGTATGCACAACGTCAGCTTGAGGAGCTGTTTTCCTCATGTCTGAAAACACTGTGTTTGAACTTTTTTTACACGACTTGAAAGCTTTTACTTGTATAACTGTTACAGTGGCATGATATTCCACATGACGAACACGCTGTCCAGACAAAATGATTTTCATACTGCAAAATTTGAAAAGCGTGTGCTGTCAAATACTAACAATTTCCGTATCTGGCAAAATATATCAGGAATATGAAATAAATATGACTTGTTGAAAACATTGGGTGAAACCTGCAAAGGAGTCATACACGGCAAGTGTTTTACTTTGATGTGACAAAGACTGCACATAACCGACAAAGTCACGTACCACTGGCCAGAAACGCTGTGGCACACTGCCCATGTTTATTATCGTTGTGATGCTTATTTCATAGCCTGTGTTCACCAGTCTGTGTCACTTCACTCTCAGCTCCTCACTGTCTGCGGCCTCAGTATGTCTTGATAATGTGAAATATCACCACCCAGTGACACATGTGCCAGACTTCAGTGGCTTCAGTGGCTCTGCTGTTACTTTTCACAGGGCCAGCCTATCAGAAAACTGTTGCACATTCTTTTCATTCACCAGAATCCTAACGCTTATGGTTCCTCTGCAGCTCTCTCCTGTTTGATCGTTGCCATGGCTACCGTGGTGACAACCATTACTGGACTCTCTACTTCTGCCATCGCCACCAATGGATTTGTACGAGGAGGTATATGTCACTTTATTTCCTATTGATAGACATAAGAGAATATGTCACAAAAACAGAAAACGCAGCAGTCACTGACTTTCACCCTGTAGAGCAGCTCCTCCTCAGGGACATCATTTCCTGTCATATGGTCTTCTTGCACATGTTAAAAAACTCCCTTGTTCAATGGCAGTTACAACCTTGGCGACAGGGTTTGGGGTTTCCATTGTCAGCAAGCACAGCTGGGTAATGAAGTGAAAAGTCTTTTCTGGTCAACACATTGTGAGAGTGGATTTTATCACATGCCTGGGGACTTACAGAAATACAGTCAGCCAAATCAGGCTTGCCAACAACTATATTGGTACAACCTGATGAGATATTTGTGCTGGATTTACCTGTGAATACAATCGATACGATCTATGACTGATGTGACTGCCAATAATAGTACATGCAGAATAGTACTTTTCCACCCAGTATTCATGCAAATGTTGAATGAAGTGAAACATTTGTCAGCTTCCCTATTTCACCCTGTTAAGTGACTCTTATGTCTTTGATTTGGGGTTGGCATTGCTGAATGAATAGGAGCCCGACACACTGTGTTTCTATGTGTGAAAGCGGTGTGACTATTACAGCTGCTGAGCAGCCAGTCTAGACAAGATGTAAAGGGGGGTTGGAGCAGCGAAGGCGAATTTCTGACAAGATGTATTACAGTTAAAGTAAAGTAGACCTAATATGTATAAGGCTTAAAGGGGTTGTTTGGAATTTTTCTCACACTTATGTTATGAGGTTCTTAGCAGTAATAATCCCACACATAACACCCATCTTGAGATCGTCTGATCTGCAGTTTCTGTCCATTTGGGGACTGGTCAGCCCGAATAAACCCCATTTGTTCTGGGGGGTGTAACACAAACACTCTAATCACAGTGTACCATAGACAGAACAAGCTTTTCATGAGCTGCTGAATACACCAGCAAGACCTCTTGGCAACTCCAAGCTGCTTTGTTGTAGTCTAATGAGACTATAGGCCAGTATTAGAAGTACATGTCAGACATGCAGTTACAAGCAGCTGATTGGTAGTTTGATATATGATCCGGAAAATAAAATAACCTTGATGTGGAGCATGGGCTTTTTGGCTGTGGTGTTCTTCAGCTAATGCTGATGGAAGCCTCTGATTGGGTGGGGGTGGAGAGTCTTGACAGTTGGCTTTATTTCCCAGTGTGCTATTTTCAGGGGCAAATATTACTGTATCATTTCACTCTATATACAAACATTTTCAATAAAAGAATGGTAAAACCATGCTATACATTCAAAATGTTTTCCATAATCTCATAACAGTTAATATTTACATTAACATCTTCCCCTTTTTACCTTTTGTTTCCCAGGTGGAGCATATTACTTGATATCAAGGAGTCTCGGCCCAGAGTTTGGGGGCTCTATTGGTCTGATCTTTGCCTTTGCCAATGCAGTGGCTGTAGCAATGTATGTAGTGGGCTTTGCTGAAACTGTTGTGGAACTTCTTGCGGTAAGTCTCTCTGTGTCTTCCAGTGCTTTTAAGCAGTGATTACTGCTGAATCTCATGTCTTGTTGGTGCCATTCCACCTTCTCAGCGCCCCTGAGAAGGTGGATGAAATGAAAATGTATGGAGTGTTTTCTGATAATTTCACCGATGGGGAGCATATAAAGGGTGAATAATATTGGCCCGAGGACAGAACCTTGGGGAATTCCGTGGCTAACTTTTGTGAGTGTGGATGATGTATCATTAACGTGAACAAATTGAGATCAATCTGATAAATAAGACTGATACCAGTCTGTCCAGTTGTTAGGACCCTAACAAGTCCAGACGCCATAAGAATTTACTACTCAGACCATGACCTGAGAACCTTCACAGACATGAATCCAAACATGTTTTTGGTCCCCCAACATTTTCCTCTGTTTGGTTTATGTGGCTACCGTAGTCACACTGGGACCTGCAACAGTGTGCTTCAAATATTCAAATTGTCAAGTAAAGGATAGATTAACAATTTTTCAACAACTTTAGTAGTTCCTAGTAGTAACTCCTAGCTAGTACCTAGCTCTAGAGGCCTGAACTGAATCATACTATCACCTCTTCAGGTACAAAGCGGCATTACAAGACAGGACAGGCCAGTGTTTGTCAGTATTAATATGCTAATGTATAGTATTAATATAATACTATGTTTTAAGACATACTCCAAAAAAAATAAAGCTAACATTTGAGGTGGCAGCTATCAAAAGCTTTGCACTTCAAAGCAAAGCAAAATCAAAATCAGCTTCTGAGTTTACAAAGTGGATGGTGTTGGTAGTAACTCACTATCTAAAGCAAAGTGATAATATCAGGAAAGGAACAGTTTATTTTTGCTTAGGCGGCTTTGTTGTTGACATCTTCCTGCTTCTGTTTCAGGCTGGAGGCAAATTTAATGTGTTTGTTTTGTGAACGTTGTCAAACTACCTGGATGTTCCTGTGTTAGCCTTAAGAACTTTGACATTTTGCATTTAATTGTAGTTTCATATGTGAGCATTGGATTTTTGTCTAAATTATCATATTCAGTGAAAGTGCATATTAAAAAATGTGGATGCTCTTTGCTACTCCGTTTAAAAACCTTTATATTGTCTCTCAGTCAGCAGATGCGATTATGACCGATAATATGAATGATATCCGAATCATCGGCACCATCACAGTCATCATTCTCCTGGGAATCTCTGTGGCAGGAATGGAATGGGAGGCCAAGGTATGAACAAGCTCCCATTTTTTGTACATTGACAGACAGATAACATAAATGTGCAAAAGGTCGACTGTGCAAAGTCAGCCTAGATGTCCCCACAACAGGAAACACAATATGCCTACATTAGTTAAAGAGATGACTAATTCATTTATTTGTCTTTAGGCCCAGATCTTCTTGCTTGTCGTCCTCATCACAGCCATCATCAACTACTTCATTGGGACCTTCATTTCTGTCAAGTCCAAGGAACCTAAGGGCTTCTTTGGCTATGATGGTATGACCACACACTGATTTCTCAAGTCAAACTGACATCTAGAACGCCTCATTACCCCCAGAGTTAGTAGTTTGGGTGTCACCAGTTGCCTTTTTTGCTATTTAAAACTCTATTTTCCTGTTAGGTTCAATCATGTGGGAAAACATGGGTCCGGACTTCCGTGGAGAAACATTCTTCTCCGTCTTTGCCATCTTCTTCCCTGCAGCCACTGGTATTCTAGCTGGAGCCAACATTTCAGGAGACCTTGCTGTAAGTCACCTGTAGACCTTTTGAAAAAGAGATTTTACATCTTAAGAGTTTTATCCCGATCTAATACATTTGATTAAAGCTTTCAAACCAAGCCCGTCATTGTCTGCTTTGTCAGACCTTAACTTTTGATTGTAACCCCAGCTCTTGGTCATACCACTACATGGATTCAACGTGCAGTGGTGATTTATTGATTGATGTGGTGGAGAAAAAATTAACAGCGCCACAGTGATTGAGCTGAAGACTGTCAGTATAGCAGTCATCATATGAAAGCATTCATTGTGATTGGTTAAAAATGCATATATAGTTATAGATTTCTTGTAAGTCTGTGTTGTGGTTCTGTGTTGCAGGATCCACAGATGGCCATTCCCAAAGGAACCCTCCTGGCCATACTTATCACAGCAATAGTCTACCTGGGTGTTGCTATTTCAACAGGTGCAATAATCAAGTATATGTGATATTCTTTGTAGCTTTAAGAATCGGCACTTTCAAGTTTATCGCTTTTGTTAATGGATCTTTAATATGTTAATAATCACACCAGGTTCCTGCATTGTGAGAGATGCCAGTGGAAATATAAGTGACACAGTCTCTTCTCAGTTCATGGCAAACTGCAGTACTGCTGCATGCAAATTTGGCTATGACTTCTCCTCCTGTATCAGTACAAACAGCTGCAGCTATGGGCTCCATCATGACTTCCAGGTATGAAGCCGCTATGGAAGAAGATGAGATTTGAATGACTACGTTTAAGAAACAGAGGTTAAATAACAGCACAGAAGTCAAACAGTTTAATTTACATTTGACCTTGCATTCAGGTGATGAGCGTGGTTTCTGGTTTTGGGCCCATCATCACTGCTGGAATCTTCTCTGCTACTCTGTCTTCAGCTCTGGCCTCTTTAGTCAGTGCACCCAAAGTTTTTCAGGTAACCAATATGTATGTAACCAATTACATTAATAACCAGTGAGCAATTTTTGCATTGTACCACATTTTGTAGATTATGAACAACTAAAACTGTGTGTTCCATTTCCATAGGCTTTATGTAAAGATAACATCTACCCTGGCCTGGCCATGTTTGCCAAAGGCTACGGCAAGAACAATGAACCCCTCCGAGGCTACATCCTGACCTTCGGTATCGCTTTGGCCTTCATCCTCATTGGTATGTCTGCTTACACTGCTGTTTTGCCCCCTGACAATGGGTGAGTTCAAATTCAACATAAGCCTGAAAGCGTTGAGGCTATGTGAAAATGTTGGACCATGGATATCTAGTGCAAATTAATCGATAACTCTGAGTAGTTCTGGTCAAGAACTACCAAATTCTGCTTTGTTGATGATGTTCCAATTAGAGATGACTTCTGGTCTGACTGAACAGCCAGGAACTAAAATTGGAGAGTTTTCAGTGTTCTCGGTCCAGAGTGGAGACCAGCTGGCCGGTCTCCTGTATCTCCCATTCCAAGCCCCGGTCTGTTTTATGCAGGCACGTACGCAGAGCGGCTTTGACAGTAACATAGCCGCAACTATAATAGATGCAAGACAAAAGTAAACTGTGCGGGTACTACCACAATAACATTCGGAGCAACAAGCCTAATCAGACACTTAAAACATCGCCACCCAACTGAACATGCCCAGTTTGAAGAAGCTAGCAAAGGAAAAGTGACTAAAGCTACTGCTAGCCAGAGCTCGTGTTCCAGAGTCAAACCAGCAGCTTCTCCTATCTTTCCTTGGATAAGATCAGCATTTATGAGGAAAATTATGGAATTCATGATCCTGAATGATCAGCTGTTCTCCACAGTTGATAACAGAGCGTTATCAGAGTAGCGTAACTCGTTTAAGAAGTAGAACAGTAATGGCGAGTAATGGCTTGTGTGCAGCGAAGCAGAAGTGCACACAGAGTTGGCCGTAAGTCTGAGTTGACTGTAAAT
Organism: Scatophagus argus; assembly: GCF_020382885.2. NCBI lineage: Eukaryota > Metazoa > Chordata > Actinopteri > Scatophagidae > Scatophagus > Scatophagus argus. The sequence continues at coordinate 19,487,732 of NC_058512.1, read as the reverse complement.
GTCCAGTGCAAGTCACAGTCACTTGGTAAATAAATGCTACAACTTCTCGAGACCAAGCAGAGCTCCTGTGTGCTGTTTCGCCACTGTTTGTAAAGTGAAGGGGGGTTAGCAACGATGCAGAAGTTAGCTTGAGCCCAGGAGGGAAATCTCCCCTGTTTCCCAACCACGGTCTGTAAACTAAGCAGAGAAAAGGTTAACATGGAGGCTTCAGAAATCTTACAAATTACCTCAGCCCTGGTAAATTTATAAGCATACTGTAAAATTATACATTTTTTTTGTTATATAAATCTGTGGCACCTGCTTTTGTTTGGTAGAGTAAAATATGTCATAGAGCTGGGTATACAGCTCATTTTTAGTTAACTGTTATTCTTTCTTTTATTACGAAAATAAAATTCTTTATTAAAGAAAAGTTGATTTCTGTTTGTATATGCTGTCAATTATAGTTCTTAGAAAGAACATCTGAATCACCAAAAATCTGTATTGGCAGGTCACACAAAAAAATGGGGAAATTAGTCAAGAATATTGCAATTACTGGTGCACCTCTAGTTCCAAAAAATGGGCTGATTTATATTGTTATACTGAGTTGTTGATGTCAGTGTGGTATATTATCTCTTTGGAGAACATGATATTGCATTGACCTTTGACCCATTCTAATGTTCTACTGTTTGTGATGCTTTCTTCTTGCAGCTGAGTTGAACGTAATCGCCCCCATCATCTCCAACTTTTTCTTGGCATCCTATGCCTTGATCAACTTTTCTGTGTTCCACGCATCACTGGCTAATTCACCAGGTAAGATCAAGACTCGGAAATGTCAGAAATATAAGAGGATATTTTAGATTAAGATGTAAGACAGGGGAACTTACCTTAAGAGACGATGATAAAACGAGCAGCTATGATAGCAGGGTCATGAGTGATATGCCTTTTAACAATGATTATGATGGGAAATGATGGACTTTCAAAAGGAATCACTTGAAGCACTCAGACATGCGCTAGGCTGTGGGGTGTCTCACAGAGCTTAGAGCAGAGCATTACTTAAAGGAAGTATGTTGTACAATTGATGTGGATTTTCGTGGTGTACTGCAATAAGAGTCAGATGATCATTTACACGATTTGCCATTTTGGCTTTAAATGTGTCAGTGTAATCCAGGTGACTATTCTTTAACTGTTTTTTTTTTTCACTGATGAGATGTTAAAGTCTCCTTTTTAAAATGACAATAAACCAGACATCATGTAAATTGAGGACAAGAGAAAGCAGAGTAAAAATTAGACAACATGTGAAATCAGGACAAGAGACAAGAGGGTAAAAAAATTAACTAAACAAAGGATTAGAAGTGTGTAGATTAGAGGAGGTTAGAAAAATAGAATGTCATTATGCACAGTAGAAAATATATCAACTTTGGCTTCTATAAGCCAGAAAATTTATGTTAATATTTTTAAAATGGTCTTTAGTTCTAGCAATTTAAGGTTAAATTAAAGTTCCCCCTTTAAAATGAACCTGTTACACCATATAAACAACACAACTCCAAAATACCCAAAACCTGTTTCTCTTCTCTATCTTCTCTGACTCCTTGAAACAAAAGCACATTTAACACAATGTGCAATATTCAGTTTCTGACAAAGGAAATCCATTTCTAGATCCGCATTTTTAAGAAAGACTCAGAAAGCACTGTATATGTATATGTATGTATATATGTATACTGAGTTTTTATCGGCAGATAGAGTTTCATTATTTAGAGAACTTTCAGGGAAAACCTTCTTCAAATGGTTAAATGCTGTTTAAAGGCAGATGCATCGTGAGCTGTAATCTTCCTGGGACGACACAGTAGCATGAATGAGTGATGTTCACACAAATTGAGTGAGGTGACTTGCTAGGCCTGGTCTCTGCTCACATACTACTACATAAAAATCTTACCCTATATATTTATTAGTTATTTGTTTTTAGAAGGGTCAGTTCACTATTATTTATCGAAAACCATTTGCTGTTACCTCAAATGCTATACATCTGTGTAGTTTTGTTTAATTTATTGCTTTTGGATATCTGATACATTTAAATTTATTGTGTGATCCATACAGTGAAATAACATAAATTCTTGAACAGAAACAGTTTTTAAGAAACAGTGTTACACTATGTTTTTTTTTATTAGCAAAGAGAAATGAACAAAACCTTGGTTCAGGTAACATTTTATTTTTTGCAACTTCACTGAAAGGAAGAGCTTTGATTTTTGACCAAGTGCCAAAATGCAAACTTAAATTTCTATTATTTATAATTTAATTAATTTAAATTATTTATATGTACACACAAATATTAAGATATAGATTTTAGAAAGAGTTAAGTTCAATAAAGAGTTATAATATTAGATTTTAATTGGTAAATGCTAAAACTGTTGATTTACTTTTCTGTTGATAGAAGAAATAAGACAAGTCAACTCCAAATACACTAGTCATTCTTAAATATCGAAATCTGCTCTTACTGAGGTATGCTGAATTATCAGTCATAAATTGGAGGTTCATGGCTGGTGTTTATTGTTAGCATAGTTAACTGCTAAACAGTAGAAATCACAGACACAAGTATCTCAAAACCTGTGTGGAAGGATCCCACTGTGGGTGAGTAAGAAAGTGTTTACATTTCTTTTGTAATAAGGCTGAACTGACCCTGTAGTGAGTAGCGGATGAAATGCATATGGTTGATTTTTATATATTGAGTTCTGTGCTTTTTTCCCCCCTCTCAATACCAAAGCTCTAGCAGAACTCCAGGTACAGATTTTCAGCTTCTGAATCCTCCAGAGCAGGTCATAAAATTACATGGACTTAAATGGTACATGACTCAAGCAGTAATACACCCACTGACTAATGGATTTTGCTGCCTTTGAAACCACAAACTATAAAGCCCATTTGGTGTCCTGGCCTCAGCAGGGCCAAACTCTCCCTGCATGGGACTGAGAGGAACAACCACATCAATGTACCCTTTATGTCCTGTTGTTTTTCATTATTGTAACCACACACAGTCTGGCTGTATCCCATTACTAAAACCCAACTAGTATAGTTTCTGTGATCCTCAATAAATAAATACGGTCCTTAATAGCTTCTATAATCCTCTGGTCTCCGATCTAACAGGTTGCTAACCCCCATTCTTTAACCCCAAGACACAACCAACTTTAACTTTATTCATGCTCTTTAACAGGAACATTTTAATATTAAACATTAAGACCATGTTGATGATTAAAAAATATAAGAAAATGTTTCCTTTCATGGAGGTCGAGAAGGGCAGTTACATCTGACCTTTTTATTATTTTTAAGTGTAGGTCTTACTTAATTAAGTCTTTGACAAGTTGGACCTTAACATAAAGTGCATTTCCTCAGTTTAACTATTAATTAAATAATTATTGACTTTACAAAGATTACAATACCAACACAGTATGTGAGCTGTACTTTGAGTTTGGTTGCCATTGTATGTCCTTTTTTTTGTTTTAACTTGTTTTCATTGGTGCTGTAGGGTGGCGTCCCAGCTTCAAATACTACAACATGTGGGTTTCTCTGGCTGGAGCTGTACTGTGCTGTGTTGTGATGTTTGTTATCAACTGGTGGGCTGCTCTCCTGACCAATGTCATTGTTCTGGGTCTCTTTATCTATGTCAGCTACAAGAAGCCAGGTGAGTTACAATTGTACAATTGAGTTCATGACAACATTTCTTGTTCTGACCAACAGTTTACAGAGTTATGTTTTATGTTTGAGTTTTAGTCTTCAGATAAAATAAGCACATTATATTCAGAAATGCTTTAAATCTTGAAATTGACTGAAAAAGGAAAAGAAACTCTTGAAGTGCGGTGACTATTTTAGCCTAGCGTTACCAAAAAAATACAGCACATTGCTACGTGATGCTTAGGCCAACACACATCATTTGTAAATCTTCAAACACAAGGCTGGTCTCACAGCTCTGCACACAAACCTGTGTGCACACTCACTTTAGCATGCAGCTACAAACACACACACACACACACACACACACACAAGGAGTTCACTGCCTGTAAGTACATGGGTCAGATGGCCTTCGGCCCAGCAGGACGACACATAAACATAGTTCCTAACTGCACTGTGTGTTTCTGCCTGCATGTGTCCTTCCGTCCAGATGTTAACTGGGGCTCATCGACCCAGGCTCTGACCTACCACCAGGCCCTGACCCACACTCTGCACCTCAGTGGAGTGGAGGACCACATCAAAAACTTCAGGTATCAAACACAAAGAAGCACCCTCTACTAACTAAACATCGTGACTGCTCAAGCAGGCAGCATTTTTCTGAAGATATCCAGCATTCCTATCAGACTGAAAGTGTAGTTGTGACTCCATGTGCTGACATTTTACCATATATGTTACAATGCTAATCAGATCATTTGTTAGCATGCTACAACATGACCCAGTCAGCAATGTTTTGACACACAAACAAGTTCAGTATCAGTATCATCACGCTATAACCTACGTACCATATGTGGTAGTGGTATGAGAAACAAATGGACTTGAATTGAAAAGTAGCTGTAATCACTTCTCAGTCACTCTTTTTTTTTTTTTGATAATGAGCCCTACAGATTTTGGGTCTGAGTTAACAAAATTTGATGAAAGATGATCAAGTTAGGGCTACTGTCAAACTGCACTGACAGCTCACATACTTTTAGTCGGTGTCCAACTCAGTCATAGTTTGCAGTAAAGACACACAATTGCTGTCTACAAAATTTGCTGCAAATCATTTCGAAAATAAAAAAAGAGAAAAAGCAGTGTAGTACTTTGTGCTGTGTAGCATAATATTGAACTTTGTCTGTGGTAAAGGCTGGGTGGTGTGGTTGAAGTCACTATTAATTGCTCCATTATGGGTGTATGATGTATCATGAAATGGAAAATGTACACAACATATACACATAATATCACCAAATTTATTTAATGATTGTGTCAAAACAATTACTGTTACATATTAAATGAGAAAATAAAGACTTATTTTCTAGGTTTTGTGTAATGGCTTGCTAGGGATCATTCATTTGTAAAACAATGTACATTTATATGATCATATTGTCAACATTAGTTTCTTGATGAGTATTGAATCATCAAACTCTGTTTGTAGCGATGTTTACCAAATACTGTAATTATTTTATGAAATTATTATTTGTATTATTAGTACAGTTTTTATTTGTATTATTTGTACAGTTTCACCACCTCATGGAAATTTATAGCAAATGCACTCATGAAAAAAAAAGATAATCATTTATATAGCTACCATTTTACATGTTCTGTTAATGCTTGCACATGCAGTGCATGGTGCACAGATGTTTTTGGGGAAATACTAGTGATATTACGCGTTTGGATTGTTCCCATGGAAGCTACCCAACTAGGAGATTAAAAACATCTGATGTTGTCTTCAGAATGACTCAAGTGAGCGCCTCCATTAAATCCTTTGGTGCTTAACATATTTGCTTTGATGTGCGCTACTCTGCTCCTGTTTTATTTTTGTCTTGAGATAATAAGACTAGAGGCCACTGTGAAGTTCAGAAGAAAAGCTGCTGCAGATATGAAAGCAAGATGATAAATATGACATCAATGTGTCTGACTGTAGACCCCAGTGTTTGGTGATGACTGGTTACCCCAACTCTCGTCCAGCTCTTCTTGACCTGGTCCACAGCTTTACTAAGAATGTAGGCCTGATGATCTGCGGACATGTTCGCACGGTAAGCAGATACTCTGTTATTCTTCTTCTGCCATTTGTGACTATGAAGAGATTATGAAAAACCCACAAATTGTCCTGAATCACTTCAGAAACTCCATGAAGCTGAAATATGATATTACTGATAAAAAGCATTTCATTAAATACTGCACATGATTTTGGAAAAAAAAAAAAAGCTCTCACACAGATTTTCAGCATGTTCCTCCACTTATCCACAGCAGCCAACCTTATCATTGTGGATATTGGTATTAATAGGAAACTAATAAAACTGTCAAACTTCCTCTCATATATTTTAACTCCTTGTACTCCCAATACAACAAATCATATTTTGCTCTTACTACATCTTCATCCATTGGAAATCCCTGAGCAAAATATTTCTAGAACTGGCAAGACGAGAAGGCACAAAGACTCTGGGAAAAGAGTAGTTAGTAACGTGTTAATGGGACATGACTATGTACAGAAGCAGAGGAAAAGCAGAGAGAAACTCGTTGGCGGTCCATGGCCAGCCCTAAGCTTTATCAAAAAAGGGAAAGTGTTAAATCTACTCTTAAACGTTCAGAGGGTGTCTGCCTCCCAGGTTGAAACAGGAAGATAGTTCCACAAGTGAGGAGCTTGATAACTGGTTCCTGGTTCCTAATCTATGTTTGGAGACTCTAGGCACTACAAGTATCACACGGTCAAGGTAGTGCGATCCAATTTGTTTCTATGATGTTTAGGGACCAGCACAATAAGTTGAGTTTTGTCTGAGCAAGTCATCCAGATTTTTATGTCTTTACGACATGCCCGAAGTTTGGATAACTGATTGGTTTCATTGATAAGTATAATTGCGTGTCATCCGCATAACAATGAAAATGTATAGAGTGTTTATGTTTTTCAGTAGGATGAACTCAGTTAATTGTATATATGAATTTATTTATGTGTGTGTGCATGGGTGCAGGGCTACAGAAGGCCGAACCTTAAAGACCTGGCCACAGACCAGGCCCGATACCAGCGCTGGCTGCTGAAGAAGGAGTGCAAGGCCTTCTACACGCCGGTGTTCGCCGACGACATGAGGCAGGGCACGCAGTACCTTCTCCAGGTGGGGAAAATAGAAATGTGACAGTGATGCCAAGAAAAACATTTCAAATGATTACAGCCCCTTTTCCTCTGGAGGATATCACTGAGTGAGCATAAAACAGCTACAGTGAGAAGCATCAAGAAGCACTGAACTCTTATAGACCCACACAGGAAAAGAGCCAGCAGTGCTGATCAGTGTACTGATACTTTATTTGTTGGTCTTGATAAGGACATGCTTCCAACGGCACATGTTTCACCATTGTTTAAAAATCTTGGTAATGAGAAATGTTTTAAATTATTTTAATTTGCTTGAGGATAATTCTCTTCATTTTCTAAGAGGCTATGCATTTTATGCACTTTGGGCCCTGCATATCCTTAAAGTGTCTCAAACTTGTCAAATCAAAGTCATGTTATTTTCATACAGCTATCTATATTCTGTATTGCTTATCCATGCAGGGGGGGCTGTCCCAGCTGACAACAGGCAAGTGGCCTGGTACACCCTAGACTGTTTGCCAGTAAATCACATTCAGGCCTAGGGGCAATGTAGAGCAGCCAGTTAACCTAATTTGCATCTTTTGGCACAGAAGGACTCAGACTCGAGCCTGGAACACTCTTGATCTGAGGCAGCAGTGCTAACTGCTGCACCCCTGTGCAGTGCTATATAACTAACTTGAACAACATATCAGCTAAAAACAATTCCAATTATAACAACCTGTCATGTTTGTCCTTTGTAATGTTGATCTGATGTGATGTTTATTGCATGTATGTTTCTTTCGCCCCTTCACCCGGCCGACTATCAGCAGGATAGTTCTCCCTTGCGAGCCGGGTCCTGCTCAAGGTTTCTTCCTGTTAAAAGGGAGTTTTTCCTTGCCACTGTCTGCTTGCTCGGGGGTTCAGGCTCTGGGTCTCTGTAAAGCATCTAGAGGCAATTTTGATTGTATAAGGTGCTATATAAATAAATAAAAAATTGAAATTTTTATACATGTAAATGATTCTCAAGAAAAAAGAAATAATAATTCAGGAGGGAGATAAAAGATAAGACTGGCATCAATCTGTTTTCCTTACTACCCACAAATCACATGAAAATACTCTCAATACATTCTGACCATTAAGCTTCAAGCTCATTGGTTCCTGCTATGTATGTGGAATGAGTCAATATAAACAACATTATTTTGTGTTCATGGTTATGAAGGAACATGTCACCCAGTGCAACTGTGTGGCTTACTAATGTGTTTTTAATAGAGGAACAATGTATCTGATTTTGGTACAGAGAATGACTGTCTATTATTTTTATCTGAGAAATGAGTAAAGTTTTGAATTTATTTAATTGCAAGTGTGAATTGTGAATTGTCCTCTTCTAAGGCTGTTGGCTTGGGTCGTCTCAAGCCAAACACACTGGTGCTGGGCTTCAAGAACGACTGGAGGGACGGTGACATGATGAATGTGGAGACTTACATCAGTATGATCCAGTAAGTTGATCTGCCTGAGTGGAAAATGGAAAGTTAGTGGTCACAAACTTGGACTTTGAAAATATAATAGTAATGTAATATGGATGACACACACAATAGAGGCAGCATGTTATTAGCTCAGTGTTCTTTTATTCATTTATCTTGCTTGAGGAGGCAGTTGAATTTGAAATACTTGGACACAGTTCACTTCAATTAATTTATATAAAAAAAAAAAAATCACAAATCATAACGAGAGGTCTAGACCATGCTCTTTGATGTAGTATTTACGGACAGAGATACTCAGCATCAAAGATTCATCAAAGATTTTCAGTTTACTCTGACATAAAACAAAGAAGAGCATAAAGAGGGTGTTTGACATTTTTGAAAATGACTCACATTATTTTCCCCACAGTTTGATTTTGTCAGTTGAATGATCGTTGGGAGTGTGTTTGCCCCCCCAGATAGGCTACTCAAACGTTTGTATGAGATATGAGAAGTTTACACACAGTGCGTTTCGTTGGTTTCAGTTAGTTTTTGGTAGCATGATGAATGTACTTAGGAATGTGTACCACATAAGAACAACATATACTGAAACCTCTGCTTTCAAACAAGATTTTAACTCAGATCTCATCTTTATGTAACAATGCAGGTTTGTCTTAATGGGCATTTTCATTTTATAATATGCTTCATTTGTATGTGAATTATTAACAGACATGTTTTCAATGAAATAAACTAAAGTTTAGTACAAAATGCCATTGCTGCTCTAGCCATTACTGTAATAGAGATCACAGTATTCCTCACAGACACACAGTACAGTAAGAACTGGTGCCATTACACACACTGTGTATATACTTAACACAGGAGTACAGTGTTTGTCCATGTGAAATACTGTGTGCCTGCTGAACCCTAAATCAGTCATGTGAGACTGTGAGTGGAAGACTTATGAGTTTGGGGATTTAGGTCAGAGATGGTTCAGCCCTACAATATTAAAACTGAGCTAATGCGTCCAGCAATGTGCCCTTAATTTTCCATCCGGCAAGTAGCTATGTACACACTACAAGGTTTAATCTGCAACCTTGTTTGAACCTGGCGTTTGTTACGTGCTTCTTATTTGTCCTCCTCTTTAAATGGTTCACGTCTTTGTGACTCGAGTCTCTGTTTGGCTGTCCTCCGCTTATGTGAATCTTTCGTTTCTGTGTTCTTCCTCTCAGCGATGCCTTTGACTTCCAGTTTGGTGCCGTCATTCTGCGACTGAAAGAGGGCCTGGATGTGTCTCATATCCAAGGACAAGGTATCAAACACATCAGTACACACACAAAGAGGCAGTATGGTTGAAGTCAGTATAATTTTTCTATATTCATATGTAACAAACGTTTTGTCATATTGCCATATTTTAACGTCCCATATGTATGAGATAATCAAACATGACCCGAATCAGCAGAGATGTGGATCATATATGTTCTATGGGCTTGTAGACTACACATTTCTAACAAAAAGTCTAAGTTCTAAACTTTGGATGTGGGATTTGAAAGATAAAAGTGTTTGTCAGGCAAGAGGGTCTAAAAACATAAGTTGTTGAGCCCTAGAGATGTGCCAAGCTCATGCTCAGGTCTGTTCATGGACTGCTATTGGATAAAATAAAGCCTGCCAAAATTTGATCTTGTGTTTGTCTATCTCACAGAAGCCTTCTGTGGCGCAACATTTCATTGCATTATTATATAAAAAATGATCTGTGTGCACCAATGAGTGACTTCACACTGAGATCACATACACTTCATAACACCTCTTCAGTCCCAAACTTTATAGAAGTGAAAAAACTAAATCAGTTGCCTAACCCATGTCCAAAACAGATGCTGTCTTCACTCTCACAGTCTTTGAAAAAATCTTTCTGATTCCCACAGTTTATTTACTATCTCACCTTACCTTGTTTTCTCTTCTTCCTGCAACTCTCCATCTGTCCTCTCATTCCATTTTCCTACCAGATGACTTGCTGTCCTCCCAGGAGAAATCATCAGGAATGAAAGATGTGATTGTGTCCATAGACACCAGCAAAGACTCTGACGCTGATTCATCCAAGCCATCCTCCAAGGCCACCAGCCTCCAGAACAGTCCGGCTATACAGAAAGGTCAGTCAGCCTTTGTATGAGTGTCTCTGCATTCATGTTAATTATTTTTTCATCAAGATGAAAGTTGATGTTAATGTTGTTAATGGTCACAGCAGATGAGACACTGTTGATATGACTTCATTTGTGATGTTAGATTAATATTTTTGGCATATTCAAGCCCTTAAAGCATGTATGCACCGGAACCTTGGTATGTATGCATCATTCACAGCATCTCTATAATTGTTTAGGGTGCGTGTGCGTGTGTGTGTGTTTGTGTTTGAGTGTGTTTCTCAAACACCAGTTCAAGTCACGAGAGAGGAAGGCTTTTCTTCCAGGAAATCAGTTTAACACCATTCTCTGAGATCCCTCTTAATCCACCAACAGTTTCTCCTATTCTCTCTCTCACACACACACACACACACACACACACACAAAACGCACGCACTCTGACCGGAAGTCGCCCCAGTGACTCGTGACCCGAGTAGTCCCACTGGGCCCAATGTTGTTAGTCCACAGATTCCTCTCACACAAGCAAACACAGGAAGTGTTCCCACATTGTGGGAACGTTCCCGCCTCAAATCTGGATTCACATCTGAAAAGTTAAATACAGGATGAGCTAAGCTGACACAAAATTAAACACTTGTTTTTTTTGTTTGTTTTTTGTCAACGTTTAGCAAAAATTCAGACTCTTAGGTCGGTCTTACTTGTAGCTGTCAGCGTCGTTAGTGACTGCTCTTTACTTCACTGATATCCTCTTTTCTGTTAAGCTCCTGTTGGAATTTGCTCTTCATATAAACTGAACAATGCTTCCACCTGTTCTCTTGCTAAATATATTAACATTGCACTGGTTCCATCAGTACACTGTTGCCATTTTAACCTAAATACAACATTAAAGCTTATGGGTTGAGTTTAAGGTGTGACCCCCTCACCTGTATTTATCTGTACCGGTTGGATGCTCTCTGTTTGAGCAGTATGTTAACGAGTTAGCACGTTGTAATGTAGAAGTACACATTTATGAATGCCTGTTCTGTACGAGATCAGCTGAGGTGCCGCACACGTTGTTATCAAAGTGAAGATGATTGTAATCCTCTTAGTCCCAAAGCTCTGAGCTGAGCCATCATTAAGACCAGTTCCCCCTGTTACTTCTCTTCTGAGTCGCCCTCCTCGCTGTGTGACGTGTTCATCTGAATCCACGGTCTCAGTGAACTACAGCTTTGAGAGTTAGAACTGATTCATGCGTAAAAAATCATGAAAATCATCCAGTGGGAGTCAGAATGATTGAATTATAGTGCTGGCTCAAAGCCACTCCTTTTATTGTTCTGGTCAGAGCTGTGAGATTTCCAGAAAATCCAATTCCTGTCAGTGGAAAACTTTCAGGAGCTCAGGAAAATGTTTTTCCATGAAGCTGAGTGCCAGTGCTAGCATCATTCTCCTGTGTGTGTGTGTGTGTGTCTGATTTGTTGTACTTTTGATGCAGTTTTCTAAGTGTACATTTACTGTCGTACTTCATCTTGATTCGTGACCGAGCAGCCGTGGTTGTAGATTAATGGCACATCAAATCAACATTTCACCTCAGTTATGATTTATTTATTTATTTATTTTTCTCTCCTTTTGTCTCACATTTCCCAGATGACGATGATGATGGCAAAGCTACAACTCAGCCCCTGTTGAAAAAAGGCAGGAGATCCACTTTACTGGGTTCCCTTAAATCCTTTCTCTTGCGCTCTGTGCTCTGTTTAATATCTTACTCTCTTGTCTTTCTTTCCTCTTAAGTAATACTTCCCTTTCTTCTTGCTTCCCTTTCTCTTTTCATCACCTCATTCTTCACGGTGTATGAACATAGCGTCCCGCACCCTCCTGTCTCTGTCTTGTGTCTCTGCCTGTCTGTCCTGTGTTTCAGGCTATTTGGTTTTGGGGACTAACATTTAGTCTTTTCCCTCTTCCTCCTGCTGTCTGTTAACAGTCTCCAGCTTGTAGCTCAAGCCCAGTCTCTGACGCTGTGCTGTGTGTGATAGTGCCTTTAAGAGTATTTAATGTTGTAAGTGTGAGCCAACATTTCCATTTCCTCCAAAGTGTCTTGCCTGCTGCTTCTCGTCTCTCTGGAGGTGACAGTTTGTCTGCAGCTTTCTTTTCCAGGATGAAAACTGCTCTGTTTTTACGTTTCCAGCTCTGTGCAGCTAACTCCTCCCACAGCTTCTCTTCCTGTTTGTTTGCTGTTGTTAGTATTGATAGTGTTTTCTCTGTGCACATTAAACAAATCAACAGTTCATTCTAAAAATCATTAAAAAAAAACCCACCTTCAATAAACTTACAGATTTTACCAATTTATTTGAGCAAACATTTGATACAGTAGATATTGTTGTGTACTTGAGCTCACCTAGTCAGATGACAGATGACTGACCACGTGACTCACATACACTATGTAGACAAAAGTATTGAGATGGCGCTGCTTTTCAGCACTTGGGCTAGGCCCCTTAACTTCCAATGAAGGGACATTGAGAGCAAAGTCTTTTGGTCCAACATCAGTTCCTGGCCTCACTGATGCTCTACTGCATGAATGGGCAAAAAATTCCCACGGAAACACAGCAAAATCTTGCGGAAAACCTTTCCAGAAAAGTGGAAACTGTTATAGTTGCAAAGCAGTCAATGTTTTTAGAACGTTAGCTCATTAAAGTATCTGTTGGTGTAATGGTGAAATGTCCCAATACTTTGTTGTCCATATAGTGTATGTCCATTTTAATGATATTGTCCATTTACTTCAGCCAAAAATTAATCCATCACAAATGTCAGGATTTGGTGTTGTTCCGCTGATTTCTGACATTTTGTATCTGACATTTCATTTTTTTTTCTCTCTGGAGGATTTGAGACAAGCTGGTATGTAACTCAAATTCAGATCAAATTTGGTGACGCGCTGATTCGATGCCAGAAAAGATTGTCTTTGACTTTCCCCTCATTTGATGCTTTGAAAAATGATTTTCAAACATATTGGTCATTTTTTTGGTAATCCGACATTTATTACAGCAAGCAAAACTGCTGGGGTGTTTAACCCCCTCAGATCTGACAGCTCCAAAATCCACAATTCTTCTCTACAAATCAATCAATCAATACAGAGGAAACGCTGATCACAGCTGCAGTGCTGAGGTTTGGCAGTTTGTCTTTTTAGTTTCAGGCTCAACACTATCCTACAGTTCATAGTCCACAGAGTCCATCACACCATGACTGACACATCCCAGTTACACACAGTTTTCCCACCTGATTGTTTGGTCGCTATTCCACTCAGGACCCCGAACAGGCTGATCAGTGATTGTAATTCCAGTTTGATGCTGTTGTGTTGATGTCATTTGTCCTCTGATGTATGTTTGTATGTGTGTGTGTGTGTGTGTGTGTGTTTGGCGACTGTCCTTGCAGATAAGAAGAGTCCGACTGTCCCACTGAATGTGTCTGACCAGAGGTTGATGGAGGCCAGCCAGCAGTTCCAGAAGAAACAAGGGAAGGGCACAGTGGACGTCTGGTGGCTGTTTGATGATGGAGGTCAGTCACCATGTTGTGAATGGTAGTGAGCTAGTCTCTACTGCGTGAGAAGCAAGAAAAAGAAATAACATCTATTACTGTTAACTGACATCACAGCTTGTATGTTTGGGCAAGTGTGGGCAACCAGGCATCAGCTTTTTGTTGCCAAAGTGAAATAATTCTGTTGGTATGTATTTTAAATCTGTATCTTTATTTAAATATATATAATAAGATATATAAAAGCCACAAAATGAAAAAACAAGTAGTGTGAGACACTGACTTCATCATGACTTCTGTATCTTGTATAGTGATTATGACCATGCCGCTCATAATTCAGCAAATAAAATGAAACGAAGAATAGAAATGTGTTTCGGAAAAGCTCGGTGTCTTAAAAATACAGTACACAGGTTATTCTTTTGAATGTTTAAGACCACATAAACATATTAAAAAGATATGGACAGAGACATGTGTGTTCACACAACCATATCAGTAATATTTAGTAGATCACTGTCAGCAGGGACCCCTGAATTTATAGTCCAGACTACAGAGAAATAAAAATCAATCCATCAACTTAGTCAGCGATGTGTTAGTCAATGGAGCTGACAAATCCAATATGTTTATATGATTTGATTTTTTTATTATTATTATTTTTTTTTTTTTGTATGGGTGGTATCTGTCAGTCCAGCACTGTGTAAACAAGTGAACAAGGCCAGAGGCATGACACTGTGACATGGGACGACTTTTGGATGACAAGTCATTTATCCTGCAGTGAAAGTGTGATGTCATGATATCTGAAAGATTTCCATTTGAAATGTTTTCCACATAAAGCATGTGAAAACAAGTCCTCACGTCACTTTGAAGTTGTTATTTTCCTTGTTGTTTACCCGTGGAAATCCATCTGCTGCGTCTCAGCACATGTATAACAGGAGCGCTATACGTCTTCAGGTCTGACCCTGTTGATCCCCTACCTGCTGACCAATAAGAAGAGGTGGAAAGACTGCAAGATCCGTGTCTTCATTGGAGGAAAGATCAACAGGATTGATCACGACAGACGAGCGTAAGTACTGCATGTTCTTCCTATCCACTATGTCCAGTTCAATCAAGCTTAACTCAGGTACGTTATAACATTAATTAGTATGAGTACTTTTACCACTGACTGCTTACTTACCTCAAAAAATACTACAAATACCACCAGTACTACTATTAATAATAGTAATAATCGTTAAAGATGGTAATCATTATTATTATTATTATTATCACTGTTATTGCTATACGAGGAGTTAATTGCTCTGTGTAGGTTCTGATTATCCTGTTCTTGTCTGATATATTCATTTTCATTGGTTGTTAGGTGCAACATAAGATATGGTCTGTTATTTAGTTTAAAAGAATTGAAAATTGAAAAAAATTAACTAAATTTGTAAACAGAATGTAAAGAAACAACAAGGCCGATGTTAGACCGAAGACTGTGCTGCACTTGTGCTGCACCGATATCCACTTAATGTTGCAACCAGCTCGCCCCAGCCCGTCCTGTCCCGTCGTACCGCTTTGTTCGCGTGAAAACGATGGTCTGACGACGTTAATACAACTCACCGAAACCATCTTGGTTTGTCCTTCCACAGTCATTTCTGTTTTGGTCTAAAATAAATCTTCAATTTGCTGAGGGAGACATGAAAATATTCAGGGTCCAACTGATACCAAACCGCTCTCTTCACCTTTCCCCACTTCCTGCCGGCAATGTCTTCCTGCGCCTGGTGTTATTGTCCTTGTAAGAGTGGCTGTAAATCACCTCCATATTGTACGGTGGCCATCAAGTACAACCACGCTGCAAATACAGAAACTCGCCGCATATGGGAAAACGCTGCAACGCCGCGAAATAACGACAATTAAATGTTTACTGAGAATGTGTAGTTATTTGGGCGAATCCATTTTGATGGTGTGATGAACTGAGACTGTTGTCTGCCTGGAGATAGAAGTACAACATTTTGACTCGAGAATTATGAAAATGGGTAATTAGTAAATTGTTGCCTTGTTGTGGGGAGAAGCTTTTCTCATCCGTTTCATTACTCTGTTAGTCATCTTACTTTGCTGAGCTTTTACTTCCATCTTTCGCTTTGACTCTCAGACTTAAGTTTTCCATATTTAAGTTTTAATATTAAAGTAAATGCCAGTGTTTATAGAAATTGCTTTCTTTCGTACAGTGCTGTAAGAGTGCTGATATTGATGTACAGTAAACAGGACATGATTAGCCTAGCTTAGCATTAAGAATGGAAGCAGGGGGAAACAGCTAGCATGGCTGCGTTTTGTTTGTTTTACCTGTACAAAAACAGACTTAAACGATACTATTGATAACCATATTCTTCTGTGCATCTTTGAAAGAAAACCAAGAAACTTGTTTCACATAATCTTTCATATTATGTTGAATTACAAGGACATAATATTTCCAATATTATGTACATGTGCATCAACCTTTTTTTCAGCTCAAATGCTTCTCTCACCCGCTGCTGCCTCCTTGCCACACATACATTATCTCACACACATACTCACACTCTTTGTCTCTTATTGTCCCCTACAGCTGCCTCCTACATCCTTTTGTTGGATAAAATTAGCTTGGTTCTAGCAGCTGAGCCTTTTATGTCTGTGTGCAAGCACACGGCACTTTGAAATCCTCTTTGTGTTTGTTTACTACAAACTGGCTGTTTCAACAGGTATCTGAAACTTGTTTCCCTGTCAAGCCTGCGTTGATCCAGAGTCCACAGTTTGATTGTATAGGTGCATTTTGTACAATGTAGTCTCCACAAGTTCTTCAGATTGATCCATGTATGTTGAATTGATTGTTTTTTTGTTTTTAAAGCTCACAGTCATGCACACTGGACATTTTATCACCGTATGAAGTGAGAATTTACATTTGTGAGCCCAGTATTCACTCTTGCTTAGCTCTGTGTTTGTCCCCACCAACCTTTGAGAAAAATATGTCTCTTTAGCTTCCCTTAAAACGGCTTTCTGCCTATGATTTTAGTGAAAGTAAATAGAAAAGTAAATACCCCTAGATTTTTGATTTATACTTATCTTGTTTTGTTTATCCTATTTTTATGCCTTTCACTTTTCTTTCTTGGTCGGGAATACTGCAAGTACAATGTCTGTACGAAAAAGAATTTCCCTTCGGGGATAAATAAAGCAATTCTGATTCTGATTCTGAAAAACCAGTTGGTTAGCCCCCAGAGTCTGGACTGTAAAAATAAGCACCGTAAAAACCAATTTTCTTTATTTTCTTCACTACACGTAACATTTTTCATATTGCATATTGTGATTTGACTGAATATTGATCAGAACAGCGCAAGAGTTTATTTTTTATTGGCTTTTCACGTTTGAAACCGCTAACATGACAACAGTCCGAAAACAAAAGCTATCCATTTGTGACAGATAATGCTTCCAAGCTCTTGGTTTCTTTGAAGTTAGAGCTGAAGGAAATGACTCTCATGTACAGAATGCCTCAGTGCTCCTGGTAAAGCCTGCCTTACCTGCCTCCACCCTCCCAGAAACATGTTCAAACAGAGCTATTTAAAGCAACTTCCTGGCCTTCAGGATGACTCAGTCAGAGGCTCCTGTCTCTGTCCACAGCTCCTTCCGTTGAAAATGTCTTGCAGCTGGTTTCCGGTATTTATCCCAAAGGTTATTGTTTTTTTTTGTTTTTTTTTTTCCTGTGCAGGATGGCCACTCTGCTGAGCAAGTTCAGGATAGACTTCTCAGACATCACTGTGCTGGGAGACATAAACACCAAGCCCAAGAAGGAACAGTAAGTCTTCTTCAGTCAGCTTCTCAGAGCAACAGTTTTCCACCAGCTCGGTCATGTTTTCACAGTTTTTCCCGCCATTTCTATCTGGTTAAAATCACTTTTTTTAGTCGTCATGCATATTCTTCTGGACATGCAACACTTGATAGAAATTTTCAGACAACAGCAGACTAGATAAAGACAAGCATTAATAAACAGATCATGAATAAATAAAAAATATTGCGTGGGGTGAGATGACCTGTGCTATATAATAACTAGAGTTTAATTCAATTCAATTCAATTCAGTTTATTTATATAGCGCCAATTCACAACAAAAGTTATCTCATGACACTTTCCAATTTGAGCAGGTCAAATTTAGCACGATGTCCATCAATTTTATTGTTCAACAAGTCATGTCGCCACCATGTTTTTACTTTGTCATTTGTTCTACTGCTTTTGAGCAACTGTCATTGAATTCATTACTCCCTGAAGATAATTCACATTAAAATCCTACCTGGTAAAATTGAACTATGTGAAAGTTTCAATTGAAACAAAACTGCAGAATGAAAAAAAATTGGTACTTTTGTGGACGCTACACACTACTACATAGGTTTCAACAGAACTTCTATTAAAGCTTCGTGGTGATTGGTCCATGCATTCTGTTGTAAAAGTGTCCAAGCACGCTTATCATGTCTCCAGAGTGTGTAACTGATAAAGATGAATGCTGAAACTGTTATAAGAACACCCAAATTTGAAAAAAGGATTTTATTTTCTTATATAACCCATTTTGCTTTAATAAAATTATAATTGACATAAAAATCAATAGAATATATAGTTGTATATTTACTATATGAATATTTAATGTTTCACATCAATCATTAGCCTGCATGAATTAATAGACGGAGTAGTCTGTGGCCAGAGGAAGGGTGAATCACTGCTGCCCTCATGTGGTCTGTTTGTGTAAAGACAATACTGACAAACGAGTTTAGAATTCACTGTTCTTTGAACAGATAATGATTAGAAAAATCAGCATGATTTGATGACTGATATTCTAGATATTTCTACATAACTTTTGGTAATGTGCATCCATGATAGTATTTTTGTCTTTTTCCTTAAAGGATTATTCTGTCATTAATATTATTAATAATGTTACACTCAACAAATTAATACTTGAGATCTGCCAACATGGGAACATTATTGCATCACTAAAACAGGAGTCAGAAACAAACAGACAGGTTGGAAAGGTTAGGTCTTTACAATATGTGCATACTGTGTATTTTGCTATGAAGCCGATACTTTCCCAAACAGCCATTTACTTGAGTTTTGAGGTTTTTTTGGATTGGTTTTAGTGCAGCCTACTTTTACTTGAGTAGATTCAAGTAATCACTACTTATAATCCTTTACACTTAGATGTATTAATTGGAGAAACTTTTATTTATTTATTTATTATTTTATTCATTCATCCTCATTGTGTTAAGAGGCACTTAAAAGCCCTGTATAAATACAAGTTAATTTGCCATATACCCTCCACCTCCTTCCCTTAGAAGAGAAAAAAAGGAGAACAGTAAAGATATTATCCAAACTGCCACTTGTAAACATCACAGTTTACAGAACAACATTCTGCTTCAACTTTGAACTACTGTAGTAACAACTAATTGTAGTTGTACACATTAGCAATATTTCAGGTACACCCCTTTCCGCTTGTAGTGATAATTTGTCAAAAAAAATAACTTTGTTTGTGCTCCTTGACCTGAGGATTGCCATAATTGATAGAAACAAAGACGAAAACCACAAAAATACAACTGAAGTCACATTTTCAAACAAAAGCAAAAGAAATCAAGCCTTTTTTTTCTTCGTTCTTTGTGATGGTGTTTCCTGGCTTGCATAAGCGGTATAATCATGAAGCTGTTGTTGTTGTTGTGCAGCGTGTCAGCATTTGAGGAGATGATTGAGCCGTATCGCCTGAAGGAAGATGACATGGAGCAGGATGCAGCTGAAAGGCTGAAAAACAGCGAACCCTGGAGGATCACTGACAACGAACTGGAGTTGTATCGCGCCAAGGTTGGCATACTGCTAATCACTGTTACTCAGTATCTTTCTTTGTATTGTCATTTTTGTTATATCATTCAGTACCTTTGCTGCACAAGAAAAAGCCAGGGAAGTGTATGCTTCACTAAATCAGTGCAGCTTGCATAATTTTAACATGTTCTATAAACAGTTAGTGTGGAAAAAGTTCCGTGTAAGCCTTAGTGTGGCGCTGTGAGCTGGACTGCTCTCTCCGAGTCAAGCATTGCAACAACTTGATAGATATCTGGTAAGCTGATACCTGAATGTTTGAATCTCTTTGTTTTGCTCTTCAGACTAATCGCCAGATCAGACTCAACGAACTGCTGAAGGAGCACTCAAGCACAGCCAACCTCATCGTCATGTAAGCTGTGTGTGTGTGTGTGTGTACATGTTTTACTTACACTGTGGGGACAAAAATCTGTTTACACAGTTACACGTGGAAACTCACCTTCTTTATTGGGACAAAATGCAGGTCCCCATAACATAAATGATTGAACTTTAGGGACAAGACTTGGTTTAAGGTGAGGTTTGGGTTAGGGAAGTTATGGTTATAGTTAGAGTACGTCTCCAGG
Organism: Scatophagus argus; assembly: GCF_020382885.2. NCBI lineage: Eukaryota > Metazoa > Chordata > Actinopteri > Scatophagidae > Scatophagus > Scatophagus argus. Next base: position 19,467,501 of record NC_058512.1, on the reverse strand, counting down.
AAAAGACTTTTTTGCTCCAATTTGGGTAAAGACTTTGGGCAAGGATGTTTGAAAGACAGATGAACATGTTGCATAAGATGTAACTGCACATGGAAATGGAAATACATGGCAACAAACAGATTTCACGTGCTTAGGAAGCAACCACAAAGATGTCGGTATGCTTTGAATAAATAAGTTTATATTAGTCTGTCCTCCTTCAGTGGAGATTTTCTGTGTAATTTGCTTTTTCAGCATACACGCTATGCACTTCTCAAGCCGTTCGATCTCAACTGATGTAAAAGCAACTGGTCTAAATAACTTGTTTTCAGCTGGATGAGCGCTCTTAGAGACAGGAATCATTACAGAGCGGAAACCTTTTGAATATCCAGTGACTCTTAAAAAAATAGGACACTGTGCTGCTGTTAGCTCTTCAGCACAGTGTCAAATTCTGTCAGGTCGCATACTTTTCTTTGACATGTTTAAAAAGATACTGAACTCATTGTGAATTGGCCAGCAGTCTTTTCTCAGTACACTTGGTGGTGCTTCAAGATTTCATGCACTAATAATGACAAAATTTCAAACAATGTCTAATAGGATAAAATGGCGACGTGATGACATTTTATATCCAAAATATCTTCATTGTGACATCATAATGTTTTCTTTCACATTTCGTTTCACATTTGGTCACATACTGAATTGTTGACACTAATCTTGGGTGTCTTGGGTGTTAAAACTGTGCTGATTATATATGTCTGTACGTCTGTTTGTCTGTCTGTCTGTCTGTCTGTCTAATTAATGATTCCATGCATATTGTTGTGTCTTTTGTTTTATTTATGTAAAATTTAATCAGTTTAAGTTCTTCTTGTACTGACACATGGTAAACATTTTATAGCTGTTTTGGGGTTTTAGAGAAGCTTATCAAATTCTCTAAGGTATCAAAAAAGTATTAGTTTGATATCAGTACTGAAGCTCTGGTATCATATTGTTACTAGTTTAAGTGAATTCAAATGAAAATGGCCCCCACTAGGGAGGCACGGTGGTGCAGTGGTTAGCACTGTCGCCTCATAGGTTCAAATCCCGGTCTGGGCCCTTCTATGTGGAGTTTGCATGTTCTCCCTGTACCTGCGTGGGTTTTCTCCGGGTTCTCCGGCTTCCTCCCACAATCCCAAAAACATGCACATTAGGTTAATTGGCTACTCTAAATTGCCTCTAGGTGTGAGTGTGTGGTTGTCTGTCTTTGTGTGTTGGCCCTGCGATTGACTGGCGACCAGTCTAGGGTGAACCCCGCCTCTCGCCCGTAGTCAGCTGGGATAGGCTCCAGCTCCCCCGCGACCCTGACGGATAAGCGGTATAGAAAATGGATGGATGGCCCCCACTAATTATTGCCTTCTCTTTTTCTTTTTTCCCTCTTTCTCTTTGCAGGAGTCTGCCATTGGCCAGGAAGGGGGCAGTGTCCAGCGCTCTGTACATGGCCTGGCTGGAGGCCCTGTCTAAGGACCTGCCACCCATCCTCCTGGTGCGCGGCAACCACCAGAGTGTCCTCACTTTCTACTCTTAAATACACAAGAAAATCAAAGTGTTTAAGTGTCACATCCACTTCTGCTTCTGGGAGAAGACCCACATACACATCCCAGTTCCAGTCCAAACCCAGAGGTGCACCACATACACTCCAGAGACGGTAGAAAACACAGCCACTGATGGAAACAATGATGGTAATCTGAATAAAGTTGAAGGGGGTGGTATTGGGTGAGATGTGTAAAAGTGATGGAGGAATGTAAGGGTTGGGGTGGAGGGTGGTTGTAAGGTTGACCACGCTGCTCCCTCTTTCTATTTATTCCCAGATGTCTGAATTTTTCTCTTGTAGCTCTAGTTTCTTTTCATTTCATCATGATTTTTTTTTTTTTTTTTTTGTCAAAGTTGATTTCTCTCAGGCTCCAAAGCAGTTGTGCACCATGTCCACAATGTTCTCATGACATGGAATATCTTTGATGTCATACTTGTTAACTGGACCAGTTATTGTGTTTGTGATGCAGCAATAATCACCTGTTGTTTTCCTTAAATATTGGGAGAGAACCATGCAGAAAGCTTTGCAACACCGTCTAAAGCCTTATGGATGTGCCTTCCAGTTCAATCAGATTAAATAATTATAATCTCTATCTAGAATAACAATATTACCTGTAATATTAGTATATATTGATTATAATAGTTTCATTGGGTTTTAAATGTGATTTTTTTTTTTCCTAGTTGAAGCATTGTATTTATGCAAGTGGATTGCATGAACTTGTGAAGGGCATCCACTTGATTGCATAAAAACTTTGCCTTTTTCTCTCTCCTTGACCCTAATCAGTGTGTTTATTTTCTGTCATTTCTTTATTCACTTTTGAGTCTTCCGTTTTAAAGCTGTGGAATATTCACTCAGCTACTTGACACGAGACACAAGTTATTTTTTTAGGCATTTTGCCTAAAAAATGATTACATGGGTCTTAAATTTAAGATCTTGCTGTTTGTCAGAAAAGATGTGAACGTAAGTTTTCCATCAGCCTTGTCAGGTGGAAAGACTGTCTCTCCCATGTAGCTGCTGATTGACTAAATTATTTCTTTAAACTGTTTTCCTGTCCATGTGTTACGGTTCTTTGCCTGAAAAGAAACAGCTCAACCCAACAAGCTAGTTAAAACCTTGCCTTAATGCTAGAATTATCAATTGTCATGAGTTCCTTTTCTCTTATAAGCCATACTGGCTGGACGGTTTGTGGGTAAATGTAGATAGGTATCCATTAGTTACATGTTAGGAGGAGCATTTCAGCACAACTGTCTTTTGTACTGTATATGCGTCTCGGCTTTCTTCCCATAGCCCACCTGCATTAGTCTGTGACAGTGCTTACTGTAGGCCTACGTGTTACTGCTGAAGTGATCAGTGTACAGATTGCAACTCTGCCAGTGTGATAACCACGTCAGTCACGAGTTAGGCCACCTATCTAGTTGCTTCTGTGTCTGAGTGTATGATGGACTACTGGTCTCCTATTCCCTGAAAGCCTAAACGGGCGCAGAGAGTGAGCAACACGCAAGCTTAAAACTGAAAGGCATTTGCTGGCAGGAAGAATGTGACGTTGGAATGTGGAAAGGCTGAGTGAAGATAAACCTCTATGCATATGACCTGTAGCATATGTTCTTGTAATAAAAGTCCATCGTTCCTTCATATGAAAGGATCTACTTGCCTCAGTTCATCTAAAGAGTGCTTAAGCCATGTTCCTTTCCTTTACATTAATTCTTTCCTACAAGAAAACTGGCATGTAGGCTTATGAGGGTACCATGGCTCCAAGAAAAGCCATATATAGACCATGTCAGAGTTTTAAAAACTGATTCTAAACAGGTCAGCTGTGTTCCCCTAACAAGATTATAGAGAATGTTGACTTTGCCATATTATATTTACTTAACTACACAGCTCTGACCCAACTGTTCTTGTTGGAGTGAAGTTACATTTTCTCTAAAGGAGTGTTGAGACTGAATGCAAATTAAAATGTGTAAGTGCTGCTATATCTAATAAAAGAAAAAAAATCACACTGGACGGCAAAAATTTGAGTGAGTTGCGATCCTTAACATGCTCCCCAAAATAAATACATAAATTTACAAAAAAAAAAACATGCTCATCCTAAATCATGGACTGTTGAAACAGCTAAGTCAAATTTGCATGGATAACATAGCCAAAAATTTGTGTTCAGTCTGACCACACCTTATGGTTGGCTTAAGTAGTGCCTGTGTATCTATTGGAGTGCACTCCCCTGAAATATATAAGACAGAGTCATAGAATAGAATAAGCAGGATGTTTGTTGAAAGGTCATCAAAAAAATAAAAAATAAATAACTGCACAGCTAATTGTGAATTATCCCATTATTAATATTAAAAACTGCCACAAAACCAATGGAATAAAACAGGGTTCTTTGTTTATAATGTGTTTCACTTCCTGTTTCCCCCCCTGAAAGAGGCAGGTTTAGTCTTTAGTTTGTTACTTTCATGTTCTTGTCCTTTGTTCCCCTTCATATCTATCACTGGATGCAATTCAACAGGAATGTGACACGATGCTTAGGTTAGTTGAATGTACTGTATAATATGAACACTACCGCTAGGAGCTGGTCGGTCCTTTGGTTTTCCGTTCTCATGTTTATGATTTGTTTCCTGCATAGATTGCAGTTAGCACAGTGCAGTGTACTGTGTGTCAGCTTCATTGTGTTGTATAGCAGCATCCTATAGCTCATCACTCTGTGCTTTTATGAGTGTATATAAGCATTCAGTATATCCACATTAACTATATACACTCTCATGGTCACAAGTGTATTTTATATACAAAGCAAAGCATGTACTGGGTGAGAAACTATAAACTTTGTAGGACTATCTTTGTAGGACTATCCCTGGTTAAGTTAAAATGCCACAATATCTTCGTAGTTCATTGTTAGTGTAAGCAGAGGTCTTTGGGTCAGGATTCAGAACTATGAAAAACCCTCCCAAACATGGCACATATATATATATATAGCTTTTCAAAAGAACAGACCAAATCCAAAATAGACCAGAGCGTAATTAAACCACATCCAAAACACGGTTGACCCGAACTGACCCAGAACTTGAAGAGCCCCCCTCACTCCCGTTCGTGTGTTAGACATGATGCAAGCAGACGGAGATCCTTCCTTCAGTTTTCAACAAACCAAAGGGATCAGTAAATGTATGTACTGTGTGTTGTGTACTGTAAAAAAATGACAAAATTAAGTTTATCTGACCCAAGCAATGGACTAAAAGTCAAGGTATCTCCACTGCTCCTCTGCTGTTTTGATTTTGGCGTTTTTTTTTTTTCCAAATCTGTTTCTTGATGGTAAGCAGACTTTATGAAAATGCAACACTAAATCACTGTAGTCGGTAGCATTCCTAAGTTACAGTTTGACTGACATCTAAAACAAAATGTATAAATCAATGTACATTGATTTCTTGTACAGCAACTGCTAAAAGAATATACTATGACAATTTGCATCATATATCGTATAATTTGTCATTTTGTCGGTAGGCATTTTGAACAGCACAGGTTTCAAAACTTTGGTGAACTAAAGGAAGATCGTGACATCAGAATCAGAGTTCCTTCATTTATCCCCGAGGGGAAATTCTTTTTTTTTTTTCTTTCTCAGAATCAACATGACATCTACGTGGGGACACTGTTAATAGTGATAACTTATAGTGTAATGTAACAAAATGAATGACTGTATTTTTAAAGTTTGTTCAAATGTTTTGCTGTGAAGCAATCCTTCACATTTACTGTTACAGAGCAACAGCATAACAAATAAGAACACGGGTTACTCTATATTTGTATAGTACAGAACATATATATATGCCTATGTATACACCCATATATAAATGTATCAGTCTCAGCTGGAGTGGATCTTTGATGTCACATTAGGTGAAACAAAAAGCCCCATCACATTTCCAACCAAATACTGGTGTTTGTGTTGTTTTCTTCATTCACATCCTGGTACAGATTCTAAAGCCTGTCAGCCTGACGATACTACTGTGCTCTGCTGATGAAACCAAACGTCACCTCATGTCAGCCACCGTGTCATCATGTGACATGTCCTAATTGTTGTATGTATTTTCTGCCAAAGCCGCATTCCTCTCCAGTTCCTATCTCATGTGTCGACCAGCGATGATCTGATGAACTGGTCAACCTTGTCCACACTTGGAAACGTTAACTAACTTGTAAATAAACTTATTAGTCTGATGACATAAATTAAGGGAGAGGAATAATTAGGTGGAATTTCAACATGGAGAGGATATTTATTTTAGTTTAGAAATTTTCTCTGCTTTTTGTCTTAAATATATTGGTTTTGCTTGTAAGTTAATTTGCATGTTGATTTTTTTTCCTTTATTATTTTGTTACCTTTTGATTTTAGCAAATTGTGTCTTTTTTTTCTCTCTTTTTGAGTCTGTATTTCTATCTTTTCAATGCCTTTTGAAGAAAAGACGTAACAAAAGCAGATCAAACCTGTTTTCTCCTGCTTACACACAGATGTGGATGGAATCGACCCAGCTGGTTGAAGCAGTAATGTTTTGATACACTGTACTGTTAACAGTCACAGATATGCTTTTTTCTAACATTTTAACATTTATGATTACCAATACTTTGTACATCTTTATTGCAATAAATAAATCAAATGAAATCAGTCACATTTGAAGTCTCCTTTTGTCCTCTGTATTATTCATGCTGTTACTGAAAGAGAATTCAGTTGGAAAAAAGCAGAGTGGGTACGATATGTTTGTTAGGTAACCACTTTAATGATTTTGCCTCTTGAAATTGCTTAACATTGTTAAATTAACTTAACATGCACAGCAACAATCAACCACAGTTAAGATTTACAAAAGAAAAAAAAAATCCATATACTAAAACTTAAAAATGTGTTCACTCCACTTAAAGAATAGAAGAAGAATCAGCTTTATTGGCCGTATATTTTAACACACACTGAATTTTTTTTCTGCATTTAACCCATCCTTGGTTGAACACACATGCAAAACCACACAGCAAATTACATGCAAAAAACAGGAGCTATGAGCTGCCATGTCAGGCACCCAGGGAACAGTTAGGGGGTTAGGTGCCTTGCCCAAGGCCATGTCAGCTGTTAATAATGGAAATGTTTTCTAGTGACTAAATTACTAAATTAGTAAAAAATTAAAATTATCAAATTGGATTAAAAAAAAGGTTGTGATCTTGAGATAATGGAAAAATGGGGTAATGAAACCTGAAAAGAGCTCAAATCTATAAAAGGTAGGGTTCACTGCCCTCAGTCATTGTCCACATGGATATGGTTGGGTCTGGTCAGGTGTGTGTGCACCTGTAACCACAGCCACCATTGATGCCATAGTGTACTGACACTGACGCACTGAAATCATTTTGTGGTCAATAAAAACTATATTTTCAGTTCTTGTGTAAAGCCTCTGGAACGGTTTCTGTCATCATTTATGTTATTTTCAAGAGTTTTGCTTTGCTGTATTTGTTATCCATAGAAGGCCTAGCAAAGCCACACCCTTCAAATATAGATCTTTGGCAAGTGAGCAGTAAAGCTGTAAACAAGCTTTAAGACAGTTCTTCAGTGACCTCATGAAGCTGCTATGTCTGTGTTTTATATCTGGATCAGGGTTTCCACTACTATAGAGAACATAATACGGAGTCAGTATAAAGTAGAATTTCATGGAGGAAAGAAAGAAATATTTATGTAAGGTCAAAACAGTACTCAAGCACAACCTTTATTTCACTACTGGTCATTTGTCTGTATTTGGTAGTTTGGCGTAGAACCAGATATTTCATGGTCCCCAGAGGGTGTGAGCCAGTTGTGTAGCTAAAATATGTCCACTATTCTCCAGACAGTTTTCTAGCTAAGTTCACTGAGAACAGAAAAATATATGACAACAACATATAAAGAGGTCCTCTCTCTCTCATCCCAACCGGTCAAGGCAGATGGCCGCCCATCTTGAGCCGGGGTCTGCTCTGAGGTTTCTGCCTTCTAAAAGGCAGTTTTTCCTCGCCACTGTCGCTAAGTGCTTGCTCAAGGGGGAATGTTGGGCTCTCTCTATTACAGTTTAATTAAAGAGTTTGGTCTAGACCTGCTCTAATTGGAAAGTGTCATGAGATAACTTTTGCTGTGAATTGGCGCTATATAAATAAACTGAATTGCATTGAATTGAATTGAATTAAAGTTGTACTAAGGAATGGCAATGTTGTCATCAATCAGTTTTTTTTCTGTAGAACCATAACTGGTGCTATGATAACAATAAGTACAGCACAAATGGACAAAATTATCAAAGAAAGAATTTTACAAAGTCTTTTTCTTTTGTGTTCTGCTTCTTTCTTCTTCAGTAACGAGTCAAATCCTGGTGTGTAAAGATCCTCGAGCCAGAAGTTCAGATCTTTGGGAGTCTTCTCTTCTTCCTAATGTATGAAAACATATGAAACATCACCATCTGCAAATAAACACTGTGACTCTTGTTGTTAATGCTTTTAATACTCTTAATACCAGTATGTATTAGTTTGCAACCTGCCTGCTACCTTTATGTTTGTCATCTTTTAGACAAATATTAGATTTAAGAGAGCTGTTGATGAAATGAATTTACTGTAACTTTCATTTTACATAAGTAAAGTTACTGAACCCTTGTCGTTTCCATTTAATGGAATCAACTTTTCCTATTTTCCGTTGTCACTTATATCATAATAACAAGAATGTATCCCGAGTAAGGGTTAATCTTATAACTTGCGTGTTAATAATTACAAGTGGCTGACTGATAACACCAATGTTGTCAAAGCAGATTAGAACAATTGAAAAGAGTGAGTAAAAGACACGAGTTATTTCAATGAGAAATGAATATGGGATGGCAGTGCTGCATCATGACCCCTTTAATCACAACATTCAGAGAAAGAACTCATCCAGCAGTTGAATAATGATTCCAGACTGAAGTAGTAGAGACATCATACTCACTGTCACATCAGAAAAGAGAAAAAGATGGGATATAAATGCATAATTAAGTTGAGGAAACTGCGGAAAAGTGAAGAGGTAAAACATAAGAGGCAGTACAATACAAATGTACAAAAACCAATGTCATTAACTCCTTCTTCTGATCGAGTTCTTAAGTTAAGTTCTTAATCTTTTAACTGTCTTAAGTATCAACAAACTAAAGATTTTCATTTGTACAAAACAAAGTCATATTCAGGAAAGAAAACCTCTTCTTTCTTTATCTTGATCAGTATCTCAGCATATGAAGGATACCAGTGTGTCTATATGTGAATGTCTATCATATGTTTTTATAGTAACTGTATTAATTTATCATAAAAAAAAATCAGAAATAAATAACACAATAACAATAATTATATGTATTATATAAATATATATTTATTATATAAATATAATTATTAATGCTTTAATATATTAGTGCAGTGTAGGCATTTACTAACTAACTAGTTTCAAAAATATATTTTATTATATGTTTCAGTGTTTCAGAATTCACTATACAGACATGCTTAAACTTTTCTTTGTAAGGTGGAAATAATCAGAAACTGATGATAGCCACATATATGACTTTCCATTAACTTAGCTGACCCAGAAATTCTTGTCAGTATTCAAGCATTATTTAAACTAGGCTACTTTAACCCTGGTTCTCTGAGTAGCAAGAGAGAGGTGTCTGTGGGATATGCCCCCTTGCATAATCACAGCAGCATTTCTGTGAGTGTGGCAGCCCTAAGTGGCTTGCAGTTGTGGTTTCTGCATTATCATCATCACTACTTATTCAAAATTAGCACACCTTGTTTCATTTCACCCAAGCAACAAGTAGGGTGTTCTCAGTCAGTGGATCTCAGTCATGCTACTCAAAGAACCAGGTTTACGGAAGTAACTTATAGTCCCCTTTCAAAGCATTTGTTTCAATGCAGATATTCTGGATGGAAACCCCCAACTAAATGGTGTCTAAGAAGTCACAAGATCCGTAGTAGAAGTGCCAGCAACCCAGCCCAGACCTAAAGCATGATAGCATTCACTATCCAGCCAGAGAGTCTTTACTTAATGATGGGTTTGGCCTTTTGGGGCTTAGCACATGACACAAGCAGCTAAGTCCTTTTCCTGAACACCCTTTTTCTCTCTACAGAAGTGTGTAGAGCACAAACTGGGCACAACATGTAGTCACTGCTCCTCTGTAGAGCGGCTGCTACGCTGCTAGGTTCGATGGTGAGCATAGATTGACCACCCTAGGGATGAAATCAGGATTAGGTTTCAAGGTCACGCCGAGGATACCAGGGATGAACCGCATACAAGCAGGATTCACAGACAGAGCATGATTATCACTCACATGTTTATCTATTGCTAAATCAAACGGCAAAGATACTTTACAAGATTAAATTTCCGTACTTATATCTTCAAGTGACTCAAAATGTTGCCTGGTGAGTGACCAGTGGGAAGACAGTCCCAAGAAAGAGACATTGGCTTGGAAAAGGACAACAGTCTCCTTCAGCACCCTTCATAAAAGGAAAAACAAGGGGATTCGGCCTGTTGGTTTACCGAGATAGCAGCCAATTAAACTTTGACAGTAGGAGTTGCCTTCTTGTTGCCAAGTAGATGCTGAACAAAACTGCAATATCTAAACATGTGCCCCAGCAGACCATTCCTCAAACACTATTCACTTACAGTCACTCACAAGAGACTTGTAGGGCGATGCTCTATCATTCTGAATTGTGTTGAGGACTCTCTGTGATAGCTCAGTACTCCTCAAATTAAACCTCTCATAGCCCAGGCCCAGAGGGTGAGCAGCTCCAGATGGGGATGAAATATCTGCCTCAGTGAAAAGGTCCCTGCTCTGCGTGAGGGGCCACAGGGGGGCTGCAGAGGAGCTGGTTCACTTCTGCCAGCCAATGCATTAATGCCTTTCAAGGTCAATCAAGGCTAGTGGGGGAAAAATGTATTGTGGAACTCGTAACAACTTGCATGCAAGCATGTCCACTCCCAGTAGAGCACTCTGGTCATGCAGGGAGGAGAGCAATGGGCATCATCACCTTTCCCTTGATGCAAATAGGTCCACAGTCTGTGGCCGAACTATGTCCAAATCTGATCCACTACGGCTGGGTGCATCATCCATTCTGCGTAAAGACAACAGTTCTGCATCCAAATTCAGCGCTTTATTTACTTGTTTGTAGGCCCAAAGCAAGATCTGTAGAAATCCAAACCACAAACCTTCTTTCTACCAATCAGCAAACAGAGCTCACAACAGACTATACATGGGAACTTAATGACAAAACCAACAAAACCAACCCCCACTTCTTTGCTAAAATAGTTGGCCAGGTTTTCTGTGTGTCAGTTGATTTGTGGCAATTTGATTAAACCATACGTTATTTAGAAATATGTGTCATGCAACCAGAATATGCATGAGTAATTAAGAAAGGAAAATCATGAAATTAGATGAGCAATCAATACAGTATATCCTTTGATCTATCAAACTGTCTTTTTTGTCTTTGCACCAGTCCATCACCTGGACACTCATTCATCTTGTCAGTCATCCACAGCCACTCTTACTCTCCACAAATTACCTTTAAAAAATCTGCAAGGTTGCCATGGATTGTTTGTGTGTCATACTCTTTGACAGTCCAGGAAGGCTTGGATTTGTTGTCCACTGCATCCATCGATATTATGGGCATGTACAGAGGGTTCCTTTTAATGTTGGACTTCAGAGTGACTGGAGTGATGTGCTTCTCTAGATATCTATCCACAAACACCACAGGAGTGCCCTCTGGGGATGGAAGAGACCTGCTTTCAGCCTTCACCCTTCCCTCTCTCTGTGGAAACAATGAGACTTACATTTGAATTCTCATCAGGTCCTCCTTTAGGCTTTGAACACTTCCTATAGACAGAGAGGAGATACATGCTGAAGATAGATTATACAGAGTGTCTGAATGATATTTTTTTAAATAAACAATGACAATTTTATTTGGACAAAATTTCTTTCATTTTTACAGGATTCTTGTGTTTATGCTTTTACTCTCTTATTTCATCAGTGCAGCTCAGAATAACACTTATGATTAATCTGCAGTTGGAAATAAAAAGTATATCTGTTGATTTCTATTTTAATTTATTATTTGTGGCAATAAGTGCAACATTTTGGTCAGATGAAGCTTATCAGTGTTTAGATTTAGATCAACAGCCAAAGCCAACAGCCCTTTTCTCAATCCTCTCTCAGAATTGGGCACCAATTCTCATGAACAACTGCACATTTCTAATACGCAGGTGACCTAATTTTAAGAAATCCATCCTCACTTTCGAACTTTTTTGCTTCAAGAAACAGCCTTACATCACTATAAGTATATCACATATTAAAAATACTTATGATCAGAAAAAAAAGATAGCTGCTTAAAGATCATTCAAGTAGACAAAAATTACTAAGTGCACATTATAAAGAATGTATTTGGGTATATGTGTTTTGAAGAATATTTACAAAACCAAATTCAAGTCACGTCAAAGGGGAGAACCACAGACTCAAAAGCAGATGAACATATAGTAAGACTGTGACATGGTCCATACCTGCGAGTAGACCTTGTTCTGCCAGTGTCTCTGACTGGACATTAACGCCCCCACCTGAAACATGCCGTGTGTAGCCGGCAGCATCCCAACGTCCAGCTGAAGGAACTTCTCTGGGTGGTTGTTGTTAGGTAGAACAGAGATGTCCATCTTCGCTCTGTTGCTCCATCCACACTGACTGCTTCACCTGCCAGCAGCCTGGCTGGATGCACATGCACACTACAACTTGCAGGCTCTGTAATAATTCACGAGGAGCAAGATATTTATGAGCCTGTATCACTTGCAGGTGTGCGTAACCCAACCTGACCATTATGGGCCTGGTGCTGGGAGCCAGCATTGTAGTGTAGGGCTGATAGGGAGAGAGGGAGGTGGAGGCCGAGTATCTGTGCTTAGTGCCATACTGAACTCATCACTCATATATACAAAACATATAAAATATGATGCTTAGTTACAGATGGAACTATGCAAAGTGACATAGAAATCAAGCTGAACTAAGTTTCTATATCTGGAATAATTTTGAGTTTGGACTGTTGGTGAACAAAATTTGTGAAGGTGTTGGTCTTGGTATCCCGAATTTCCCTCAATAAAGTATCTATCTATCTATCATATATAATATTATAACCCCAAATTTTTCTGCATGAGTACTTGTGCTGCTAGCACTTCAGTCCACAGCAAGATGAGAGATGACTAATCAACTGATGACTTATCAAAACAATTTCTGAATTATATTGAAGATTTTTTCTGTTCATTGACCCCATGGTGAATCAGCAATATGCAACACACTGGTGTTGGTGCTGGTGGCAAGGTCATGGGGGGCTCATAACAACTGATAAGTTCTCTTCCTAATGGGTGCACAGCAGATCTTCTCTATGAAAACATCTTTGTCACCGACAACCATATGGAGGAAAGAGGCAATAAGCAGCCTCCTTGGCAACGAGGTTTAAGCATGCTGCTGTCAGTGGTGCAGGCGCGACGGTGGCATCAGGGTGTGTGTGTGTGTGTGTGTGTGTGTGAGGGGTGGGGGGGACACACATACTTAGCAGCAATACTTAGCAGCAATTTGTTAATGCATGCCCCAAACTGAAAGACACAAAATTAAAATATCCCTGAAACCCTATTTCACACACACACACACACAGAAAATGATATTTTACATTTTTTATTGAATTAATATCTAATATTACTATTTGTTGTGTAGTGCCAAAATCTTTGTAATCTGATGATTGAGAGAGGGGGAGAGAGAGAGGGAGGGAGGGAGAGAGAGGGAGAGGGTGCGGTGGGGGAGGCGGGGGGATGTAGCTGCGGCCACATACAGTAGATGTGGATGGTGCAGTGGGGATGCGCAGCAATCCACCAACGATGTTACGTTTGGGAGGAGGAGAATCTGACCAATAAGGCGGATATTGCAGTTTCACCTTTTGCACATGTCCGATGTCGTCATTGGGAAACCACTATCGCACTGCCTCGTATTGCATCCCTGACAAAAATGGACAAACTCAAAGTGGGAGTCCGGAGCGATGCGGTAAGACACGGAGCTTTTGATTTGCAGTGCCGTATTGTCATGTTCTGTGCGTGGTTACCAGCCTTCGCACGAAGACATTGAACACGCCGTGCAATTTAATCACAGCAACTGCAGCCAATCGTTCTGAATCGTCTCCCCATCCTGATCTGTGTTACATTTGACATCAGTGCGACGGACCGTCATACATATTGAGCACGATATGAACTACGGACTCCATGCGCATATCGGATCGCATTTAAGCACTGGGAGCTTCTGTTTGTGGCTGCATGCTCTGAGTGGATGCACTGGGTATTTGTCCTGCTCATTACTGCACCAGCGTAGTCATTTCCCTTCAGGTTGATGTTAGACTAAAGCGTCCCCATCCATGAACACTGACATCATCCTCCTCATCAGGACCGTGGCTCGAGGCGGCAGAGCAGCCCTTCATGCAGCAGCAGCAGCAGCAGCAGAGCAGCAGCAGTTAGCCTGTTACGCAGTGTTTGCTAGCTCAGCGAGTCAATGCGACGTTTGTGTGGACTTGATGAATTTGAATTGATGAATTTCCTTTCAGATAAGACAGGCCCGCTGCGCTGCACTGTTGCAGAGGTTGTGTTCACTTGACACTCTGATAGTGTCAGGAGAAGACCGCCAGAATAGCCTAGCCTAGATGCTTCGGAGTGGTTCCAATAGTAAACAGTTTTACAGTTTAATTTTTTTTGTGTGTGTGACAAAACTTCACATATTGAACAAAAACGTTTTTCAATTCACCCCCACTATAAGCATGATTGCAGCTTTCATCTTTAATTACTGATGATTTGTCAAAATGCAAAAACTACTGACACATAGCAGCCACATAAGTTTTCAGTTTAAGGTATGTAGAAGCAGACAGAACTACATGTTGGTATTTTTATTCCAAAAGAATTTAGCCAGTTGAATACTAGTGGGGGTAAGTATGGGGATGCATCTGAAAGCAGCAGAAGTGGAAGTATTTAGATTTCATAGATTTAATACCAATAATAGCAATACCAAAATTTAGAAATACTCTATTACACTTGTCAAAAATTTTATTTTCCAGTACCAAAGTACTAGCATCAAACTAAACCTAAAGTACCACAAGCAAAAGTACACATTTTGCAGAATGGCATACATCAGAATAATGTATATTATTGGATTATGATCACGAATGCACTCATACATTCATCACTTTACATAGTTTATCTGCTGGTTAGGCTGAGAATTTCCTATCAGGGATCAGTAAAGTTATATCTTCATCTATAATATATATATAATATAAATCTGTAATATAGTAAATGTATAAGTAAAGTTGTGAAATAAAAAATAGTGTAAAGAGTAAAGAGTAAAAAGGACAATATTATAAGTTCAGTCATTCCAGTGAACAGTGAAATGAGAATGAAACGTTCCTCCAGGTACCAGGTGCTACACTACATTACATGAGAAGTTGAATACAACCTGTACATAACTGTACATAGTGCAAACAACCAAGACTATACATAATGCACAAGGACTATACACGGTGCACAAAGACTATTGTTATTGTTAATACCGTTAAGTTTTTACCTGATGATGGTCAGGGGATGAGGATCACCATAGTTATTATATTAAGCCTGAGAGGAACATAAATGTATGAACCAGCAATCTGTCCAATAACCGTCAAAACATTTCAATCTGGACTGGTTGACAGACAACCAGTTAGGTGGCATAATAAGGCAGTGGTCCAAAACTAGCAGCCACCCATAATTCAGTGCAGCAAAAACAGATTAAACCAAGCTACCAGTGACTGGATAGACTCAGTATAATCTGTTGAACACATGAACATTAGTATTTGGGGTTTAAAGGGAACATGTCTTGTTATTTATATCTGTAGAACCTTTGATTTGAACCTTTTAAAGTTTCTGATCAGTCTGCCGTCTGTACAGATGTGACTTAGACTCTTCCACATCCCTGCCTATGTCAGTTATTTCTGAAATCATTTCAGCAGTTGCACAATGCTGCATTTAAACCCCGTCTGCTTTTTTTGGTCTCTTAGTCACATCAACAACAAATGAGAGCAAGAAGCGTATTCTCTATGGTATGTTTGTCTGGCTATACCATAATAATTGATGGATTTATTTTTTCTTCTTCTTTAATGTACATTTAGGTTTTTCAAAACCAATATACTCCTGAATAAGTAGTTATTGCTGTGGTTGTACTCTATACATCCCATGAAGTGTAAAAACTGAAAGAAATCAGCTGTGTTGTCCAGGAAGGGTCACCTTTTTAGTTGTAGCTGTGGAGACAAGGAACAATCACACACATTAGTTGCTGGTGAATGGGTTGTTGGACTGGATCAACCATTCAATTCAATTCAATTCAATTTTATTTAAAGTGCCGATTCATAACACAGTTATCTCAAGACACTTTACAGGTGTGTAAACAACACATTAAAAAAAGAGAATCAGAGAGAAACAGGTCCCAGGGCAAAACCCCACACTGAGTAAGCATATGGTGACAGTGGTGAGGAAAAACTTCCTTTTAACAGGCAGAAACCTCGAGCAGAACCAGACTCGGTGTAGACGGCCTTCTGCTGTGACCGCCTGGGAGGGAGAGGGGGGAGACAGGGAGATGGAGAGAGACAGGAGAGGGGGAGATAGAGAGAAAAAGGAGAGGGAGAGAGGACAGACAGGGAGGATAGAGAGAACACTGCAGAGCAGGAGCAGCAGGATCCGGGCAGGGCCATGCAGAAGGTTCTGGATCCAGCAGCACCATCAGTGCAGTTGGCAGGGCCATAGAGGGCTCAGGATCCAGCAGCGGTACCAGGCCTCAGGAGGGCGGGGTAGGAGATTCTGGATCCAGCAACATGCTCCGGAAGTGCTGAAAAAAGATGGAGCACAAGAGCTCCGGGGGAGAGGGCGAGTTAGTACTGTACCGGTGATGGGACATGATGAGGGAGTCCCCCTGCTCTGAAAGCTCAGTGTCTAAGGATCTCCCCCAGCAATCTAAACCTATAGCAGCATAACTAGGGGTTGGTCCAACTATAGGCTTTGTCAAAAAGGAGGGTCTTAAGTCTACTCTTAAACATAGAGAGCGTGTGTGCCGTCCAAACTGAGGCTGGTAATTGGTTCCACAGAAGAGGAGCTTGATAACTGAAGGCCCTGGCTCCATATTGACATCTATGTGTTGTGATCTTTGATTTAACTTGCATGTTTCCTGGTTGTACCATGGAGCGGAGCTTCTTCTAGTTATATTCTTTTTAGATTGAGGTGCAATTAGGTTGAGCGTGCTGTGCAATGAGCCTGCAGTGCTATCAACAAAGTTATCAATGTCATGGCAACCAGGGGTAGTGCATGAGTCCCCTGACACGCTGAGCCTGGGTATAAACTGTTACCATTGTGCTGTCCATTATTCCTACAAATTATGTTCATAGATGGTGATTCTGCTGCACGTGATTCTTGTCCAGCACTAATGTTCTGTGTCGAAGCAGGAAACAGTGTGCCTTTTATGTAGCTTCCTCCACACTCCCACACCCACAGAGTAAGGCAGTTGAGGTGGTCGACTTGTATTGTCTTGATTGTCATATGGAAAACCAAGGCTTTTGTCATAGTCTTTTACTTTTTATTAAATAATAACCGCCATCCCATTCTCGTAACTGTATCTTAACAAACTTTATTTGGACTGAAATTGCTTAAAACGTAGTCACTGAACATTGTGCAATCTCAAAGTTCTGTCTGGCAGTAGGGTTATAGTAAATGAAATAGTGCTTCTTTCCTGAGTACATTATGAAGGGCAGAGACTGGGCTGGTGGATAGGTATATAGTGCCTCCAACTTTCCTTGTGGAAAAGGCATGCAGAAGGTGAACGTTTGTGTGCCATCCAACAGTTAGATCAAACAGATTGTGTGTATAATTTAGGGGCAGAAAGTGAATGTAATACTCACAATGGTTTTTTTGGTTGGTGGATAGCACTGTCACCTCATAGCAAGAGGGTTCCAGGTTCGAATCCCGGTCTGGGCCCTTCTATGTGGAGTTTGCATGTTCTCCCTGTGCCTGCGTGGGTTTTCTCCGGGTACTCCGGCTTCCTCCCACAATACCAAAAACATGCACATTAGGTTAATTGGCTACTCTAAATTGCCCCTAGGTGTGAGTGTGAGAGTGTGTGGTTGTCTGTCTTTGTGTGTCAGTCCTGCAATTGGCTGGCGACCAGTCCAGGGTGAACCCCGCCTCTCGCCCGTAGTCAGCTGGGATAGGCTCCAGCTCCCCCGCGACCCTGACGGATAAGCGGTATAGAAAATGGATGGATTGATGTTTTCATTAATGAAAACTGAAAGTAAAACTTGTTATGTTTTCTTTAACCTAGAATAAGTCTTTTATATCTACAGAGGAAGTGCTCTCCCACTGAGTATGTTTCTACATTAGCCCAGAATGGGCAAGCCAAACACTGGCTCTACAGAGTGACTTCTGTGCTTTCTGTTTTTTGAGAAGCCACAGTAGGTTCTGCTACATACTACACACTAAGTGAGTGGAGGGGTATTCAGTTGGTTGTAGTCTGCAACCTCACTAGGTGCCACTAAATCACACATGCTTGTCTTTCAAAAAAGTTGTCACATGACATATTTCCTGACATCATTGTTTAAGGAGGACTATGCAACAGCATGATGAATACATGAAGGGCAACTGGCCTCGCATTCCCCCACCGGACGGGCAGGAAAAATTTGAGTGTGGTGGAGTGATAATGTCCCCACCCCCATTAGCCGGCTGATGTGCCCTTGAGCAAGGCACTTAACCCCCATGCTCCCCGGGCGCTTGATGCCCATGCTCCAGTGCTCCTGCGTGTTTCACTGCATGTTGTGTATGTTTCAATCAGTGATGGGTTAAATGCAGAGAAGTAATTTCCCAGCTTGGGATTCATAAAGTAACTTAAAAATTAAAAATTACACCGTATGTGAAATAGCACTGGAGCAACAAACTAAAAGGTTTAGATGTGGTATAGAACACATGCCACCCAAGAATTGCTTCTGAGTCTCTACTGTACTACAGTGGCATAAATATGGCCGCTACATCAGAAGCACTGAAGAGACTCATGATGCTATACTGCAAATAAACGTGAGGAATGGAGCAGGAAACAGTATTTGGAGAGCAGCAAGAGACTCAGCTTGCCAGCCTACATGTAATGGCATAATTCTGTCAAGAGACTGAAACACAGGATGCTACTCCAGTGAAATTAGGAACAATCATAGGCCCAGAGCAAACAGATGGTGCACACAAAGGTGCATGTACCACTGATGTGCAACATTTCTGTGCTGAGAGGGAACAAGAGAGCCTTCCTTTCGACTGGACTTGTAACCAATGCCATGCATTACTGCTTGGAAAAGACATTGTGGTGTCTGAGAGACAATAAACAGAATTTGACACATTATCTGCTAAACATCTGCATCTGATTGTAGCTCACACACACAGACACATACACACACACACAAGCCCTACACTTAACATAATAAACAATAAGAACTTCACGTCATTCATATCATGATCTCTGTCTTGAAAGGCCCAGTTATTTGACCCTGAACTAACAGCTTCTTTATTTGCAGTGCTATGGGTCACAGCACATTAACAAAGCATAGCTCACTGACTGCATTATATGGAGCTTGCAACCCATTTTCAGCATGTTGTTGAGTATCACTGCCTTTCTTGTGAATAGGGTGTATAGTTACTTGCCTGATCCACCATCCTAACTGTATGAGTAGTAGAGTGCAAGAATGACATATAACCTAATTTTTGCAAGGAGCAACATAGTGGAAGATGTGATGTCACATTCCTTTCAAATTAAAGAACTCAAATGCAGATGGGTCATTCCTACTTTTTAGTTCCAATTCTGCCTGGTAACTTCCTTAAAAGGAAGGTTTTTTTCTCGCCACTGTCGCCAAGTGCTTGCTCATGGGGGAATGTTGGGTTCTCTCTGTATTACAAAATTTAATTAAAGACCTGCTCTAATTGGAAAGGGTCATGAGATAGCTTTTGTTGTGAACTGGCACAAGATAAATAAACTGAAGTGAAATTAAAACAAAAGACTTTGCATGATTTTATCAGGTCTTCTGAAGGGGTGCTTGTTAAACTATACGGAAAATAGTTTAACAAACAGTCCACCTCAGGACAGGAAACTTTGCTCTAATAATTTTGATCAAATTCTTCATATGTGACATAGACCAGATATTACAGGACACTCTCATCTTGTCCCTTATTTTACACTGCAAATGTATTTTAACAAAGTATTTGTCACGATCAGGCTCAGGCAGGACTCAGACGCAGAGAAGGTAGATGATAGTGATGACTTTATTAATAATAATAATTAAAAAAAAACAGGTAATACCTCATACAGAGTGTAAAATCAAAAGGCTCTGAAATGTCCTGAGCATGTCTTCCACACGAAAGCGTGCAGCTATAAAAGTTATAACTCTCTGAAGAGAGAAAACAAAGAGCTATGAAAAGTTCCAAAGGATATAAATACACAAATCGCTAAACCTTAGAATTACTCCAACGGGAGGAAAATTACTAAGAAAGGAAAAATAGACAAAGAACAAAAAATCACTCTGAATGCAGAGGATAAACTACCTATTAAGTTATTCTAAGAAAGAACTAAAAATCACTCATACAGAGGAAAAAGAAAGCAAATGAACAAGTCCTAGAACTATACTACAAGTAAATTCCAATCTATGAAACTTATGAAACAAATCAAAATCAAAATCAATCTGTGCAGAGGCCAAAAGAAAAGAACAAAGCTCAAGGCAGAAATCAAGGCTGAGGCTATAGCGAGATCAAGGCTGGAGTGAATGTACACAGACGAAACACACCGGCAAGACAAGGGAAACGCAGACTATTCGAACACATGGAGGTAATGGGGAACAGGTGGACACAATCAGGTAATCAGGAAGACAATCAGACTGTAGACACATGAGGAAGGGCAAGTGATCTGAAACGAGAGGAGAGTTACTTTTCAAAATAAAACAGGAAATCACAAGACATAAACCCAGAACAAGACAATACCTCACCGCGGTGTGACAGTATTTATCAGCATCTCTCTCTCTCTCTCTCTCTCTCTCTCCCTCTCTCTCAACCCAACCGGTCAAGGCAGATGGCCGCCCATCTTGAGCCGGGGTCTGCTGTTAGGTTTCTGCCTTCTAAAAGGCAGTTTTTCCTCACCACTGTTGCCAAGTGCTTCCCCAAGGAGGAATGTTGAGTCTAGATGTTTGGTCTAGACCTGCTCAAACTGGAAAGTGTCATGAGAGAACTTTTGTTGTGAATTGGCGCAATATAAATAAACTGAATTGAATTAAAATTAAAGCACGTTCATTGCCAGTGGTTCCATGTTGCAGTGCACAGAGAGCTCAGCTCCACAGAACAGCTCCATACCCACAATTCATCAGAAAATAATGCTTACTGAAAGTCCCTAAGAGTTCAGTGACACCCAGCCATTAAACATAGGCCACTTGGAGCAGAACTGACAGATTTTGCAGCCTTATGTAGAATGTCCTCTCTAGGCATGTCATTCCCAGATAAATCTCTAAGTCTATAGATTTGTATATAAATTGGTAGAAGCAAGTGCCAGTGTTCCAAGATATAAGAACTTTGCTCCCCAGTACATTTTGTCACTCTTATTCTTTTCTTTTCTTTCTTTTTTCTATTTCTGGAAAGTGTAGCTTAGGCTACCCGAGGAGGAGAGACACGAGTGTGTTTTTGATTAAACATCATACGAAAATAATGAGTAAAGCTGGGTTAATGAAAGCTTGCTTTAAATTGTATCCGTTTCCAGTCCAGTCCACCATAGCGTACTGTAAACTTTTCACGTGTACCTGGAGCAAGACCAGTCATTAAATTCACTTACGACCTTCACTGATCTGTTACTGCGTTCTGACAGTTGCACTCTTTTTGGATATTTGCAATTACACTTGGCTGCAGTTGCCACTGGATTTTTGGAAAATATCAGTCATGTCAGCACCTTAACCATCCTCCATCTGCTCCAGTCTGAGCATCTGCTCCACCAGTTGCTCAATCTGGGTCAGCTCCTTCTCCTGCGGTCTCATACAGGTTGCAGCAGCTTGTATTTTTATTGTTATGTAAGCAGGCTTTAATTCCTGCATCTTCGTAATGCTACTCTTTTTTCATAACCTGTATTTATTGTACAAACATTTCTCTGAGCAAATGATGATTTTGTAAGTAATAGACTTCCAACTAATTTTTATTTATAGATTAAAAAATATTAAAAACATTATAAAAATATTATAGTGTCAGTAAATACATAGAAATGTCATTACTTTACTCATTACTAATGAGTTTACAGAATCAGAAAATTTCTTCTCTGATGTAGCTGATTACAGACAAATCCCACCAACTGCATCTCAGAAGAATGCACACTACCTGTGACATTTTAGCTGCTGCCTTTGAAATCACAAGTTAACTTCATGTGATTGCAGTCTGTGATCAGAGGCACCAAACAGCATAACTTACTGTTGATGAGGCTACGATTCATTGGACCTGGCGCCCAATTAAAAGCTTTTTATTGTGTTTTGCTAATCTTTGACTTGATGGAAGTCAATAAAAAATCAAATATTGTATAGAAAGCTTGAGACATTTTTGACTACAAAGTAAAATCAGGAAACATTACAAAGTTGGGAAATTCTGCCAACTGGAACCCAAGCCAGGGGTAGAAAACATTTTCCTTGATACAGGAATAGCACATCCACACAAAGCCAGCTAATTTTGAAAATACATTGTTTTTCCTCTATTTCAACCTGTGAGTGGATAAATCTGAAAACTCTATCTATTACACGTTAGTGTGGGTAAGAAAAATAAAGGTTTTGGGATGGTAAGCCGACCCAAACAGTCATTAAGAAAACAACTTTGTCTCTCATTTTAAATGTCAGTGTAATGTCAGTTGATTGTCTTGAACCAGTGATTTGCTGTGTTGCTGTGTTAAAGATCAGACTGTTCCCTATTGATCAAATGTTGACTGAGATGTACAGTTTTGTTTATTGCAGATTATTCTCCTATTGTTCAGGCATTCTGTATGGATACTTGAGACCTTTGACTCGTTTTGAGAGATAAGTTATTGGGACTTAGGCTTGTCTGCTATGACACTTGTTAAGACTTCTTGAAAGGTGCAGTAAGCAATTCTTGAGAAAGACAGTTGATTGCTGAGTATCATCACCAAGTCACCAGATACCAACAATCTGGAAATAAGACTCAACAATCAACTACCTTATGATCCTTCTGGCATTTGTGAATAAGAATTTGTCCTTAATGACTTGATTGGTTAAATAAAGGTAAAAAAGGCCTCCACAATTCATGAAGTTTGCACGAATTGATTGTTAGTGTGAAGTCTGTAAAGGGCCTGGGCCTGTAAAGTTGATTAGTACATTGATTGATACTGGGTTACACAAGTAAAGTTGATTTGATCTCAATGTAGTTGCACTACTGAGAGACATAGGGACATACAAGCCTCAACACTCTGAATAATACAGCCACTGTATTGCTTGTTGTTAGAATACTCAGTGCTGGGTACCTAACCCATACAGATTTAGACTCATCTATTTATATTTGGCCATACTTTTGATTCCATCATTGAAGACAGCATGAAGTCAAAACTCATTAAAGGTTGTTACAGAGAAAGACGTGAGAAAAATATCAGACGGGTCTTAAAATAGTTTGTTTCATTTTTCAAAACCTTTAAGTAACCCCATGAGTATTCAGTGGTTTTGGAAGAGAATACATTAAGTGTAGGTCAATTTTAAGTGAAAACAGATAGATTTTCATGATCCCCCATTTTTACATAAGCAAACTCATGTAAGTTTTATGTTGTTAGTACTTAGATTGAGGGAGACCCTGTTTGTTTTTCACATAAAACAGATCACTGAATACGGACTGTAGCTTAGAAAAAATACACAATCACAAGATTATGTGGAAATTCATTCATTTTTCCACATAAACTCATAATTAACTTCTCTAGAAGTCATGTATAGACACTCATATGCCCTTCTTGATTTCTGGCTGTCTGGCTATTGAGGCCAGAATGGTATTATCACTCCTTTACACCACAATTAGAACAAAAAACTTAATTTCATTGCACAAACATCTCATCTCATCATAGTTTCCACTTGGAAGATAATTGCAGGCAAAAACCTGGAATTAATTTGCAATATTGCTCTTTTTTCCACAACCAGTCCAATTGAATACTCTGTTCAAACATGTTCTAAATTTTGTTTAATACGTCTGCCAACATTTATTATTAATTAATTGACTTATTCTCCAACTTATTAACCTTTACTGAGTTGTAGTTCTGCTCCATATATGCATAGTTGGTGAAATAAATTTATAGTTCATGGATAAATGATCCTGACTGAAATTCTTTGTTTACCTCTCCAGGCAACATCAACTTTAAAGCAACTTGATGGACAAAACTAGAGGAGTCCCTTTAAGATGACACGGACAGACCTGCCTGACATACTGGTATCAACTGTGCATCAAGATATAAAAGTTGTCCCGATTTTTTCACACTACAAATCCTTGCAACCCTCCAAACAATGTGATTCTATAAATTACAGCACACTGGAGGACAGTAAGAACAAAGTCAATAAGAGGCACTGCTGTACCTTTGACTACAAGTCATTGGAGTACTCAAAATCCCATAAATACTCAATGGAGTCCCCATACAGGAAGGCTGACAGGCATGCAGCTAACCCAGATGTTGCATGGAATGCCTTGGGCCGCCAGCAGAGATATCGCTTTTCTGCTCCAGACATTTTCAGCCACAGGCTAACCCCTCAACCAATGGCTGCTGATATGGCCAGTGACAAAGTTGTCCCTGAACAGAAAAGAAGGACCAGGTCAAAAAGTGCCCCTCGAGTTCAGACTAGTCTCACCCCTGTTTCTTTTGAAGGATCCTCATCTTTGGGAAGGAAGGGAAGGGAGTCCCAAAAGGCTCCAAGAGACTCCTACTGGAGACAGGAAGTATCACCTCGTAGGGAGTCCTCCTATACAGCAACTCGGGCTCATATGCATGAGGTCCATCCCATTAAGTTGCAGCCTCAAATAACTGACAGCAGTAAATATTCCCCAAGTGAGGATGGAGGACTGGATAAACCAGCAACTAGTCCTCATGTCAGGTGTAGGGTGGACATCAAACCTGATGAGGCTGCATTACATAATTCAGGACGGAAACAGGCTTCACCTCAAATAGACATACCCTGGCAGAGGCACCACAGTGGGGGGAGTAGGAGCCTTACTGTGCCACGACATTTCTCCTATTCTAGAACACCAACTCCCACTGATTCATTAGGTACAGAGAGCAGGCAAGCTTATCATTATTCCCGCAGCATGCCAAATAGTTACTTACAACCCATGGAGATTCCATTGCAAAGAATGCCTTCATCAAGTGATTCCTATTATAGAGAACGCAGAGCTCATTCCAGCCCCAACGTGCCAACAAAATTCTTTTATGCGGATGACCCAGGTAGATATGTTACTACTGTCCCTCCTCAACCAAGTTCTTACTTTCATGATGAACGTTACACACCAGGACAAACATACAGTCCAAAAGTGCAATATTTGCAAGATCCAAGGACTCGAAGGATGCATGCTGTAGCTACAAGACCCTTTTATCCTGAGATGGAGACCTATCCATACTCTGTGCAGACAGGGTATCCCAAACCCTATGCAGCAAATGAACCAGGGCCATACATCATACAGACACCTCCAGCAAGAATATTTTATGGGGATGATCCAAGGTCTTATCAAATCCAGACTGCTCCACCAAGATTTTATTATTCAAGTGATATGTATGCAATGCCACCAGAGCATCATATCCCTGCAAGGGCATATTATACAGAGGGCCGGAGACATGCTAGAGTCATTCAGGCACAAACAGATGACTGGTATGGCTCAGATGCATCTGGCTATTCCACCAATCCTGCCTCTTATGTATCTCAAGTGACTCCAACCAGAGTCCGTCATGAGCCTGTGTTAACATCCTGGTATGCCAACCCATGTGTAGAACCTCAAAGAATTGGCGCAGATTCCAAATCTTACTCAAGGTCCTGGGACAATATTCTCAACTCTCGTGTTGAGAGGGAACAACCTCTTCCTGTACAGCGTGGTCAGAGCTATGATGATCTTCTTGAGTCTAGAAAGCCTGCGGCCGCCACAGGTGACAAGCCACAGCCAGTGGTAGTCAATCTGTCCAGTTCACCAAGACGCTATGCAGCCTTATCGATGTCTGATAACTCACTAATTGACAAAAGCCCAACAGAGACATCAAAGAGCACTTCTGGTAAACTCTGGTTTGTAACTCCTGAGATAACAATCACTGATAATGACATTCGACCAGGGAAACTTAATAAGGCTGAAGGGCGGTCTGCCAGTTGGGATGTTCTTGACTCCCGAAGCACTGAGGGTCCAGAATTGTCTCAGCATGACTTTCAAAGTTCAGCCAAAGAGAAGACACATGACAATGCCTCTCTACAGCAAAGCCTTGAACAACTTGATGAGCTTCTGGCAGATCTCGTGACTGATTACAAGCCACCTAGTAGAAGAGCAAGTGAGGACATTCTGGATCAGCTAAAGAAGTTAATTGATGAGGAAGAAGCAGTATCTCTGTCCAGAAAAAGCTCAAAGGCAGGTACAGAGGAACCACCTCCTCTTGATAAACAGCCAACCTCAATAAGAATGAATCCTGATGCTTATCGAGACATGGATGGGGGCAGTGATGCAATGAAGAATGTAGATGAGTGTTCCCCAGATCAGAGCCCAGATGAGGATGATACAATGATGTGCTCCAACAACAAATGCCGGAGGACAGAGACCTTGTTCAATGCTTGCTTATATTTTAAATCTTGCCACAGTTGCTATACCTACTATTGCTCCCGTAACTGTCGCAGGGAGGACTGGGACATTCATAAAGAAAGCTGCTTGTATGGAAGAATTGGCAGCACATGTCGTCACATCATCAAACACTGCCGGGAGACTGTTGATGTCCACAAAGCCTTCTCCCGCATTGCCAAAGTTGGCTACCTCTCACGAGGTAGAGGAGTTCTCTTTCTTGGTTTTCCAAACCCTGCATCATCCACTAACTTCCTTCAGTATGGCCTGGATAGTCTACTTATGTCTCCCACATACCTGTCCCTGCGAGAGCTTGAAAGCTTCAAGGACAACCTGGGGGAGTATTGTAAGGAGCTTCAGGAAGCTGGTAAAGAATACGACCCAAATGAATGTTTCATCCTGAATGTTTCTATTGCTGTTGGTGAGCAATTGCCAGATGGGCCATCACCAAGGAACCAAGCGCCAACTGTCAGAAAATATGCAAAGGTAGCACTGGCTTCATTCAGTCCTGAGAGAAAGCTTCACAAGAAAGAGAGTGACATGGAAACGCTGATCCTCACTCCACCCCCAGGAACAGCAGATATCGACAAAGAGGGAGAGGAAGGCAGGAAGGCTAGGGAAATCTGTTTTATCAATATTCAACGGGAGTTACGGATCCGTGGGGTTTTCTTACGCCATGAATATCCACAGGTGTATCAGCAGCTATGTGAGTTTGTGGAAAGTAACAGAAGGTTCACACCCACAACTATTTATCCCATTGATAAGAGGACCGGTAAACAGTTTATGTGCATGATTATGGCTGCCTCTGAGCCCAGGACTTTGGACTGGGTGGGCACCCCACATCTCCTTGATGACATTATTTAAGTGAAACTTTTGTTGTACATATATATCTATATATATATCTATATCTATTTATAGATATATAGATATAAATATATATAGTTACACATATTTATATATAAATCCAATCACAAACATTTGTAGACAAGTATTTTGTTACCAAAAGATGCGTGTGTGTGTATACATATATATATATATATATATATATATATGTATGTATGTCTGCTCAGTCAGTATTATTCTTTTTCAGAATATTTCCTGTCAGGTGCAGAATAGGTATAGTGCATTATTTATTTTAATCTTTTCAACAAGTACATACTTTTTATTCAAGTCATTTATCTTTCTTGGTCATACTGTTATGACACATTCCCTTTGGCAGGGATTACCAAAACTGACATTAAGGTATTTTTACATTTTTTTATTATTATTATTAGCAACAACTGTATGTGCTTCTAAACATAGCCTCTTGAAATGAGAGACTTGGTTTCTGTAAGTGAGTACAACATGACTATTTTTCATATGTGACTATAATGTTGTCTCAGTTAGAAAATATTAAATATTATTTTCTTAGCTAAGCAAATACTTTCTATGCAAAGTTGCTTTTTGAGTTAAGTAGGCTACCATACCACATTCCTGTAGAAGGACGTGTTACTGTTATATTAAATGCATTTGTAAAGAAAGTTTTCATTGAAAATGTGATAACATGCTAAGAGTTTTGGTTGAAACATAAGTCCCTATAAGAAAACTGAAAAACTGAAATACATCTGTGCTACTTGAAACATCTATAACAGGCACAAAATCTTACTGTTAGGTAGGAGTACTATACCGAAAGTTAAAATTTGCCTCTTTGAGTCTAAAGATGAAGACTAAATTCGGTAGTTCTTTAATTCTGCACTGCAGCATTACTGGAGCACTACTGGACTTGAAAGCAACCTCTACAATGGATTTTGAAATGGTGCCAGTTACCAGCCACACAGTAGGTGTTGGCCTGTACTGTTCGGTTTTAAACACTGTGAATAATGAGAATTATCTACGACAAAAACAAATCTTGTTGTAATACCAAGAAATCATGCAATTTCCTATAACACTGAAGTCGATGAGTTGTATTTTTAGATATCTTTACATACGAGAATATATGAATTAGCAACAGGAGTTATTGTCCTTAGAACAAGATGAGCCAGATTTGGCATAGTAGCTATATGGTACGTAAATGCTTGAAGAAAACATTAGTTGTGTATTTGTGCTGCATTGCGTTTATTACATGTGATTCATATTGTCCTTTTTTGGTTTTAGCAAATCAGAACCATAGCATTGCTCATAATTTTAGCAACATTTATCAATTGTCAACTTAGCCATGTTGCCTCAAATCTACAGTACATTTTGTTTTTGTAATTTCGTAAATCCCAAATTTCCTGCCAGCATACCGATGATGATTTGAATTTTTTTTTTAAAAAAAAGCTGGACCACATTGTATGTTATGCTAATACCCAAACTATTTAGAAATAACTTGACTGACCCCATTTAACAAATGACTGAACATGTCTTGAAGATGTCAATCAGTACTTAGTAAAGGTTGAATAAGCTGTTTTCATCCATATCACCCCCCTCCTTGTGACTGTCAGCTTTCCTCGGCGTTTGTAAGACAAAGTACAGTGAAACTTGAAGCACATATATATTTGAAATTCTCTTTCACTGATTTACACTTGTTTGGCTGACAGGATGTGCTGTACAGATACAGTGAAAAGTTGCTGCATGTGATTCTTCCTATGTTCCAATCTCATTTTAACATGACATTGATGATAGAAACATGCTTGATGAATGGACTCGTGCAAGTGAAAACTACTATGCTGTCTAAGAAAAAATAAATGAATTTTCCATTTTTGTCAGTCATTGAAGATAAAATAACATGTCAAAGGAAATGAAGAAGAGACCTCACTAAAATGTCTAGTAAGCTTGTATTTTTTATACTTTCAAAATATGTGTCCGAGTGTGTCTATTTATAAACCATATCTAATAAATGGAATGAGAACTCTGAGTGCTGCTGTGTGACTTTTCTTTGCCAACAACACTTTGTCTGTCCAAGCATATTAGACAGTTACTTCTTTCATATTTCCTTAAAGGAGTCAGGTGAACAGGAAGTTTTAAACAGGATGATGTAATAGGGGTGAGAGATCTATTTTATAATATACTGTACATACATATATATACGATCAGTCAAGTGAAATTAATTTACTTCAAAAGGACCAATGCAAATTTTGTTTGGCATAGAATAAGCAAATAAATTTGTACAGTATGTTGAAATAAATGTTTTTGACTGTTTTATTAAGTCTGTCATACGATTAAATCTAATTTATGAGACAGTTTGGTATGGTTTAATTCAGTAGTCAGAATGTTTAATGTGGTGTCTGAGCTTTAGTCATGTAAGCCCTGCAGTAAAACAGCATGGTATGGTTTAAGGTCACCTAGGTTTTTTCACCTACAACCCTAGCAATCCTCTCTGGAGAGCAAAAACGCTCTCCCTCCCTTCTGTTCCCATTCCTGTCTAGTGTGTCTTGTGTTTTGTCTCTTTCTTCAGGACCTCATGGGACTTGATGTAGCCTCAGACTGTTCCAGATACTGAACTCCATCAGTCCAAATCCATGAATACTTTCAATTGCACGATCAACAAATCATTGAATGTTCTCAGTCATGGGCTTTATTAAAGTGTGTGTGTGTGTGTTCAAACTGAATGTAGGCCATGACAGTAAAAGAATGTAAAGCAGTAAGGGCAGAATAATGCAGGCAGGCCTCATTCCTCTGGCTGGCCATCAAGCTTCTCAGCTCAGCATCTTTTGTGACTGCTGGCAGTTTGACAGGATTGTGGAGGCTTAGATAAGTGCAGTACATTACTCCACGGTGGTGGTTCATTCAAGAGACCAACTCAGCTGTAGGCACAGCCAACACCAGTGCTCTGAAAACCTACCAGTGAATGTGTGTGGTCACACAGAATGTAGGTCATGTGAGGAAAAGGATCTAAGGCAAAAATGGGTAAGTAGACTGGGCCTCAGTGTTTTGGCTGAGCATCAAGATGTTCCCCTTACTACCTTGTGGGCCTGCAACAGAGTGGACTGGACATGATTTATTTAACTTGTTATAAACTTTCTATATTTCTGTATTCTAGATTTCTATTTCTATAAATTTTCTGATATATCTGACCTCTGCTCTGGTTGGAGAGTGTCCTTACAAGTAAATATCAGTGTTTTTTTGTTTAAAAGCCTTTCTACAACCTATATTCAGTATTATAACTTTATAGAAATAAAATATGGAACAACATTTATAAAAGATCACCATAGCACACAAAGTTCTACAGCTGTGAATAAATCAGCTCATGAGTTAATGATCAAGATGGGCCAAGAAACCGCCCTGCGCCGGTTTATTATAAGTCCTTCATTTGCATAATACTCCTTCATCATACAGCATCAGCACTTAAGCTGTGACCTTCTGTAACCCTGAGATGAACAGAGAAATTGTTTATTAGCTTTGAATCTGGCTACTAATGTAACTGAGAGTCACCTTTGTTAAGAGAACTCATACATGAAGTCAATCAGCACTAACTTGACTACTACACCAGTAGTATTGCTGCCTGTCTGGACTGCCTATATCATCAGCTGAAAAGTGTATCCAAACAACTTTTCTTGGAATATACAAAGGTCTTGATAACGGTGTTAATGTTTAGTGAGGTCCAGGCAGACAATGGAAGAGTCACATTTCTAAACACCTTATTTGATCTTCTTTTCTGGTCTGTAGCCCTCTGATCAATTTGCTGTGTATATTAGGTGTGTGTGCATATTAGGAAATGTTGACACAGACATCATGCGTGTTATTGTGCAGACAGTTCAGAGACTTGACATGTATGTTGAGTTTAGACTGTTATTTGCCACTAGATGGCAGTACAACAACAACAAAAAAAGAATTATAAGGCACCACTGCCCTCGTCTCAAAACTGAAGCCAGAGTTGGGAATTAAGTATTGCATTAAATATCACATAATAGCATAGAAGAGGTGTAATACACATTCCTGCCCAAGGCAGAGAGCAAAGACACAGAGCTCCATTTGATTATCTGAATAATGTAACTATGCTTAATGAGTACCACAATGTAAATTTATTTTTAGAAAGCAGAAGAATTCAGGAATTTTTCAGTTTCTCACAAATGATTTTAATATTATGTTTACATATGTACTGGTGTGTAATCAGAGACAATAAAATGACTGAAGATATTAAACCCCTTTGTGACTTCACTTCTATTGTACAATTTTAATTTTATGAAGCATCTTTACACCAAAATTTAACATGTTTTCAAGCCTTTATTTCATTGTGAGTGGAAAACTAGGGCAAGACCCTCTTAGTCCAGCACCCTTGTCCAACACCCTTGCAGACTAAGACAGTGAATGTACAAAAGTACACATGACAAGAATCTGTGAGGGTGAACATTTAGATTGAGACACAAAGTTGAAGAGAGATCGTATAGGCAGTAGGATGCAGCCTGGAGGAAGCTCTGACACCAAACTTTAGCATTACATTACATTCTTTACAAGCAGCCTTGAGATGTAAGAAAACACGCTGAACAAACTACTCTGTCTGAACTATAGTGAAGCCTTTAGTCACTGAGGAAGCAGGGCAGCACAGCCCTAAAAATGTATGAAAGAAAAATCCATGTCCTTTCAAGTCCCTTATCCAATGTTTATTAACTGTGTGGCGAAAAATGACTTCTCTTTGCTTAAAATATGTTCAAAAAGATGTGGCCTTCAAGTCTTACTTGATTTCTTAATTCAGTTAACAGTTTGTTTCAGTTGTCTCAGTCACTAATTTAAAGTCTTCTTCAACACAACTTGATATTCATTTCGTAAATCATGGTCCCATTTAGAGTAAAAGAAACATTAAAGCAAAATAGGCTTTAGTGCATGGCTACTTTGTGTTGACAAGGGAGTGCCACAGCAACTAATCAATCAGGATTCATTTCAATTTATTTATATAGTGCCAAATCACAGCAAAAGTTATCTCATGATAGTTACCAAATATAGCAGGTCTCAACCATACTAGTCGTATACCTTACCTTATATACCTATCTTATATAAGGAAAAAATTTCCTTTTAGAAGACAGAAACCTCAGAGCAGACCCCTGCTCTTGGTGGACAGTCACCTGCCTTGACTGGGTAAAGGTTTAGTAATGCATATTCATGGAAGCTCAATCCTCTCTTCCAAATATGGTATTTCTGGATCCAAATAATCAAGATGGCAACGGCACAGATGGCCACAGTGTCACTCTCTGTTCTGTGACAATCATTAACCCTGTCCTGACTCATTTTTCATGTCTAGCATTTTTTCCTTAGAGGAGTATTTCTGTTTATTTAGTGAAACGGTCGCCTCATAGCAAGAGGGTTCCAGGTTGGAATCCCGGTCTGGGCCCTTCTATGTGGAGTTTGCATGTTCTCCCTGTGCCTGCGTGGGTTTTCTCCGGGTACTCCGGCTTCCTCCCACAATACCAAAAACATGCACATTAGGTTAATTGGCTACTCTAAATTGCCCCTAGGTGTGAGTGTGAGAGTGTGTGGTTGTCTGTCTTTGTGTGTCAGCCCTGCGAATGACTGGCGACCAGTCCAGGATTTGAGTGACTTTGGCAAGGGCCAGACTGTGATGACTGGACGACTGGATCAGAGCATCTCCTAACCTGCAGCTCTTGTAGGATCCTCCTGGTGTGCAGTGGTCAGGACCTACCAACAGTGGGGAGCAAAGCCTGGCCCGTATTGTCTGATCCAACAGAAGAGCTACTATAGCTCACAATGCTGAAGAAGTCAATGCTGGTTCTGACAGAAAGGTGTCAGAACACACAGTACGTCACAGTTTGTTACATATGGGGCTGCATAGCAGCAGACCAGTCAGGGTACCCATGCTGACCCGTGTCCACTGCCAAAAGCACCTGTAATGGACACGTAAGTATCAGGACTGGACCATGGAGCAGTGTAAGAATGTAACCCGGTCTGATACATCTTGTGGCTGGCCCGGTGCAGGTGCGTTGCTTACATGGGGAAGACATGCAACCAGGATGCAAGACAGTGGAGGCAGTGTGATGCTTTGACGGCTTGGTGTCAGATACGACAGCATACATTAAGGGGTCGAGTGGAGTCCATGTCTTGATGGGTTAGGGCTGTGTGGGCAGCAAAAAGGGGACCTACTCAATATTAAGTTGGAGATCTTATTGTTACAGCTGATTGGTGTATGTTGTATCTGTAAATTTCAACAGGGGAGGAGGGCTGCTGTACACTGTACAGTGAATGGGATGCAAGTGGGTGACATCTTTAATGAGGACAATATTAATTACATTACATTACTGCAGCAATTCCCCAGAAGCAGAAATAGTAGGTGCATCTTACTGTCTGCATAATGCACCCTTGAATAGCAAATCACAGCAAAATCACTGCACCACTGAATTAAGAACAGGTTTTTGTTGGTCAATGGTGGTCTTGCAAGCCTCAAGATAGCTAGACCACACCTCTTGTGATTGGAAGGTTGCCAGTTCAATTCCCTCACCGGAAGGGCAGGTAAAATTTGGGTGTGTTGGAGTGATTAATGTGAAAAATGCTCCCCCCCCTCCATTAGCCAGCTGCCCTTGAGCAAGGCACTTAACCCCCAATTTGCTCCGTGGGAACTTGATAGTGGCAGCCCACTGCTCCTGTGTGTGTTTCACTGCATGTAATTTGTTGGGTTTTGCATGTGTGTTCAACTAAGGATGGGTCAAATGCAGAAGACGAATTCAGTGTGTGTATGTAAAAATATATATACTGTCAATAAAGTGATTCTTAATCTTACTCACCAAAACATCTTCTATGTACCCTGTTAACACACATAGACACAAACAATGGAGACACAAGATGTCAGTCACTGTGAACTGATTTCAGAAAATAATCTGGCACTGTCCCCTCTAAAAAAACACTGAGAAGTCAAACAGCGACATGAGAAAGGTTCATATTTATTCTGCCAATTCTGTGATACAACTTAAACAAGCAAGTGGGACTTGAATAAAACTGGTGTGGGAAAACGGATCTTTCGATAAGAGAATTTTGTTGCGGATGGCAATGTAAGAAAACATTCACAATTTTTTTTTTTTTTTGATTATTTCTAAACTTGTGCTCTTGACTTACATTTCTGAATGGCTGACCATTTCTTTCACTGCCTTTGGTGGAGTACTACCATGTTTTTGCGTGATACTACCACCAAATGCTGATCAGTGGAACAGCCTGAACAGTCAGCAGGAATGTGTATTACATTACCTGTCTTCATCTTAACACCACTTCATATGACACTAGAGGTTTAAAGAAAGAACTACAGGGTACTATTAAGGCTTTAAGAAGCTTGTGTTTGGGAGTGCTGGGTTGAGTGACAGCTGTCTTCACCTATCACACTCAACCATAGTACTTGATTGGCCAACCCCAGGTCCACCACAAGGTCAAAATGTGTATTTTCTAGCCTCAAAATTGTGACAAGGTGTGAACCTTGGATGTACTAAGAAGAAACTGGATACAACGTTGGATTTGGGGTCCATTCTTCTTATGAAAGTTGCTCAGTTTGACTGACTTGGATAGATCACCCTGATCATCCGGATAGCTTCCACATTGTGGGGTCCCATGGTGTGTGTGCACTAGAGACTTATCCAGGCCGAGCAGCTAGCTTCCAGTTAGCTCTCATCTATCTTGAATGTGGATAAAATAATTTAATCATGTTGCTTTTGTGGACTTTCCAAATCACATCACCCAAACAGATCAAAGCCTGAGTGAAATCAATCATCTTGAGGGGGTTGTGACTCAAAAAATGTATCCACTGTTACACATCAACATCTTTCGCAATGAAAACTTATACGAAAACGTCTTTATAGGCCATTGTGCATCAGGTGGTGTTGTCAGTATATGGTTTTGCCACTACAAATTGGTTTCAAAATCTGTCATACTTCACGGTGGCATGGTGTAAAGCACAAATCTGAGCCTCACAGATGATACAGGCATGTGTTTTATACTGTCAGGGTTTCCGTTGGCTATAAACAGGGATAAAGGATACAGACAGCAAATAACCACGGCATTCAAATGTCTTCTGAGTAACCTCCCTGTGTGCTGTGTTGATTAAACCACCAAGCCAAAATTCACCACTTCTTTTAGCTGTTGCTGTCACTTAAAAGCTTCCATATGAAACATCATTTTATCTAAAACCCTAAAAATGTGCCCTAATCACACCCTTCTAAACATAAATCAACTCAGTTCCCAGTTTATAAGCTAAACCTATCGAAAAGTAATAGGCTAACATCCTTGAATTAAATATGACCTTTATGAAGGTTATGATGT
The DNA here is from genome assembly GCF_020382885.2 of Scatophagus argus. Classification (NCBI taxonomy): domain Eukaryota; kingdom Metazoa; phylum Chordata; class Actinopteri; family Scatophagidae; genus Scatophagus; species Scatophagus argus. Next base: position 19,431,871 of record NC_058512.1, on the reverse strand, counting down.
TGATTCAATTGCACTGTCATCTTGGAGGCTGGGGTTTGTGGTGCTGCTGAGAGGTATTTTTATTGTTTTGACCACCCCATTCATATCAATGAAGGTAAGCTAAATAAAAGAAATGCCAATATAATGCAATACAATTTGTCAAAATAATAAAACGTTGACTAAACAACTGTAAAACAGCTTCCACCAAAACTGATCAATTACAATCCTCATGAATCCTCGCTGCATTAGTTTTAATTAGGTGTACATTTTAAACTGGAAAATGAGAACTTATAATGTTAAAGAATTGCTAACTGCATTCAAGACAGAATGTGGATCCAGGCAGGGTTGTTTCATTTATATGTATCATCATTATTTCATTTCCTGAATGTAAAATGTTTATGTACAGTACATTAAAAATGAGTAGCTTTTTCTCATGTGTTAAATCTCTTAAAGATGGATGTAAGAAGCAAGTATTTAGAGCTTTGATTTGTTTGTTGAGTGTACATGACCAACTTGTTGAAGCTGTACAAATCCATCCTCAAGTATGGGCCTGAACTCAGAGGTTGTAAATGAACAGGAAGTGACAAATTGGCAACCAAATCTCAGCCCCACAATCTTTTCCACTGTGTTTAAGGAAAAAAAATAACTAGTTTGTTTTGGCTCGTGGACTCTCTTCTCTCACGGAGATTCAGAGTCCTCCACTTCAACATGTCGTCACGCTTCATTTTCTGCTCATCATTCCTGTAAGCCTCCACTTCTGTTTAGCCTGATGCTGTCTGCTCATGAGACCGTCAGGCCTCGTTTATGCATGTGTCTAGCATATACAGACAGACAGGTGGTTGAGCAGCTTCAGTCCGTCTACTGGCCAGTCTTCTTCTCCTTCTGGAAACTGAAACTGGTCCGGCGGCTCAGTTTCCGCTGCTTCTGGGCAAAGTAATCAGCTCGAGAGGTGCTGGCTCGGGACTCTAGGATATAGTTCACCTGAAAATGAATGATGAAAAATGAAAAGGGCAATTTTATTTGAAACACGTAGATTTCTCTGACATCCAGTGGCCTTTATCATAGGGAAAATGAAATAACAAAGACATCAAGAATTTCCCTCCAGGGATTAATAAAGGAATTCTGATTCTGATTCTGATTCTGATTCTGACATCACATCATCGACATCTCATCATGTAACACTAGGATCCTGATAGAAGGACATTTTGTATAGTTTAATGAATGACTGACAACACAGCTGTGGCCATATCAAAAACACCTTCACATTTTGAATGTGATTTATATATTAAAATACAAAGTATGTAGGCGTTTATTTAAAAACACTTCCTCACTCAACTGAACAAGCTTTAAGGTTGCAGTTGTTTGGGATCAAACTACTATTTCCAAGGTTAAGAATTAACCTTCATGCACAACATGTTTTCATAAGTTCTGAACAGTTTTAAACTGGCCTGTGAATGATTTGACCCTGGATATAAACAATTCATTACTATCACCCTGTGTTACTGTTCATGTGTGCATAATTAAACTGGAAATGGACATATAGACTGGTTGCCTATAAACTTCAAACTCACTGTTCATTTACCCTCTGGGGTCCAGGCTGGCTGTCTGGCACCATTTCCATCTGATTTTATGTCTCCATTATAGACTAAATGAATGTCTGTGTTCTTGGTTTTTGCTACTGTTAGAAAAATGGAACACAATTTGCCTTAAAATATCCTTACTTCTGCTTACAACTACCCTTATTGTTTACAAATTACCTCTAAAGAGCTGTTACAGTGCTACACTCACCCATTACTGGTGTACTGAAATAAGATTTTGCATTGTCAAAAAAAAAAAATCAGCACAATATCACAAATTATTTAAGTTCAATCAATAAAATGTATAAGGTGACAATCATAACTTAGTTACTTATGTTTCTAAATGAATAACTTAAGTCATTTTCTGACCATGTGAAGGCAGGCAAACCATTACTTAGTTGTGCTTGTATTCAAGTCTAATATTCAGTCTCCTTTTAGCCTGTCTCTGATGCTCCAATATGTTCACCAGCTGCTATATAACTTTGTCTACTGTGTGGTGCTAGACTGGGTAATGTAGGCAGTTGTTTTATCAAAACTTTTCCAGTTTCCAGCTGCCTGGTGCTGCTGGAAATGACACTTGACTTGAGTGCTGAACTGAACCAAAACTAAGTTACACTCAAAATGTATTTAAATGATTATATATGCTAGTAATTTAGTCTCACACTTGAGGAACTCACTAAGTGAGACTGGTCTCATGCTGCCACTCATCTTTATCCAGCAGATGTCACTATATCACATTTGAATGAGTCAAAGCTACCCCAAACAGCCCGAAGCATTACTGTTAAAACTTAAGACAGCCTTAGACAGCACAGACATCCAGCCACAACTCACCTTCAGCACTATTTCATTGACAGTAGCAGCATCAGATTCAAAGTAGAGAGGCTTGTAGTCATGGTTGCTGAGGTAAGTGAGCTTAAATATTGCATGACCTGGGAAACACAGAGGAAAAAACCTTGTTTAATGAGACAAAAATAATTATCACACCCACCATCACTTCTCTGCTTGTCTGCAAATGATCAAGTCTCCTCAGAGCTAAGAAAGAAAAAAAAGCCATATGATTCTTGTCAAAACACTAATTTGTTAATAAGATAATAATAATAATAATAATAATAGGTTAAACGTCCATTATTATAGAAAAAGACCAGCACAATACTATAATGTGAAAATACATGACAAAAAGACAAAGTGAATATTCAGTATGTGACGGTATTCATGGCTTCATTGTCTCAGTCTGCTTCGATGTGATCAAATGTTGTCCAGTTACTCAACACAGGGTCGTGTTTGGTAATTTTTAAGATCGGAGATGACATACGCCGATCCTAAGGATTGCCCAAGTGTCAGCATCAACTGAAATAAAGCAGATTCAGTGATGATCCTTTATTTATTCTACTGTGTTTTGTCCTCTGCAGCCTATCTGGCCTGCTCTGCTTTATCACAACTGGCTATACGGTGCAACACAGCACTGCGTACAAGTGAAAATCACGGATCAAACAGAATTGTTCTGCAGCTTTCAATTACATCACAAGGTGTTCATGAGAAATGGTTGATTGTTGAGAAGCCCCATATGCTGAGGAAAACTGCCGGGGTCTGCTCTGATGTTTCTGCCTTCTAAAAAGCAGTTTTTCCTCGCCATCGTTGCCAAGTGCTTGCTCAAGGGGGAATGTTGGGTTCTCTGTATTACAGTTTAATTAAAGAGTCTGGTCTAGACCTGCTCTAATTGGAAAGTGTCATGAGATAACTTTTGTTGTGAATTGGCGCTATATAAATAAACTGAATTGAATTGAATACAGTAAATATCTGTAAAACCAGTCACATCTGCACTGTGTTGCATATGTGGATATGAGCAAACACGTAATGAGAGACTGCATCGGTGAGGCGACTTCTACTGTAAATATCATGCACAGATGTGAAAATTAAGCCACTGTTTTTGTGGTCCACTCACTGGGGCTTCTCTCTTCTACAAGGTCACAGGCACAGAGGTGGTCCGAGTCAATAGAGATGGGTTTCTGTCGAATCCAGAACTTAGTACTGGTCTTCTGATTGGTGACAGGATCAATCTCCACTTTCTCTCCCGAAATACCTGGGAGAAAAGTTCATTATTATCATTTTGGAGTTGGTAATCTGTATACTGCTTACAATCAATTATGCAAAAAGTCTCCTTCCAACATTTTTTTTTTTTAACTTGTGGACTTGTGAAAAAAAATGTCAGATTTTTACTCCCTGCAGTAAGAAGTACGTACCTAGCTGGACATCAGTGGTGAAGCGCAGCTTGTGGATCATACTGATCTTGAAGGACTTGTAATGGTGACTGCTCAACATGTCTTGGACTGTGGTGATGTCAATAGGAGGATCTTCCTCTGAGCTCTCTTCACCCCTAGAGCCTAGGGACGAACACAACAAAAATGTATATATATATATATATATATTTTAAAAAAAAACCAACATAACCACCTTTGTTTTTAATCCATGACCTATTATCTAAGAGTTGGTCTGTATTAACAGCAAATGCACCTAATTTGCAATTTGCAGCAGCTGGAATCCTACACTGCTGATGAAGAACAAATACAGTGTGTTGCAAAAGTATTCACCCCCCTTGGTGTTTTGCTGCATTAAAACCTGGAATTAAAATTAACTGTTATTGGATTTCATGTAATGGGCCTGACAAAATAGTCCAACTAGTTTAAGTGGAATGAATGAAATACCTTGTTTAAAAAATAAATAAATAAATAAATAAATAAAAACTGAAAAGTTGCATTGTAAAGTGCATCTGTATTCACCTTTTTTAAAAAGATCAGGTCAAACCAATCAATCACAAATCACATAATTAGTTGACCAAAGTCCATTTGAGTGATCACATGATCTTTCATATGATATCAGTATAAATACATTGGTTCTACTGCACTAAGCAAGAAACACGAAGACCAGAGCTTTCCAAACCAGTCAGAGACAAAGTTGTGGAGGTGTACAGGCTAGGGTTGGGTTATGAAAGAAATATCCCTGTAAACATAACATGGAGCACCATTAAATCCATGATCACAAAATGTAAAGAATATGGCACCACAACAAACCTAACTCAAAAAAGACACCAAAGATAACACTGAAGGAGCTGCAGAAATCAACAGCAGAGATGGATTTTCTGTCCACAGGGTGACTTTAAGTCACTCCAAATAGCGGGGCTTTATGGAAGAGTGGTCAGAAAAAAAGGCATTGCTTAAAGACAAAAATAAAAAAAAAACAGCAAAACACATTTGGAGTTCATCAAACAGCATGTGGCAGATTCCAAAAAAAACATGGAAGAAAAGTCTCTGGTCAAATGAGACTTGAAATTTATGGCCATCATGTGAAAGGCTATGTGTGGTGCAAAGCCACCACCTCCCATCACTCTGAGAACACCATTGTTCTGGGATGGGAAAACTGGTCAGGGCTGAAGGAAAGATGGATGGCACTTGATATAGGGCAGTCCTTGAGGAAAACCTGTTTCAGTCTACCAGAGATTTGAGACTGGAACGGAGGTTCACTTTCCAGCAGAATAATGACCATAATCATGCTGCTAAAGCTGCACTGGAGTGATTTAAAGGGAAACATTTAAATGTTTTGGAATGGCCTTGTCAAAGCCCGGACCTTGATACAATTAAGATTCTGTGGCACAACTGGAAGATTGTTTATTTTGCAACTTCAAAGTGGCATGTAAATCAAATGATACAAATCTCCCCAACATCCATTTTAACTCCAGGTTGTAACGCAACAAAGCAGGAAAAAACACCAAGAGAGGAGTGGATAGTCTTGCAAGGCATTGCAAGGGTATTTAGAACTTGATTCAAAGTTGTTAATAACAGTCGAAAGCAATTATTACTTTGCAACCAAAACTAAAACCACTTAGATGATAATTCTTCAATTTAGTGCTTTATGCAGTTGCTGTTTAAGTAAAAGGTAAGTTAAGTAACCAGCTGGTGGGTCATTCATAGTGATAATAAGGCAACTGGCCCACTGAAGTTACTTACTGTTTTCTCTGACCAGGCAAAACTCCAGGGTGCTTTGGCTCTCCAGGGTGGAGTCCAGGTCTACTGCAACATTAGGCTCTGTCTGCTTCTCCAGACGATACATGGGCCCTGATGGAGAGTGATGTAATCAGGCGACAGCAATACATCTTAGCTTTTTATTGTTCAGAGTTTTAAAGGTATGTGTGGGACAGCAATCATTCTTGTTGATACTAACTCCATTCAGACTATATAAGCAGTGAACAGAACTTCCAGGTCTGAAAAGCGAAGCCAATGACAAACCTGCATTTTTTTCCAAATGGACAACAAGGGATGACTGAATTGAAAATTGAAATTGACTCCTCTGGTTTCAAGAGGAAGTCTGATTGCATTCAGCTTCAATTCAATTCAGTTTATTTATATAGCGCCAATTCACAACAAAAGTTATCTCATGACACTTTCCAGTTTGAGCAGGTCTAGACCAAACTCTTTAATTAAATTGTAATACAGAGAGCCCAACATTCCCCCTTGAGCAAGCACTTGGCGACAGTGGAGAGGAAAAACTGCCTTTTAGAAGGCAGAAACCTCAGAGCAGACCCCGGCTCAAGATGGGCGGCCATCTGCCTTGACCGGTTATATGTAAGCTTATGTGAAAGTTTCTTATTTTTTAAAATATTGAGACATTGGCATTGGAATGTAAAAAATATAAAATATCCGAAATAAATAAAACACAAACAAAACAATAAATAAAATGGACTCTTGCTCTCTGTATAAAGAAGATAAAGAAGACAACACACTTATATGGTTGTTTATCATGCAATAAAAGTAGCATTACCTGAGCCTTTCTGTGAGCCTTTTCTCTTCTTGAGTGCTTTTTGGAGAATCTCCTTCATGGTTACCTTCAGACTGTCCACAGGGATTAGAGAGAAACCATGAGCAGCATTTCTAAAATGGAGAAGAGCAGAAAAGGTTAAGGATGCCTTTGTAGATTTGTTCCAACCCATACAGATAGACAAAAACGTAGTAAAAAATATGTGTACGTAGGTAAATGTGTAGCTGGTCCTGTTCAAATTGACCTGCAACTTGATTGTTCAATATCAGCACCCTGTGTAACAAGTCGCTTTTAATCAGTGATTTTAAAACTTCTTAGAAGCTTGATCGTATGTTTTTTACGGAGACCTGGCCTGACAGCAAGACCGGAAACATGGTCCTTATTGAAACCATCCCACATAATTTTACATTTGAATCTGAATCAAGAGAGAACAAAAATGGTGGGAGTGTCTGTGCCTTTTTTGAAGGATAGTTTTCTTTCGGAGAAACTGTCATTCTGATTGTTTTCATCATTTGAGTACACATTAAAATGGACTTGAAATTATCCACTCCATGTACCTTATATGCAGGCCTATACAGGCCACCTAAATGCTTCCACTTATCTGCACTGAATTTGAGTCTGTAGTCATTATATTTGATTTTAATGTACATGCAGATAATGTCTGTGACAGAAATGCCAAAGAACTCTGTGCCATCTTTGACGCATTTCATCTTTGTCAGCATTTACATGAGTAAAAAGCTCATACTCTGTACCTAGTTGTTACTAAGGGTGTTAAAATTTCAAATGTCACTGTGATTGATATTGCTCTATCAGATCATTTTGGCATATTCTTTGACCTGTCTAGAATCCCAAAAGATGTCCCTGGACCTGTATTTGTTGTAAAAAGATACATCAGTGATAATACCGGAACGCTGTTTATGGAGGCTATCACAACAGAAACTGCCCCTATCTTGTATGCTGCTCAGGACTTACTGAATTTCTTACTTACTGTACTTCTAAAATCTTCATCATCAACATCCACAGCAACAACTCACGGATCCTATTTGCTATGGTGAACAAGTAAACAAATCCTCCGGCTCCAACACCTCCAGAACTAGTTTCTGTCAGCAAATGTAATGCATATGCATCATTTTCTTAAGGACAAAAACAGCTTGTCAATAAAACTTACTCCAAAAGTCAATAATTCTCTACAGTCTAGAATTTTTCCAAAGGCCTTAAAAACTGCTGTCATTAAGCCTCCCCTAAAGAAGGGCAGTCTCAAAGCAACAGTACTGAACAAATGTTGGCCATTATCAAACTTAACGTTCTTTAAGTTATTGAAAAAGCATGTCAACAACCAAGAGTCAAGTAAAAAGTCTTGGTTTCATAATGGACTAAAACTTATATTTCCACAGCCACATCAAATTCATAACCTCACTGGGTTTTTAATCAACAAAAAGACTTTATCAGAGTCAGAGAAATAATCTCAATACAAGATCCAGAAAAACTGGGCAAACTGGGAAACCAGGCATTCATTTCCAGCAAAATAGATTACTGTAACGGTCTGCTCACTGGCTCTCAAGACAAGCGGTATGACAGCTTCATTATATTCAGAATCCTGCTGCTCCGGTCCTGACTAAAACCAAGAAGTATGACCACATTACTCCACTTCTAAAATATTTAAACTGGCTGCCTGTCACTCAGAGAATTGACTTTAAAACACTGCTGCGTGTAAATCTCTGAACGACTTAGCACCCAAATACATCTCTGACATGTGTGTCCCATATGAACTTCCCCTGACCCTAATGGCATTTGGCATGAGCCCTGGTTGTGCCCAGAGTTGAAACTAAACACGGTGAAGCAATGTTTCATTTTCATGCAGCAAAAAGCTGGAATAACCTCTCAGATAATGTTAGACGGGTCCAGACACTAACAATGTTTAAGTCCAAGTTTAAAACTTTCCTTTTTCATACTGCTTATATATTAGAGTAATTTTTTTTTTAAATGTTTGTAAAATGTTTTAATAATGAATTTTAATTTTATATTTATCTATCTATTCATAGTATGAATTGCGCTACACAAATCAAGCTGCCTGGCCTTGACACATGATGTGTTCAGAAATTACAAACACTGTTGCATTCCATTCAAATCAAACTTTTCACAGACTTTTTGCTGCACTTAGTTACTATGTAGACTGTTTTTAAGAGAAGTGTTTTTTTATTGTTTTTTTTTTTTTGGTTACTTAATAATTACTGAATTTATGAGGCCAATATACATTCAGTGTTCTTGATATTGCTAATTACAGTTGATTGATCAGAAATGTGAAATCTGTTTCCAACATTTTTATCAATCAATATGAAATATGAATAATTTCACTTCCAGATGAGAAATATTATATACTATATTAGATCCTCTAAAATAATATTGGTAATAATGGCTCAGCCTTAAAACTATTAACTGTTGTCTATGTTGTGCTTGTACGGTAGGTACAACAATGCAGATGGTATGCAGCATGATGCTGTATATTACCACATGCCTGGAAACATCAAGATAAACAAAACATTTGACATCTTCAACCCAACTAATGATTATAAACACACTTACATTCTTACAAATAGCGACTGTCTGGCAGCGAGGCCAGGTGAAGAGTATTTCTCCACCAAGGCCAGAGTGCTGAAACCAAACTTATGGATTGGCTCATTGGAGTCCAGTGGTGGGAAGTCGGTGTCCACCTCGCCATCATCCTCAGCAATGTGGAGGCAGTAGGCATTCACATTCTCACTGCGGAAGAACACGACACACAAGTGTGGAGAGAAAGGCACAAGAGCTTGCACATAGAAATTAGTCTTCAGTGGGACTGGTGTTAAAATGTGTTTGTACTCACTTAAGTTTGGGTTCTCGTCCCTCACTTGTGTACTGCCAACAGATGAGCCCGATAAGGTCGTGGACCCGGGCGTTGGCGATGGTTACCACTGTCATTGGATGTACCTTCTCCTGAGCCATCTGCATTGAGAGGTAGACGTCTATCTTTTTTGTCGCTGTTGTGCCAATGTGGCCCTAAAATGAGATGAGGCAGTGAGCACTACATGCATAGAAAACCCCTTATAAAAAGTGACAGTATAAGCTACCTCAAAATGTAGCTTTTTACTCAGATGTGAAGTTTCTTTACATTAAAGATCAAAGATAGTAATGCAACATAACATGTCACAACATTGCTTTGTTTTGTTCTTTTTTTTTATTGATAGTGCAAGACTAAACCAAACAGACATGACAGAACATACATGATTTACATTTTGCTTTGCCAGAGGATGATAAGTAGTAGGTCCAATAAACAGGAACAAAATGTGGAATTATTCACCTTGCCATCAAATTTGGAATATTCATTGAAGGGGTTGTTGAGCTGCTGGGGACACTGCTCCAGCCGCAATGAAAGTGTAGATTTGGTGCCTGTTGTCCGTGGTCTGTCTTTAAAGTCCCGTTTTTCAAACAGGGATCCCAGATCCTCCGCTAGACAGAAAGCATGACCAACATACGGCAAACACTTCAAGTACACTGAACATAATAATTACTTTCATCTGACTGCAGGAACATATCCACATAAATGGGAGAATTTCATGTCTGGATGTGAAAATTTCTATCTAGACATAAACACAATATGTCCTTCATCATGTGTTTACCAGTTGTCACCACTGAATGGTTACTTTCTTCTACATTACTTGAATTGTTAGAGATAGAAACCATCCAGCAAGTCACAAAAAAGTAAAACTTCCAGCAAAGCCTAAAATCTAGAAAACATTTTTGCCCCACTCAGGGAGATTAGTTTAATATATATTTAAAAAATATTCAGAAACACTACCTGATTGGGAGGATGACCTCTCTTTCCACTGAATGTTTTTACACTTGATTTGGTTCTGCCGTTCTTTCCTTAACCTTTCAAGTCTTTGGGCTGGGGGAAAAAAGAAAAAGTTTTAATTTTCAGTCACACACAAACTAGTTGCTCAAAATGTATTGGAAAAGAAAAATTCATAAACCACACCATGGGGATACTAGTACACTGTACACTTTGGTTCAAATGTATATCATTGGGCCCTAATATGAAAAGAAAAGGACATTTATTTTCCCCCACACACAATGACTCTCTGCCATGTGATAATGTTGACACGCACACAAATATATATCATACGCACACAAAGAGGAACATCAAATGAAACTTGAATAAAACTTGTAAACTTTAACTCAATGTTTTAATTGATCCCTGGTGTCTTACCAGCAGCCCCGGGTTTCTCACTGCTGTGTTGTTGGAGTCCTGATGAAACAGCCACCACAGGTCAGCACTCAAAGTCCGAAGGTCTCACACCCACAACTCAGAACCGCGACCAGCACTCCCCAAACTGACTACAGAAGTCAAGGGAACCAAAAGGAGACATGCTGTCTACCTTTGGACTCCCTCGATCACCAAACCCAAAATTTCCTTCCAAATATAACACCTGAATGTAGCACAGATTCATACTCTTTCCATCTGATTCAGAGTCACTATACACACACACATATCACACACTATTATCCCAATGTTAACACAATACAGTTATCTGATGACTGATCTGATGTTGATCAGGACACCAAACGTTAACACAAGAACATCATGATGGAGAACTCCAACGTTCTTGGAATAACAGAGACCAACACCTGCTGCCTTGTATACAAATCACAGCTAAATTAGATGAATTTACTATCTTCCAGTTCCAATCAGACAATGCGTTACATTTGTGAACTGTAGAACACAGATTCATTGTTTCATTCCAGGGTTCAAACTTATGCTTTCATTTCATCAGAGCATAACAAGCAAGTCAAGATTTATTTTTCACCTACATGATTGTACTGGTACAACAGCAGTGAAATGGAACTGCGACACTTCCCATCTGTGCAAAATGAGGTAACGTAAAATCCCCAAACTGTTACAAACAAAGCGAAGTGAAGGAGAAGCAGAAACATTATCAAAGCTTGGGATGAGGCAGAGGGCTGCAGAGAGGTAAAGCAACAAGAGAGAAGGGAAAATCGTGCTTCAGCAGCAGGTTTAGCAGATTTATTTTGACCAAACCAGAGGTGATTGTGGCAAGACAAACCAAGATGGTATTGGTGAGCTGTAGTTTGTTCGTGTCAGAGTTGAATCAAGTGTGTTTCATGATAAGTTAACGAGGAAATTACACCCGCCTTTGTTAGGTGAAAGGGAGAAACTCGAATTCAGGAGGTCTGCCACTGTATTCTCCTGTTTAGTAAGGAAAATATGTGTAAGAATATTTCCTTTCTTGACATTTTATGAGTTTGTTTTGTTTACTTATTAGACTAAATACTAAAAGAGATCTCATACATCCCCCAGCTGAAACTACAGGGGACTATAAAACTATTGCCTCTAGAGGCACAAAGCAGTATTACGAGACATGAAGATCCTGGGCTAGCTGGTCAGTATGCTAACTTCAGTAGCTATTGCTGCAACACAATACATAGATCTCTTTCTATATTTACATGATCCAGCTGGTGATTCTAACTTCAGTGTGTTTTTTCTCTCACATTAGCTCCTGACTGACTGATGGACCAGTTTGTCTTGCCTTTTCCCATCTGGTCAATATTCAAAAGGTTTTCTCCCCTCCCCCCACCCCAACATTGTGACATGCTGCTATGATTAATTTGGATTTAAAAAACTGACTCTGTCAGAAACAGGAACACAAAAACCTTCAATAGCACACAATTTCAGCCTCATTTAATCATTGGCCCAGATTTGACATACAAGTCCCATCCACACAACAGCAGAACAGGCTTTCTGACTGTCCACACCATAATAACAGGAAGGAGGTGTGCCTGAGAGAAAGCCTGCACTGCAAACCAGCTAGAGTCTTGAGATGAGCCTACCTGTGTTGGAGCGTCGACGGATGCCAAAATCCCAGCTGGAGGTGATGTCCATGGACTGGGAGAGGTCACAGGCATGATTGTCTGTTACACTGCTGCCCCCCTCGCTCAGGGAGCCCGACCCCGTGGACCCACAGCTGCTGCTGGGCACCAGAGCCAGCTGGCACTTCTCCAGATCCACATCCTGGTCTATTAGTACCATCTCACACATTCCTGTATCATCACTGGTCACATGAGACTGTCTGATGTGGGCCAGAATAATGGCAGGATTGTCCAGAAAAGCCATTTCCTCTGCTTTATGGAGTGTGGCTTATAGCGCTGGATGTTTTGTCTCTGTCCCGCTCTCCTGCACATATGCCAGATAATCCCTTTCACTTTCTCTCTGAGAGTGTTAAAGTGGCTGATGACAAGTGGAGAGCAATCATCTTTCCCATTATGCTTATTGTCTCTGTCTCAAGGCAGGAAAGGTGGCAGTACCTATTTGAAATAAGACAACAGTTATTATGTGGATCAGGCTGGAAATGTTGAAATTAGATTGAGCAAGCGAGCAAATATGTTGAAAAAACAAATATATGATTACATATATGATTTCATATGATATATATGAATATGTTTGCTGTGGCACAAACATCTAGTGGGAACCTTTTCATGTGATGACTGATCACTTTGACTTAATGATTAATTTAATGGTACAATCTAACATTTACACCCACTTCACATCATCACTGGGCAGCCGTGCGGAGGCGAAAAAGGAGTCAGACTTCGAGCTTTTCTTGAAAGCTCTCTTTTTTTCCCATTCCTGGCACAACTGTTTTTGTCACTCATGAACAAATGGAGTGTTCCAGCACAGAACGAAAAAGTGTGTTATCCTCATGTTTAAAACAAAATATTGCTGTCCCCTTCTCTGTGATGTCCCTCTTTAAATGCTGCCTTTGAATGTGGCTGTTTGCAAGAGCTAAACTGCTGATTTCAGACTAGTTAGACAACACTTTGTACAAAGTTATGTTTGAATGTAAACTGACCATTCATCACTGGTATAGGTTCCAGAAATTCCAACCAAAAAGATAAATAAATAATAAAAAAAAATCAAGCCAAGAAATAAATAACTCTATTACGTTAGTGAGAGTGTTAGATACATTGTTAATGTTAATATTATTATTCACCATAGCACCATACGGGTTGTCGGGACTAGTCGGGACATTCAAGTTGTTGAGCCACTCAACAGACTTGATTTTATGGTGACAGCATTAACGTTTTGTAATGTTAGCCATAACTGGGCTATTGTATTGACCAGTAAACAAATGGCCTTGTGCAAAATATTAGTTTGACTGTCCAGGGTATTTACACTGTGAACAATAAGCTGTTGTTAATTTCAACACGGAGATGATAGCTATGAGTAAGGGCAAAACAATCCCATTCCTGGGCGTTACGTTAGCCTGGCTCAGATACCTAAGTTAGCATATTAAAAGCCGGTTGTTGTGACACGCAGCACCAAGAGTTCATCTAACGTTAGCAACAAACACACGATACACAGCAGTATAATTACATGCAATAATTACAGTCATATAGTTTCCATTGTGAGCGAGGTTTAACTTCATTTTTAAGAGTCAGTTCTGCGAAGAGATTCTTCGTTTGATGGTAACTGCTGCTGATGCTAAAATGTAGCAACGTTAGGTTGAAAATCAGTCAAGCTTGCTTAAAAAAACCTTACGTGTTGAAAATTTCATGGAAACATTATCTAAAACAAGAACTAGCACTTCTTTAAACAGCGAAACTCTTGAATATCTTTATGCAACAACCTTATTAACTAAGATTAGTGATGATACACAGTAGTTTGATGTTTGCTGACGACCCTGAACGTCGCTCATTAACAAGCTAAGTTAAAACTCCGCTAGCTATATGCTAAATGAACATTCAAGTAGCAACGGGGTATGTACATAGTGTTCAGCCTGTAAATCAATTTAAGTACAAATGTCCGTGCAAGTGGCATTTTTAGTATCTAGCCTAAGCAGGCTCGTAAGCCTACTAAGGCTAACAACACTGAAGCTTTCTCAAGGTACTTGTTTGTGGTTAGCTACTATTATATCCTCCCAGAGGCGTCCCACCTTTAGAAGTCACATCCGAAGAACGAAATAAATGTCCACATTGTTCCATTTTATCCATGCATACTATCAAAAGTTACAGAAACTCTTTTCATAAGCAATAATGCATTGTAGCAAAATCATAATACAACTGCAAGACAGTGCAATCTGTCGTATTCAGCCTCGCGGTACCAGCCCAGTTTCTTTTCCCTTCTTCTTCTACTATTACTACTACTTGTTTTTCTTCTTCTACTACTACTACTGGTAATACCACTTCTTCTTCTCGTCCTCCTCCTGCTGCTTCTTCTTGTTCTATGGCGGTTGGCATCCACCTTATTGGTGCATTGCCGCCACCTCATGTTCCGGAATGTAGATCAGACAGTAGAGTTGCAATCTAAAGAAAATCAATCCCTAAAACCAGTCCAGTTTCTGTTCCGGTTCCATTTTTCAACATAAAAGACCACGCAGACAGACTTAGATTTTGGGCAAATGACCAGCGTTGGAGGATGAATACTGATCCTTTATTTAAGTTAAAGTTCTAAAGCCAAACTGTAAAAAAAATACCCAGTTATAAGTGAAAGTCTTTGAAAAGTAAGTAAAGTCTTAATTTCTAAAATAACTAGTAATTGAATGCTGTTACATAAATACAGTGGTGTTAAAGGTACATCCATCCATCCATTTTCTATACCGCTTATCCGTCAGGGTCGCGGGGGAGCTGGAGCCTATCCCAGCTGACTACGGGCGAGAGGCGGGGTTCACCCTGGACTGGTCGCCAGCCAATCGCAGGGCCAACACACAAAGACAAACAACCACACACTCACACACTCACACCTAGGGGCAATTTAGAGTAGCCAATTAACCTAATGTGCATGTTTTTGTGTTATTGTGGGAGGAAGCCGGAGTACCCGGAGAAAACCCACGCAGGCACAGGGAGAACATGCAAACTCCACATAGAAGGGCCCAGACCGGGATTCAAACCTGGAACCCTCTTGCTATGAGGCGACAGTGCTAACCACTGCATGAGCAGTTACATTCCACCACGGCAAGTAGAAGCTAATGAATGAACATTATTTGCAATATTTTATGTTCATGAATGTTGCACATAAAATGTCTGTATTACTCAGAGAAACGCTGATATTTGGTTACATATACAAAATGCTAGATGAGGGCACATGGCAAAAATGAACTGTGGTCTGTATTGACTACCAGTTTCTCATATTCTCTGAGCATTGTTAATCATTACTTGTTAATTACTAATAAGTGTACGGTAACTACGTCATCATGTTAGCAAACAAACACTAGAGGATCAGCGATATATTTTTACAATCATATCAAGCATATAAACAGTTCTCATTTTGTGCAGGGCTTTGATTAAATTTTAAGTCTGTTCCATCATGTAAGCACAAGAAGAACTGAAATAATAAAAAAAGCTTGTCTATAAGATAAGACTTAATGTAATGTAAGGTTCCAATCACTTCTGCTTATATTGCGGAGTTACCTGGTTGGTAATCCAATCTGGTAAGTGGTTGATATCTGGAAAAAAATGGCCTGAAGACCAACACAGAAGCAGTAATCATGAACAAGAACAGGCACTAAGCAGAGGATCAGTAGAGGCTACCACAGTAGATAGGACATAGGTGCAGGCAGTGCAAAGACACCCCTGAGGGAGTTCAACACATAACAGCAGAGTGCAAGATACAGGAATGCCATAACCAAGTGGCTGGTATAGCAAACATTTGTGAAAGAATGGGCCGTTCTCAGGAGCCCAGTGAATCCCAGCATAGAGCTCAGCGTAGCGCATGGACGAGCACCTGCATCCAAGCCATACATCACCAAGTGCGATACAAAGTGTCGGCCTCAGTGGCGTAAAGCACGCCACCACTGGACTCTAGAGCAGTGGAGACGTGTTCTCTGGAGTGACGAATCACGCTTCTTCATCTGGCAATCAGATGGACGAGTCTGAGTTTGGTGATTGCCAGGAGAACGGTACTCGTCTGACTGCATTGTGCCATGCGTGAAGTTTGGCGGAGTTGGGATTATGGTGTGGGGTTCTTTTTCAGAAGCTGGGCTTGGCCCCTTAATTCCAGTGAAACGAACTCTGAATGCTTCAGCATACCAACAGATTTTGGACAATTCCATGCTCCCAACTTTGTGGGAACAGTTTGGGGATGGCCCCTTTCTGTTCCAACATGACTATGCACCAGTGTACAAAGCAAGGTCCATAAAGACATGAATGAGTGAGTTAGGTGTGGAAGAACTTGACTGGTCTGCACAGAGTCCTGACCTCAACCCGATTGAACACCTTTGGGATGAATTACAGCGAAGACTGCAAGCCAGGCCTTCTCGTCCAACATCAGTGTCTGACCTCACAAATGCGCTCATAAGAATGATCAATAATTCCAATAAACACACTCCTAAACCTTGAGGAAAGCCTTCCCAGAAGAGTTGAAGCTGTTATAGCTGCAAAAGGTCGGGTCAATGTCACATTAAACCCTATGGATTAATAATGGGATGTCGCTTAAGTTCATATGTGTGTAAAGGTAGATGAGCGAATACTTTTGGCAATATAGTGTAACAGAAATGTGCACTTTCTCCAAATTGTCTCAGTGTAATTGCTCATATTCTAAAAGTTTGATGAATGCATCTCAGATTAACCAGTCTGGGGACATGGAAGCAAAATGAAGCTGTGAGCCCCTACTGACTGTGTGTATTATTTAGATAGCAGCAGTTAGTTTGTGGTGCAATTGTCTCCTAGCACACGTTGTACATACTACAACACACATTGTTAGCACAATGCAGTACACTGTATACTTAAACAATAAAAGGCATAAAATTATTTTCACTCTGGGCCACTCTACAAGATGCAACATCAAAATCAGGTAAAATCAGCTTATATAATGCAGGTTTTATGTTGAAAACAAAAAAATTAAAAATTTTAAAATTTTTCAAATTTTTATATTTACGATGGAGTGGAGCAAACATTATTCACAAGCAAAGTTGCAATTGATAAAAATTTTTCCAAACTAATTGGTACATGATGAACCTGGAGTCTTTGGAGTCCTGGCAGTGACCAGTTTTGACTGGCTTGTAATTCACCCTTGTGCAAGAAAAATGTTGAGAAATACGAATTATGCCTTCGTGCTTTCTTCAGAAACCCCGCATTCATCTGTTGAAGAAATGTTTGCAAAATGTTAAAGTAGTCCTTCACTCAATGCCCAGTTTTATCGAGAATTCAAACACACACGTTTGTTCGATATGCAGGCACTGGAGAAGGGATGGGGAAAATGCTCCTCCAGCTGGATCACTCATCACTCCCCTGACCCCAGTCCCCTGCAATAGCTCAACTGATGGCACCTTCCTGAAACTGCTAGCTGCAAAACCACCATGCAAATACATACAAAGCAGCTTGTGTATTGGGTTGGTTTGTTGTTTCTAGCCATTTAGTGAAGATGAGATTCTCCCCAAAACTGTGAAACGGTGTGAGAGAGGATACCACGGAAGAAAATACAAGACGACCGATCGGACCCGACTGTTAATCTCACTAGGTAAGTGGACTGTGGTTCTCAGCTAGTTAGCTAACATTAGCAGCTAGCCTAACTGCAGTTTCGCTGTGTTTGAGCAAAGCTATGGCGTGTAACTATAGTTTGCCTTAGACGGTGAGTGGGGTATTATAATAACCTAGACATGTATTGTTTGCTCTTAAATCGTCTGCCGGTTAATGTTTGTCTCCCGGACTAACCAGGAACGGCCTAAACAGCGTTCTGCCAGCGTTGGACGTTTGTCGCAGCCGTTGTTTGCTTACTTCTAGTGTGCTAGTTGAATAGCTTGTTAGCGGTGTCGCATAGCTAAGCTATCTCCGCTAACGTTACGTTACTTTTTAACGCTAGGTACTTCTTAGCTAGCTAGCGTTACAATCACTTGCACGGCCCGCATTGAGAGAACTAGCGTAATAAACGCAAGCTGGTTGTCGTTTAACGGTAATGGTGTGTGATTTTGACGCGGAGAAGCACAAATAGTTCGACTAATTGCCTACACGGTCAGCTATGTCTGTTAAACCAGTACATACTTGAGCAGTATGAGCAGAGTATGTGAAATTCAGATGATTTCGGGTTTTCTTTTAAACATAGATTCTTACTCTATAAAAAGTGATGTGACATTTATCTAAATGATCTATGTGTGGCGGGAAATCCGGTATATAAGTAGTTAATACACAGAGCAGTGCGTTTATTCAGTTAATTGTTTTGTGGTTCATGCAACTCTTTTTTACTCAAATAGACACACACACACATATACACACAGTACTGTGCAAAAGCTTTAGGCAGGTGTGAAAAAATGCTGCAAACTAAGGATGCTGTCAATAATAATTGTTTATTTTTTTATAAATTTACAAAATGCAAAGTGAGCAAACAAAAGAAAAATCTAAATCAAATTTGGTGACACCACCCTTTTCCTTCAAACCAGCATCAATTCTTATAGGCACACTTGCACAAAGTCGGGAATTCTGTAGGACTACAGTCAGGTCATCAACCAAGTATACCAAACAGGTGCTAATGATCATTAATTTCACATGTAAGTTGAAACACAGTCATTAACTGAAACAGAAACAGCTGTGTAGGAGGCTTAAAACTGGGTGAGGAACAGCCAAACTCTGCTGCCAAGGTGAGGTTGTGGAAGACAGTTTCATGTCACAGGACATACACCATGACAAGACTGAGCACAGCAACAAGACACAAGGGACTTATACTCCATTAGCAAGGTCTCTCCCAGACAACGATTTCAAAGCAGACTGGGGTTTCAAGATGTGCTGTCCAAGCTCTTTTGAAGAAGCAAAAGCAACGTTGAGGACTGCAGATGCTGTGGTCAGCAGTTTGTTCGCTAGAGAGCAGTACAGTAATGAGTGTCTGCAGGCAACAGTGCAGCATGGTGGAGGTTCCTTGCAAGTCTGGGACTGCATTTCTGGAAATGGAGTTGTAGATTTGGTCAGGATTAATGGTGTCGTCAATGCTGAGAAATACAGGCAGATACTTATCCTTCATGCAATACCATCAGGGAGGTGTATGACTGGCACCAAAATTATTCTGCAGCAGGACAATGACCCCAAACATACAGCCAATGTCATTAAGAACTAGCTTCAGCACAAAGAAGTCCTGGAAGTGATAGTATGGTCCCCACAGAGCCCTGATCTAAACACCATCGAGTCTGTCTGGGATTACATGAAGAGACAGAAGGATTTGAGGAAGCCTACATCCACAGAAGATCTGTGGTCAGTTCTTATGAATACATACTCAGTTATAAGTGCTTTGATGTGCACTGAAATGATATCAGGATTTTAGTGGGGCTGCGTAGATAGGCTAATCACAGACATGCTCATCGTTGCTAATATGGGTTACCCATCAAAATGAAACTTCAATAAGTGGTGGGGCTGTTAATTCACATTAAGGTAGCATTTTTGGGCAAGCAAGCATAAATACTACACATACTGCTGACAGTTAAACTTAATCTCCATACAGCCAAACATTTCACTAATGCAACAATGCAGCATTCACCTAGCCTAGCACTAAAAAAACTATTTGTGCTCCTCCATCCAGCAACATGATTCCCATGAGTGCAAGTTCCTACCTGTATTGTAGTGACCCAAAGCACAAAATCGATGCCTTTGTGGCCAAATTGCTATACTGCATATACTTAGATCCAGAAATTGCACCTACATGTACATTAATAGAACAATAATAGTAATAGCCTAGGTTTAACTGATTAGCATTTGGCAGTAAAGAAAATGCTATGCAGGGGGCCTCTGTTGTCCAGAAAGCTTTTAAAGGGTTTCCTGCTCTGTGCAAATCTCACACTTCTTACGTCTTATAAACCCGTTTCATAGGATGAAAAGGCAATACTGCTACATCGAACATTATGCCAGCTTTGAACCAAACAGCTTTTGTATAATGCCGTCCCAGTTTGTGATCTTGGAAAGAATTCTTGCTTTCCAGAGGCAAAAGAGGCGTGACATGTGGCACAACAGTGTCAGTATGATTTACAATATACATGTAGAGCAGATTTTTCCTCAGGGGGTAAGGAGCTCTAGTTAGCATCTTTGCATCTTTGATTTCAAGCCGGCTTACAAATGCGCATACGCAGAATGGAGCCGACAATAACCTTATAGTCGCACACTAATGTGGAGTTAAGAAGACCAAATACTCGCAATTTGTATTACACAGGGCCAAGGAAAAGGGGACTACCGCAAAAATGTTCGGAACAACAAATCTAATGAGACCAGCTGAAAATGCCCAGTTTGAAGAAGCTAGCAAAGGCAAAGAGGCTACAGCTAAAGCTAGCCAGAGCTCAGTGCCAAACACAAGCCAGCAGCTTCTCCTATCTTTCCTGGGTATGAACAGTGGAAAGACCACTGCAATTATGAGGAAAATGATGGAATTCATGGCCCTGGATGAACAGCTGTTCTCCATAGTTGAGAATAGAGGCTTCAGAAATCTGATGAATTACCTCAGCCTTGGTGAATTTATAGGGATACCGTAAAATGATGTAAGTAACATAGAGACATTTCTTTTGTTGTATAAATCTGTTGCACCTGCTTTTTGAAAATTGCAATCAGTGCACCTCTATCTACAAGGTCTTTCTTGAATCATAAAGGATAATGTGTTCATTTTTTGAGGCCCCTTTTCTGTGGCTCTGTTATTGCAGCTACTATGACACAAAAGCCTCTTTTTTTATTTAACACTCCTAAACCTAAATAAATTAAGCCTCTGCTAAGATGAATAAATTCACCAAGTCCTCAGAATTATGAAGTATGACACAGGCTCATGTATCTGTGTAGGTGTAAAGCTATCTCGTACTACTTTTGTGGGGTGTTGTCATAAAGTGAACTGTTTTTCAATATGATGTCATGCAAAGGGCAACCGTTGAGGGTTTGTTGGTTACACAGGATGACATGAAACTGTGAGAAAGTTCATATTGATTTCATAAATAGTCACTATTTTGTCGAAACACCATTAACAATAGCTACAGTTCGGTGAATTTGTTTCTTGCTTCTTTTCTTGCCTTGTTATTAGGATTTCACTCAGTACACCTGTAAGATTGAGATGAGATGAGACTCTTTAATGAATGCTCCACACTGACTCCACCTTTACAAATTTTATTTTTGTGACACAATTATTTATTCATTAGTTTAGTGTAGTTTTTTTATGTAGCAAAGTGAACTATAACTTGAGTTTTGTTATACAATCTTTTGTTGTATAATGACAAATGAATCTTGAATATTGAATTGTGAAGTGACAGCATCAGGCGGAAGGAGAGAAAGAGAGAGAGAGCCCATGTGTGGACAGACGGTAACAAGTGTAGGACATTCAATTCAGTTTCAATTCAGTTCAGTTTTATTTAAAGTGCTAATTCATAACGGAGTTATACACTTTACAGGTGTATGAACAACACATAAAAAAATGAGAATCAGAGAGAATATAGAACAGAAATTTTGAAAATAATTTTGTGTTTACTTGTGTTATCTTTGTCTAATATTTAAATTTGCTTGATGATCTGAAACATTTAAGTGTGACAGACATACAAAAACATAAGAAATCACAAAGGGAGCAAACACACAATCACAACACTGTTTTTACAAAACTTCTCTGTAACTTGCACATAACAACAGAGCTGACAGTGAGCTGTATCTGTAGATTAAAGAAAACATCCTCATGTGTACAGCAGAGGGTTGCAGGGTTTAGGTCACCTTCATTTCATTTAAACTTACCAGGTAATTGCAAATTTCACCCTTCACACCTCCTCCTTCTGCTGCTCAGTTTCAGTCAGTTTCAGTCAGTCAAAAGTTAATCTGTCATGTTTTACTGCAGAACTCTACAAAAATGCCTGAGGTTCGGGAACTTTCTGAAGCTTTGCCAGAGATGCCCATGGACCCAATCACTGGAGTTGGAGTAGTAGCTTCCAGGAACAGGGCTCCCACTGGATATGATGTGGTACGTCACAGAACACAACTTTTAGACAGTTAGACAGCTGAATTACCAAATTACCATGTTAAATAATCATACATTTTGATAATAAAGTCCAAATAATTCTTTAAGCAATAACAATGCCTACCATAATAATTAAAAATGCACATTTTGATTAAAATTACCAAAATTACCTGAAGAACAAAAGTCAAGAATCAAAAGCCCCTTTCACACTTGCACTGCTACCCTGAGGTTGTCCAGACATTACCTGGTTGAGCTGTGTGTGGAAATACAATAATGATATGAATTGATGATATGAATGAATAACTGATATAATAATAATAATATAGAAATATGACTAAATAATAATAGTAGTTGGTGGTGAGCAGGACCACAGCAGGAGGTGAACCGTCAAGATGAGAAAGCACAAAGACTCTGGGGAACAAACCAAGCTAATAACATGCATTAATAGGACAAGAATGTGTGCAGACGGAGAGGGAGAGGAAGAGAGAGAAGCTCAGTGTATCAGAGGAGGCCAGCCTGCAGCAGCCCTAACTACAAGCTTTATCAAAAGCAAGTTTCAAGTCAATTCTTAAACACTGACAAAGTGTCTGCCTCCCGGACTGAAACTGGAAAATTGCTCCACAGAAAGAGATGTACGCTAGGAACCACAAGTAACGCTGCATCCCGGGAGTGTAGAGTTCTAGTCGGATATTTATTATCAATAGTTCCATTATCATGTTTTACTGTAAGTGTAATTCTAAAACTACTGTCAAGTAACACTGACATTTCATCATCATTTTATTTTTCTTTGGAAGGTTAACAAAAAAAGACAGGACAAGACAAGTCTGAGAAAGGTTGAAGAATCTTGTGACAACCAGATAATTGCTGACCCCTTCTCCCTTGACTTACCTTTGTTTAGGTTTCAACAACAACAGATGGCCTTGATGCTGACCTGTGGAAAGACGGTCTTTTCAAATCCAAGGTGACCCGCTACCTCTGCTTCACCAGGGTCTTCTCTAAAGAAAACGTAAGTTAATTCACCTCACCAACCAGCAGTACGTGTTCCAATCTGAGGTCATACATTTAGCTAGGGATACACTGACACCAGTGCCAATATCAGGTATACAGATGAACAGGTTGTTTTGCGTCAGTAAAAGGAGGACCCGATGTGCCGACACAGACACAAGGATAAGGTGAACAAAAGACTTTAATAATTAAACTTACTCAAAAAAGAACAGAAGCAAGCTAAAGGTGGCTGGGAGTCCAGGTAGTAATTGTCCAAGCAAAGAAATAAATCCAAAATGGAACACGAACACAGGGATCACAATGGAAGACTGAAATCGGTGGAAGAGAAGGAACACAGTCAAACTGACAAAACACACTGGCGAAAGCAAAGCACAGGTGGATAAAGGGTGGAGTAGCAAGAAATGGGTGGAACTAATAGGGGGAGGGGAAAGCAATAAAAAGGAGGGAAAATACGCAAAGACAGGAAATGAAAAGCTAAACAGGACACTAGAAGAGAGAGAGAAAAACTACAAAAACAGGAAACTAAATACTCACTTCAAACCATGACACAGATAGAAAGAGGAGCAGTCATGTCAGAACTGCAATGGTATTAGTATTGGCAAGTACTAAAATGTACTATGTCTGAAAAAATTTGGTATCATAGCATCCCTGCATTTAGCATTTGAATGAACCATTGAAGATTTTGAGGTTACATTTAGTCCAGTTCTCGTTTTTTTCCCCCATTGTTGACTTATTTGTTTCCAAATAATACAGATTATCTCCATAATCTCTCCTTCCCATTTTTGTCCTGTTTCTCTACAGAGTCATTTAGGCAATGTTCTTGTGGATATGAAGCTGATTGATATAAAGGATACATTGCCTGTGGGTTTCATTCCGATCCAAGAGACTGTTGATACTCGTAAGTTATCAAGTCCAATGTGTTTTAGAATTATTAGAATTGAGTTAAATACCCCAAATCCCCATCTTAAGGTGCAGAGAATCTCTCTGGCTTTAATGTATAGCTAATGAGCAGACTATTGGCAGTGAAATGACTCTCAGTCTGACCATCTGACTCTTGTGTGTTCCACAGAGGAGCAGGCCTTCAGGAAGAGGCGACTCTGCATCAAGTTTATTCCACGGGACTCTACAGAGGCAGCCATTTGTGACATCCGCATCCTGGGGCGCTCCAAGCAGGCCCCTCCCCAGTACACCTTTATAGGGTGTGTAGTTTGGGATGGGTAGTTTATTGTCCACGTGTTTGCACTAAAATTGTTCAGACTGTAGTTGAAACCAAGTCACCGTTGGCAGTTGCAGCTGCAAAATACACTATGCCATGTATAGAGTAAGCAGTTTTAGGTGGGGCATGAAGAACCTTAAGCATCTCTGAAATATATGTACAGTATTTCAAAAAGAGACTCAGGTTCAGAAGTCACATAGTAAACAGGGAAGAAGTTGAGAAAGCAGACTTGGATTGGACTTAATAATACAATAATGAATAAATAACAAGTTGCCTCTGACTGATGGTACCTTGTAACCATAGGTCACAGAGCCCTCAACCAACCGTACCAGAATTGGTTGACCAGAGCAAGTTGATTTATTCAAGTTCTGTGTGAGGTTGGGATTGTAGCAGAAAAGAAAAAACATGTAAATGTGTACTAGAAATACGTTCAAGTATAAAAGAAACATACACACAGTCATGTCAACATCTGCCCATGTTGTTCTTCTGTGTAGTGCTATTATAACTAACTTGAACAACATATCAGCTAAAAAACAAATACATACAATACATGGTGTTCAGAATTCCAATCCAACCTGTCATGTTTGTCCTTTGTAATGTATGATTTTTATTGCATGTATTTCTCTCTCTCTCTCTCTCTCTCTCTCTCTCTCTCTCTATCTATCTATCTATCTCTCTCTGTCTCTCTCCCTCTCTCTCTCTCTCTCTCTCTCTCTCTTCCATCCATCCTCTCTGTCCTGGCTACCTTTTCTCCCCCTCCTTCATCCAGCCGACTATCAGCAGGATAGTTCTCCCTTGCCGGGTCCTGCTCAAGGTTTCTTCCTGTTAAAAGGGAGTTTTTCCTTGCCACTGTCTGCTTGCTCGGGGGTTCAGGCTCTGGGTCTCTGTAAAGCATCTAGAGACAATTTTGATTGTATAAGGTGCTATATAAATAAACTGAAATTGAATGAGTGGACATGCTTTATATTAAGCCTCTAACTTTTCTCCATTATCTGACGTTTTGGCAGATCTTTATTTTTATTAATGCTTATTAAATTGTTGTTGTTTGATAGAGAACTCAACAACATGGGAATCTGGTATCGCATGGGGAACGTACCTCGGGCCCAGGACTCTACACACACACCAACAACCAACAATATCCAGACTGTGAACTCCTCCTCCAGCACTGCCCCACTCCCAACAGCTCCTATGCCCAAGTACGTCCACCCTAATCGTGTGTTTGTACATGTGTGTGTGTTAACATATCTGATTTATTGTTACTCATTCAGCTAACTCACATGTATTCTGCATTTACTCACAAGGCTGAAACACTTCACTCAGTCCTGAATGAAGGAAATAGGATGTTCACTGTCCTTGAACACATTTCGCCAAGGGAAAGGAAACATATCTATATTTAGGTGACAGTGAAGTAGGAAAAAGTGATGAACTCATCTGGAAAACATGTTTTTATGGAATTGTCCAATTACTTTGAATGTCTGTTTTGAATAGTGATGATTTTCTGCACCCTCAGATGAGGATATCAAATTTAATATTGAGAATAGTCTCAGGGTGAGCTGTGTCAAATTTGAAAACAAATGAATGAGGTTAAAGGTTAAACGACAGCATTATACTATACTCTACAAAGGTAACACAGTGTGCAGTTTACAGTGTACTCTAAATTTTAAAATGCAAATAGTGTACAGATAGTTTAGAAATGAGAACTTAAATTCTGTCTGTATAATGCCTTATTGGGAACTTAAAGCTTCAGTTATGTTTTCCATAAGGCTGATTGCGTGAACATGAAGTGATGCGGGATTGTGATCGGAACAAATCGTTTAAAGCTTTTTACTGTGTACTCTGTGCAGGTTTCTCCTCACAGCGAACTTATTTTTCTTGAAACTCCTCATAGTTCTCCATTTTCTCCACCCATTCTCATCTGCACAGTTAGAAAATGTTGGATTACTGAGACTGATTATTTATTTATGCGCAGAGTATGCTTTCTACATTTTTATTATTAGTAGTTTTTATGTTTGCTGTTAAGCACCTTGGAGAGCTTCTCTCCCAAATGTTTGCTGTGCCTACAATGACAATATAGGTATTCTATTCTATAAAATAAGATTTCAGCCTTCTGCGTGATGGGAAGGATGAGCTTGGGCCAATTTTGGACTTCTCTCTTAACTGGTGTGAGATGTCAAACCTACTTTTAAACATCTTGAAAACGGAAAAATGGCAGTTGATTTTAGAAAGCTGAGATCATCCCACTTAAAGCCTGTGAGCTGTACAATTGGTCAAAAAGGCTCACAGCATTGTGCATGACCAGCGGCATTCCCTTGTCCTTTCATTTGAATTGTTGCCTTCTGTACGACTACACTGCCCCCTTAATTTGCTAAAAACTGATCATTATTTTAATTTGTACCTCAGGCTTTTAAGTTCTTAAATGGATAATGTACATCCTAATCATTGTCATTGCAAGGTATGCACATCTGTGTAATTCTGCTGCACACCAATTTCTACATCTGTCTAAATACAATGACTTTTGATGCTAATTGCGGCATTCAGCTTTAGCAGTTTAGTTTTTTTTTTTTGTTTGTTTTTTCGTGATGACAAATACGCCCAGTGTTGCTGTGTAATTTCCCGCCTCGTCTTTCTTATTTGTCTGATTGCCCAGGTTTAGAGCTCAGATGGTATGTCAGAATAATAAAGTAAAAACTTAATTGCTAACTGTATCTTGGAGAAAAAAATAATCTAAGGCTTTTGCACTCCTGAACATCAGCAAGGACATACAGGAATGGATGTGTAGATTCCTTCTTTTGTGTCTATTGAGCTAACCAAATGCTGGTATTTACTTTCTTTTTGCCCCAAGGCATATTTCTATGACTCTCCCAGCCAGCTTCAGAGGGAAGAATACCACCAGGCCAGACTATGAGCACCAAAACTCCAACCTGTATGCCATCTCAGGTCAGCAACAACGTGCAGTTGTCTTTTTCTCAACACCCTCTCCACATAATTAAAATCATTTTTCTTGTTAGCTTTAGAGATACATGAGACGTTTGAGACATACGAAACATTGGAAAATTTAATATCATGATTTTTTTGATTAAAACGATCATGGTAGTTGAGCACCTCATTTGCAATATGGCAGAGTATTAAGTATAGACAGAACATCCGAGGCAGGAGGAAACACAAACCAGAAGCTTAGATAAGAAATTTTGATAGAAAGTAAAAATAATAAAAAGCCAAAATAGGCAAAGTAATAAAATCTAGAACAATCTTGAACAAATCTTGAAAATTTGAAACGGAAGAATCAGCTTAAACAGGAACAGCTGGAAAGTAAGATGATGAAAATTTAAATTGCCCTGAGGATGAGGTTAGTTCAGCTGAGCATGTCTGTTAGGAGGGCACACATTAAAGATAACAGTGAAGTACAAAAAGGAATTTTTTTTTTTTCTTTTTTTTAAAAGAACAGTCCAGGACCTTGTAAATAAGTAAAACTTACATGATATTTAAAAATGATCTTCTCATCGATAAATATTCCTCTTTCAGATTTTGTATTTGTATTTTCTGAATAAATTTTAAATTATGTTTAGATTTACGTAGCATTCATTTGAACTGTTTCTTTCAGCTATGGATGGAGTGCCTTTCATGATCTCTGAGAAGTTTGCTTGTGCCTCGTCAGAGGTAAGTTGTCTCAGTTGAGTCTTTAGGCTTTTGAGGGTCACAGGTTTTGTCCTCCTATGACACAGGTGTCCAGAATATTGCTTTTAATGCCTATGCTCGACTTCTGTACTTTTGTTTAATAGTCAGTCCTTGTTTGACTAATACAAATTGTGCCAAAGTAAAACAGATTTTAAATAATTCTAGTAGTTTTAGGTTGAAAGGAAATACCTTTATATGTAACTAAATAGTACTGACTTGCATTTATGTGGCGCGTTTCAAATCTGCTGACGTCTCAAAGGGCTTTACAACACCTGCCACATTCCGCTGACGGCCGAGGCTGCTATGATGAGTGCCAACCTGCTGATTAGGAGCAATACTGCCCTTCCTACCAAAGTGCTCCATGATATTATCAGCTAAAAAACAAATACATAAAACATAGTCTTCAGAATTTCAATTATAACAACCTGTCATGTTGTATGAAGTTGTAATGTATGATGTTTATCGCGTGTATGTTTCTCTCTCTCTCTCTCTCTCTCTCTCTCTCTCTTTCTCTCTTTCTCTTTCTCTCTTTCGTCCTCTCTGTCCTATCTACCTCTTCTTCCCTCCTTCACCCAGCTGACTATCAGCAGGATAGTTCTCCCTTGAAAGCCGGGTCCTGCTCAAGGTTTCTTCCTGTTAAAAGGGAGTTTTTCCTTGCCACTGTCTGCTTGCTCGGGGGTTCAGGCTCTGGGTCTCTGTAAAGCACATAAAGACAATTTTGGTTGTATAAGGTGCTATATAAGTAAATTGAAATTGAAATATTTATATGCTCAGCCATTCACACAGATGTTCAGATACTGATGGTTCATTATCTCGCCCAAGGAGGCCAAGACCGCTAACTTCTGATTAGTGGACAACCGCGCTACCTCCTGAGCCACTGCTACTGAAATTGAACTTTAGATGACTGAACAACTAACTAAGCTAACCTTCTCTACCATCCATGTTCAGCTGCAGCAGGTAGATCTGATGGGCATTACAATCAAGTCACTGGCCGAGATTGAGAAAGAGGTGAGTTGACAAATTTAATTAAGTTGGAGTCACTACAGTTCTGCTAATTTAAGTTCACTGCAAATTCATTTTTTTCATTGCTTTGTCCATCATTTTTATTGGTTAGGATAACACAGTTCTCACCAAAGAAAAGCTGAGATTGGGAACATGGCCACAACTCTACAACAATATCTGATATGTGTACACACCAGCAGTCAGATTATCAGACAGGCTGTTAACAAACCAACAATTTATCCAGATCATCTAAACCTCTTTATTTTTAAGACAATCTGAAATTAGATAATAATCACGTTACCTGTTAAACTTAACCTGTGGCAATATTGCTATAAAGAACCAAACTGTGATAATTATGCTTTATCTGGTCTGGTTTGACTTGAAGAATGTGTGGGAAAGTATTGTCTCTAAAAACAGATAAACAGATGAGGCTGATTATTACTATAATGTTGCCTCTCACCTTCTTTTGTGCCTATGCAAACATTTCTAACACGCCTCTGGTGTTTACTTGAATCTACATTGCCGCTTATAGTCTTAAGAAATAGAAATGTCCCTTTAATTACTAAATGTAAATGGGTCACTGTAAACCACAAATGTTCTGTTTGATGACTTCGGCGTCAAATGAGATGGTTTCTATTAGTATCACCAATTAATAATTTTTGCTCTTGCTCCTTGTGTCAGTATGATTACAGTTTTCGCACAGAGCACAGTGCAGCTGCTCGCCTCCCCCCCAGCCCAACACGGACCTCGCTGAGCTCTGAGGCCTGAAGACACCCCCACCCCCCGACCCCACCCTAAAAAACACTCTCCCATATGGATGCCAGCAGGAGAGACTTGTACACAACTACTGAGGACCTCCCCAAAACAGTTCCCGACACCTGTAACTGACAAGAAAAACAAAACAACAGAAAGATTCCGTGTGTCCAGCTGAAACCACTATGTACAACATCGATGAGCTGGCTTATGAGAGGAAATTGCCCGTTGTTGGACAAAAGAGACCTTTCTTGCTCAAGAAAACGGAAACGGATCTCACTCTTATACAATACATTTCTTTTCCCAATCAGTCCTAAGTATTGTTCTCTGTAATACAAATCACCACTCCCTATCTGAAGGACTTACAGACATGGTAAAAGGATACTTTATTCTGATGGAGAGCACCTGTTAAGACTTTTTTTTTTTTTTTTTTTATGAAATGGGATGAGAGTCTGTGCGCAACCATATTTGCCTTCTGTGTTAATGATACACCTGCTGTTTGGTCATTGGCCTGAATCAAGGTACCTGGAGGGTGTGAAGGTGTAAAGGAAAATGTCATGCCATGGGATTTTTTTTTTTCAAGAGTATGCTGTTGCTCTTGATTGGGAATCATTTTCATTGTTCTCTAGATGTTACTGCAATATACTGGTGTGACTGTGAGTGCAGTTTGTGTTTGGGAATTTTAATGTGTGCATCCTGTTCACCACAGTTATTCTATTAACCACTCCTTCACTGTCTGTTTATGTGAGCCAGTATTTTAGCTTCCATATAGAGCCACTGTTACTGTTTAAACGTTGGTAAACCATGAGAGAGGTTACTGTTTTATAATTTTTGTTGAGTTAATCTAATGTCTGCTACTTTTTTAGGGCTGGGAACCATTATTTTCATATTATTGATGATACCTTATTTTGAATATCTCGGATGGAAAAGAGGACAGTCTGTTTTAACTTATACACCCCTTCACATGTTAAAACAATCTATGGCACATTTGAGTCCTTTAGTCCCAGTACAAGTCATTGCTCCATCATCCTCATTGAGCCTATGGGAAAAACAATATTAGATTGTTCTTGTTTGTTTGGGGTTTCTTTATCCGTATCTTGGCATCTAAGCTTTTGTTACTTGAAACATTTCAATCACTACAAAAGAAAGTGTTCAGGTTTGATACCCAGCCCTACTTTCTTTACGTGATCAGAATGTTCTCCACTATTTTAAGCCACTTTTGTAAGCACAACACGTACAAACAAAAAGGTTGCAGGGTGTCATAAAATTATAGTCCATTCTTCATTATGCAAGAGCAAAGGCAAACTTGTTAAGTAGAAATACTTTTTTGACTACTTTGAGTCTGTTGTGCCTACAGTAATAATGATAGATTTTTAATTCAGCTTGTTTCCCCCTCTACTCCTTTTTTTTAAAAAACAAACTTTCTCTTAGTTTGAATCTATCCTCATAGTCTGTTACTTAAATTTAACTCTTATTTTGTAGCTCTTTGACATGCGAAGACCATTTTCAGCTCAGAGCCATTACAGCATTCAGTTCTAATGGGATGGGTGGAACTTTGAGACTAAAAAAGGGGGTTCAGTTCCAGGGTCTCACAAGGAGAGGAACTTTGTGAACTAGATGGCCTTTTCACCAATAGTCAGCGTTCCCCAGCCACACATGCGTAGAGCAACAATACTGGATGTAGCCGCTTGAAGGGGCTGGCATGGAACCAGTTTTGGCTGTCTCACAGTGGAGATGTTTCAGATGACTAAAAATGTGGTGCAGGAATCTACCCCCAGCACTGACCATTCATTGGTGCAAAGATCCCGTGAGAAAACAAATGTAGTTCTTCAAGAATTATGACCAAGATATGTAGTGAGTGGATCATTTATGCTATGTAAAATAAAAACAACAACAAAAAAAACACCATATATCAGTGCTCTCTGCTGGACAAACTAATGTTAACATGGTTTCTAAAAGACCTCAAACCCATGTCTGACATTTGTTGTTACTAATGAACAAACATATGCTACAGAATATATAAGAAATCCTCAAATACTGAGCCTCATCTCCTGTTTTATAAATATATTTCATCATGTTCTGTTTTCAGATCTGCTCCTGTTTGAATTTGCTGTTAATGCAATCTTAACAATCCTCCATGTTTATCTGTTGTTTACACCAAGAACCATATTATACTCACCACTGTGCTGCTCCTCTCTCACCGAAGTACTGCTTTCATTCACCTATTTTCAGTCATGCGTTGCCTCTTTGAGTTCACTCCAGCCAGATGTCTGTTTATTCAGTGCAACGTTTCCTTTAAGTTAATACAGTATTGTTTTGAAAAGCACCAAGGACTTTAGCGAACACCAGTGACTCCATTTTATTTTGTTTATTTCACACCATTTCATAAAATGGATGTTAAAAGAAAATATTTTCCAAGTGTCTCTGTAATATTATCAAATTCTAAATGCATGGATTAACTCCTTTTAATTTCTAGTTTTGTTTGTCTAATTTATTTGTGATTTCAGTATTGTGAGTCTTTTGTCCTAAAAAATCTTTGTTGTTTTAAAGAAATACCACATAAAATTGTCAATCACACTGCTGACATCTTTGACGAGGGATGGAAAGACAGACTCATGTCCATGTGAAGCTCTTTGTATTTGAGCTGACTGCATTGGCTTGCTCTGCTATATGCTACTCACGTATCATTACACAGATGTGGTGTTTACTTTCAGCCAGTTTTGCTGAAACATTTAATAGCTAACTAATATAATGTATCCACATTAACAACAAATAGGAATCCTGCTTTGATATGTCTGTTAGTTTGCATGTGTGGTCATGAGATGTCGGAGGTTTCAATAGAACAGTTATTTTTGTAGTTTGTTATTGATCAAAAGTCAGCTTTTGTCTCATGAATAGTTTTTTTTCTTTTTCAGTAAACACACAAAATGGCGTCATTTGAAGTTGTATCATAAAGTTTTATTAAACTATGATGAATTTCAATCTTTTTTTTTTCCTCAACTTCTAGCCTGATTAGTATTGGATTGTATTGTGTATTTTTTAGGCCTATAAACCAATCTGTATATTATCCTGTATTTTTCAAACATCTAAGTATCTCAATTTCATTATCAAGCAATATCTCTTAGCTATACCTATTAAATAGAGTTGCAGCATTTAGTCAAAAGAAAGAAGTGGTTGCCAATATTTTAATGATCAATTATTGCTTGAAAATTGACTGAAACAGTTAATGCCAAACATTTGCTGTTTCAGCCTTGTAAATGTAAGGATTTGCTGCTCGTCTTTGTTGTTTATGACAGTAAATGAAGAGTCTTTGGATCGAGGTACATATGAGTTTGTGACCTCACAACTGGTTTGGAAACCAGTTATCATCCAACATGCAGCCTACTCGAGTGTGATGTGGAAACTTGAAGCCTCCAGCACACTTACACTAAGGATGAGGTTGAAGTAGCACGTGTGCTTTTAAGATTTTTAAACTACTGTAGTTAATTCCATTTTTCCCTGTCAGCTCATTCAATATCTTGTGTGGAAAGTACTTTTTTTTACCCAATCACATTCAATCTCTCAAATGAGACCAACCCTTTTATTTTGAAAAGTGATCAGTTTTCTCTAGTGCGACCATAAGAAGAAGAATCAGCTTTATTGACAGTATATATACACTGCTCAAAAAAAATGAAGGGAACACTAAAATAACACATCCTAGATCTGAATGAATGAAATATTCTTATTAAATACTTTGTTCTTTACATAGTTGAATGTGCTGACAACAAAATCACACAAAAATTACCAATGGAAATTAAATTTATTAACCCATGGAGGTCTGGATTTGGAGTCACACTCAAAATGAAAGTGGAAAAACACACTACAGGCTGATCCAACTTTGATGTAATGTCCTTAAAACAAGTCAAAATGAGGCTCAGTGGTGTGTGTGGCCTCCACGTGCCTGTATGACCTGTATGACCATGCTCCTGATGAGGTGGTGGATGGTCTCCTGAGGGATCTCCTCCCAGACCTGGACTAAAGCATCCGCCAACTCCTGGACAGTCTGTGGTGCAACGTGGTGTTGGTGGATGGAACGAGCATCAATGCCTTCATCTTGCAGGAGCTGCTGACACACTCCAGCCACATGAGGTCTAGTATTGTCTTGCATTAGGAGGAACCCGGGGCCAACCGCACCAGTATATGTTCTCACAAGGGGTCTGAGGATCTCATCTCGGTACCTAATGGCAGTCAGGTCAAGTGCCTTGCTCAAGTTGTCTATTGGAGGGGGGGAGCATTTGTTGCATTAATCACTCCACCACACCCAAACCGGTGACCTGCCGATCACAAGCCGCTTCTCCGACCTCTAGGCCACGGCCGCCCCCAAGGGTAAGGGTAAATTACTCCAGTGGAAAAGGTTCCAAATAACTAGAAAACTGTAGCCTTTAAAGGCCTTGAGTTTTCAGACTTTTGTGAGTCTCATTAAAGCTTCAAAGCCCAATTCACAGAGCGCCTCACAGAACATAAGCCAACTTAAGCTTCTCGGTGTAGTCGTCTGCCATTGCCTTGAAGTTGTCCCCATATTGGATGTTCTTACAGCAAACTGTTGGTGGTTCTTTTCTCCCGCTGTGTTTCATCTCTGTGTGTTTTTACAGTGTAGTTTATTCACGAACACGAGTCAGTTAGCTCTCTGGAAAACATATGGCTTCTGTCACCGCCACCCCAGGAGCTTTTCAGAGTGGAGTAACAACACTGGCTGGTAGACATCTGGAGCTGCATCACTGCACCACCACAGAGAGCGTACGTGGAAAATCCCAGTGTATGTTTGACCTTACTTTATCATATGTTGTGCACATCAGTAAGGCTCGTTCTTGTTCGGAATCACAGAAAGGATAACCAATAGTGAGATAATGATGAAGTAATGAGGGACTACTTCGTAAACTACTCAGAATTATATCACTAATGCACAAAGACAGTAACTTATGTTTCAGTAATTAGTAATTAATGTGTAATTACTAGTTTTGTGATTTTTGTTGTGTTTTGTTTTTGTTCACCAGCTGGTTCAGGATAAACTAATGAAGAAAGTCAGTATGTCAGTATGACGACAGTTCGGTGTAGGTTCCTTACCTTGTAAATTTTACTTCATTCCGTTAATTACCTAACTACATTGTTGTTGTATGAAGTACTTGTACTTTGCTTAAACCAAATACCAGTATTTCTCTGATTCCAGAAATTTTATGTACAACATTCGTTTGCATATAAGCAACTTTAGCAGTGAAAAGTAACTAAGTCTACGTTTATTCACATAACATACTTATATATTTCATGTTACTTCTGCTCCGCTACATTTATCCAACAGCATTCGTATAAAACACAAAAATATTCAACCACAGATGAGATAATTAGCTTGATGACTGATTATTTGATTGACACAAAATGAATTCATTTTTCATGTAAAACCATTTCATGGTTCCAGCATCACAAATTTAGGATTTACTGCTTTTGCAATGTGTGACAGCTTTTATCACCATTTTAAGAATTTTTACACACCTCAACCAAGAGTAAAATTCTCCTTTTATATTAATTTATATTTATAGTATAATCATTTTATATTAAATTAGTATTAATAAAAAGAATCCAATGATACGATATATGATAGTAGAACAGTTATAAATATAAATATACAACACTTATAATACTTTAAGTACATTTATTATAATACTTTAAGTACATTTTTCTCACTATACTCACATACTTTTACACAAGTAACATTTCAGTGTTCTTTGCAAGTATTTTTACAGTACAGTTCTGTGGCACAGTTTTAACATCGACTGTTAACATTCAGTGCCAACATTCCCTTGATGTGGCAAAATAATGTTAAGTGGAAAATAAATCTTTCTCTAAGCTGTACTATAACATAGGGGCTATGTACAGACATTGCATAGCCCCTTTCAGGCCCACTCTGTTCTGATGCTGAACTTGTGTTAACCTTTCAAAAGCTGCTGATATTGAATGGCCTGGTGATATAGTTCTCCAGTTGGGTCATCATATTAGAAAACACATGCATGGAAGGAATCTCTCGGTGTCCATTGTGTTGCAGTCATTCTTCTTAAAAAAAAAATCAGGGAAAAGAAATGCTTCAGGTTAAAATAACAAAGTAAATGGAAAAGAAGTCATAATTTATCAAGAGGACATGAGTAGTCCAACAATGACTGATTATTTAGCCGAGTCACCAGCGTCTGAGCTGAATAAGTGTGATCTTTCCAGTATAAATGATGCTAAGCCGGTTTTCAATTTTTTTCAATTTATTTATATAGCACCTTATACAATCAAAATTGTCTCTAGATGCTTTACAGAGACCCAGAACCTGAACCCCCGAGCAAGCAGACAGTGGCAAGGAAAAACTCCCTTTTAACAGGAAGAAACCTTGAGCAGGACCCGACTCACAAGGGAGAACTATCCTACTGATAGTCGGCTGGGTGAAGGGGAGGAAAGAAGAGGTAGACAGGACAGAGAGGATGAGAGAGAGAGAGAGAAACATACATGCAATAAACATAAATTACAAAGGACAAACATAACAGGTTGTTATAATTGGAATTCTGAAGACTATATTGTCTGTATTGTGAATTGCTGTTTTTTAGCTGATATGTTGCTTAAGTTAGTTATATTAGCACTACATAGAAGAACAACATGGGCAGATGTTGACAGTAGACATTGGGTTTGTCAGAGGGCTGGATGCAGTTCAACATGTAGATCTGGATGGAGAGAGACCTGCAGAAAGATACAGAGAGAGAAAGAAAGGGAGGGAGAAACACAAAACTACAAGGAGAACTGGACGCACAGTTAAAGTTTAATGGACCATGCAAACTATAAGAATAGATATCATAAAATGTGACTTATGTTGATTTCATAAAGAACATTCTGCACATTTGAATCTTACATCTACAGCAGTCTGTTGTGCGTAATTACCCAGAATTCTTCATGTTGCTACGACCACAACTACTTTGAGACTGCTGCTGAATTTTTTTTATGACCTTCCCAACTGCTCGGATACATTACTTAGACAACATTATAAAAACGTGTTTACAAGGATGTCAGCTGCCGCTCATTTCTTAAGAAAGACTGTTTTACGGCTTTCTTTGACAAAAGTTCCTTGTTAAAATCACAGGAATGATGGAAGTCAATGTGTGGGACACATGTCATGAAAGAGTGTTCACTGCGCTTTGATACTCTTAACCTTGTGTATACATGTGTTGCACTACGTTTACAGGCGGTGAGTGGTATTTGATGCTTAAGAAGACCATGCCTCCTCTTATCTTTGCATGTGTTTTATGCGACAGCTGCTGGTTCACAGAATTAACCATTAGGGAGTGCGTTAATTAATAAAACTAGCCTGGCACCATGCGGGCAAGCCTCGGTTCTGCCCCTCCCCCACCCCGTGACTCTACAGATGAATATTTAGATACAGTAAGGTTGGTTGGAAGTTCAGTCGTGTTTATTATTTATTCTAAACTTAAAACACATGGTACACATGATGCCTGTGAGTGCATGTGGAAACCAAACTTGAGCTAAAAGAGCAAATATTGGAATTACAGTCCAATATTTAAGTGTTTGTGGGCATACAATTAAAATATTTTTTCCACACAGTCTTGTGCACATAGCTAATAAAAAATGCAGATGTCAGTTGCCCTTTAGCTAACTAAAGCATATCTTATTCTTAAACACAGATATATAAGATATGATGTCCAATACGTACATAATTTGTACCTAACTTTCTTTAGGCCTACCTGTTTCTCTCTTCCTTGTACCACCTTTGCAGTCTGATCTACAGTGTTTTATTTTGGTGAGTTTCAGCTTTGACCAC
This sequence comes from Scatophagus argus, assembly GCF_020382885.2. NCBI lineage: Eukaryota > Metazoa > Chordata > Actinopteri > Scatophagidae > Scatophagus > Scatophagus argus. The sequence continues at coordinate 19,394,075 of NC_058512.1, read as the reverse complement.
AAGGCGTCAGGATTGGCCACTATATGGAGATGGACCCAATCTACTTAAAAAAAAAAAAAGAAAACAAGAATTGGTTTATATTTGATATATGCACATACACATAAACCTTGTTCAAAATAACTGAATGGTATGAAAAGCATTTGAATAATTGCACGCTACTTAAAATGGATGCGGTTTGCATCCTGACTTGATTTCTTAAAAGCAGCTTTGCTTTAAAAAAAAAATATAACTGTCAGTATTTTTGAGCATACATTAATTAACTCACAGCATAAATCATTCTAAAATTAACATGGTAATTAAAGTGACATAACATCCCTCTCCACACACATTTAATTACTTTACAGATTTTCACAATGTAAAAATATAAAAATGATTTTTTTAAATGATTTTTTAATAATAATAATAATACAAAAAACATAATTAATGTTTTGTCCCTATAAGGGTAGGTTGGAAGTCTGGAAGTTTGTATGTCTAGCTGCCTGACAGTAAATGCAATGGCATTGCATGGATCATCCCATGACAAAATAACACTTTTTTTGACAACTACGCCTTCATCAATTTTTTTCAATTTTTGCCACAAAAATAAGTAAAAAAAATTCCAATTTACTGTTCATGAGGTGTGTGTTTCGTGTTTTTGTTTTTGTTTTCATTCAATCAGACACGTGTGGTACACACTATTGCAATTTCTCCCTGAAATGGCGGTTAAACGGCATGAAAATCTCACGTCTCTTGTGTGATAAACAATAATAAACTCAACAACTTCCGTATTTTTGTAATAATGACCAGAGGACAAGACTATAGAATAGATCACTTCCGATTAACCCGCTCCTCGTGATCAGAACCTGACCCGCGCGCATCTTTCTATAAGTCAAATTTCATTTCCCATAACCTTCTGCTCCTCGTACGTATCATCCCTTTCTACAAGGTGAGCGAGTACGGCGCGAACAAATGATGAATTTTGCGTCTTACTGTTTTCAGGTAGCTGATATTTCTGTGAGGCCTGCGGTGGAGAAATGACCAGTCTGCGGCGTTTTATTTCGTCTCCGTTTCCTGGCTGCTCGTGTAAAATGATGTGATGTTATTTATCAGTAATATTCAACAGTGAAACGTAAATCTGTATTGTGAAAGCAGACTAGAATAGGCCTAAAGACGCCCTTATTATTATTCAAATTCAAAGTTAGGCCGCACGTGCACAGATTTAATGGCGGCTCCACCAGTGAGCTCATAGCTTATATTGTTCAAACCCACAGCAACGTAGGTGTTTTACACTGCAGACACCATCAGCGAAGCGTTCAAAGACATAACACAGGCTATGTGCAACCGGAAGGAACTGACAAAATGATTCAAAAGACTGAAAAAGGTGCCACCATAAAATGTTCTTAATAATTCAACACGTAAGTTACCCTCAGTTAAATGTTAGGAGAAGATGCAACACACACACGTACATCCAGCAGTGTTTGAAAGTGATGATTCCCATTTCCCTCAGGAGACCCCCTGCTCCCTCTCTGATTATATTTCAAAACTATCCACATTTTAAAAAAAAAAACAAAACAAAACAAAAAAAAAGATTTTGATGTTTTCATATTAAAAATTGAGCTAATGTTAAATAAATGCTAATTCCCAAGTCATACGTCTAAATAAATCTTACCCAAGCAGGGGTCCGGACTAGTATAAATGTTATCAGAAATGAACTGATGGAAAAATGGTTAATCTTTTGTATTTTTTTAATAGTCAAATCGAAACATACCTGGAAATAAAAAATACTAGACTGAGCCCCCCCCACCCCCCCGACCTCACTGTCATTAAAAGAAGATGCGGCCCTGCAATAAGAATTTAATGTTGTGAAAGCAGCATCTTTTACGTGTAATGGGATGTTATCTGCGTTGAATCCAGCGCAGTCTCGTCCCACGACGCTGGAGCGTATGGACGATACTGTATTTTCTTTGATTTCAAACAGCGCGGCGCTCGGCGGGCTTGGTGGTCTGACTGCAAGCTATTCCTGGAGGCGGATCCATTGAGACCACGGGCACCAATACAACTGCAGAGCGCTGGAGGAAAGTCTCGGAGGAGGACAGAGGAGGGGTGGGAGGGTTTCTGTCTCCGCTGTGAACCTCCGTGAGAGAGGCTCAGGATGGCATATCGAATCCGGGATCGTTTTCAGTTCACATCGCTGGATTTCCATCAGCAGACGGCTTTCTCCTCTGCCGATCTTTCTTAAAGGCTGAAAACTCGTGAAGGTTTTAATTTGACGTCATTGTGCTCGTTTCGTCGCCACGCGCTCTAAGGGATTCAGAGGCGAATCACTGGCCTGGATCTCGAGGCGCGTGTCGGCCAGCAAGCGTCCCTCTGCTACGTCTTTGAAAATGCTAAACGACATTAAAATAGAAGATCGCCTGTTGACCGACGCGAGCTCCCTGGATGTTTTAATCGGTGAGTCGATTGGCACTACAGAGGTGAACTGTTTTCAGCTTTGGGAACACGTGGACTTGATTTAAAACTGACAGCTGTTGTTTTTTTCTTTTTCTTTTTTTTTCCTGGAGTTGCTTTATTAATTAAATGAATTCCTTTTTTGTTTTGATTAACTCTGCCTTCCATTGCAGGAAAAATTGGAGTTAATAAATCTTATTTTTATTTACCTCCTTAATAACATTTTATTTTATTACAGCTGTTGTATTACTAATCAGTCTTTCTGTGTTTATGCAATTTATGGATGTTTTTTCCTCACAACTAGGCATTTATAGAGATCGAACAATATTCGATCTATTATCAGATCAATCTCAATCCAGTAAGCTTTTGTTTGTTGTAACCATTTGTTTACTATTATGTTTTGCGTGACTTTATTTCATTTTTTTTTTATTATTGGAATTATCCACGTCTGTTTGAATGCAAACATGGATAATTCCAACTAAAGTCTGTTTTTACTATAGGCTGCACATTATAAAGCCTAATGTTAATTCCTAATTACAAAATGGAAATAAAGGAATTTCATGCTAGTTTTCTGAGGTTTAAATAAATACTTAGGGCTATATTAAAATATAACTGACGTTTGATGTCACCATGGCGACTGCTTATAGGACGCTTCTACTCGCCCAGCGGTTGTGGCACGACATAAAGGCTACGCGGATGCAGATGTGAGGTTTCTAATGTTTTACAGCCTCTATCTACTCATATAACATATTAGTAGTTGTACATTTAAAAATTCTGTTAAAAATTAAGACGAAATGTGCATAGAAATTCCTTCCCTACCTTAAGACTCTATGAAACACACAAAATTGATTTGATCACCGCCTCCTCAATAAATGAATGAATGAATAAAAGTGTTGTATATTATTGGTGATCTGGCTCTGAAATTTGTGCCTCATTTTGTTCTGCTTACAGTGTAAAAAAAATATTTTTCAGTTTTCCTACAGAAAACTGTCTTTACAGAATCCATCCATCCATATTGTGGATAATCCGCACACCTCAGTATAAATCATTTTCATTGGTGGGCTATACTTTCTAAGGAACAAATAGCCTAGTCCCAAGTCATTCTCTCAGATACGGATATGCGACAAAACAGCCTTTTTCTCAGGCCTGTCATTTGGGAGACATAACAGTTGTAGAATAGAAAATACTGTATAACGAACAATATACAAGTCGATTAATCCCGCCAATCAATCAAATCGTTTCTTCACGATTTGAAAGTTTATATTGACAAATTGTCGCCCTGTAATGTACAGTACCGACTCACCCCGTCAACTGTCTTTCAGGCGCCGACTCCCCTCAGCAGGCCGTGTGCGAAGGCTGCACGCGGATCATTTCAGACCGCTTCCTGATGCGGGTCAACAACGCATCCTGGCACGAGGAGTGCCTGCAGTGCGCCGCGTGCCAGCAGCCGCTCACTGCCACCTGCTACTGCAGAGACACCAAACTGTACTGCAAGGCTGACTACCAGCGGTAAGACGCCGTTTTCCTTCTTTACACCTCGTCACATGGGTCAGTGGGGCCTTCACTTGTGGATGTGTTTGAACTGAATGTATTCGCCGTCCAGCAATGACATTTTTAGCAGCAAGTTTAGTTCACGTTTTAAGGCTGGTTTGTTAAGCAGTTCATTTATTCAGCACTCACCGTTTATTTTAAAACACACGTATCCTACGTCTTGTTTCGGGTTGGGGACGTAATGTCTCAAAAGAAGAAGCTTACTTGACCTGCTTTTTTTCCCCCTCCTACACTGAAAACCAATTTCAAAACCCTTCATATTTTTCGATAGCAAAAACAGTTAAAACGAGACAGACCCGAAAATCACGATTAAATCGAATTCAATTGAAAAGTATGTATTTTGTGGCTTATGCCACGGACGACGTGGTCACAATTCACTCTTCCCTTTAAGGACTCCAGTAAAAACAAAAGGCAGCCATGGCTGTTTCTCTGTGGCTATGATTCCTTTTTGACCCTGGACTGCCTGTTATTTTAAATGGAAAAGTACAACTGGATGACATTTGTTGAAAGTGACTTTTTGTTATATGTAAAGCATGTTAGGTTAAAACAGCCACAACAACTGCAGGAGGAGATGTTTATTCAAAAAAGATATCTGAAGGATCTTTCAAAACTCAAAAACAAAAGAATAAATAAATAATGCAAATTTAATGAAAATGCAAGAAACCCCATAATATAACGCTCTTATCGTTATAGGGACAGCACGCTTTTTTATTTCCAGATCAGCAAAAAAGACACAGAACTATATAGTAAGAAGAATAATAGTAAGATGTGAGCGAGACAAGATGAGTGGGCTGCTCACAATCACACTAACCAGAAATCTTTTGTAGCTTGCACACTGATGCATCTGATGTGGTTATGGTTTAACAGTCCTGTGTGAAATGAGCGCTGCTGCTGCTGCTGCTGGAAGCGGTGCTCTGTAGCTGGGTGGTCTTACGGTCAGACAGCATGCTGACAGATCAGGCCTCTGATGGCTTCATCTGTGAGCCTGCTTGTTAATAAAGAGCTTTGTCCAGTCCTAAAGCTATAAAACAGTCACTGCCATGCGTCACTGCCGCACGCTGGAGGCGCGCTGGCCCACAATGGACGACGAGCATCTTCCATAACATTACATTACAGAGACATCGTGGTGTCAGCTTTCCATGTGTGGATTGGCCTCATCACCTGTAACAGAGATCCAGAATTATCAGTCGCCTAAGATCTAAATAGAATGAAACAAAGGCCTGGTTGACAATTTCCTGCTTTGCAGATAAAATAGATGTTGTGAATGCTGTGATCATCAAAATTAAGACTGTCATCAAAATAATACCACAAAAGGACATAGAACTGATGTGAAATATAGGTTTACATAAATATCAGCTTTTCAAATAGTCAGACATAGCAATTTAATTTTATTTAAATTTAGTATTGAAATATTACATATGATATTTGAAAAATATTGCATCTGCAACTGCATTTATACCATTTGCTTAATCATGTAATGTGATCTGATACTTAAGTACACTTTAAGGAAAATATGACTATGACTGAAAATTGTATATGAACATTTAACAGCCAGAAATACACACTTTTCTCCTATCAAAAACCTTCAAAATCAGTGTGATTACTGTTGGATTTTAGTGCACATAATGTTTTCATTGGGTGAACCGGTTGGATAAACTACACAAGGCGTTACTGTGTAAAATGAACAAATAGAATCAGTGGATACGTTGTGTAGTGTTTTTACAAGAGCAGATAATACGACAAGCTTCATGCTATTGAAAAGTTATTAGCAAGTTAGACAGACAAACCATGACATTTTCCTTTGAAGCCACGACCTCATGAGCTAAATTAACTTACCTTTGCGTTCTCTATAAAATAGTGAGTGGTGCTCAGAACAGTGACTCATAAAACTTGTGAATTTCTCAGCATTTTTCTTCCTGCATGTTCTGCAGATATGAGCTGGCACTCTAATAAAAACCAAAATACGACCACACTTCAGACGTAATCCAATTAGAAGGCAGCATCGCCGCCTTCCGCCATTGTTTTTAGCAAAACAAAACAAACCCACGCTGCATGCCTGCCTGTTTCTAACAGGCTGTTGTTGCATTTGTTTGATTCTTGGCAGTATTTACAGTGGAGGTTTTTTTCTGCTGCACTGTAATCTAACAGTTTAAAATTTAAAAGTACTTTAGGAAATTTCACTGTGCTTTATAATTAAATCTTTAACCATTTTATTAACCGTTTCAGCTTTAGTCTTTCTAACTTCAATTGCTCCTTGCCCTATAGTGCAAGTCCTTCTTTATTATTCTTCAAACAAAGGAAGTATATGGGATTTGTCGTTATAAAAGTGAGTGGCTTAATATTTTATCACAAACCTGAAGATTTGGTGTCTTCAGCATTAATCAAAGCTGATAGCCTTGGAAGTTAGGATTCAGGAGTAAATCCTGGGGGTAGACGCAGCAGGCAGTCCAGGGCTCTAAATATGCTCCACCCCCCTTGGGAGCAAGGAGCAAAGGAAGGCAGTGGGGTGGGGGGTGTACAAAGTCAACCCTAAGAAACAACACAGGAACCAGCAGGAGCTCCTTAAAGCCCTGTTCTGTTTGAATACCGTAGCTGACCAACGACTGAGCTAAGCTGTAGAAAAACAAGCCTTCATGAAACCTTTGCAGATTGGATTTCATCGCCTCTCTAGACTCCTGCCCCAGCAGCCACAGGTTGTCCTCCTCCCACAGTCTCCAACATCAACTAACTCCAATGATTTATGCCACTGGTCCTCTGACCCCACCTTGACTTCAAACAGAGGCAATATGAAACAGTTGGTGGACATGGTGTACAGGGAGCTGTGGAGAGAAAGTTTTCAGCTCAGAGTGTCAGGGTACAGCTACCATCTCAGGAAAACGTATGCTTTTCAGGTTCCATTTTCCAAAGGATGCAAATACATTTTAGGCTAGTCATTTTAGGCTAGTCATTTTATGTGATCATCAACTGACATTTGTAGTCCTCATATGTATAGGTTTAGTTGTTTTATGTATGTGTGTGTGTGTGTGTGTGTGTGTGTGTGTGTGTGAGAGAGAGAGAGTGTCCTGGATGGTTTTAAAAATTAAAAATTAAATTCTGTTTACATGTTAGTACATCTGTATTATGCACACTGCTTTAACTAGCAGGTCCTATTTATACTGTAGATTCAATATTCAGAAGAAAAAAATCCCAATGATGATGATCATGAATTAATAATGGAATTATAAAGAGCAAAATTTTATTTGCTTAATCCTGAATGGATTTGTGCACATTTATCCTCAATAAAAATCCAAGACACCAATGTAAAGAGTGAAATGCACAAATTGTAGCAAGTTGTGAATGATGACCACATATATGTCTATATATATATGTATATATATATATATATATATATATATGGTTGAGCTGTGACTAAGAAGAAGAATGATGATGTGATTTCTGTCACAAACTGTGTCAGAGGGTGGGGGATTATGCTGTTTATGTCTGCTCAGAATGCATTGCCTGTTCATATCTGAAAAAATGTATTGGAAGTCTATTTTTTTATATCACAGCCGTGGGCAAAATTCACAGTTAAAATTATTGGATATTACACTTGTTTCAAGTCTGTAGCTTTAACTTTCTGAAAAGTAATGGTCACTAAAATAACAAAAGGAAATGACTTTATAGATTAGCATCCAGTTTGTGTTTGAGTTATACAGATATCAATATGATATCACTTTTAAACAGATGTTCTCTGGTTTTTGAGGATGAATGTAAAACAAACGAAACAAATGAAAATTCAGATGCACTTGAGAACCAGGCTCAGTATATATTTTATAACAAGTTTACAGCATTTTATACATTGAGCCTGGTTGTGGAGTGCACCTGAATTTAGTTGCATGTTTTGCACAATAAAGAATCTTATCTTATCTTAAATTTACATAAAATCTTGTCCGTATGTTGACCTTTAGATGATATGTAAAAAATGTAATCAACTTAAGCTTTTAACTATAAAGGTTGCATCAGTTATGTCATGAAGAGTGGTGAGTTTCTTGGACACTGCAGGGATCAAATTTCATTGCTACTGCAAAACACGCATTTGACATTGCTGTCCCTTTACACACAGCTTCCTGCTTTATTATGCAAGGTTAGGTGTTACCACAGACTGGCTTGACATTCCTCCACCACATTGGGACAGACTCTAAAAGTTGACAAATCCATAAATCATTAAGGAGCTGCAAGCACTGTTTGATGAATGCTGGGTGAAGATAAATCTGCCTCTGAACATTCATTTCACCCAGTCAATCACCCCATGGGTTTATGTCATAGATGTATAAATAGAACTATTCCAGATGCATGCAGTGCATCCGGAAAGTATGAACCGCTTTGCTTTTTGCACATTTTGTTATGTTACAGGCTCATTCCAAAATGGATTAAATTCATTTTTTTTCCTCTCAAAATTCTACACAAAATACCTCATAATGTGAAACAAGTTTGCTTGGTTTTTTTTTTTTTGCAAATTTATTAAAAATAAAAAAAAAACCCAAAAATATAACATGTACATAAGTATTCACACCCTGTGATCAATACTTTGTTGAAACCCCTTATTTTTGTAAGACACTTATTTTTGGGCAGTTTCTCCCACTCTTCAATGCAGAACCTCTCAAGCTCCATCAGGTCGGATGGGGAGTGTTGGTGCATATCCATCTCTGCAGAGATGCTCAATAGGATTCAAGTCTGGGCTCTGGCTGGGCCACTCAACATTCACAGTGTTGTCCTGAAGCCACTCCTTTGTGATGTTGGCTGTATGCTTAGGGTTGTTGTCCTGTTGAAAGATAAACCTTCACCCCAATCTGAGGTCCAGTGCTCTCTGGAGCAGGTTGTCAGCAGGATGTCTCTGTACATTGCTGCAGTCATCTTTCCCTTGACCCTCACTAGTCTCCCAGTTCCTGCTGCCGCAGAACATCCCCACAGCATGATGCTACCACCACCATGCTTCACAGGAGGAATGGTATTGGCCGGGTGATGAGCAGTACCTGGTTTCCTCCAGACATGACGCTTGTCATTCATGCCAAAGAGTTCAATCTTTGTTTCATCAGACCAGAGAATTTTGTTTCTTGTGGTCTGAGAGTCCTTCAGGTGCCTTTAGGCAAACTCCAAAGGGGCTTTCATATGCAATTTACTGAGGAGTGGCTTCTGTGTGGCCACTCTGCCATACAGGCCTGATTGGTGGAGTTCTGCAGACATGGTTGTCCTTCTTGAAGGTTCTCCCCTCTCCACTGGAGCTCTGTCAGAGTGACCATTGAGTTCTTGGTCACCTCCCTGACTAAGGCCCTTCTACCCCGATCACTCAGTTTAGTTGGGCAGCCAGCTCTAGGAAGAGTCCTGGTGGTTCCAAACTTCCTCCACTTATGGATTATGGAGGCCACTGTGTTCTTTGGGACCTTTAATGCGGCAGAAATCTTTCTGTACTCTTCCCCATATCTGTGCCTTGACACAATCCTGTCTGTCTGAGGGCTTATATAGACAGGTGTGTGCCTTTCCAAATCATGCCCAATCAACTGAATTTACCACAGGTGGACTCAACTCAAATTGTAGAAACCTCTGAAGGATCATCAATGGAAACAGGAGGCACCTGAGCTCAATTTTGAGTGTCATGGCAAAGGGTGTGAATACTTATGTACATGTTACATTTTTTGTTAATAAATTTGCAAAAACAATTCAAGCAAACTTGTTTCACTTTGTCATTATGAGGTATTTTGTGCAGAATTTTGAGGGAGCCATTTTGGAATGAGACCCTAACACAACAAAATGTGGAAAAAGCAAAGCGGTGTGAATACTTTCCAGATGCACTGTAGATGCCACCTATTCAGTCCAGTGAGAACTCAGCTGGTGTATATGCACAGTGTTACCTCCTGGGTATGTGGCCCACTGGTGGTCCAACCTGTGAGTTCCTATCCAGCCAACAGATTATACATTGTCGTTATGTCACAGATTTTTAATCGCTTTTCTCAACTCAATGAACATTTTACAAATATAAAACCTCCACAGATCAAACATTCATAATATAAAGAGTCATAACTGACCTTGTTTACAGTTTGAAATGTAATGTCAACAGTTTTATAGACATCTCTTTTATAATGGTGGTCTATAGGAAGAATGTTTTAGACATGCACTGGAATTTTTGACTGCAACACCGTGATTGGCCACTGGGAAAAACTGTAATCTGGCACACAGACGCCTAGACCAGATGTGGTGATGAGGTGATCCTAAAGCACATGGAGAAAAACTGGCTAGAACACAAAAAAACAACAAATTAATAAATTGCTACAGAAATAAACTGAAATAGAATGGTCTTTATTGTGCATGTACTATGAAAAAGGAATACAATCCTTAATGTGCCAAAAGTGAATACAACTATATAAAAGAAAATAATAAAACTTTGAAATACTCTGTAAAAAGAAAATAATATAAACTATAAAATAAATAACTGAGACTGATAAAGAAAATGAAACACAAAAACAACACACACATAGATTCCACACTCTGCTTTCAGTGTCTCTAATATTGCACATAATGCATATTGCACAAAAGAGATATTATTGCATCTGTTCAAAAACAGTTCTTAGGAGCATTTAGTGCTGTTTTGGCTTTTGCATAGAAACAATTTTTAGCCTCAGGAAGTAGTACTTCTGATACTTCTAGTACTTCTGGACCCCCATAAGCCAGAAGTCAGAAAGCCTCTCCACACAGTAGTGTATTTAGGTTGAAAGCCGTTTTTTTGTCCTGGTAGTGTTGAGGAGCAGGCTGTTGTCTGTGCTCCAACAACCTCTTCACCTCATCCCGGTATGCGGACTCATCCCCCGCAGTGATGATCCCCAACCCGTCGTCAGCAAACTTGGCAGTGATGTAGCTGGAGTGGGTGGCGGTGCAGTCATGGGTGTAGAGGGTGTAGAGTTGCGCCCCACACAGCCCCGTGGGGAGCTGTTGATGAGGCCAAGAGCTGTAGACATGTGGGGGCCTACTCTTACCCTCTGGAAGTGATCTGACAGGAAGTCTTTAATGAAGAGGCAGATGGATTGTGATAGTCCAAGTTCTGCCATTTTGGCCACCAGTCTGTGGGAGAGGTTAGTATTGAATGTAGCTCCCTTACAGCTCTAGATGGGTCAGAGCTAGCTCTGTAGGCAAACTGGTGTGTGTCCAATGTGAGTGAGGGGCTTGAGATGATGTGACTCTGGACCAGTTTCTCAAAAAATTTCATCACAACAGATGTAAGTGCCATTGCACAGTAGTTGTTCAGGCTGCAGATGGTGGACTTTTTTGGCAGTAGGACTACTATGGAGGACTTCAGGCAAGGTGGAATGGTGGACTGGGATAGAGACTGGTTGAAGATCTTGGCGAAGACCCCAACCAGTTGGTTTGCACAGTCTTTCAGCATCATCATGCCATCAGGTCTTACAGCTTTCCTCAGGTTTGCCTCAGTGTGTGCCTCACTTCCTGCTCCAAAGCATGCAAAGAAGAGGTTCAGCTCATCTGCCAGTTAAGTATTGCCATCAGCAGCTGAGAAGGTGCTGGATTTGTAGCTGGTGATGGACCCACACCTGTCTTGAGTTGTTGCTGTTGAAGTGGTCTTCTATTTTCTCCTTGCATGCTTTCTTTGCCTTTCTGACACCTCTCTTCAGGTTGGCTCTAGTAGTGCTGTACTTTGCCTCATCACCAGACCTGAAAGCAGTGCTTCTGTCTCCCAAAAAGCTCTGGACCTCACTTGTCATCCAGGGCTTCTGGTTGGGATAGATCTAGATGCTCTTGTCCACAGTGACAGTGTCTGTGCATGTATTTTCTTTTGAAGCAGTCCTGCAGCTGATTACAGGCACCTTCAGGCCATGATTTAACAGTTTTCTATTGTGGTGAGAGCACTTTTCCTAACTGGTGTGTATGCTTGTATGAGCAGGGATATGTGGTCACACTGGCCCAGGTGTGGTAGTGGTTTAGTCCTGTAGCCCTGTTGGAGTTTACCTTGTCCAGCGTATTTGCTCCTCTGGTAGCACCATTGATGCGCTGATAAAATTCAGGGAGCACTGCTTTTAAATCAGCATGGTTTAAGACCCTGCTATGATGTGAAGAGCGCCAGGATTCATGCTCTGTTGACTGCTGATGGTGTCATTCAAGTGTTCGAGAGCCAAGCTAGCATTAGCATCAGGTGGGCTGTACACAGTCATATACTCCAAGTCTGGGGAGCAGTGACTGGTCACAGAGTTAGTGCACCAACTGTTGTTCACATAAACCCAGATGCATTATGTTTTTGTGTTTTTAATTTCAATTTCAATTTCAAGTTATTTATATAGCACAAAACAAAGACAATATAGACAAACATGACAGGTTGTTTTAATTGGAATTCTGAAAACTATGTATTGTATGTATTTGTTTTTTAGCATGCTTTTTCTTTCTGGTTAAGGTTAGAGGTCACTAGCATCACAAAACATGTTTTTGGCCATAACCCAAAAATCACCAGAACTCAGGAACAGAAGGAGAGATTGCAACTATATTTCACATTTCAGTCAGACTACTCATGCTATTTGCCTGAAACATGTTGGAGTTTGGCATCTAGGCTGGAGCTGGAACCTGCATGTGGATGCTGGAGTGGTGGTGGGGCTGAGATATCAGAATCAGAATGCTGTATTGATACCTGGGGGAAATTGGGTTTGTTACAGTTGCTCCAATCAAGATAAAAGGTCCTCAGGCTAAAGATTTATAATAAAAATAGACATAAGATGTAGAATAAAAAAATAAATATACAGGTATGTGTGCAGGTATAAACGGTATCGTGTAAGTATGTGGTGAATTTAAATTAATAGTGCAAAAACTGCAAAAACAACAAATACAGTGAAAATTGCAAAACCAGTCTCACAGTCTGGTGATACTCTGAGGGAGGATCTGTAAAATCTGATGGCCAACATGCAGGAATGACTTCCTGTGGCGCTCCGTGGAGCATCGTGGTGGAATCAGATGCTGAAACAGGCAGCAGTACCGATGCAGGGTGGCAGTGACATGGACACTGACACGGACATGTCAGTGTTTGTGGAAAGAGATGTTGCTGTTGAGATACCATGGTTTAATATTATTTTGTATTATTTTAGTAGTAATATAATACTTAATAATATTGTGGCAGTTGGATTTTGGTGTCCATATATATGTTGAAATTGTACCTCTTTTTCTCAAATTATGTATGAATTTAAGAGAGTTGTCATGATGCAGGTTTAAAAAGTTACTAGCCAGATGTTTGTGAGATGACAGCAATTCTACCACAAGAACAATCTTGTGGCTGTTTTTAAGGATTATGTGTACTTCCCTCGCCTTTGTATGGTTTATGCCTGAGTGAAAGTCAGTAGCCAATAAACGGTGTCTGGTCTGTGGGTTTTAACTTTTTAGCATACATGTCACATTCTTACCGCTCATGGTTTTGCATTTACCTTTTCCGCCCCGGCACCACTTCTGTACTTTATCCATGTCTAGCTGCAGCTCTAAACATGTCTCTGATATGAAGCACTTTATGCAGTAGATTCACAATGGGTCTGGGGATCAAAGAGTGGGCCACAACAGAAGAGCCAAACCGCTACCAGGAAGTGGGGTGGTGGGGAGCCAAGGCTATTTTGTTTTGTGGAACATAACAGTCTGATTTATAGAGCATGATGGGGTGGAACAGCATGCCCGAGTAATTTTTTGAATTAATTGTTTTTAGTACCAGTGACAAACCAAAGAGAAAATAAGAACCAGATCCTCACAACAATAGTTTATAATAGCTGAGACAGACAGACGTCATAGTGTGGACGCTGTTTTATATATCCCCCACTATGTCATGTCCTTACTCACGGCTTGGCCAGACAACTGATTGGTTTATTGTTTTAGGTTCACTTCCAACAACAGCACATAGTCTATTTTTGTACTTACAGCCAACATTCTTCAAGTCACACATGGGTTTTCAGTCACATTTCCACCAATTAAATATAAACTCGGGATAAGTTCAGTTAAGTTAATATCTTTAATGAAGAGTAATACTGTACTCCCCCAGGTAATTGTTGAGAACAGGGAACACATGACATTGATACAATGACAAATGAAATTCCACTAAAGGACTATTGTCTCGTTTGTTTTTGAGCTTTTAACAGTATCACACAGCTACTGTGTGGTTTAATACATTCAGAAGCTCAGAGTCTCTGGTGTCAAAGACACTTATCACTAAGCAATACTCCATCCAGCTATGACAGACAAGAAAGTTGATATTAAACAATATCATATTATACACTATATAGACATATATAAGTGCTGGGACACCTTATATGACATTGCAAGAGCTTCCACTCTTCTGGCTTTCTGGCTGAAGGCTTTCCACAAGATTTTGGAGTGTTTCTGTGGGAATCTTTGTCCATACATGCAGTAGAGCAATAGTGAGGTCAGGCACTAATGTTGGACGAAAAGGCCTGGTTTGCATTCTCCGTTTCGGTTCATCCTTGAAGGTGTTTGATGGGGTTTAGTGCAGGGCTCTGTGCAGGCCAGTCAACCAAACTCATCCAACCATGTCTTTATGGGCTTTGTGCACTGGGGCACAGTCATGCTGGAATAGAAAAGGACCTTCCCCAAACTGTTGCCTCAAAGTTGGAAGCATAGCATTGTCCAAATGTAGCAGTGAGATAATTAAATCAAACCAAGTATATCTGGCTAGGCCTACTGTTACCATGCTACGATCCAGGAAGGCCACTTAGCAATAGACCCACAAGACTGGATGTTTGTAATACAGATGTTTATAACACTATGAGACAAGATTTATAATCTGTAAATTTCTCACTGTGTCAATCAGTTTATCGTATATAGCCTCAATCACTAGGTAACTGTAGATGTACAACATTCATGTTAGAAAGTAATCGAAGAGGACTGTGCACTTGTACATATTTGTCTGGCTATCTCCTTGCCAGATGGTGTCACGCTGCACTGTTGTGGAACTTGCCATGTTAAACTTTTTTGCTTGCCAACCCTGCATGTTTTTGGTTGGGCAAGCTGCACCAGCCCTGTCTGCTTTGTATGTCTGCCTGTGTTACTTCAACTCGAGCTCTATGGGGTTTCAATAGTTCACCTGTCTGAAAGTCACATACATCAACCACGATGTACTTGTGTACTTTTGTAAAGGCAGAAAAACTTGAACATACCATCGCACATCTTAATTTCCCTTCTTTCTGTGACCCTGGTCACACTAGCGACACAGTGAAATTAAGTCGTGCTTAATGACTCGTCTCCATTTAGACAGACGGTGACATTTTGGTGTATCTGAATGATTCAAACAGATTACACACCAGTGTATATATTTACCACATGGATACATAATTCACTAATGTAATTTACTTACTCCTGTGCAAGTGTGGGTGATCAAGACTCAACTGAATCTAACTTATGTATCACCTTTATACAAACATGCAGCCCAAAGTATTGTGAGTGAGTTATTTCATGTAATTCATTGTAATTCTCTGATTTGTCAGTGTACCAGATGTTTGAACTGCACAGGTCATAAACTCATTAAGTAGATGTGTGTCATGTCTGACAGGGGTATTATTTCTTGCAGATTGCACTCTGCATTGTGCATTGGTTGTGCTTAGTTTCATTAATGGAAAGCTAGATACAATGAAGAAAACTGCAAGAAAACTGAGTTTGACCAGAAGGTCCCCACGCAGTTTCTGAGGTGGATATCAATATCAAGAAATTCAAAATATCCAAACGTATTATACCATTCAGTCATTTTTTTTACATAATTATTTTTGATGGGAGCAAATTTTGTAAAGGAGACACTGTTTCTAAACTTAAGCACACCTTTGTTATTTCTGTTCTGCCATATATGATACAATAATAATAAGAACAAAGAAAGAAACTAATGATGATACAGATAAGATAAGAAAGAACCAGTGTGTTTTATCATGGCATATGATTTCAGAAATGATGTACATTGCTACTGGTTTTTAACAGCAAATTTGCATGTAAGCTAACAGATCAGTTAGGCAAATTTATTGGCTTCGCTTTTGGCAGAACAAGTTTTTATGTTGAAAACTGCAGGAAGTCACATTATAGACACCACTGACCTTTATCATAATACACATTTTTGCAAACTAACCAGATGCAGTCTAGGCATATGCTAGGTTGGACCTAGTCTTGTTTTATTTATTTCACTTTGGACTATTTTAAGTATCTATATATGTTCTTTTATGTTGTTTTCTGTAGTTTTATTCCACTCAGTCACAACAGAATGCTGAGGTAGAAAACCACAAACCACATATATATTAAATGTACCATTTTCCATACTTAAACACAACACAATAATGCATCCACGGTCATAGACTGTTAAAGTCATTTTTATTAAAAAAATATTTAGAAAGGTAAAATGATATTTCAACGGTATTTCACTTTGTATCCCCACAATTCTCTTCAAGTTAATGCGTCTGATTGTCTGACTGCTCATCTTCGTTGTTCAGTCCATTCAGTCAGCAATAAAAACATTGTATGGACAAATACACAAATAATCAGGAGTATTCTGGCCAAACGTTTGCTACCAGAAACGTTGGTGACTGCGCCCTTTTTTTCTTGATTTCTTTTAAAATTCCAACCTCTCTCATAGTATTAGCTCAGAGCACAGCAGGCCTTTGCTCTGACAGATGTTTTCCAGTCTGTGTTTGGTTGTCTCTCTCTCTCTCTCTCTCCCTCTCCCTCTCTCCCTCTCCCTCTCTCCCTCTCTCTCTCTCTCCCTCTCTCCCTCTCCCCTGCCTCTGCTTTCCCCTTTTCTCCTGTTTAATCATTTTATCAGCGCTTCGGGCCTCTCCTGAGAATCTGGCTGGCATTTAGCAGGCTGAGACGACTCAAGACCCCAAGGGCACATCCAAAACCTGCATGCTCCAAGAAGTCCTCATTATTAGCTTCCTTCTCTCAGAGGAGATCTCAGTCATTCACACACAGCACAAGGCACACAGCAACACATACACACACTCCTTCGCTCTGTTTTCACGATTCTCTCTCTCTTTCTGTTTCACTCTGTTGTTTGCTTTTCTGCTCTGTGCTTTTTCATAAGCTCTTTTCTCTTCACTTTCTCCTGTGTTGAGCGTCTGGTTCTCCCTATACAAAGACAATGATGATGTGTGTGTGTGTGTTGTCAGAAAGCGTCACCACCACCAGGGTAACAGTAATCACTTCAGTTGTAGTCCTTGCCTAATTACAAACAGATTTCCATAACATTACATACATACATTATGTATGCTTCTGGGATCTCTGTCACTCTGTAACTCCTCTCTCTGGCCATTACTGTAAGGGTCTGTGACACCAGCCTGACTAACTGACATGGTGAATTTTAATATGTCATCTGCTCAGAGCTATCAAGAATATTTTGATGAAGTACAGCAACAATTATGGCAAATGTCTCCCAAATACTAAAAATTCCCAATATAATTAATTGATAATTACAAACCCATTTGTATATATTTCTGAGGGGGTACACCCTGGACTGGTCGCCAGTCAATCGCAGGGCCAACACACAAAGACAGACAACCACTCACATTATTATTATTATTCCTGAATCAGCTCATGTAAATCAGAGCACTGGCAGCCATTTAACTTCAACAAATGACAGAAGAAGAAACGAACAAGAGAACTGATGCTGCACTGAGGTGACTCACTGGTCACTACAGGAGTCACATTACAAACTGTTAACCAGCACACATTCATCAGCATGACTTGGACTTGTACAGAGCTGGCTGTCTTAGTGTTTGACACTTGAGCAGGATATTGTTTGTCAGTATATCTAATGAGTATTGTTCTTACAGTACACTCGTAGCTGTCATTTACCTCCTCCCCTATTCCACAACAAGATCAAAAACATCTGTTCTGATTTTGGTTTTTTTTTATGATCTTTACATTTTTACTTGAAAAATGTCTGTAACAATCCATTCTTACATGTGAATCAACTCATGGAACCAGTTTGGTAGATTTATAAAGAGGGATTTTTAGTTCTGCAGGAGCTACAGTGTAACCACAGAGTCTATTACCTGTAGCCACTGTTACTGATGAGCCAAGTTAATTTTATTTATTTATTTTTTTTATGAAACATATATCTATCTATCAATTTCTCAACCTGGATGTGCTGGATCCAGGTACTGGATGAAAAACCGCATCCAGCTACCAAAGTAAAAAATTTCAAATTCTACTAGTGGCCTTCCCCCTCCCTTTCTGACATACTTTGATTTGGTAAACATATCCATGCTGTGTTCAGTTTACTGAAAGTATTTCCGATACTAACAGTTACCACCTCCTGCCATTTGGTGCCACTGAAATCCAGAGTTGCCATGTGCAGCTTTATGGGGATAATTCCAAACTATTCAAATATACATCACAAACAAAGGCATCTTTGTTTATCAATGCTTCATCTTTTTTTGAGAATCTGGAGACACTGAGCTCACCACTGATCATCAACAATCATTGGTGTATCATTTGACACTTTACAGACAGGACAAAGATAACACGCTTACCGCAAAGCGACAGCGACATGCTGTGATGTTGTATCTCTGCTTCTCCTGCAGCTGATTCAATCATTCATCCACTTCCACAGCAGTTGCGGTGGTTTGACGGACACATAAAAACAGGAATCTAAAAGAGTAGCCGTTTCCTGGGAGACTGTATGTGCTCAATTCTTGCACCCATCTACTTTCTAAAAACAACACCTCCACCTGCCTGAATGTGGCTTCTTAGCTGCATAACTGCCATCTCTGGCTGGATTAAATATATCTTTGTGACTGACAGCCTGTCAGGAATTTTTAAGTTGGCTAAATCTGAGCACATTTTAGCCATAACTCAAGTTTTTCTAATCTTAACCTGGGTTCACCTCCCCCTCACAATGAGCAGCCGTTTAATAAAGATCTCAACAACAAGAAACTCCACAAGTCTTAGTTCCACACAACATCCTCATCTTGTCTGCATTTTTTTTTATTGGGCTTGAACATGATAATCTCTTGTAAGGCAGCACATTTTCCTCTCCTCTTAAGAGTTAGGGGGTAAGGGTTAGGTTAAGGTAAGAGTTAGGACTAGGCAAGTTATGTTTATTGTTATGGTATTTTAGATAGATAGATAGATAAACAGATACTTTATTGATCTTGAGGGAAATTCAAGATACCTTTTTATGATACCTTTGTCATTATTGAAGAGTTTGTTTCTCTTTTCTTGCCATTTATTTCATGTCAGTGTCTGCTGCACTGGAAAATAGGCTACTATAGGCTGCCTATTTAATAATATAATACAGTAGCCATGCAGAAGCCATTACCCAATTAAGCAATTATAGTTTGTATTAGCATTTATAGAGATCATCTGATCTGATAAGGTTGAACCAGCATGGACGTCTTCAGACCAAGCCTACTGGGCACGCACAGCACCTGCAGGAGAAAGAATGCAGATGATTGTTTCAGACAAGCATTGCTGTTTATGGGAATGCAGAGTCCCATAACTACTTTTGAAATACCATATTAATCCATGAATTCATTTATTTCTCATTCACTCAGCCACTCACGTGTTTTGATAGCTTATAGATCTGACATATAAAAACATTCATTCTCATAGACAAGACAGTAGGTGATGCAAGTTTTCATCTTTGCTGAAGATAATAGGCCGTACTGTAGGTGTGTGTTTGTGTGTGCATGTGTGTGTCATTGTATCTCATCCATAACATTTATTGTAAACTTCTCTGCAGTGTTCTGTGTCTTATAAGCCTTTAAACTAATTGATTTATTATTACTCAAACTATATTCTACAACAGTGCCTTTTTTTTCCCTTTTTTTTTTTGCAATTTAGCGCATTTTCTGTGCAACTCACTACATCTAACTGCACACATTGCAGTTAAATGACAAAAATGGGACAATGGGAACAATGTGGGAGTATAAACTATAGCAGTAGTTTATGAGGCTCAGAGCCTGAGAGCAAAACTTGTAGCAGTGATGGAAACACTATGAAGAGCCTCTCCTTTCTCTCTCTGTTTTCGTTATATATTCATTCACAATATTCATCATACTGTTAATGTTTATATGTATATGTATGTTCACTATGAGTGTATGTAAGCGTTAAAGTGTTTTTGACGGGGACAGGGATATCACTGCAACATGGTGAACACCAAATTAGAAAAATATACATTTCTAATCCCCTGACAGTTCTACCATTTAAATAAACCGTTCATTTTTTCCCTCCACTCTATGCTGTACTTCAAAATGACAGGTGAAAGACTGAAAGATTGACTTGATGACATGCATCACAGAAAGTTATAAATAAGACTTACATGAGTTCATTGTATAAGTAGTAAACTCTTTAAGCAAACCACTTCTCCAAACATTATTGTTTGACAAAAAAATGTCAATTTAATATAAATATATATACTAAAACTTGATGTCTGAAAATTGAAATACATGCAAAGTTCTGACATTAAATTCATTCATTAAAATCAAATTTTATTTTCTATTTCTGAGATGAATTCAAAACTTGGACATTTGGTTTGTAGAATCATGTTAGAATTGACTGCAAGCCAACCACCAGACTCAATTCTTGGTTTGCGGATATTTCATTGCATTTTTTTGCAAGCCAGAGTTTATGTTAAAGCGTTTGATATATTGAAACTTTATGTTTCTTTTCATTTCAGTTTTTCATTTTAAGTGATCCTGTGTTTAAGGTCAATACCATTTTGCCATCAAAAGCCTGGTATTGTCACCACAAACAGCTGGAAAGTCTCCTGGGGTGTTGTTCAAAACATCTGCTTTTGGTGCTATAAAGACAGCAACAAAATGTCCAAACTGTTTCTGAAATGACCCAGTGGTCTTGAACAGTGATCTCTTGTTTGGCTGCCTTCACGTCTTACCTCCTTGCAAAGAAGTAAGCATATGTAATCTATGACTAGTATTAAAGTGTTGATATGATGCGATGAAACATGAAAAACTAACAAATCCATGGTTTGTAGGAACATACAGCATCGATATTTTATTGTGGTGACCAGGCTGCAGAACAAACAAACATCAACAGCGTCTGTAGATGGAGGTCATAGCCTCCCTGTATGCCACACTCACAGCCGGGTGTCAGCGATCTGTCCAGGGTGACGATTGCCAGCAGTGATGAATTCTTCCTCATACAAAGGTCTGGGCTGGGGGGGGTCCTCTGGGAAATAAAGTGCAATATAGAAGAATCTAGAATGAAGAATCAGCTTTATTGGCCATATATGTATTTTTACATATTTTACATAATTCATCTTCTGCATTTAACCCATCCTTGGTTGAACACACATACGACACCCAGCAAATTACATGCAGTGAAGGGGGGGCAGGCATCTCATTAATCACTCCACCACACCCAAATTTTTCCCTCCGATCCTTCGATCACAAGCCGCTTCTCCACCCTCTAGGCCACGGCAGAACCTTATATATGACAAATGCAAGATGACAATTTGAAGATCTGGCAAAATTGAGGAACTATTAACTTTAAATGAATTCATTTATCTGCGCTCTCATTAAATACACTGAAATGTTCAAAACCTGACAGTAATTTGCAACAGACATAGTAAATATACTTTAAACTTTTGCTATCAAAAGGGTTTCATGTCAGGATAACCTCTTCATAAACACATAATTACATGTCACGACAGAAAGCCCATCACTTCTGTTCTTCTTCTACTTCTGTTCTTCTTCTATCACACAAAATTTGGCAGCAGGATAGACAGTGGTTTAGTTCAACAAGCCACCACCCTTTGAACATCACACACAAAACAAACTGGATATTGTCAGGCTTTTAGCATCTAATTATCAAGAATGCTTTAGTGAAATAACAAGAAAGTAACGGCAGATGTAAGCCTATGTATTTCACCAAAGAACAAATAAGGGAAAAAAAAGCCTCTTGTGGCCATTTGAGTATATATTTTTCTTGAGTTTGCCAGGAGTATTTGAATGCACCATGAAGTCACTGTTGGTGCCACAGATCACACACATCAATAGAACTAGATATCTGATGTAAAGATGGAGCCTATCCAGTCCATTGAGAACTGTCATAAAACGCTTTCTAGCTTTTGGGTTTACTGTCTGGTTATGCCTCCCACTGAATATGCGTATTAGTGTTTCTCCTCTTGGCCGCCTGTGAATTTCCACTTTGTTCACAGACTTTTACATTGTGGTGACAACACATTTTTAAAACCTCCACTGATCAAAAATTCATAATAGAAAGAGACACAGTTGACCTTGTTTGCAGTTTCATGTGTCCTGTTGTCAACAGTTTTACAGACATGTCTTTTGGTGGTCTGTGGGAAAAATGCTTTTTGGGCCACAGGGGTCGTTGGCACTGCAATTCTGCAGGTGGCCACTGGGCAAAATTGGAAGCAAGCCTGAGTGTGTAGGACCTGTCTGAGGCCTGTGTGTGGCTCAGATTAGCACCTGGATGTAGTGATCCCAAATGTCCATCACATAATTTACTTTGGCTAGTTTTCATTTCGTGTAAGTATAGAATATTTCTATATCTTATTTACTGAACAATTTTGTAAATTTGGCTTAAGGACATTATATGGCACAAGCTAAATTAGACCCTGAACCTACAAAGATAAATGCAGGTTCCATAAGTAAAACTATATACTTTGTGTTACAGTAATCACAAGCCCAGAGGACAAATGCGATAATAAATAGAGAATAAGTGGAGAGTTTAATTTATTTAAGATGCGTGTTTGTATTGTTTATTAATGCAGTCATGTAAAATAAAAATAATCTTTGGTCCAGTTATAAATATAAATCCTTCAGCATCTGACTCCACAGACTGTTACATTAAAGTTATACAGAGACTTAAAAATGTCAGACTGTAATATATCACTACAATCTGACACTAGTCAATGCTGTTAATGCCACTCACTTTTTTCTTTTTTTTGTTTTTAAACCATTTATCAGTTCTGTGGACATGATAAGAAAAAAACATAAAAGCAGCCAGAAGCAATTTTTGATACTGGACACTAACTGACAGGTTTTCCAGACAGCCATTTGTGGAATTGTCTGTGCAGGAACAAGAAAAGTACCCTGTGTGCTCTCTTTCAACTTCTTGCATGCCTGGGCAATTAGCACAGTGGTTACCGTGTGCAGGTTTGATGTCATATGGATGCTAATGCAGCTGGGTGAGTAACAGTAGATGAGAGAGCCAGCCTGAAAAACAGGCCTGAAGGATGATGAGTCAATGCTGAGTGACTTCTTTTAAATCCAACACAGTCTTGAAGGGAAAATTTGACACATTTTATGTTCAGTTAACATTCATAAAGCAGGCATTGAAGCAATAAATTCTTCAGTGCCTGCTGTATTGACTGAGAAAGCTCTTAATGTCATGCCTTGTGTTTAAGTTATGCTTTGTCTTTTGGTTTTTAGTCCATGTGTCATGTTTCATGTGTGTCTTGTCATGTGTTTCCATGTATTGTGTTTCCATGGTTCTAAGTTTTTGTCATGTCCTGTTTTATTTTGAAAGCGTCACTTCCCCTGTGTGTTGCTTTCTCCTCCCCTTATGTGTTTCACCTGTGTCTCAGAGTGTCTTAGAGCTCTTTGATTTAAATAAAAGAATATTATTTTGGACCTCCGCCTGCCTGCCCTTTCTGACTCTGCATCGGGGTTCAGCTCTCTGCGACGCCGCTCCTTTTTGACACTTATCCTGAAAATGAGAGAGAAAGGAAAAATCTGCTCTTCTTCAGTGATGTAGTTCAAGAACTAAAGGCTATTTTGGTTGACTTTTTAGTGTTCTCTGGTAGACAGGGATTGTGCTGCCCCTGAAAATAAAACTTAATCTCCTTGCTTGCAAAGTGACTGTGTTTCCAACAGCAAAAAATAGTACGCAAAGTGTTAGAGCAGCAGACGTTATGGACAAGGATACATTTTATTTTTACATCATATTTTTACATTGATATTTAGCCCCATTTAGTTGGGTATAAGCCAGAAGAAATGCTGTGTGTGCACTACAGCTGGAGCCATGCAAAAGGATATGGTCAGTATGGACCAATTATGCCAACTGCTGTGTTGTTGGCTGCATGAACCAACACAAAACTCATTCGATGGAAATGTGTCAGGCATGTCCCCAGAACAACTAGAACACTGGAATACGTTTGTGCATTTTACTCTGCATTATCAACAAGGCCTGTTAACAGCAAGATCAAGGACGGATCTTAAAAATTGAAATTGGAGGCTACATATGGGGCTTTGGTCTGCAACCACGCTTCTGGTTGCAAGTAACGCAGATCAAGAAAGTGAAAATATTCTGAACATTTGTGTAAAATGAATGCTATTAAATGCTGTTATCAAATTAAAGAGTTTGGTCTAGACCCGCTCTAATTGGAAAGTGTCATGAGGCAACTGTTGTTGTGATTTGGTGCTATAAATAAATAAATAATAAAATAATAAATAAATTGAATTGGATTGAATTGGAAATTAAAGGAGCGAGTTCTAAGGTAGGTAGGTAATTCTAAGGTAGCTTCAAAATTATAAGGGGCAGCATATCACCAGACTATCTGACTATGGTATGGCTATGATCCCTGGATGCAGAGAGAAGCAGCTACCAGCAAATCAGAAATAAAATTCTTACATTTACACTTACAGTGCTGTTTTTTTTACCCCCAAATATAGAGATCTTTATGAACTGAAGAAAGGCCTATGATGAATTAATGTAGGTGTGCTGGTGCTGGCACTGTGCTGGTCAAACTGAACATTGGCTTATCACCACCTTTCAGTTTGCAGCTGGGCATCAGTCATCTGCGCGTGTGTCTATTATTCTCTCACACGCAAAAGGCCAGTGATTGTTGATACACTCAGCGAAAAATTGTGTTTCAACACTGATGATAGGGTTCTTGTACCTGTATACCATCGCTGCTATAAATCACTGTTAAAACAGCCTTGCACAAGACACCTAAGACTTCACTGAAAACTGCCACAAGTGGAAACTACAAGGGCACTCTGCCAAGACCAATATTTCACTCTTCTACATGCAAATCTGCAACCTACTGCCACCATCTAAACCTGGATATATTTAAACAGCATTAGAGTTGCTTGTGTGTAGGGTGTGAGGTTGGACTGTAGGCTAAAATTGTGTAAGAGTGAGCAGTTTATATTGCTGGTCTTGGATTTATAAAGAGCTGCAGGTCTATGTGTCTGTTTAAGGTGTACATCATCTGAATGCACAATACATCCATCCATTTTCTTTACTGCTTATCAGTGCAGCCTATCCCAGCTGACAATATGGTGAGAGGTGTAAACCCTGGACTGATTACCGGTCAATTTCGGGGCCAACACACAAAGACAGACAATCACACATGCTCACACATTCACACTTAAAAGCAATGTAGAGTTACCAGTTTACCCAATGTGCATGTTTTTTGGACAGTGGGAGGAAGCTGGAGTACCCAGAGAAAACCCATGCAGGCACAGGGAGAACTTGCATACTCTAACTACTGCACCACTGTGCCACCCATTGGTAAAGTTGCTCCATTCAGTTCAATTAATTTATATAGTGCCAAATGCCCACAAATGTTCTCTTTAATTTAGTCTTTAAGATAGAGACATTATCCAACATTCCCCCATTAGTATGTACTTGGTGACAGTGGTGAAGAATTGCCTTTTAGAAGGCAAGAACCTTGGAGCAGGCCCTGGATCTAGGTGGATAGCCATCTGCCTTGAAAAACTACACACAAAGTACAATGCCAAGTGTTGGATGGAGTTATATAAAGCATCCTGCTGCTGGACTCTGTAGCAGGGTTCATGTTCTGTGGACTGACAAATCATGATCTCTGTTTGGCAGTCTGGGTCTGGCGAATGCCAGGAGAACGTTATGTGTCTGAAAGCATTGTGCCAACTTTGTCATA
This sequence comes from Scatophagus argus, assembly GCF_020382885.2. NCBI lineage: Eukaryota > Metazoa > Chordata > Actinopteri > Scatophagidae > Scatophagus > Scatophagus argus. The sequence continues at coordinate 19,368,211 of NC_058512.1, read as the reverse complement.
GGTGGACCACTTTTTCTCTGTGCAGGTTAGAATGTGATTTGCATATGCTATAACACATTATTTACCATTTTGAGCCTATCCACTTGCCCATGGTAGAGAAAAAATGAGATCCAGAATTTGCATCCAAACTGTCACCAACTCTCTGAAGAGGATGTGCACCAGTGTGGAATTGACACAAAAAGTGTATGTACTATCTTTCTTTTTACCATGACCACTGAGCTGCCCCAGGGACTTGTACTGTCCTCAGTCAAATCCTGTGCCTTAAGTTCCTCCACCTGACAGCAGATCTCTTGTGAGATGGGAGTATCACAATTGGTTGATGTCTTGTGGGTGACCAGGTGTGTTCTCCCAGAGTCATGTGCGTGCTGACTGAACACATTTGAAAATGAGCTCCAGGTGTCTTTCAGTTTGGTTTGTGGTGCACTTGGAACATCAGGTACTACAGATGAGGTGGACAACACAGGCATCTGAATGATAACATTACAGAGATAATCTTCTATCACAGTGCAATCATCTTTGTCACTGTCAAATTAAACATGAAAAGTCCCTATCTGAGTACCACGATGAAACATGACATCCTCACTTGAAGGACTAGCAACTTTTACATTGATGATGGAACCTTGGTTAGCTTTTGTTCCAGTCTATGCAAACCTGGGAGCGGACTGATCAGTGATGTGCAGCTCAAACACATGCATAACTGCGAGGTGTCAGACCTTTAAGTGGCACATCAAGTTTAGCTGTAATGGCCATCTCTGACATGGGTGGAACTACTTTGGAATCCAGTATGAGAGTCAGGTCAGTCAGGTGTTCACAATGATGGCATTAACAACTAGTAAGTCCCACCCTAAAATCAGTGGTTTTGTACTATTTCTGATAACTTGAAGTGCATGTGTCGTTGGTTTGTGAGCAATACTTAAACTGAGATTGAGCCAGTTGACCAAGAGGGTCACCTGTGACTCCAGCATGAGGAACAAACTGCTCTCCTATGGGCTTTTTGTGAAGAACAGCTGTAGACATCCTAAAATCTTCACTTACAACTGAAATGTTGGCCCTAGTATCAACAAAAGGATGATCAACAGAGTCCTCAGTCACAACTCTAACATATCTTTTACCCTTAGACCAGCAGTCTCTGGTAGAGTCTTTGGGCGAAGCATTAATGTCTTTATGGGCCTGGGTTGAATTATCAGTTGATGTTGGCCCTCATTGTCAAGTACCTGTAGTTTACATTGTTGGAACTGGAGCGCTATCTATCCCTGTGGTGCTAAGGAGAGTGTCCATGCTGTGGGTACTCTCTGGCTGATGGACTGTTGCTATGGGTGTGGTGCTCAGTTGATCCAGAATGAGGGTAGGAATCCCCTCTGTCATCTCTTTCAGACCTTGAAGGTCTGTAGAAGCCGTCATGAGATGAGTGTCAGGCAAAGGAAGAGTCTCTATAGGTGTTCCTGTCTGATGAATACCGATGACTGCAGCCTCTGACTCTATCGGGGTTGGGGCCCCACTGATGCTTTCTGTAGTGTGATGAGTTGTGTGTCTGGTCGTTGGCATTGCTGTAAGTTTCCAACCTTTTCTGACAGGAGCTTCAGTGTTTCCTGCATTTTTCTGAGATCATCTGAGGTGGCTGAGGGAACACTGAGAGAAGTGGAGGATGTAGAAAAACAGCTGGGTGTCATAGCAGGGACAGCAGGTGAGAGAGATGCTTGTGGATAACACTGTAGAGTATTTGGAGGTGAAGACAAAGTTTCAAACTGTAGTGCCAACTGAAGAGCAGAATCCAGTTTTGTTTTTACTCATTGTTCATGACAACACAGCTGAAGATATGGCTCAAGTCCAGCAATGAAGGGTCGGAATTTTTCTCCACCTTTAGCATTTTGTCTGTATGTGGGAAAAGCTTCCTTGACCAGCCTGCATATTTCAGCGGCAAACACAGGGAGGGCCTCACCTGGCAGACAGGTGTGTGCATTTTTGAGAATGTTTACAGCTATAAAGCTAGATAGCTAGATAACTAAGGAGAAAAAAATGCATCCTTTCATTTGTATCTTGTTTAAACAACTTCACCACTTCAAAGTGATATTAAATGTCAAATAAGGTGCTGTTAAAAATGAGCCTGACAGCAGTTTATGTTTTTGTTACAGTCAACACATAACATGAAAGGACCTGGAGTGATTTTTTTTTTTTGAAGTGAAGTTTTTCTGCTTACTAGAGGTGATTTCTGCCTTTTTGAAGAGCTGATGCACTTAACGGGAGATGGAGACACCTTTGCTGAATAAATTCAAACATTAACTCACGTGACTGATTAGCTATTTCTGCTCTGAGAGAAGAAGCAGCGGTGTGTGCTGTCAGCATCTTCCCTTATGTTATCATAAGATTCATATTCTTTCATTTATTTCCACTTTTCCTTGTATATGGCTTACATGTGCTTTTGTTCCCAGTTTGTAATGTCTACTTCTGGTTCACTTCAAATTTCCTTGACAATTAGATGGAAAAATATCTAAAGTGTGTGTTCATGGAAATGAAAGAATTTGTCACCAAATGTGTCATAAGTGAAACTTTAGGGTTCAGTGTTTAATGCTTTTTGGACCACAATAGAACTCTGTGACACAGATGAGTAAGAAATACTTACCTTACTGAGATTTGTTGACAGTAAGAAAAATGAAGAATATCACCAGATGAATTATTTAAACTTAATTTGAATTTTCCTAGACATGTACTTCTGTGCCAACACTTTGTATTTGTGCCTGCAGCATTTTCATTATGCATATAATATGAGTGTATTTGTTGTGAACATCCTATGTCAAGTTAATCATGCTGTATATTTATGTCTGTCCCAGAACAAATAGAGAAAAATATCTCATTGATTTCTATGAGTGACAGATAAAAAAGGGACTGTGGTTGATCAGTAGGATCATGTTTGTTCTCAGAGTGATCTGTGTCTTAGTAAACAGTTTTAATTGGCTTTGGTGTGCACTCTGGGGCCTCCTGGTCACCTGAGGTGGTTAGCACTGTCGCCTCATAGCAAGAGGGTTCCAGGTTCGAATCCCGGTCTGGGCCCTTCTATGTGGAGTTTGCATGTTCTCCCTGTGCCTGTGTGGGTTTTCTCCGGGTTCTCCGGCTTCCTCCCACAATACCAAAAACATGCACATTAGGTTAATTGGCTACTCTACATTGCCCCTAGGTGTGAGTGTGAGAGTGTGTGGTTGTCTGTCTTTGTGTGTCAGCCCTGTGATTGACTGGCGACCAGTCCAGGGTGTACCCCGCCTCTCTTAGTGCTTCTGCATATCAAGACATTTTGGTCAATGTTATGCTTCCATAACGGTCCATAAAGACATGATTGGATGAATTTGGTGTGGAATAACTTGACTGGTCACAGAGAGCCCTGACCTCAACCCCATCAAACACTGTTGGGATGAACTGGAACTGAGATTGCAATCCAGGCCCTTTAATCCAACATCAGTACCTGATCTCACAAATGCTCTACTGCATGACGGGGCAAAAATTCCCAAAGAAATTTTTCAAAATATTATGGAAAGCCTTCTCAGAAGAGTTGAGCTGTTACTGCTGCAAAACTGTCATGTCATTAAAGTCCCTGTTAGTAACAGAAGTTTGAAATGTAGACAGATATGCAGTCTGTCCCCAAACAGCTCTCAGTTTTTCTTTCACTGTAGTATAATCAGATTTTGTTGCCTCAGTTAAGCTATCCCTGTAACTAAAGACAGCACCACCCAGGCGTGTGGGCTGCAACTTAGCAAAGTTGTTTTCATTATAATGTGGAGCAGCCTCTACAGCCACTAGAAGTCCTCGTTACCATCTTCCATGAGAATGTGAGGAAAATCTCTCTTAAAATACTGTGACATAACTTACAGTGCATCTTCTGTGGACTATTCATCTGTACTCACTTCTTTGTCTTTGTGCTTCTGCAAAACCAGAATTAACCAATTCACTCACATACACTCTCATTAAATCTTATTCAAAGTTATTTCAATTTCATTTTCAGTTTATTTATATAGCACCTTATACAATCAAAATTGTCTCTAGATGCTTTACAGAGACCCAGAGCCTGAACCCCAGAGCAAGCAGACAGTGGAAAGGAAAAACTCCCTTTTAACAGGAAGAAACCTTGAGCAGGACCCGGCTCACAAGGGAGAACCATCCTGCTGATAGTCAGCTGAGTGAAGGAGGGAAGAAGAGGTAGACAGGACAGAGAGGATGAAAGAGAGAGAGACATACAGTACATGCAATAAACATCATAAATTACTGCATTATATTTTTTTTCCTTTGTTGCACAACTCCATGTCCCCAGTTTCACATAATAATTTTTACTTATCATCTTTTTCTGCAGCTTTAAACTGCATCTCTTCATCAGCGGGGGAGTTTGCTCATTTTAAGCAAGCTGAAATAAAAGCTACCGCATGTATACTGTATAATTCTTTGGCCTGTAGACTTCTAACCTTGGTTGGAGTAACTGTAACAAACAGAATTTCCTCCAGGGATCAATAAAGAATTTCTGATTCTGATGACTGCTTCATAGCCCATACTATTGGCATTTATTACCACCTCTATGAAATGCAACAGTTTCAAAACTGTTAATGGGCATGTATGGAGATTTTAATTTTGCTTTTCTTTCTCCTAGTCCTTTGGAGAGCTGACAACCTTGACTGGTCAGCAGGAGCAGATAATCTAGTGACAAGCGAAAGACATACGTATACCACATTAGTATTCAGTTCAGCTATTTTTAGATATAGTCTTAGTTCTACTGATTTCCTTGTCAATAAAAACACTGGAGATTATAGTCTTACATCATTCAAAGAAAACATATTAGTATACGTCTGTAAGACCTTAGTTAGTGTGTTATTAAATTATCAATGTTTTGGTGATATTAAATGGGAATCAGGGTAATTGTGTTTTAATACAATTTAAGAACAATCACTTTATTGACAGTATATATATTTTTACATACACACACTGAATTTGTCTTCTGCATTTAACCCATCCTTAGTTGAACACACATGCAAGATGGCGACATGAATCCAAGATGGCGGCATGTCTAGTAGTCTCTGAGTGTCTCTCTTAGTGTCTCTCTGAATTAACTCGTTTTTAATGGAATTTACTGAACTCACAAAGTGGCACTCTGTTTCTACTGAAACCACTCCAGAAATGCCTTGCTCAAGGGCACATCAACCAGCACTAATCACTCCACCACACCCAAATCTTTCCTGCTCGTCCGGTCGGGGAATCGAACCAGTGACCCTTCGATCACAAGCCGCTTCTCCAACCTCTAGGCTGCCCCCTTGGGTCTTGTTTATGTAATTTAGTTCATCATTTCTGACATCATACTGTACTCTGGGTACATGGTGACTGACTATAAAAGAAAGTTGAGCAGATCAAGCAACACAAGCAGCAAGCACAAGTTTCCATGTGCAAAACTTCACTTGCTTGGTACACCTGCATATTCCTGCTTCATAAAGAAACTAAGATGGAGAAAGAGATTGCACATGAAGAATAGCACATATAATTGTCAATCACCCGAGGCTCTTGGTTTATCACCTCCACCACAGCATGCATACACACAAACACACATACAGAGAAGGGGCTAAATAAAATCCCCCAGATAGAGATAAACATAAATATCAGAGTATCAGATTTGCTGCATGTTGAAACAGGATCCACAGAGCTTTTCTTCTTTGAGGCTCCTCTTTCCTGTGGTTTGCTTCAAGGATGTTTTTTTCTACTTTGTGGTGCAATGTCTAGACAGTACTTTGGGTTTCAGTTAGTACACACACACACACACACACACACACACTATGATGGCCCACCCGTCTGGCTTCCTGCACTGTTTCTTCCTGATGAAGTCTGGGTGGCACAGCTGAATGTTCAGCTCAGTTTCTACAGACCACTTAACTAAGAATTTAGTTTTATTAATCATTTTTAAACTGTAAGTTGCTATAACAAAATTCTTATCCCATCGACTTTGTTTGGAGTTGATTATGGCTCTAGCTAAGGAAGATTACGCCCCTGTTCTTAATCCTGCACACCAATCAATGAATCACTGAGCTTTAAGTGGTAATAAATGGGTGAAACCAGGCTACAGTGATAGTCCTTCTAATTAAGCAGTTGACTGTTTTCTAAAATGCACATACTGTGCAAAGTAGTAAAAAGAAATAACTATAAATGGAATGTTTTTTAACATATTAACCACCGCGTTCTCAAAATATTATCCTCCTTATTCATTAATATATGTAAAGATGGATATCGTGTAGATAAATGAACAAGAGAACATTTGGTGTGCTGAATTCAGTTCAACTCAATTTGATACTCTTTTCAAATATCATCATCATCATCATCATCAAATACTGTATTTTTTTGCCCACAAGGATAAGTTTGTCTCACCTTCAGTTCAATATACTTCTCCTTTTCCCCTCAATTTTCAATTCCGCTACCTCTGGCGCTTCAGAGTAACTTCCAGAAGGTGAATAAATGATTGCATTTGATTGATTTCTAACATTGTTTCCCTGCTAATAAGCATGTTGAAGTGAGTCCCTAGAGAACTCTAAGGCCTTACTCTGACTTCTTGAGCTTTGGCTGAGCAAACAGCACATCCCCACTCTCTGAATCTGCTTTTATTTCCCCCTGCCTCCTTCACAATCATCTTTTGAGTCCTCCTACTAATTAAAACTCCAACAAGCTGCCACCCGAAGCTGCCACCCAACTGCTCAGCCTCCTCTTTTGCGCCACCCAGCTCCCTGAGGAGCAAGAACAAACAAGAGAACAGCGAACAAACACACACAGTCTGTTTTTGCTGCTTCATCCTTTCTCCACTTCTCTTATCCCCTTTAATCCTGTACCTCTTTATGCTTGTTAAGCCGCTGGAGCAGTATGGCAGCATAGGGTGCAGGGCCAAAGGGTCAAGGAGGCTTCTCCAAAGAGGTGGCCCCTAGCAGTGGTGGTCCAGGTCCTTGTTGAAATGAACCACTGAGGACTTTTCATGAATCCCCTGTTGGAACAAACTCACATTCAGTCACATTGAAAGCTGCACCAAACAAGATTTTAAAACAAAAACAAGACTAAAAGTCTAAAGCTTCACTTGCTGCTCATTGAAGCTGCAGTGTTCAGTGGACTGCACATATGTTGGACAGAACCAACAGCAGAATACTGATTTTGCTATTGTGCTTGAGCAGTTGTAGAACAAAACATATAAAGTTTGTCGTGAGAACACATCATGGTACACTTAAAATCAAGATGTTTATCTTCCCATGTGCATAAATGTGCCCAGTAAAATTCGTGAAAATGGATTATGAGGTATGTGCATAATTAACATTTGACACAGGGAGAAAGCACTTGTGTTAATGTCATTGTCTGAATGAATCTGGAGTTTAAATGTGTAACTGAAAAATAAAATCATCTCAGTGCACCACGAAAATAATTAAATCTTATGAAAGTTCGTGTTCACACCAGTAGACAAACATTTGGTAATATTATTACCAATGACCCTCAGTTTCACTTAAATTTTACCTTTTTACTTTTATTCATGTTTAGTTACAGGTTTCTTTACAATTTCAATTTCAATTCAATTTATTTATATAGCATCAAAATTGTCTCTAGATGCTTTACAGAAACCCAGAGCCTGAACCCCCAAGCAAGCAGACAGTGGCAAGGAAAAACTTTCTTTTAACAGGAAGAAACCTTGAGCAGGACCCGGCTTGCAAGGGAGAACTATCCTGCTGATAGTCGGCTGAGTGAAGGAGGGGAAGAAGAGGTAGACAGGACAAAGAGGATGAAAGAGAGAGAGAGAAATCAAAGAGCCAACACAATTCTGTCATGCATTTAGGATTATTTAGCACAGTTTCTAGATGAAGCACACATATTTAGCATTAGTTACATTGCAAGTATATTTTGTTTAGCACTGATGAAATATTTCTAGTGTGTCCTGTATTTTGTTCCATTCTTCAGTCAAAGATGCTGGGTTAGATTGTCATGATTGTGCATGGTGGTTTTTGTAGTTTTTCTTTTCATATTTCTGCACTCCCCATGTCAATTAGAGAACAGAGCAGATGGATGATTTCTGAAGTTAGACTTTAACTAGATATAATACAACAACAGCTTGGCATTATGCTGTAATTTGCTTATCTACATTGTAAGTTCTGTATGCCTGTATGTCAGCCATGGGTTTTTGAACTTCTTGCATCAAAGCCATTTTCATCATTATAAAAACCATGCAGCTAACCCATGCAAAAAGTTACTGTTGGATTATGTAACCAATCACAGACAGAGAGTTGACGTGATGGCACAAAATTGTCTATCCAATAGAAATGTCTTAAAAACTGAGAAGTGAGTTTATTAAGAAGAACATGAAAACACAAAAACTGTTGGACTGGTTCAGAAATAGTGACAAACTGTAACCTGCAACAGTTTTGCATTGGAATGACAGCTGATAGCCGCAGAGGTGTGAACAGAATTGAAGTTTGATAGCGGCATGAATGGTTGATTGAAATTGTTGCAAAGCGTGGTTTGTTAAATTGAAAGTGTAAATGCTGACAGTCAGTTGACTGAGAAGGATAGAGCTTCATTTTTTGATTTCCTGATGATTTTTTAAAAAAATTGAACAAATAATCAGTCATTACTCTTTGTTATTGGTAACTTTATTCTCCGTATATGCTTAACTACTTGGCTGTAGACATCTTAGGCAGTTGGTTGAACTTGCAAAAATGTCAGTGTCAAAGTTAATAATTTGAATTGAACTGAATTTTTTTTTGTAGAATACATGACTAAAATAACCTAACAACAATCATAGCCTAAGCACCTCACCATAAAACCTTCTGACATAAGACATTTTCTGCATTTTCTGTATTTTCTGCACTCTGATACAACAAAACCGCTAAGGATCGACCTAAACTTCTATCTATACCTAACTTGTATCAGTGTTTACAATGAGCATTAGCTGTAGATTACATGTGTTTTAACTCTGTAAGATGAACAGGTGATTGTCACTGAGTGACTGTCAGCTTCTCAACACACAGGCATAGAGACTGAGGTTCAAAAAGAGGAACTGAGGGAGTTGGACAGCAGGAAGAAAGAACTGTTGAATAGAAGAGGGTAGTCACACTCAGAGAGGAGGAGGAGGAGGAGGAGGAGGAGGAGGAGGAGGAGTGCAGCTGTCCAAATACTGAGCCCTTCTGTACCTGCCTTACAGCGACCGTCCCTCTGTCCTGCCCTCCTTGATGCACCACTCAGTCTGGTTGCCTCTCCAGTTTGCTGTAGTTTTTTTTGTTTGTTTTTTAAATTGTAAATATGATGACAAAGGCCCAAAACAGACATTCATTTTTCTTTAAACTTATCTAAGCTACCAAGTGTTAAAAGTGTTGAAAAGGGTGGTTACAAATATCATATGTTATTGTTTATTTTGGAGGATGTTCAAATGTTCTAGGGAAAGTATTACATTTCCTCCAAAATGCATTTACAGATATGTATTAGTTATGAACATAATTGTAAGAATAAAGAGTTGGTGATGTCAGTTCCAATAAGTCACAGTGCATGACATTTTACTAACATCCAAGCCAGGGCAAGGGGGTTTAGAAAAGAAAGGATCCCTTCACTTCATACAGCTGTAATCCAACCCAATACACACACACATGCACGCAAACACCCCCCACTCCAGTTAAACATTTCTAAAAAGACCCTCCACCCTCTATCATCTTTTGTTCCCTGCATATCCTTTCTCTCTCTCTCTCTCTCTGGCTTGTCTAATCTCTCTCTCTTGCCACTTTTTCTCACTTTCACTTTTAACTGTCAGGAAGAAGAATATTTCCAAAGAAATCGGTGCTGGCTGTGACTATGACTTTGTCTTGACTCCAGTGTGGTTCCTCTTCAGCTTGGGGTCATTATACCTATAGACACATCACCCACAGACAAGCACGACAATTATTATTTTTTATTTCATCGCGCAATAATGCAGTTTTTTTAGTGAGCAAGTGAGCAACGGTTACATAGCTAGTGAGCAACGGATTTTTAAAAATAAATATTATAATAAAAACAACTGATTAATAAAATAATTGTCGCTGTTAATTAATTATTGCGTTAACGTGGTCCCGGCCCTAATATATATACACATCTCCAGGGTAATGTACAATGTCCATGTGTCCGTTACAGTACAGCGTTCAGTAGTTTGATGGTGACAGGCAGGAATGATTTCCTGTGTCGCACTGTGGTGCCTGTCGTTCTTCTATCCGACTATCAGCAGGATGGTTCTCCCTTGCAAGCTGGGTCCTGCTCAAGGTTTCTTCCTGTTAAAAGGGAGTTTTTCCTTGCCACTGTCTGCTTGCTCAGGGGTTCAGGCTCTGGGTCTCTGTAAAGCATCTAGAGACAATTTTGATTGTATAAGGTGCTATATAAATACATTGAAAATTGAAATTGAATTGCATCGTGGCAGTAAGAGTCTGTTACTGAACAAGCTACTATACTGACTGAACAAGTCCAGTCAGTATAGTTCTTATTTTGGACAACGTTCTTCTCTCAGACACCACTGTCAGAGAGTCCAGTTCCTCTCCCACAACATGGCTAGACTTTTTAATGATTCTATCGAGTCTGTTAGTGTCCCTCACCCTCAGGCAGCTGCCCCAGCAGGCAACTGGACACAACCAACTCATAGAACATCCTCAGCATCGTCCTGCAGACGCTGAAGGACCTCAGTCGTCTCAGAAAATAGAGGCGGCTCTGGTCCTTTCTGTAAATAGTGTCCACGTTCTTGCACCAGTCCAGTGCAAATTTGCATTTAGGCAATCACTATCTTTTCTGAGAGAGAAAATTTGTGAATCGACAGGTTTGTGGAGGTATTCAGGTAAAAAAGATTTGAATATTTCTCAAGCTCTTTTTTCATGCATAAAAAGTGAACGGCAACATAACTGCATAACTACTTTGATCACCTTTTATATGTACAACTGAGTGCACCACCAAGAATACCTTGACAGAGAGACTTAGCCCAGCCAGTGTTATTACTTTACTTTAATCTCAGTTTTAACCCACATGTCAAAAAAAAGAAAAATCGTCCAATCATACTTCATCCAACTGCAAACAATATCTAGAGTCAAATCACCTTTCACAGTCTGCCCTGAAAAAAGTCGTCCACACCTTCATCTTCTCCAGGTTAGACTACTGCAAGTCTCTTCTGTGCAGCATCTCCCATAAGTTCCTCTCATGCATCCAGCTAGATTAGAACGCAGCAGCCAGTCTTCTCACTGGTTTTAATGGACGTCATCATTTCACCCCTTTCCTCGTCCTCCCTTCACTGGCGGCCTGTCCATTTTAGAACTGATTTTAAGATTTTACTGATCACTTTCAAAGCATGTCTAGGTCTCGCCCCAACAAACATAGCCGTTGTTGACCCCATACGAGCCAACCTGCAGCCTGAGATCCTTGGGTGGGGTCCTTCTGGACCTGCACCTGTCTTAAATCTCTTAAATCTCTTATATGTGATGTCGTCTTTTTACAATCCTTTATTCTTATTTGTTTTAAATTTTCAATTTCCTACATTCAATGTCAATTAATTTTCTATGTTTACTTTCTACATTAACTGGTTGATAAGCACCTTGGGAACCTGTTTTTTTGCAAAGTGATATATAAATATAGTTGTTATTGTTATTATTAATAATAATATGTGCATCCATGGTATATACATAATAGTAGTAGGAAATCATTTTTAACACGATGACAATGAATGTTTAAAAATGTTTGAGTGAATGAATTTTATGCAGTGTTTATACATAATTTTCTAATATCCACATTCTTTTCAGGCAATAGGATCATTTTTTGAGTTAGGATTTATCTGTATCAACCTAAGTAAATTGAATTTGGATACAACAGGAGTGAAATTAGTTGTGTGGCTAATCCTGGTGAAGGTTTTACAACTTGTGGAGCCAGAGACATTTTAAAAACCTATAAAAAGGTGGAGTCAAGGGGTGGAAAAACCTATTAAAGCTAAAAACCCATCAACTTGGTGGAGCTGACATTAGGCAAGAGGCAAGATACATCCTGGACAGGACACCAGTCAGTTACAGGGCTGAGAAAATGTGCAGGCTTCAGACAGATAGGTCTCAGCCAGTGGGTTCAAACCCAGAAACCTTCTGTTGTGAGGTGATAGAGCTAATCACAGTGCTGCAAGCAATAAGTTGGAGAGAAATCAAATAAATCAGACATCTTGAATTTGTGTGGACCAGCCTCAAAACATATAATTTCAGTACTATTCACTCATCTAATAGCACCCACAATCACATATTGCCTCATTAGGTAGTTGTGGGGAGCGGTTGGAAAATTGTCCCTATTCTTTCCATATGAATCAGACCCTTGAGTAAGTCTCCTGTGGGACCATTACAACATCAAAAAGCTTTTCACATACACAGAGAGCTTGAAAGGGTTAAAATGAGTGCTAAGTAATTGCTCATTCATTTATCTTGAACATCTGGCTTCATTTTGGTTTCTGGTTTTGCTGTGTAGAGATGAAGTTACAGCACATACGTGTACAGTAATGACACAGTGCACAGTGTATGCAGTATACTCAGTCTGCTTTTTCTTTATTTTCTCTTTCGCTTGGGGGAATTAAATGTTCTTTCCCATTCGTTCCCCTTATAAGTTGTATTGACACGTTTCTTTACCTTTTTGATGAGGATGTTCCAGTCAAGGTTCAGGGGACTGTAATGAGTAAGATAAGACAGGCCTTCATTAGTCCCTCAGTGGGGAAATTCTCATTGTCACAGCAACACAAGGATAGCAAAATAAAAGTCCAGATAAGTCGAGTAAAAATACACAAAGTAAAAGTACAGGAATATTTACACTTTAAATATTACATACAGAAAAACACACATGATATTTGGAGTATTTCATGCTTTTTAAATTGCTAGCAATTTATTATTATTGCACTAGGAGATGGGGGGTTATTCCACAATGATTTATTGAAGTTCAGTCTGTGGTGGAGTGCATGTGATCTGCAGAACTGGTTATAGAGTCTCACAGCAGCAGGGAGGACCTGCAATAACACTAGTTCACACACTTGGGCTGAAGCAGCCTGCCACTGAAGGAGCTGCCCAGTGCTGTTAGAGACTAAGCAGAGACAAGTAGGGTTTTAAGTGGCTAGAATAATAAAGATGCAATAAAAAGGTGTTATAACAACAATCCACCAATAATGTGGACTGAAACGCTGGCCTAATATCTGTGCAATCCAGCAGCAGTATAGATTGACTATCTCAAATTAGATGCCAATGTAGAGAAGCCAGTACAGGAGAAATATGATCTCTCATGCTGGTTCTTGTGAGTAATCTTGCTGCAGCGTTCTGGATTAGCTGGGAGTCTTTATAGATTTATTGGGGCAGCCTGATAGAAGGGAGTTACAATAATCCAGTCTGAAGGTAATGAATGTATGGAATAATTTTTCTACATCTTTCTGACTCAGAATGGGCCTAATTTTTGCAATATTGCAGAATGTAGTCTTTGAAATATTCGATATGTGAGGGTTAAAGGACATGTCCTGGTCAAAGATAACTCCTAAATTCCTTACAGTGGAGCTTGAGGCCACGGCTAAGCCATCTAGCATTGCTATATCACTAGATAATTTGTTTCACTGCCCAGTGAAGGTGTTCATTGCCCAGAACAATAACTTCAGTTTTGTCTGAATTTGGAAGTAGGAAATTGCAGGTCATCCAGGTTTTTATGTCTTTAAGACATGCCTGAAGTTTGACTACCTGAATTGTTTCTTTTGGTTTCATTGACAAGTACAATTTTGTGTCATCTGCATAACAATGAAAATGTATGGAGTGTTTCCTAATAATATCACCGATGGGGAGCATATAAAGGGTGAATAATATTGGCCCAAGGACAGAAACTTGGGGAACTCCATGACTAACCTTTGTGAGTGTGGAGAATGTATCATTAACATGAACAAACTGAGATTGATCTGATGAATAAGACTGAAACCAGCTCAATGCAGTTCCTTTGATGCCAATTAGGTGTTCCAATCTGTGCAATGGATGGAATGGTCAATGGTGTCAAATGCAGCACTAAGGTCTAACAGTACAAGGACAGGGATAAATCCCTTGTCTGATGCCAGGAGGAGGTCATTTGTGACTTTGACCAATGCTGTTTCTGTGCTATGATGAGCTCTAAAGCCAGATTGAAAATTCTCAAGTAAATTATTATTTTGAAGAAAGTCACATAGCTGATTGGCAACTGTTCTTTCAAGGATCTTGGAAAGAAATAAAAGGTTAGATATTGGTCTGTAGTTGCTTAAAACCTCTGGGTCAAGTGTGTGTTTTTTAAAGAGAGGTTTGACTACAGCTACTTTAAAGGACTGGGGTACATAGCCTGTTATTAGGGACAGACTGATCATGTCTAATAGACAGGTGCTAAGTAAGGGTAAAGCTTCTTTGAGTAGCTTAGTAGGGATGGGATCTAAGAGGCATGTTGTTGGCTTGGATGAATATATAAGTGAATATAGCTGATGAGGGTCAATAGGAGAAAATCAGTCAAGATGATTATCTGTTTCTACTGTTGTTTCTAAGGTTCCAGTGTTTGGATGTCGATCGATACCAGCTGAGGTCAGTAGGTGTTGAATTTTGTCTCTAATGTTTAAAATCTTGTCATTAAAAAAGGTTATAAAGTCACTGGTGCTGAGGGTTACAGGGACACAAGGCTCAATAGCACTGTGGCACTCTGTCAATTAAATTGTTCAGCTTTTATCATGATACCATGTGTAGAATAGTCTGTCATGAATGTCAGGGAAGGTGGGAGGTAGACAAACTGAGCATCTCAGACATCTTGACTTTTTCAAAGATGAAAATTCATTTCCTTGTGTAACTCAATTATAATATCTCAATTAATTCTCTTTGGCCTGCAGTGTGGCTATTTAACATTTTTTCACATACGTTCTATACTGATAACATTGCTCTGTCTCCTGTCGTCCTCAGGCTGTTTGCCACAAAGTGTAGCGGCTGTCTGGAGAAGATTGCACCTACAGAGTTTGTAATGCGAGCTCTGGAGAGTGTTTACCACCTCAGCTGCTTCTGCTGCTGTGTCTGTGAGCGGCAGTTGTGCAAGGGAGATGAATTTGTTCTGAAAGAAGGTCAGCTACTCTGCAAGAATGACTTTGAGAGAGAGAATGACCTGCTCAGCACAGTCAGTCTAGACAACTCGGACTCAGGTAACAATTCCAAATAAGGACTTTACGCACTATATTGGTTCTCATCAATCGATTCGTAGCATCAGTCCAGTTGAATTTCACCTTGGTTTTAATGCAATAAAAGAGATTCACATGAACTTTTCCAAAAAAAAACCAAAAACAAAATTGGTCATGTCTGTTGTAATATGATAATCTGGTCACAGATAAGAGTGAGGATGAGGATTTGGATGTGAAGTCAGCAAAGATCCCTGCAGGCAACAATGACAGTAAGGACGTTCGGCGGCCCAAACGGCCACGTACCATCCTCACCACCCAGCAGAGAAGAGCCTTCAAGGCCTCGTTTGAGGTCTCCTCCAAACCCTGCAGAAAGGTGAGCAAACAGGATTGAGTATAGTGAGTTATTTTATTGAAATTATTTGGTTGCCAGATTGTAACTATTACGCTGTTGTTTCTGTTCTGTCATTTCATTTGTTGAATCAGGAAATCAGAGAAAAATAGTTCTGAATAAAAGTATTTCAACATTACACGATCACTAGATAGTCCCATAAGTTCCTTCAAGCAGCTATAAGGAACTCTCTTTTTTCTCATTGATTCTGGTGGACTCTGTGGACAAAAGCAATGGTGTTTTTATCACATATATCTAAAAATCTTGATCTGGCTAGCACAGTTTTGGAAGCAAGATATTTTGGAATCAGCATATTTTTAATCCTGTTTTTCTTCTTTTTTTTTTTTTTTAAACACAGCTGTTTGCAGAATTCATAGTGATGAGGTAATGTACTGATTTGTAGCTGTGTGAAATTAAACATTGTAATATAACAGCGTTGAAATTAAGTAAACATATGCTTTAGACTTTAAGAACAACTAAACTGCCAATCTTCTAAATGATGGTCATGTTTAATTATGTATGTCATATAGACTTGTCAGTATTAAATTGAGACTATTTCAGAACCAGTTAAAATTTTTAGCATGTTTTGTATGTTCAAGATATGCACATTCTGATGTTATAAATTGGCCCACCCCCAGGGTACTTCAACAATTCGCACAACAAAGTAACCACAGTTAAAGAAACATACACAGTTCCTTAGTTTAAGTGGGTATCCATGCTATACACCTGTAGAAGGCATAGATTCTTGCGTTTCATGCAAAAAAGTTAAAGATGCAACCACAACAGCAGATGCAATCAACAAACAGCACAAACAAACCTTCATGAGGTTTTTGCAACTGACTGATGAAGCATCTAGGTCCTTCACTGGTCCAGAAAATGCAGATGAAAATCCAATCCAGTAGTCCAGTAGATCCAACACAGTAAAACATTTAGTCCAAAACACAGTATTATATTGTTTTAGTGAGTCGATGTAGGTTCTCTGTCATCTGGGTCATGGTAGCAGAAGCACTAGAAGTGCAACGGGATGTCTTTAGGTTGTTGAAGACGTTTCTCCTTTCATCTGAAAGCATTCTTCAGTTCTAAGATTGATGGGGAATTCCAGATATTTATCCTATAGTGGGGTTGTCACCTTGGGGGTGGTCTTGAGGGTCGTTGACACTTTATACTGCTAACACTAGGTCTGAGTGGGGCTCCTTCCTTGTGTATAGCAGCAAAAACTTAGCCACCTACAACATCACTAAATGCCTTGCCATCATTTTAGGTCCACTTGTGGGAAATACTCCCCATCACATTCGTAATTCCAGAGACTTCACTAACAAAGTCCAGGAACTCAGGCTGGTCCCAGACGAAACCATGGTATTTTTTGATGTCACTTCACTTTTCATCTGCATACCCACAACCAAGGCAGTGGAAACAGTCAAAAAACAACTACAGCAGGACGACTCCCTACACACCACTCACCCCGGATCAGATCTGCACCTTGCTGGACCTCTGCCACCTATTTCAAGTACAATAGAGGTTTCTATAGACAAAAGCACAGATGTACCATGGCTTCACTGGTGTCACTGGTGGCCAACCTCTACATGGAGGAATTTGAAAGCAAAGCACTGAGCTCCTTCAGAAGAACAAAACCTAGCCACTGGTTTAGGTATGTGGACGACACCTGGGTCAAAATCAGAGCTGGAGAAGTAGAGGCCTTCACTGAACATATCAACTCAGTGGACCATAACATTAAATTCACCAGGGATGACCCTAAGGGAAAGAAATTACCTTTCCTGAACTGTATGGTTCTCACTGAGGATGATGGAAACGTGAACACTGAGGTCTACCAGAAACCCACACACACAGACCAGTACCTACTTTTTGACTCCCACCATCCATTGGAACACAAACTTGGCGTCATCAGAGTCTTCCTTCCAAGGAAGAGGAAAGAGAGATGGAATGCATACACATCAGGATAACTTTAAAAATATGTGGCTATCCAAACTAGGCATTTGTCAAATCAACAAGGAGACACGGAAAACAACACCAAACTTCAACTGGTGATGAACAGATTAGACAGAAAAACATTGTTCCCTATGTGTCGGGCTTGTCTAAGAAATTCAGAAGGATTTTCTCAAAACACAACATCTCGACACACTTCAAACCCAACACGCTTTAATATATCGGCCAACCCTAATGATTACTAGTAAGGTACCAAGGAGGTAACAATATGATCTCAGATAATGATGCTTACTGTTTGGTACTACCCATGCACTTAGGCACTTATGGGTCGATTTTGCATCATTTTCTAAAAATTGCTAATGTGACTTGCAGGTAAGAGAGACCCTGGCTGCAGATACAGGACTCAGTGTACGTGTGGTCCAGGTCTGGTTCCAGAACCAGAGAGCAAAGGTCAGTAAAGCAGGACACCAAACACACGATGATACAATGCTGACACAATGCTCTGTGGGTTTGAGCATGAGCATGGTTCCATTGTATGAAGTAGGCTAGTGCTAAGTACACTTTTATTTTTTTCTCCCGAGGAGTCCTCCAAAATTTGTTTCTGAACACATATGAGGCAAGAAATAAGCAACCCATGACTGTACAGTGATTAGCCTTAACAGTATTACCACTGAAGTGAATAACAATGATTATCTAGTTACAATGGCACCTGGCAGTGGATGGGATGTATGACAAAGCAAGTGAACAGTTTGTCCTTTAAGGTGATGTGTTGGAAGCAGAAAAATGTTCAAGACTAAGGATTTGAGCAACTTTGACAGGGGCCAAATGGTGATGGCTAAATGATTGGGCCAGAACATCTTCAAAACTGCAGCTCTTGTGGGATGCTCTCTGTCTGCGGTGGTCAGGTCAACAAAAGTTGGCCAAGGGAGGAAAACCTCGGAACTGGATAATGGGTGGCCATGGCTCACCGATGTACATAGGGAGCAAAGACTGGCCAGTGTTGTCCAAAATGTAGATAATGATAATGACAATGAAGTATACAGGAGGTATTATGGTGATTTTGAAGACAACGGTAGTAACAATAATGGTAGTAGCTGTACTGAGTCGTAACAGAATTAAATCAGATTATGACTGAACAGTAGTAATTGCAGTAGGTTTTGAGCAGGACGACAGCAGGACCGCAGCAGGAGGTCCAGTCATGATCGATAGGAATCTGAAGAAGAAAGCACAAGGACTCCAGGGAAGAAGTTGAGTTAGTAATATGCATTAATGGGACATGAATGTGTGCAGAAGGAGAGGGAGAGGAAGAAAGAGCTCAGTGCGTCATGGGAGGGCCCCCGGCAGTCTAAGCCTATAGCAGCATAACTAGGGGCCGGCCTAGGCCAGCCCTAACTATAAGCTTTATCAAAGAGGAAAGTTTTTAGTCTACTCTTAAATATAGAGAGGGTGTCCGCCTCCCGGACTGAAACGTATTAAATATGATATTGTCCCCCTTGTGCTGCCAAAACAGCTCTGACACAGGATCTCTTGGGGGTATTTTGTGATCACCGGTATTGGAATGCATTGTATACAGATGATTAATGTTATTCACTTCACCTGTCAGTGGTTTTAATGTTGTGACTTATCGGTGTATGTTCCATGTATGTAGCAAGAGGGGGACTACAACTTTTAATTTTGCTGTGCAACGCAGTGTTGTACAATGACAAGGAAATTACCTTGATTCTTTGATCCCTGAGTGGTAATGATTGTTGTAAACACATGGTCTGACACACTGCTACCTACCCCTTGTTGGTAAATGTTACTGTGCATAGGTCTAGGGCTAATGCCTGACCAATGATTAATTTTTAATCTTACCCATTCCCAATCACCACATGCACTGAACAGATCAGGCTTCTGGCACAGATCAGGCACTAATGGAATACAGGTCATTCCTAGTAACCAGTCCTTTATGATTGTCTTTTTTGAGTTATGTCATTTTATATTATTGTTGAAAATGCACACTGAAATAATTTTTTTTCATTTAATTTGACATTTCAAATATATAATTTAGAGGAGGTTGAAAAGTGAGCTCTGAATCTGTCAGTGTCTCCTCAGTCAATGCCCATTAGCCACATACTAAGACTTTTCCTGTGTTTGTTTATTTATTTACAGATGAAGAAGTTAGCCCGCAGACAACAACAACAGCAGGAGCAACACAACAGCCAAAGGCTAGGCCAAGGTGAGGATTTATCCTGTGTATACACACTGTGTTGGGTAGCTCATTAACTGCTTTCTCTGATGTTACAAAAAGAAGCAATTGATGTCCATCTACAGGGACTGTCCACCATAAATGTATTGACAGAGATTACTGAGAGCTAGGTGATTTATGAATTGTTTTGGAGAAAATAAAATATTTAAAATATTAAATTTATTATAGGAACATTAAACAGAGTAGAGTCACCGAACAAACACTTTTCATTTTGTAGGCTTTAGAATGAGTCTCATACTCTGAAGTCAGTGACAGCGCTTCTCAGTTTTCTGACGGCAGGGCTATAAAGTGTTGTCCACAGCCACAAGTCTCACTGCAGCACAGTAGTTTCTCATAGTTAGCAGGCTTATTGCCACTGTAGTCTTACAGCGGATATGAGCAGACAGTTTAGATAAGTGTCTCAGTGCTTTGGCAACTACTGCCTCTATCTGTTCAGGGACTTACAGCATGTCAATATTGGCATAGCAGCAGGATTTATTATAGTGGAAGCTGCTGCTGTTAACCAAATGAGCTAGGCAAACCAGCAAATGTGGGTTGTTTGAATTTGATGTGGTGATGTGATGAATGAGATGAAGCTTTCTGGATAACTGCTGAGATATCCTCAAGATCAAACAACCAGTCAGTTTAGACAATGCATTTATAGTCTGTGCTTTGAAGAAGCTGTTTGTTTTATAGCATTTATAGTCTTTAGTAACAACATGGAAATAGTGTCTGCTTTCACATCTATAGTTATGTTTGGTGCTCAGTGCTCCAGAGAAAGAAAAAATCCTATTGTTTCAATGCTTTATTAGTAATTACATATTATAATCATACAATTACACAAGCAAGCACACCAATACACATCTACAGACAAGTACATAAAAACACACACCAATATCAATTTAATAACAAGTGCAATCTGAATGATTAGAAGGGGATTATGATCCAGCTGCTCAAAACCACCTTGTAACATGGTCTGAAACATACTCACATCCGTACATTCCTGTCACATTATATCACACTGACAACTGAATTTAAAGTAAATATATGCTGTAAGTTGTCATGAAGTTGCTCATCCAACAGAAATCATAGAATACAGCTGTAGGCGATAACGAATTGTCCCACACATCATATTATATTTAATTTTACTTTAAAATGAAGGCTCAGAAGAACAGGCATGTTGAATATTTTGTTCAATGCTGGGTCTCTGTCCTTATATTTTCCTTGCAGACCTGCCAAACTTGGAAAAATATTTTGAGTACCACATCAGTGTAATGCAGGGTGTCTGAATTTTTTTTTAAAGGGGGCCAGATCTGATAATGTAATCTTATATTTTTCGAAACATAAACGTTACATACAAATGCACTGTTCCAGAACAATTTTATTATCAATGAAACAGCAATTGTCATTTCTTCAAATGCAATGTGGCCAAATGGAAGTCGCTCAAGTGTGAACAGCTCAACAAAATAATTCTACCTTCCTATGAACCCCATGTTCATACTAAACATAACTTAATATGGGTGAAATTGTAGTCTTTCACACTACAGATCATTCAGAAAGCAATGTTTTGTGGTACATCTGCTGGTATACAACACTAACAGTTATAAGCAAATCTTATTCGAAAGACAGATGTCACCATTTCAAAAGCTTACACAGCATGTCTTTCTGACACAAATTCAAAACACTTTGTCACATGACAAACAAACAGGTCACTTACTGGCACTCATGAGAAGGGTAATACTGAGATCTGGATTGCAGTGCACAGGCCAGGTCTGGAATTCACTTAGTCTTGATAATATGTGGTTCATAAAGGTTTGCTCACATAAATATGTGGACCCAGACAAGCTCAGCATTTTCTTTGCAAATGTTTATATTTCTGGAAGAAAGAGAAAAGCTGCTGGTTGCAGCTGTGCCACTTGTTGTCACACTGCAACTCAATGAACTCCAGCTGCAGTCGATGCAAAGCAATATCAAGGTCCACAGAGAAGGTATTTTCAATAGTTGCAAAGTTGTTAAATTCTACGGTAAGAGATGCGATGGCTGTTGCATACCTCCTCGTTTGCGCACAAATATTGTCCTGTTTTAAACCGTCAATGACCTCATGCAGTGTTGAGAAAAGTGAGATGCTTGATGTGTGGATATACAGTAGCTAGCTCACCAATGCATCTTGCTCATGAAGGCTGAAGTCCACCACATACAGATGCTTTGTTATGTCAGCAAAAACAACATTTGACAGTTTTTGCATCAGTTGTCCCCCGACAGAGACGCCTCACATTGTGAGAGCAAAATGAAATTAATTGTCTCTACCACTGGTTTCATAACATGATAAAATTTGAGATGTTTCACGCAGAGAACTTGCTGGTGAATTTTCACTGGATTTTAATAGTGTTGCCTCCTTCCTCACTGACTTTGTTACAGATCGGTATGGATAATCCAGACTGATGGCTGGATGATTGCATGGTAGCTTCATATCATCAACAGCTGAACAAACAGAAATGAATAAATCAGTTCTTCCACTACATTCATGTCATCATCAGCTCCTCTCAAAAACATCAGTAACTGTGCAGTATCCAGTGGATCTCATAACACTGATGCCCTGAACAAGAAGGGCCAAAGTCGCCTCCACCTTCTGCGGAGACTGAGGTCCTTTGGAGTGTGCAGGCCCCTCCTAAGGACTTTTTATGACTCTATGGTAGCCATTTACTACGCTGTGGTCTGTTGGGGACCGGGCAGCACGGACCGGGACAGGAAGAGACTAAATAAGCTGGTCAGGAGGGTCAGCTCTGTCCTGGGCTGCCCACTGGACTCCATGGAGGATAGATAGAGATAGATAGATACTTTATTGATCCCGAGGGAAATTCAAGGGATGAGGTGGGTGAGAGGAGGATGTTAGCCAAGCTGACATCCATCATGGACAACACCTCTCACCCTCTGCATCAGACAGTTGAGGCTCTGAGCAGCTCCTTCAGCGGCAGACTGCTACACCCTCAGTGTAGGAAGGAGCTACAGCAGGTCGTTCATTCCCACTGTGGTTAGACTGCATAATTCAATGGTCTAGTCCTCTTTTCCTCCCTTATGAGGACTTGTATGTAGCTGTATATTGTACCGTGTTTACTGTGCTTGTTAATTTATTACCTCTATATTTTTTTGTCACTGTTTTTGCACACTTTTGCTTTTTGTGAGCTGCCACGACAAGTGAATTCCCCCACTGCGGGATCAATAAAGTTCATCTTATCTTATCTGTGCTTTCATTGCAGGCTAACGAAAAAAACAAATCCGCTCTCCTGTCTGCCAGTTGTCTCTTAATATATGATGATACATCTTCAGTTCTCTGAGCTATTGAGCCAGGCAAACTTGAGCAAACTCTTGCTGCTGTTTGGGGCAAATACTCTCCACAATTTCATGACACAGTCTTTAATAAACTCACTCTCTGCGAAAGGTTTGATTAACATGATCACTTTGTAGCTTGTTTTGGTTATTTTCATTTGACTCACACTATGGCTTGTCACATGCTTTATCATGTTTTGTCTGGTAGTGTCTCTTTATGTTGAATTCCTTATCCACGGCAACAGTCTCACGGCAAATTAGGCAAACACAATTAAAAACGCAATGGAAAATTATTGCTATCTCTATTTCTCGCCATCACTATCATTTTTTTTGTGTTGTATCTACATCACCAAGGCAGAAATTAGCTGGAAGCAGTCACATCATGGGTCACATAGCCAGACAGAGCAACAGAGTTGTGCGGCCACCCTGGTGTGAATAAAAAAGTTGCATTTTAAACCTGTATGATTTATTAATTCTGTTTGACAGTGCTGGAGGGCCATAAATAATACATTATAAGAGCAAAACTGTAGGGTGTATAAAATCTGACCTTGTACCATGACTGGCCCCTGAGTCAAACTTTGAACATCACTGGTGTAATGCTTAGTTCACATGCTTTCACACAACTTTATCTTGCACACAAGCATTTCCCCCACTCACTGCCATACACGCATAAGCCTTCATAATTCTTGTTTTCACTGTGGATGTGCTCAGGCAAAATTGTAATTGCACTGCACTGAGCAGAAATGTTACACCACTTAACTTTTAACAGCTAATAACAGCTAATATTTCATTATATGATATATATGCTTATAAGAATTACCATAAGTGAGGTGCATTCAGTTATTTCAATACTGGTATATTTTATATTGCTTTCATTTTCAACTTTCAAGAAGCTTGTGTTGTAATGTAAAAAAAAACAAAAAAACAACTTCTTGATATGTAAACTGTACGACAGTCGGAGGTCACTCTAACTCATGTTGAGCCAGTGTGTTCGTTTGCAAAGACAATGTCAGACTTCATAGTTTTTTCTTCTGGGCCCCTGTCAAATCTGACCAGTGATGACGTGTTTAGATGCATGTCATCATTCAACCACTGGCTGTCAAGGTGGTGCAAATAATGTGGGCTTTATAGATAATTGACAGACTTTCTGGGGATGACCCGGTCTGATTAGGAGTCGGCATTCATCCCACTTTGGATGGAGGAGCTCTCATATCTAGAAATCTGGCAATTTGTTAATAAACCAAAACTATGCCAACCCTAAGTTGAGACCAGGAGGCAGAGTCCTACACGCCTCTCTGCGCTTCCACAACAGCTGTTACCCACCCAAAAGCCCACAGAGACTGTGTCTGTCCCCAACCACCTAAATGAACCAAATCCAAGGCAAAAGGGAGAGTTTTACATAAAAACCTAATTAAAATTAACCACAACACCCACAATTTTTTTTTTTTTTTTTTTTTTTTTTGGTGAAGGTGAATAGCACTGGACCAGGCACATAAACCTTGTGACTAACTGTTGCATGTATGGAGGATTCATCATTAACATGAACAAATTAAAACTGATCTGATTAATAGAACTGAAAGCATCTTAATGCTGTTCCTTGCTGTGCTGTCTCTGTGCTATGATGAGCTCCAAAACCAGAATGGAAATCCTCAAATAAACTCTTATGATGTAGAAAGTCACATAGCTCCTTGGTGACTGCTTTATCAAGGATCTTAGAGAAAAAGAAAATGTTAAGACAAGATGAGTCTGTAGTTGCTGAAAACCTCTGTTGCTGGTTTAATATGAAAAGATTATTGAGTTTAGTTGGTGAAGGACAATAGCAAAAACGCAGTCTAGATAATTATTCAATCCTACAGCTGTTTTAAACTTGAAAACTAAAGCTTCAAAATTTATTGTCATTATATTTTTACATACACCAATACAGCACTTAACCCACCACTGATTGAACACACACATGCAACAGTGGGCTGCCATGTTAGGTGCCTGGGGAGCGAGGTTAGGTGGTTAGGTGCATTGGTCAAGGGCACCTCAGCCATTACTAATGGAGAAGGAGAATGTTGATTAATCATTCCACTCTCCCACCCAAGCTGTTTCCCGCCGGTCTGGGGGGGAACCGGTGACCTTCCGGTCACAAGTCGCTTCTCTAACCTCTAGAGAAGAGTTATGCTATAAGAATACAAGGCTGTTTGTCAGCCTGACTACAGTGCTGAAAAGTTTAAAGGAAGGGGTTGTTCTTATTTTCCTCAATTGATACTGATTAATGAACTGCTCTGGCATTCCGTAGGTCCTTCCTCTATGATTTAAGACTATCCTGCCAAACCAAGCAAGATTCTTTGAGTTTCATGGATCGCCATTTCCTATCAAGTTTTTGTGAGTTGTGCTTCAATTTGTGGATTTGCCGAGTCTACTAAAGAGATAAATGCTGTACAAAGTCTATGTCAGTGTCCTCATGAATATTTAAATCACTCATAACAACGAATCTGTTTCAAGGACTCAATTTGATAAGATCTCTGAGAATTCTGATAAAACTTCTGGACCAGGAACCCAGTACTATATAATAATTAAAACTGCCTGTACTGTTTACCAGGCTGGGTGTGAAAGACTAGGAATGAGGCTCTCGAATAAATTATAACTGAATTTAGGCTTTGGATTGATTGCTAGGCTTGAGTCAAAAATGACTGCAATTCTACTCCCTTGGCTGGTGTTTTGAGAAATGTGAGTATTAATATGACTGGGGGGAGTGGATTTCAGTGAGACAAAATAAATCTATATTATAATCTGATATTAAATCAGTTACTAATACAGCTTAAGATGATATGCTTCCTTTAGGTAATATTATTCTGAAACACTCCATAAATTTCTGTTGTTGTGCAGATGATATGCTGTTATATTTAAACCAGATGAAACCAGTCAGTTAATTAAACTTCAGGCATGTCTGAAAGACATAAAAAACCTGGATGACCAGCAACTTTCTGCTACTAAACACAGACAAAACTGAAGTTACTGTGCTGGGTCTTAAACATCCTAGAAATAAACTATCCAATCATATAGCAATCCAGGATGACACTACTTTGGCCTCCAGGAGTCTGGGAGTTATCTTTCAGCAGGATTTAATTCACACATAAGATAACTTTCAAGGACTGCCTTCTTTCACCCATGTATCATTGCAAAAATTAGGCACATTTTGTATGTGAAAGATGCAGAAAAAAATGTGTTACTTCCAGGGTGGATTATTGCAATTCTGTATTATCAAGCTACTCTAAAGTCTCTCAGTTGATTCAAAATGCTGCTGCATGTGTGCTCACAAGAAGTAGTTTAAGAGATCATATTTCTCCCGTACTGGATTATCTACACTGGCTGCCTATAAAATCCAGAATAGAATTTGAAATTCTTCTCCTCACACACAAAATCCTGATGGTCAGGAACCAACATATCTTAAAGAGCTCATAATACCCTATTATCTGACTAGAACTCTTCGCTCCCAAGATGCAGGGTTTCTTGTGGTGCTCAGAATCTCCAAATGGAGAATGGCCTTTAGTTACGAAGCTCTCTTGTGGAACCATCTTCAGGTTTCGGTCCGCAAGGCAGACACCCTCTCTACGTTTAATGCCGGCCCTGTTGTTATTATTAATATCATTATTATTATTATTGTAATTACTGTGCATATCATTATTAATATTGCCTATTGCCTACGCACCTCTAGCTGTGTGCCTCCCTCTCTCCCTCCTCTCTCTGTCCTCTTTCCCCACTGCTGTTGTCAAGTGCTTGTTTGGTCTTTCCAAGTTAAAGACTAAATTAGTGAGTATGGTCTAGACCTGTTCTATTTGGAAAATGTCATGAGTTTTGATTTGAAGCTGTATAAATAAATTGAAATTTATTGGAATTTGAAACTAAAATTAGAGCTTTCTCTAGATAATGTTATTTCTTCAGTCCATGTACTCCCTTTTTAGCATCTTGCCATTATCTGATACTCTCATTAAGGATATGGATTCTATTCAATTCAGTTCAATTCAGTTTATTTATATAGCGCCAATTCACAACAAAAGTTATCTCATGACACTTTTCAATTAGAGCAGGTCTAGACCAAACTCTTTAATTAAATTGTAATACAGAGAGCTCAACATTCCCCCTTGAACAAGCACTTGGCGACAGTGGCGAGGAAAAACTGCCTTTTAGAAGGCAGAAACCTCAGAGCAGACCCCGGCTCAAGATGGGCATCCATCCGCCTTGACTGGTTGGGTTGAGAGAGAGAGATGTGGACGTGGAGAACGAGAGAAGGAGCACACAAACACAAATGTAGAAGACAATGACTACTACAGCTCAGAGTTGTAATGTTTTTCACCTGTTGTCATTGACTGTTATAGAGGTAATATCAGGCTGTATGGAGGGCCTCCTCAGCTCCTACTCAGGGCCTCCCAACCAGCAGCAGCAGTTGGTGACCATGGAGCACAACAGCTATAATAATGACCCCTTCCAGCAGGGCCTCACCCCACCACAGATGCCTGGTGACCACATGAACCCCTATGGTGAGAATCACACTTTACAAAGACTGTACCTATGAATCAGTGTGTAGCCCTGTGATCTTTTTTTATACATTCTCTGTATTCTCATATTGATGTGGACTCACAACTCTTGTCCTTATCAGTCTCCAGCTGGAAATCTTTCCAAAGTGTTTTCTACCTACCAACCAATGCATGCTGGGTCTCTTTTTGAATCTGTCTCTTATGAATCCCCATCTTTATCGAAGTGCAGCCCTAAGCTACTGCTTCACTAGAACCAGGTATAGTGACATATAGACAAACCAACACAGAAAATTTAATTCAGCCTGTACACTCACCTAGTCCCATTTTATTGGCAGTGTTCAGAATTAACCAATAAGATGCAACAGCTGAAAATGAATAAACCCTCAAGTCATCATTTGTGATCGAGTAACACCAAGAAAAGTTGTACTATGCATCCATACAATAAAATATTTGGAATCCAAACATTCAGTTAATGTCTTCAATGAGCAAGGACCATGCACAAAATACTGATCTCAAAATGAGAAAAGATTTGGCTGTTACTTCATTTAGATACAATCACCAGACACTAAAAACATCCACTTACATAAAACAATGTTAGATAGTTTCTGTCCCACTAGTATATATACAGGTACAAACACACTTCAGCATAGACATATCAGCACACTCATCCATGCAATAAAACTGAAAAATTACAGTTTATTAAGAAGAAAATCTGAATAGTGATGACACGTTGGCATGACTGTTTTTTTTTTAATATCCTTTCTTTGCACCACTGGCAAAAGAATGGAAACCTGCACACATTTTTAGCTCAACTTCAAGCATGTTCCAAAATTTGATGGCCGTAAATGAAAAAGTGCAAGGGCAGCCTGTTGTAGGGGGACGTTTAAGCCTGAATTTTGAGCAAAACAAGAGGTTCTATTCATTTGTTCAGAGAAGAGCTGAAAAAAGGTCTTCAAAAGCAGAGAAGTTGCACTGAAAGCAATCTTCAAATCAAAGCATGCAGGGCTGCTTTCATTTCTATTGTTAACAAATTCCTTGTATATCTAAATTTAATATTATATTAATTTTTTTACACATATTTTTAATAAGGCTTCCAAAGTCAAATTGGAATCCAAAATCACACTTAATTATTTAATCTAATTTTTGATTGATTTTCTGCTGACACTAAACTGTGGGTGCACAGTATGTTTTTGTCTAGTAGCAAAATACATTGTCATTGTTTTCTTTACATTTAATATAAGACATGAGTTAGCAGTGACTTGTTCAGCATCTCTCACATGAGTGTACAAGTATGAAAGTGTCATCAGCCTTGTGGCACTCGTATTATACATAATTTTGTTGACAGTCATAATTCATTACTTATATGAAACTCTTTCAAAGTCTGATTTGCATTATAGATAATAGGGATGGCTAGGTAGTTTTTTTTTATGTTTTTTTAAGAAAGACAGTATTGATTCCCCAATGATCCCTTGCCTTGGTATTTGTATAATGTTGAAATAATTTTATTCACTTTTGCCTCATTAGTACAGTTGAGTTTAAGCACTTAATGCAGCCCTGAGCAAGCAATGCAGCTTTAAGTATTCACATACTAAAACAGACTTCTCAAAAGCTGCTTCAAGGCATAGTCTCTGGAATGTGAGCAGTGAAGCTACTGAAATACAACAGCAGTTGTTTGACTTCCCCATAATTTCTTTGCTTTTCCCAGGTACAGACTCCATCTTCCATGATAT
Source organism: Scatophagus argus (assembly GCF_020382885.2). NCBI lineage: Eukaryota > Metazoa > Chordata > Actinopteri > Scatophagidae > Scatophagus > Scatophagus argus. The sequence goes on along the minus strand of NC_058512.1, from coordinate 19,338,921 downwards.
TGACAGTGACACATCTCTGACAAGTTTAAGTGACTGCTTCATGGCCACTCCAGATGTAGGGTCCTTACAGGCCAGGAACCCTATTGACCGCCTGTATTCCATGCAGAGTTCCTACTTTGCCTCCTGAGACCTTACATCACTTCTGGTACAATCTCACCTTCCACATTGCCTCCCAGGCCATGAACAGTGAGCACAACAATGGAGACAAAAAACACAAAGGCCAAAGGATTTTCTTGCAAGACAAAATCCACTAAATATACCTGACTGACCTGCACCAACTGAGGGGAAAAGGAAAACTAAACAAAAATTTCACATGCCTCCACATGAGTTTCCTGCCTACTGTCTGGGCTTATTTAGTTGGAGGGATAGCTGTTAGCATTTGTACAGATATCATCATGAAAGTGTCTTTAGGGGTAAGAACAGTTGGATGTTCAGGTCAGAGTTCAGGTCAGAGTTTTGTTCAAACATTCATCAAACAGTGTAATAGAAACATCAAGCTCCATGTTCTCAGTACATAATACAGTTTAATAGATGCATTGATAATGTTGGGACAGTTAAGCAAGTATAGTTTTGGTATGGTAATTTTAGTCAAACTTTACTGGTGTAAAAAGGAATAGTCTGTGAACTGAATGATACCTTTTGCTAATATATATTCTCGCTTCCTTCCTGTTCTTCAGAAACATACAGTTTTGCATGTTAGGATGGAGAGCAATTGATTCTCACAAATGTGCTGGTATACAATAAATTTTAAATTTCTATTTAAAAAGACAGTGTGATTCTATCATAACGGACAAAAAGAAAAAAAAGCATCTTAATTGACTGATTAGTTGATTCAGCTATGTGTCATAGTATTTGTGTTGTTTTAATGAGTTTGTAAATTAATATCGCTTAGCTATTTATTATTTCCACTGAGATCATCTGGACAATCTCAGTAGCACATTTTGAAATTGCTAACTTATAAAAAGTGTTGGTACTTCAAATAAAAAATGTATCCTCTTGAATTCTCATCTTCTTCTGTTGAATTGCATGAGAAACAGTCAGCAAACATCGGCAGGACAACTATATTGTAATATTTATTTAATAATATTTGTATAAAATTAGATTTAACCAAAAATGTATTTCAACATTGGCCAACAAGCTAAGACTAACTAAACTGATGACATACCATAACTCTGTGAGCGTGTATTTTGAGGGAACTGTTAACATCAGCATGCTAACATGCTAGCACAGTGGCAATGGTGATATTTTTGCAAGAATAATGTTTACTGTGTTCAGTAGCTTAATTTAATGTGTCAGTCCAACATTCTCAGGATAAATCCTCTAGTGACATCAAATCAGTCTCAGATTTCATGACAATCATCCAGTAATCAAAACTCAGAGCTCCTTTTTCATGTTACATGAGAAGTCAAGAGATCACCAAAGACAGTAGGATTCAATTGATGCAGTTAATAAATTCATCAGTTGACAAGAATTTTCAGTTTGGATTAAGCTGGTGGAACAACTGACTGTCTGGGCAACCAGCAAACTGATATTGCCATCCCCATAGCCATATATATGATTCCCCTCTCACGAAGCTGAAACACAGAACCTAACTACTGCTCAGCAATGAGTGGGGATGGAGCATTTGGAAGTGTCTTCCACTTCCAAATGCTCCATCCCCACTCATTGCTGGAGAGGAAAAAAGTTATCATTAAACCTTGAAGAAATGTGCCTCTATTTCGCACACAGCACAATGCCTGAGAAGGCATGTTGTATTAGATGTTCATTCTGCATCACTTGAAACCTGAACTCACCTTTGCCACTAGTGAGATGTCATGAAATGGGATGACCACTATAAAGATTTTAATGGTAGTACTACTATTAAGTCATGACAAATCTGGTTCCATGTACAGACTTAAGTCTGTCTGGATCACTCAATATACTGATCTGAGTCACTTGAGTTATTAAGGGTGCAGGCAATATCCCCATTAGAACTACTCCATTTGTTCTAAGTAGTTGTTAGCAAGAAACTGTTGCAACAAGTATCATAAATTACATGGACTAGCAGTAGTTACCACCTCATCCATCATCAGGGAACTCAGGGATCCACAGAGTTGGTTTAGAAAAACTTCCTGCGCATAGCCAATCTGGATCAGCTGGATCAGGCTGTAACCAGCTGAAAGGAGTGAGTGTACAGTACTCACAGTGCTAACAGACATTGATCAGCCACAACCACTGACAGATGAACTGACATTAAACATCTATTTACAATGCAATGTTCTGCAGGGAAACCTTGTAGGAAACCCACCCTTGGCTGTTCCCGGCAGCATCAGCCTCCCCTGGCTGGACAGTCACATTTTGAAAACAGCTCAGGGATGTTTTACTGGACTTTAATATTTGTGGTCAGAAAACACTCTGGGAGCCATTATTTAAGACCTGGCTTTTATTTGACCACTGGCTTTCATTTGCTGAAATATGGTAAACACCCTGTATGTTTAACCGCACATGCCAGTTTGTTTAGATGTTTGAAGTTGAATTCACTGCAGTTAGATTATCTTCTAAGAAATCTCACAAAGCTAAATGCAGTGATTAATTATACCCTGGCGCCTCCATGAACTGCCACCTTATTGTGGTGGAGGAGTTTGAGGGGTCTGGTGCAGTGTGGAAAGGCAGGGACCTTGACAGTCTGATCCCTGGTTGTTGAAGCTAGCTTTTTGGACATGAAATATCACTGGCCAAGCCTCAGCTTGTGTGCGAGGTTGAAAGATACCGGCTATATATAGTTGTGCTCACCTCTACGCACAGCTTGCACTCTGGAACCAACCTTCTTGACAGGGGTTGGACTCTTCTCTTTTCTGGAGTTGCACCGGGTGAGAAGGAGGGCAGGTGTGGGGTTACGTATAGCCACTCGGCTCTCTGCCTAAATGTTGGAGTTTACCCTGGTGAAAGGGTTGCATCCCTGTGCCTGCAGGTGGGGAATGGGTCCTGACTATTTGCGCATATGCACCAAATGACAGTTCAGAGCACCCACCCTTTTTGGAGTCCTTGGGACAGGTACTGGAAGATGCCACTACTGGAGACTCCATCGTTCTGCTGGGGGACTTCAACGCTCACATGGGCAATGACAATGTGACCTGGAGGGGTGTGGTTGTGAGGGACACCCTGCCTGATTTGAACCCGAGTGGAGTTTAGTTATTGGACTTCTGTGCTAGTCACAATTTGTCCATAACGAACACCATGTTCAAACACAAGGGTGCACTTGGCACTAAGACTCTTTGTCTATCTTATTACTATACCTAATTTTATAAGCTGCTGGAAATTCAATTTCCATGAGGGAGTCATCCCAAAGGGATCAATAAAGTGATGTCTAAGTTTAAGTCCAATAAGTCAAACTTGTTCCCAGTTGCGGTTGGACTCTGCTAGGGCTACCATTTGTCACCCTTAGCCACTGAACAGAAGAGACTACTGACGAGCTGAAGAAAGTAGCCAGGGAGAGGACAGCCTGGGCTTCCGTCCTGAGACTGCTGCCTCTGCGACCCGGACCCAGATAAGCCAAGGAAGACAAGACGAAACAAGATGGATTATACCATGGACTATTATAAAGACAACCATGAGTCATTTCAGTTTGATGTTCAACTGTATTTATTCATTACCACAGTATGTTATTCATTACACAGCTTCATCAGGAAGAGGAGCATCAAATGGAAGAGCAGAAAAAAAGAATGGAGGCAGGGGCAGAAGGACAACTTACCCCTGGAAACTGGTGGTGTTCTTGTACTTGTGCTCTCCACAACTGTCTGGGGATTAAAACTTATGCAGATAAGAGTCGGATCTGTTGATGTCAGACTTGGAAAATAGATATTTCCACAAATGAGTGATCCCAGCTGTTTAACTACAACAAATGAACAAACTTCACAAAAGGAAGCATTATGATGGGAAATTACAATGGTTGCTGAGAGAAAAGGTTATTGCATTGGACATTTAACACCAGGTAACACAATATCCAAAAACTAAAAAAATGTAACATCTTTGAGCAATATTTTGGTCTTGCAGGAACACATGCTATCCACAGCCTCACAACTGTAAAGAAAGTGCATCTTATCAACATGGAGAGCCCAGTGAAATTACCCATAATGGTGTTTAGGTGGCTAATTTCTGTGTTTACTTTGGGTCAGACAGAGACAAATGTTTGAAATGATTCATGTAAAAATGTTTATTTTAAGAGCTATAGGGGGTTCATGCAGCTTGCTACTATATATGCTATATTTTGTATGAATTCTCATTTTACAAAATGTCTACAGCAGATACAAAGAGTGCTAAGTTACAACAACCCCTAACGTAACAATTCACTAAATTAAAAATATATCTGGCTTAAATAAACCAGAATTATATTTTAAGTTTTTTTTTGCATTTATATCTACTAATACTAGTCATTTTGTTAGTATATAAAATCACATGGTTTCACATGTTGTGACAATACTACAATTATGAATGGAGGTACACTCTAGAAAAACTAATTGAGTACACAGACAGGTTAGGCACTAATATCTCACAGTTGAATTAGAAATTCCCTGTAGAGTATTTTAGAGCCTATACCTTGTAGAAGCACATACTGTATCTGGGTCACTAACAGTGCATGTAGTCCACCTCTCCCCTTGGTTTCATGACTGACAGACGGCAATAATATTTACCCATCATGCAACAAATCCCTTCCTCCTCTTTGTATGAGCTGTGAGTGAACATGAGTGGAATAACTTTGTTCCGCCCTGTCAAGCTGCTGGATGAAAGACAAACAGCCACCTCTTTGCCAAACAATTGATCATAAAAAAGTGTTGTATATACGCAGCAGCACAAAGACAGCTCATGGTTTGAGTTCAGTCAGGTGGAAGAAACGGAGCGAGACAGATGTCAGTGTCTTTCTGCACGATGAAACCTGCCGCCTAACAACGTTTGGTCTCAATGTTACTGGCAAACATTTCACAGGTGATTCAGAGGCCAAGGTACAATGGCCCTGAGGTTCAAAACCCAATATGTTACCAAACAAAACACTTCAAACACAACATTTCACAGATTCACAAATTTTACAAATGTACACATCACAACCTGAATGAGTATTAATATTTTGCATTTGATTTTTAACTAGTTTTTGTAAAGCTTGTAAAGTGTAAAATGATTTTTGAGATTCTTTTCTATCTATAATCTTATGAAAGGGTGGGTGATTAGAAAACAAATACCATTTATTCATAAAATTACCAACATGCATGTAATGGAGTAATGTAACTGTTCAGTTCTCCTCTAGGTACAGTTTTATCTCTTTTGTTTACTAGCTGTTCAAGAGCAGCTTCATGGTGATACATTTTTTGACACTGTGAGTTAATATTCTGATTCACTCAACTGCCTGAACGGATGTTGTGCATTAATGCATTAGTCCAGCAGTATATACAAGCTCTTTATATCCTGTCTTTTTACCTGCTGTAGTTAATGACTGTCTGCTTTGTAATGATGTACTATTTACAGGTGTGAACAGTAAGCACATTTCTTCTAGAATTTGTAGTTTGGAGTTTTACAGTTTTTAACAGTTGATAACATCAGTTTTATCATATCATATCATTTATCAGTTTGGATGATTAATCGGCACCGATCTGACATTTTACAAAATGAATCTCCAGTGAAAGTTCAGTCAGGCAGACTATTCTTTTGCACGCATAGACTTGTAGGTAATATCTCATACCACCTTGTCATTCTCTCACACATGCTCTCTCCTGCTGTCATTGTCTGGGACTGTCAACTGAGATATCACTTGTTCTTATCTGCTGGTTGTATCTATCACATAGCACAACGACACACATACATTGTTAGCCTATCATCTTGCTACTGCCTTTTCAAATATGAGTATCTGCCTTCCTTAGAGCATTCATGCTACTATTATGCATGCTTGTCCTAACTGCATTATGCCACTATCAGTTCAGTGTGTATACTAAATGAAGTAGGTCTGTGGAATTTTGGATGGCTAATAGATAGATAGATAGATAAATAGATAATACCAGTGTTAATCAGCGTTTACCATATTGCTGAATCGAATCGGCGACCCTCCGGTCACAAGTCGCTTCTCCAACCTCTAGGCCACGATGATGTACATTTAGTTTTCAACCAGCCAACTTTCGTTTGAAACCAATATTTCATCTTACCACCAGCTTAGAGCGATGCCAGGGCCACACAGGCTGCATGAGCAGAGCCCAACAACTGTGTCACTGAGAAACTGTGGCTGGCATGCCTGTGGACACGCACACATGCTATGAGCCTTTTTCGTTGTTCTCTTCTGTAAATGCTTTCCATACTTGTGAATTTACTTCCTATCAATTTACTGTTATGGTCTTGAGGATCTCCTGAGGGTCTTTTTCTGTGGTTCAGTAGCATTGTCAAACCAGCAGATTATACTGAATGTTTAAATACTTGTGACAAAAGCACATTAAAACATTGTGAACACATTGGTATTAACATTAAAAGACATTAATCTCTTTAAAAAGATTTGAGATGTTTAGAAGAAGGCAACCTCTCACACCAATTCAGACAGAAGTCCAAAACTGGCCCACGTCTGTCCGCCCCATCTTGTAGGAGGCGCACCAATGCTGTATTGTCAGCCTGCTTAATGAAATGCCTGTTTGGGAAAGTGCGCAGAACAACAACAAGTTATATAAAATCAACACTAAGGGGAGTAAAACACATCTCAAAGAATCAGATCAGTTTCTAATAAGAATGTTGGAGCTGATCTATCTGCTAAAATACAGGGTTGGATAGTGTTAAAAGCAGATGAAAAGTCAATAAATAAAATGTTGGCATGTGCCTTAGGTTTCTACAGGTGAATGTGCAACAAATGCAGTAGAGTCAAAATAGTCAAGTCAAGTCAAGTCAACTTTATTTGTATAGCCCATTTTTACAAGCAGTTTGTCTCAAAGGGCTTTACATAACATCAGCAACATCCTCTGCCCTTCGACCCTCACATCGACTAAGGAAAAACTCCCAGAAAAACCTTTAACAGGAAAAAATGGAAGAAACCTCAGGGTGAGCAACAGAGGAGGGATCCCTCACCCAGGACGGGCAGACGTGCAATGGATGTTGTACAGGCAGCATCTAGAAACTGTGGGTCCATGACGTCCTGAGTTTGTGAAAGTGTATCTCTTCACCAAGTGCCCAGGTACCTCATGACTACTTATTCAATTCAGTTTATTTACAGTATATAGCACCAATTCACAACAAAAGTTATCTCATGACACTTTCCAATTAGAGCAGGTCTAGACCAAACTCTTTAATTAAACTGTAATACAGAGAACCCAACATTCCCCCTTGAGCAAGCACTTGGCAACAGTGGTGAGGAAAAACTGCCTTTTAGAAGGTAGAAACCTCGGAGCAGACCCCGGCTCAAGATGGGCGGCCATCTGCCTTGACCGGTTGCGCTGAGAGAGAGAGAGAGAGAGAGAGAGACAGAGACAGACAGACAGACAAAGAGAGAGAGGCAGAGGGGGTGGGGCATGAGAGAAGGAGCACACAAGCAAAGATGCATAGCAGCAGTAATAATACCAGAAGTATTAGTACCAGAAGATGAGAAAGCACAAGGACTCCAGGGAAGAAGTTGAGTTAGTAATATGCATTAATGTGACATAAATGTGTGCAGAAGGAAGGAGAGAGGAACAAAGAGCTCAGTACATCATGGGAAATTAAATGAAATACTAAAGATGCGGGTGAAGTGACTTTCAGCTATAATTCAAGGGGTTTGGCATTAACCATTTAGGAATTACAGCCATTTTTATACACCCACCTCCATTTTGGTGGCCCATACATGATGAGACAAATGGCAGACAAGCAGTGTCATAGCCAGATGTGGCCTGTTTCCTTGTTAATACATGACAAATCAAGCAGATAAAGGTCTGGAGTTGGTTCTGAGTGTTACATTTGCATTAGGTAGCTGTTCATTTGAGCTTTCAACATAAGGTCCAAAGAGGAATCTATGCAAGTGACAAAGGCCATCATCAGGTTGAAAAAAAAAAAAAAAAAAAAAACACCAAACAAAATAAACCCATCACTCCCAGTGGCCAAAACAACAACATGGAACATTCTTAAAAAGAAGGAATTAACTGGCAAGCTCAGCAACACCAAAGGGCCTGGAAGACCACAGAAGACGATTAAAGTAGATGACTACCGAATTTTGACATCGGGGGAGAAAAACCCTTTCACAATTTCTAGCCAAGTGAAGAACACTCTTGAGGAGGTAAACGTGTCATTGTCAAAGTCTACAGTCAAGAATGTATGAATGTAAATACAGAGGCTTCACAACAAGGTCCAAATCACTGGTAACACTCAAGAACAGAAAGGCCAGATTAGACTTTGCCAGAAAACACCTGAAAAGGCCTGCCCACTTCTGGAATAAGATTCTTTGGACTGATGAAACCAAGATTAACTTGTACCAAAATGATCGGAAGAGAAAAGTATGGAGAAGGAAAGGAACAGCTCATGATCTGAAGCATAACTACATCATCTGTCGAACACTGGGGTCTTTGGTTGGGTCAGAACACCAATAAACCAATAAAAGTTCCACCTCAGTGGACGCAATATTTTTGTCTCAGTGATTGTCAGGACACAGACCCTCGGATAAGCATCCAGGAAGCCAGTGTTAGCCAATAGCTTTTTGGTCTTTGTCCTTGGTGACTGCATGTTGATCAGCAGGGTAGTAGGCAGGGGGAGTTTACATTTCACTTTCTTCAGTTGGTGATGAATGCCTCCCCTCCCCCATCTACATTTTCTCCTCGTCTGTGTCATGCCTCGGGGTGGTGCAGCACGGTGGTGCAGTGGTTAGCACTGTTGCCTCATAGCAAGAGGGTTCCAGGTTCAAATCCCGGTCTGGGCCCTTCTATGTGGAGTTTGCATGTTCTCCCTGTGCCTGCGTGGGTTTTCTCCGGGTTCTCCGGCTTCCTCCCACAATACCAAAAACATGCACATTAGGTTAACTGGCTACTCTAAATTGCCCCTAGGTGTGAGTGTGAGAGTGTGTGGTTGTTTGTCTTTGTGTGTTGGCCCTGCGATTGACTGGCGACCAGTCCAGGGTGAACCCCGCCTCTCGCCCGTAGTCAGCTGGGATAGGCTCCAGCTCCCCCGCGACCCTGACGGATAAGCGGTATAGAAAATGGATGGATGGATGTGTCATGCCTCTGTTCGACAAAATATTTTGGTATTAAGACAATTGTTGAGCAGTCTATAGATATGTGATTTTGTAACAACAAGATAATAAGGTATTATAAGGTATTGTATTGTGTTACACATGTTTCAGTCTTTGGGTCAGGTAAAGGTAAAACCGCCACAAGTTCTGATCACTCTTTGTAGAGCTGGACCCATGGGTGCTAATTCTGTGCATGCAAGGTGCCACGCAAAAACAACAACCACAACTACATAAACTCACATAAACTCAGCATTAACACAAATGCCTGGAGTGACACACAGCAGCAGAGCCGCGTTTTCATTATTGAGCTCACGGTGCCCTGGGAGGAAGCCATTGATGAGGCCTATGAAAGGAAGTGGTTGCGGTACTCTGACCTTGCTGCTCAGGCAGAAGAGCAGGGATGGACAGTGCTGGTGCGTCCTGTGGAGGTGGGCTGTAGGGGTTTTGTTGCCAACTCCACCATAAGACTCCTAAAAGAACTGAGCATTAGAGGCCAACCTCAGAGGAAGACGATCAAGGAGCTTGTCACCACAGCGGAAAGAAGTAGTCACTGGCTGTGGCTATGAAGAAAGGAGATGGCATGGGGGGCAAAGTGACCACTCAGTTCCTATACGACACACACCCGGGACTGATCAGCCTGTGGCGGGCCCGCCTCAAAGGAGGGTGTCTTGTGATATATGGCCGAAACACCTGATGATACTGGGGTACACAACTGATGACAACTGACTGGTGTCGCATAGTGTAACATCACTGAGTGGTCCAAGCAAGGTCCCTTCGCTCAACTGTATATGGAAATACTTGAGATTGGAACATCTAGTCCTTTTGCTTAACTGTAAAGTATATATATTAAGTGTATTCTATGTCAGTGTATATGCAGTCACTTCACCTCTTCATTAGGCTATGTTTCATCTCTTTGCAGATTATGTCATCTTGTTTCTTAAATCTTGGAAGTTAAATCAATTGAATTAAATTACATCAATTCCTGCTCCACAAAAATTTCAGCAACTTTCTGATTTTTTGGACAGCTCGATAAATTAAACAACATATTTCGTCTGTTTGCACTACATATATATATATATATATATATATATATTTATCTTGTTTTTTTCTTCTTGTAAATACTTTATTCTTCATTTTCTTCATTTTTTATTATTATTATTGTTATTTTGTATTTTGTATGGTGCACAGGAGAGAGAAAAATCCGGAGTCAAATTCCTTGTATGGTCACACGTACTTGGCAAATAAAGCTGATTCTGATTCTGATTCTGAAATCACTGTAGAGTAAATGTTATTCCCAAAAGTCATGTACAATAAAACCAAGATGATGTCCGGACAGCATCTGATCTGAAGTGACAAAAGCTTTCATACTACCTCAGAGATATTGTTTCTTCACAGCTGTTTAATAGTTTTTCCTGAGTCAAGATTGCATTACTTTCTTATCTCTACAATGTAAGCAGCATGTTCATCAGATTCAGTCATACTCTATTATTTTCTGAAAACCGTTTCATCAAGAACATTTTGTCTTTGTTTGCTGTGAAGCCTCTACCGGTCAAGCAGGTGGACATTCATCAGTTTTATACTGAGGTTCCATACTCAAAGTCAGGATCATCTCGTGTACCTGTGATCATCTAAATTTAAACGAAAGTTTAGACGACTTTTTTGCAAAGCAGTTTCATATGTGTTGCTGGTCCACTTCAGTGTCTGCTTTAATAGTTTGTTGTCACTGAACACTGACAGCAAAAGGGCTAATAAGGCTACAATCATTACTGTATAAAATGTATCCTTTTCATAACATTTCGCTCGGTCAGTAATGAAGTGAATTTGTAGTCTACTAATACTATTCATGCATATAATCAGTTATTGCTTTGTGAGCTTTTTGTGACACCAAAAACATTCTATGCACATCAAGCATTGAAATGCTGTATAAACATCTTAATACATTCATCTGCAGCAAGATTTAACTTATTGTTAAGTTAAAGTTGACTAGATGAGCTACATTGAAATAAATCGTAATTAGCTTGTATTTACTTCAGAGACATCTGTCATAGTTTGATAAGTTGAGCAGGCAAACTTTTCTTTAGCTACCTTTGTGAGGACTTTGTACTGGTGTATGATAAAAATAAAAACGAAGAGAGAGACTCAAACCTCTCAGAACAATAATAATACTGTGTGGCTTGGGACACTTACTGGTGTAAGCCTCTTTGTTACTTTAACTGCAAGAACAAGAAAACAATGTTGGATTGGATGAACTGAAAGTTATTTGATCTATTCCACCACTGTCTTAATTCCAAATGCCCTAATGCAGAGTTATGTGTTGTTGTGCATAAAATAATCCTCTTTTAATTGTTAGACACACAGGTGAGTTCATTTGATAGTGATTCCTGTGCCATTCTAAAATGACCACTGGTTCCATCTTGGCCACCCCACTAAAAAATTGCCAGACTCCATCACCGCCGTCAGTTCAAAGTTCAAAGTGCTTGCTTGGAGTTTTGGAACAGTGCTGGTAATGATGGCTACGTTAGATAAAGTACATGATTCCTCACCACCAGATGGCCTATGGCCTTATCTAAAGCCCATGTTTCAGATTTTTTTTTTATGAAAAAAGCTACATACTGTTTCATGTGTTTACTCTGTTCACTGCACACAGTCTTCATCACTGACTACAAACATTTGTTTAATTTTAAAGACAAACATTTTAAACAAAACTGTATGTACTTGTAGTACTGTACTTTTATGGCTTTGTGGATTTCTCCACCAAGATGTTGTCTTGGGACTGGGTCCTGTGTGAATCCACAGCTGAGGTATACTAATAGTTTATAGTTTTTTTTAGTACTCCCATATTTTAACTCAAGGAAAAAACAAAAGACTGATAACTTTCACTTCTATTGGAGTAATATTTGCCTAGGAATACAATCAAATCTAACACCCCAACAACTACTACCTCTTTTGAAGCTAAGTTTTTGACAAGTTGTTTCCATCCATGGTACTCCCCCAACACTATGAATGGAGAAGCAATTGCAATTGATTGAGGTATTTGATAATACTGTATAACACAATGTCATAATAACAAACATTATCATACTTCATATTTACATCCTCTTCTTTTTGGGGTCTTAAATATATTCTGTGGCAGTAGCATTTGGCGCAGTATATGCACATGTTGCCCTTCATATGATGTGTTGATATACGATTTGAAAGGTCATTTGAAAGGTTGCAATTTACATTTTGTATTTTTTGATCATTCTGATTATGGTACATCCACGGTTAATCTTAGATGTTATGCTCAGAAATAGATAAAGTGAACTTTTTAGAGTTTTGTACACAAACATACAGGGCTGCTTGTTGCAGTGAAGAAGAGGTGCAATTTGATTGATAAACATGAATGAAGGCAGCTTTGCCTCTTCATACATGTGTAGATTTCATCTCACTTGTAGGAATGCTAATCCTCATAAAGGCCAAATTCTTGACGCTGTCATGTAAATATGAGATAAATAGTGTCAGTTGCTTGTGTCCCCAGGGCTCCACTCTGGGCTCGCTGCACTGAGCAATGAGACAGCTCCTGACAACACAGCGTTACTCTGAAACTTATCACTGCTGTAATCTCACATCACAGGTGTGAGCTAACAAAGCAGTCATTCTGGCTGAGCTGCCACTCAGGCACGATACGGTTCTCCAGCCTGAGGACAACTTTGCTGTCAGAAGCAAAGTCAGTGGATGACACCTTGGTCACCGCAGATGTGGGAACCAACCCACTTTCTGCTCAGCTCTGTAACCTATTGCCCTCAGCCAAATTACTGCCATACTTTTCCTCACGTCAAAGAGAAAATTTCATCCTAATTGTGTGCCTGAGACTAATACATTCATCAGTCTCAGACAACTGCAGAGGCCAGGTAGCTGTGCACACTATCTACGCTTGATGGTTTTCACCCCTTTCACCCCTCTTCTTTGAAACCAGAATTGTCACTGACAGGTCTTGGCAGACTCCTTTTACGTCCTTTTTTAAGTGTACAAAAAATGGCAGACTTCAGAAAGAGCCTGACTGCATTGTCTAAAACAATGTGCCACAGATTTATCCTCATATGTAATACACAGATTACTTTTAATTGTTATAGGTAGAAAACACTGTTGCTTTATTCCACAGAATTTGTTTATTCTGTATGTTCCTCAGGTGAGATTTGGTACAAAAGTACAGTTATTTCCATTTTATTCCTTAAGACCTTCTAACTTTTCTTCATCTCTCCATTTGAGTTAAAGTAATACAGCATTGAGATCAATTTGAAACTTTATCTAAAGTTCAAACATTTATTTACTAAAAGTTTCCAACTTATTGCTGCCACCTTGTGGTTGGGATCGTGCATGTCATAGGTATGTCATTTTAAAAACTTAAAAAATATAGACATTTCTTATGCAAGAAAATCAATAAGCAAAGAGAGAACATTTAGAAAGTGCAAAGATCATACCTCCTAAAAGGACTGAGGGACTTTGGGAAGAATAAGAGCATGCTACCATGATAAGAAGAAGGAATGATAACCACCTAAAGCAGTCTTTTTTGAAAAAAAAAAAAAAAAAGACTTGGCATTTAGATAGATAGATAGAGATAGATAGATAGATACTTTATTGATCCCGAGGGAAATTCAAGCATTTACAGTAATTCCAAGGAAATGTCAATGAAATGATTCTTTTTCTGAATGTCACATATGGCCCAAAGTAACTTCGTATTAATAACTTCTTATATCCAAAGTTTACTCACAAAATCCCAAAAAAATTGAAAGTCTCTAATGGACTCTAATGGTTGTGCTTGAGGCCCAAAAAGAATGGAGAAATTTTTGGGGGTATGCATCAGATGGGAAACTTTCATCTAAATTATTGGGACATCATCATGGAACACTGTATCGCATTTATGTATTGTAAGTAAACACTGGGTTTATGAAGAAAGGTTTAGGCTCCCCCAGCTTTGATAAAATGGATTTATTGTTCATTTCCATTATTCTTGGGTCAGAAAATCCTAGCATCCCAAATATCCAGAAGCATGTGAGCGATACTGAAGCCACTTTTTAGATGGACTGCACAAGTGGCACCAGCTCTATGAACACAAAAGTCTATAACTGACCTACTGAGCGACTGAGTCAGCACTGGAGTTTCCCCATTGGCCATTCAATGGCTCATTCAAAATGAATAGCGTGAATAGTCCTCAATTTACATACTCAGGGAGATTTTACTGCACTTCCACTCATTGGCTGCTTCTTACTCTGAATCTTTCATTTCCTAAGGACATAATATCCTTCATAATATCAAACCAGTACCAGCAACCAAGAAACGTGTTGCTGAATGTATGTACTGTACTGTACTGGTTTGATTTCTGTCGCTCCAGTTCCAGCTCTGTCATCTGTCCGTCTCCCCTGGAGAGACTTACCTGTTCCGCTGCTCGGCTCCTTCCAGTGCTCGTATTTAGAGAGCACGTGCACAAAGCTTGTTGTGGGATCCTCCATTGTTTAGTAACTCTGTTAGCCTTAATTCCACTAAGAGACTTGCTAATTGTGTATTCAGCCTTTGAAAATCCGCTTAAATACTGGACTCGAGTGTTGTGCTTTTGGGGTTCCAATTTTTGCCTTAAACCTTAACAGAAAATATCTTTTTTTTGTGTGTGAACTGTATTGTCTGTGTATAAGACTGTTATTTAAAAAAAACACACACTTCAAAAGCCAATACAAAGTATAAAGCACTATTCTACAGTGTATCACTGCATGAGGCCCCCATGGCCCTGTTGTGGCCTGTAATATGCCCCACCCCCAACCCCCTCACCCACCGGCCCGCCTGCCCTCCAACTTCTGAGTCCGATTTGTTTATTGTTTTACAAAAAGCTACTTCTTTTCCTACTGAGGTCATTTAAAACTATGGAATTTTTTGTGCCTTGCACTGAAACCTGAGCGCCCAGACATTATTCATTAATAACAGCAGCACATTACATTTATGACATTAGCAGCACACAGGGAAAAGAGCTCTGTCATAAACATTTAAGATGGCTGACACCTGTCTGCAGCTGCATTAGAAGCTTGAAGCACTACCAGGAGTTTATATATGATATTTACTCAGCCTTGGTTGAGACTGAAAGATGTTTCTCTCCCTCTCTCTCACACACACACACTGGTGATTTATGACATGTGAGGTGACATTGTGTTTTTCATTTATTCTTTGTTTATTATAACTAGGTACACATTTTGAGCACAAACTAATGCTGAAATCAAAGAACTCACATCATTATGAATGTTCTTTGGACGGATGTAGTTGAAAAAAGAAAGTAGAAGTTAAACAATTTGAAACTTTAGATAAAAATTGAAAAACTGAAGCCATCACCTGGGGCTCGGACCCATAAAAATCTATTTTAAGATACATTTTCTCATTTCTGCTCAGTTAGGCCTACATTTTGGCAAAATCATAGCTTAGATGGATCCTGTGGATGCTGGTGTGAGACTTGACTTCTTTCCTTGGTTATGGCCCTCAATCTCTGCTCACATTCACATTCACAACAGAAAACTCTTTATAGGGAACAGCAACCCAACAATGTTAGAGACTAACTGGTGAAAAGAGTATTAGCAATTAAAATAAAGTTAAAGTTATTTAGCAGCTAAAGAAACAGAAATTTTCCTCATGCTAATGCTCTGTGTCTGCTGAACGTGTAAATTAAAAACTGTTTGCAAACCCATTCTTCATAGCAAAGTTTAATAATATGTCAGTGTGTTTTTATTTACCTGTTTAACTCCAATAACAATATAGTCACACTTCTTTAAAATTTTTAAAATCCTCCCATAAATGCAACCTATATTTGCTTCTCCTAAAGATAAGAAAACTAATTTGCCTTGTCTTCTCAGAATCAGAATCAGAATCAGCTTTATTTGCCAAGTACGTGTGACCATACAAGGAATTTGACTCCGGATTTTTCTCTCTCCTGTGCACCATACAAAATACAAAATAACAATAATAAAAAATGAAGAAAATGAAGAATAAAGTATTTACAAGAAGAAAAAAATAAAAAAAATGATCTTCTCCATGTTTCTTATGAAAGGTGCGAGATGGTTGATTGCTGAGTCTCATTCCCAGGTTGTCACTGACAGTATTAGTTGGTGACTGGCCTAACTCATACATTGAACTTTAAACCTGATGTCCAAACATATTTCTATGTGTAATATTATTTACGAATTGTTTTGCATTGAACATTGAAGATTATTTTCATAGTGGAAAGGAGGTGGGCTTTATTCCCATTTTCAAGTTCTTCATATGCACATTGTTTTTGTTTTTTATACAAATTCTATCCTGTAAAATAAATGGAACCATTAGATAAGCAAGCAGCAGCAGGCACTGCACTTTTTTGTCAGCGGACCAACCCTGACTGTGCTTTAGTTTCCAAGCATGATATTAACAGAATGCAAAGTTGCGAAACACTGGCGATGAACATGTTGCAATGTTCGGTATGATCATTCTCTGTGATGTGTGCAAGAAAAATGTGATTTTTATTCACATATCTTATATTTAACTTTCCCTTCTTGCAGCCGTGAGAAGACACATATGTGTTCAGGTAAGGAGAAAATAAAAGTATTTAATGACATCTTTATGTGTCTGCCTTATGAAAGCTTTCCCAAAGACCTCAGTGGTGAAGAAATGGCCAAAGCAATTTTTCACTTGAGGCACTGGTGTGTCTTCTCACAGTGAAGCCTGAATCCCAGGGAAGCTACACAGTTCGATTGCATCAAATTTGTTCCATGTATTGATTGGTTTGTTATTAGTTGGGGTATAAGTATGGAGCCCTAGAGAGGAGAGAGGAAACGTTTTCTAATAAAGACAGACTGAACTATGTTCACTATAAAAGACAGGACTTGTATGTGATAAAATTCGTTAGTTTTTATTAACTGTCTATAGATAAATATTGTTTCAAAGCAGTATTCTATAAGTCACAGGTGTCAAACTCAAGGCCCATGGGCCAAACATGGCTTGACGTTTCATTTTAAGTGGTAGGGCTTGCAGAGAATATAATTTTTGTAATACAGTTTTCAAAAACCAAAAACTAATGGTTTTTGCCCATACAAAGCCTCATCACCAATTAAGAATCTTGATATTCAGTTTGGCAGTATCACATTTCATTCAATCAGTGTTTCTAAATTCTTTTCTATCTGCAATATCTCTGTTGTAGAAAGACAGATGAGCAATTGTGACTGGCAAATAAACTATCCTAGATAAATGGTAAGTTGCTCTTTTTTTTAGCATTGATGATTGAATTGACAACTGAACTGAATGTGATGACTTTCTGCTTGGCATGAACAATCACAAATCATCTAAGGGTACTCTAACTTTCATGGATACCAAAAACAACAACAACAAAAAAAACCAAAAACCTGAGACTATATAAACATTTTAAAAAATGTGGAAAGTTGCATTGCATTGTGCTCTTCATGGTGCTCTTCCATCTAAATAAAACTACATATGGTTCATATTTTCTCTTCTAAAGCCCACTTAGGTGCTTCTCAAACAGAGTGCTTCAGTGCGGAAATCCCAAGTTAGATACACAGGGAGGCTCCTTCCTGAATCTCTTTTGCCTCATACATTTTTTTATTATTATTAAAGCATTAAAAACCTGGTAGCAGTGGGTAAGGGTTTTGCCTTTGAAATGAAAATATAACAGAACAACAGAATTAGAAGAATCTGCTTTATTGACAGTATATATATTTTTACATACACACACTGAATTCGTCTTCTGCATTTGACCCATCCTTAGTTGAACACACACATGCAACACCCGGCAAATTACATACAGTGAAACACACACAGGAGCAGTGTGCAGCATCAAGCGCCTGGGGAGCATATTGAGGGTTAAGTGCCTTGCTCAACAGCTAATGGAGGGGGGGAGCATTTGTCACATTAATCACTCCACCACACCCAAAGTTTTCCTGCCCATCCGGTGGGGGAATCGAACCAGTGACCCTCCGATCACAAGCCGCTTCTCCAACCTCTAGGCCACGGCTGCCACTTTCATTCTCTTTCATTTCATTCTGTGAGTTAAGGATGAGTTCTCAGAAAAATGAGGATTAATGTGCAGTGTAACACATAAATACTCACACTTGGATGAAAGCTATGTACTTCATAATTTATATCTAGGGCTGGTATTTTATTTTAGAAGGATTTTTTATATATATGCAGAAAATTTTAAATCTCAATTTCAAACCAATCAATGAAATTCAATGGTAAAAAGAGAAAACGGTATAGGTGGCTGTTACAGGTCTGTAATAAGCCCTTCCAATCATTTCATTTGGCTGAAATGAAATATGGAAGGGCTTATGCGGAATGTAGGGTAGCTGACACTCACACACATATGTCCCAGCTAGCCAATCAGAGATACGGGGTACAGTCAGTGTCAAATTCTGCAGGCTACTGTCTCAATTTTGTTCATCTAAAATGTTTTAAAAAGTGAAAATTTAGAATGTAAAATCAAGATATTAACCATTGACCTTTTACTTATTCAGAGTTCATAGGAAAAGCTATGTTTATTTTTTTTCTATAGCAAAATATATAATAAAAACATTCACCAGAAAGTAAAGGTGCACCAATTTCCATGCCAGCAATTATGCCCACTATATATAAATAAACCACCATTCTGTTTAACATAACAGTCATTCTCATGTTCATTTAAAATTGGAGTTAGGTTTATTGATTGAGACCTGCTTAAAAGATTTTTTTTTTAGATTTATATTTAGATTATTTAAATTGTCATTGTATTGGTTTATATTTGTCATACACATATACTGTTTAGTAGTAACCATCCAAGATTTTCAGCAACTGTTAGTACCTAATGTATGAGATACATGAACAAGCTGCCTGACAAATACAACTGTATAGACTCTGTAGTTTTTATTAGTTACAGTTTTTATTGTATTGTTACTGTATCAGTCAACTTTGCGTTCTTGCTATGTTACCATGACAAACACTGTATTATCCATCCATCTATTCATCCAGCTATCCATTCATTTTCTATACCGCTTATCCGTCAGGGTCGTGGGGGAGCTGGAGCCTATCCCAGCTGACTACGGGCGAGAGGCGGGGTTCACCCTGGACTGGTCACCAGTCAATCGCAGGGCCAACACACAAAGACAGACAGCCACGCATACACTCACACCTAGGAGCAATTTAAAGTAGTCAATTAACCTAATGTGCATGTTTTTGGTATTGTGGGAGGAAGCCGGAGAACCCGGAGAAAACCCACGCAGGCACAGGGAGAACATGCAAACTCCACATAGAAGGGCCCAGACCGGGATTCGAACCTGGAACCCTCTTCCTGCGAGGTGTTTGACTTTTGTTTAGTTGTTTAGTTATTTTAAAAAGTAGATCAGAGAAGATGCAATCCTAGAGTGGCTGCAAGTGATAAATTAAATGTTCAATCAGAAAGAAGAGAGAGCTTAGCTTGTTTATTAATCAAACAATTTCTTCACTATGGAAGTATTCTCTTCTTGTATGATGCCAGATTGTACTTATTTGGATTATGACTTATTGAACTGTCAAGTTCAAGCTTGCTAGGTGTCCTTATCTGGCCAGTTGTTGAAAACATTCAAGCTTAAATTCATGTTGTCATTGACATTGAGGGGTAAAGCATGAGGTTAATTATTATTAAATGCTTATGTGCTATGACATATGAGATATATGCTGGTAGTTGGCTGCAATCTGTATTTGTTTAATGTCACTACATGTTTAACAAAAGAGGAATGACTCATTGGTTAGTACAAGCTAATTGAATTTTATACTGGATCTCCTTTTAGAAGCAAAAAACTGAAACAAGTCTGGACTTGATTCAGGTCTCAAATATGGCAGTATAATGAGTTTCATTTGCTCTCCCGCTCCATCAACCCCCCCCCTTGGCTTTCCCTCTCTCTCCCTCTCCCTCTCTCTCTCTCTCTCTCTTTGCCTCCCCCCTCCCTCTCCCTCTCTCTCTCTCTCGCCCCCCCCCTCTCTCTCTCTCTCTCTGCCTTTCCCCCCCTCTCTCTCTCTCTCTCTCCCTCTCTCTCTTTGCCTTTCCCCCCTCTCTCTCTCTCTCTCTCTCTTTGCCTTTCCCCCCTCTCTCTCTCCCTCTCTCTCTTTGCCCTTCCCTCTCTCTCTCCCTCTCTCTCTTTGCCTTTCCCCCCTCTCTCTCTCCCTCTCTCTCTTTGCCCTTCCCTCTCTCTCTCCCTCTCTCTCTCTCTTGTTTGCTCCCTGGGGCCATGGTTTAAGTGTCAGTCTTTGAACTGAAGGTCTGGTGTAAAGTGCAGTTTGAATGAATAAAGCCCTTGACTGCACTCATAGAGTGAATCCTTGTTGTTTTCTGTCTGTTTCTCTGTAGTCTGCAGATATGGACTTGTAAATTACACTCACACAATTGTCACAGTCTGAACTGTTACTGAGAAGCAAAGAAACTATGGCTTAGCAAGCTCTCAGAGTTTACCATGCCACCAAAACTTATCTGTACAAAAACACCCCCTTCGAAGTATGTTTGTTGCTTTGGGTTGTCTGTTCTGTTTTATAAATAATTTGTTTTTATTATTAATTAATTAATAATGTATTGTCTAAAAGGTGACATTAAAAGTCATGTAGAAGCATGTGGTTAGTACCATGGCATGCTGGTTAGAATGCTCAAACAGAAGGAAGTCAGCATTCACCTTTGTCTAAAGCCAGTGCTGGTAAAGGAGGCTTGGATATGCTTTCTGCAGGAACTCAGAGCAGCCCAGCTACCTCAGCTCCTGCCAGAAGTGCCTCCAGTCACACTGAGCTCCTGGATCATGCAAAGCTGCCTCTTATCCCAGCAGATGCTGTGAACTCCATCCAGATGTTCAAGCTCTCAGCTTTCCTGTCAAGATCAACACTGGAAGGACCAAAAGTTCAAATATCTACTCCTCCCCAAACTGTTTCCTCACTATTCTTGCATTTATGAATCTCATGGTTTTCACACCACAGAAGAAGTGCTTTTATATGTTAATAGAACAGGAATTTGTTGGTATTGTGCAAGACATGCTAGAATAACATCTAATGGTTATCATGATGAATTGCTAACCAGATGTTATACATAGTCATCACTTTTTTTATATATAAAAGAAAATTTACCGTTTGATATTAAAAATTGATATTTTTGAATGAGACACATTGATGTAACTGATTAATATCTGCAAAGATTCATAGTACAAACATGCTTTAATGTAGACTTCATAATGTTCAGTGTTTTCAGTCAGACATGACTTGATCTAATGTTATGGGCAGAATGGCAACCAGTACATGTAAGAGTGATGTTTGGAAGTATCATAGAAAAATTAAATTGATGATTAACCATTTGTGCATTAAGCTCAGCAAGAAAACAGGGTAGACAAATAACACACTCACTGGCTACCAGTGTTAGGATGCACCATTGTGATGTCACCAGGGCTCCATGAAGAGCTAGCAGTTTAGCCAGCTAAACATGAAAATGATGGCTGGAAATATGCCCCTGTTAACCTTTGTGCAAGGAAATGGCCACATGCTGGTGCCGTTTGTTCTATTGGAGTACAAGCAACCACTGTGGCAAACAACTACCAGGGTGGGGAAGACGTGGCCTTATGAGCACAGTGTGGTGAAACTGAGGGCCGATCAGCAAAGTGCTAGCAAAGTCAGGAGAGTGGTGTTTATATAGATCAGTATAAAGACTACCTGTATTTTTGCTTGATTGTTGTTCATTTCAGACCCTATTCTTTCAGTAGATTTGCAAGTACTCAAGTGCTCAGTAAGAATTTAATTTGAGTACCTAAATATGAAAACTTGTTAAAATGCCCATCTCTAGTGCCCCCTGTAATGTCACCATGAAGCTGGGTGGATCCACCCATCACCAGCAGTGCCCGACTCCATCTAGCGCCTGGCCAATCCAAAAACCGGCAAAGGGTGCAGAGCTGGCGCCAAGCTTGGTGCAAGACAAGACAAGACAACTTTATTTGTATAGCCCATTTTTACAAAGTTTGTCTCAAAGGGCTTAACATACATCAGCAACATCCTCTGTCCATCGACCCTCTCATCGACTAAGGAAAAACTCCCAGAAAAACCTTTAACAGGAAAAAATGGGAGAAACCTCAGGGTGAGCAACAGAGGAGGGATCCCTCACCCAGGATGAGCAGATGTGCAATGGATGTTGTACAGGCAGGAAAGCAGTTAACAACATGAGATATGGGATAGATGGGGAATGTTCAGTCAGGGGAGTGCTGATGGAGGCAGCTCCTGGTGGGCAGGCTGGGTCGTGAACAGGGGAAGCAGGAGCAACAGGTTGGTTGATGTGCAGGGACGGCAGGCCAGGTAGAAGCAGAGAGAAGGAAGTGATGCAGGTGGAGGTTGGTGCTGGTGGATGGAGCACTGGAGAAATCCGTGAAGACACAGAGAGAGCGAAACACCAAAGAGGAGAGGAGAGCAGAAGAGAGGAGAGTAAATAGCTCCTTGTATCCTGATGAGTCCTCCAGCAGTCTAAGCCTATGGCAGCATAGCTATAAAATGGTTCAGTTACCTGAGCCAGCCCTAACTTTAAGCTCTATCATAGGGAATGTTTTTAGCCTGGACTTAAAAGTGGAGAGAGTGTCGGCCTCTCTGACCCATGGAGAGAGTTGGTTCCACGGTAGTGGAACACGGTAGCTGAAAGCTCTACCTCTCAGTCTGTTTTAGAGATACTGGGAACCACTAGCAGACCTGCATTCTGGGAGCGAAGTGTTCTACTGGGGCAATAAGGAACAATGAGGTGATTGAGATAGGACGGAGCTTTGTTTTTGAGAGCCTTTTAAGTCAGTAGAAGGATTTTGAAATCTATCCTATATCCTACAGGAAGCCAATGAAATGAGGCTAAAACAGGTCAGACATTCGCTCTCTTATTAACTCCAGTCAATACCCTCGCTGCAGCATTCTGGACCAACTGGAGACTCTTCAGAGAGTTTTTAGAACATCCTGACAACAGAGAATTACAGTAGTCCAGTCTAGAAGTGATGAATGCATGGACCAACTTCTCAGTGTCTCTCTGAGAAAGGATGTTCCTTATTTTAACTATGCTACGAAGGTGAAAGAAGGCAGTCCTAGTGTTAAGTTTTATATGGGAATTGAAGGACAGGTCCTGGTCAAAAATAACTCCAAGGTTCCTCACCACTGTGATAGAGTTAAAGGTAATGCCATCCAGGGTGGCGGCCCGGCTAGAAAAAGAGTCCCTGAGATGTTTATGTCCAAATACAAAAACTTAGTAATTAGTAATAAGTAAAGTAATAAGAAGTTGGAAGACATCCACGACTTAATGTCTTTCAGACAGTTTTCTAAATTGGTAAGGTGGCTTCTGTCATCTGGTTTTATAGATAAGTATAACTGAGTATCATCAGCATAACAATGAAAACTGATGAAGTGCTTCCGGATAATATTCCCTAATGGAAGCATGTAGAGCGTGAAAGGTATCGGCTCGAATACTGAACCCTGAGGTACACCATAAGTAACTTTACTATACTTGGAGCAACTATGATTAATGTTATCAAACCTAAATATGACTTGAACCTCCGAAGGGCAGATCCTTTAATCCCAATGTCATGGTCCAGTCTGTTGAGAAGAATGTTGTAATCAATGGTATCAAATGCAGCACTGAGATCTAGAAGTACAAGTATGGAGACAAAACCTCTATCGGATGCCGGGACAAGGTCGTTAGAAACTTTTATCAGTGTTGTTTCAGTATTATGGTGTTCTCTAAATCCAGATTGGAAAGCTTCAAAAAGGTCGTTAGAGTAGAGATGTCGATGTAGCTGCCATAGGACAACTTTCTAGTAGCAGGTAATTGTCGCTTATCTGTAAAAACCATGCATCTGTATTAACTTTATTTCTAAAACATTTGAAAAAAGGCTTGTCAACTACTTTCCCTCTGGATTGAGTGTGAAGTCCACAATGAAAAAAAAAACAAATAATCTTTTCTATCCTGTAGCTGTAGAATGGTGTGATTATCCCACCATTATGTGAGGTAGACTGATTACATTAATGTGTCTATTAATGAGTTCTTTAAATAAGGATTTACTTGATGTTGATGAATGTTGTTAAAATGATACTCCTGGAATTTTGTAATGGTTTCCCATAAAGTTAGGACCTCAGATGAAACAGGTTATATTTACTCCCTGGTATGGCTCAGCTCCAGAAACACTGCACAGGTTTCAGTGAGTGCATCATTGTTTTGTTGTTTGTGGTTAACGATCAACACTGTACATGCAGTAACTAAACAATGCAAAATATAGTGACATGTATTTAAAATCTTTAATTGAATAACATTTTAAATAGAAATATAAAAGCAAACAGATTAATTGTGTTAAAAAATGTGGAAAAAAAAAAACAAACGAAATGAGCTTATACACCACATATACCAAGATGTATTTACAAAATTTCAAAAACCTCTATCGGATGCCGGGACAAGGTCGTTAGAAACTTTTATCAGTGTTGTTTCAGTATTATGGTGTTCTCTAAATCCAGATTGGAAAGCTTCAAAAAGGTCGTTAGAGTAGAGATGTCGATGTAGCTGCCATAGGACAACTTTCTCAAAGATCTTGGAGATGTATGTAAGGTTGGATATAGGTCTGTAATTAACTAATACATCTGGGTCAAGGGACGGCTTCTTTAATAGTGGTTTGATGACAGCCACCTTAAAGTCAAGTCAAGTCAACTTTATTTGTATAGCCCATTTTTACAAGCAGTTTGTCTCAAAGGGCTTAACATAACATCAGCAACATCCTCTGCCCTTCGACCCTCACATCGACTAAGGAAAAACTCCCAGAAAAACCTTTAACAGGAAAAAATGGAAGAAACCTCAGGGTGAGCAACAGAGGAGGGATCCCTCACCCAGGACGGGCAGACGTGCAATGGATGTTGTACAGGCAGGAAAGCAATTAACAACATGAGAAATGACATTACTAAAAAGATAAGCAAAACAAAAGCTCAACTGTTTAGTTTCACTTTTGCTACCACCTCAATATGATTTTAACATTTCACAAGACTGAAATTATAATAATGAAATTATAATGAACTGCTGTAACATTCATGTATTTTTTATGTGCTGTTGAAAATCACTATCCTATCAGTTGAATTTCGACCCGTAGGGAGAACCACCCCGCCGATAGTCGGTACACAGAGGAATGACAGGCAGATGTCAACAGTAGACACTGGGTTGGTCATAGAGCCGGCTACAGTTCAACTTGAAGATCTGGATGGAGAGATACCTGCAGAAAGATATATATATAGAGAGAGAGAGAGAAAGGGAGGGAGAGACACAAGACTACGAAGAGAATTGGACACACAGTTAGTGACATAAAATAATGAACTGTATGTTAATCTGACGAGGGGAGAGGATAGAAGAGGAAAAGGAGGAGGGGAAACTGCTTGGTGGATCATGTTTGTGTCCCTCGGCATCATAGGCCTATAGCAGCTTAGCTAAGATAGAGATTTAAAGATTAACAGTTAGTCAGACCTATTCTACCTGTGGCTATATATCATGAGGTGGGTGTAACTATGCCTACCAGCCCTACACACTTTATTTGGGGCTAACTATATGCTTTACTAAACAGAAAGGTTTTAAGTTTAGTCTTAAAAGTGGAGGTGGTGTCTGCCTGTCGTGGTATATAATCTGTGGCTAAAGAGAGGTTGATCTGGTTCAGTATAGAAATGTTAACTAAGGGAAAGACATCCTTAAGCAGCCTAGTTGGGACCGGGTCAAGTAGACAAGTGGATGACTTGGATGAGGTGACGACTGAAGTTAACTCTGAGAGGTGAACGGGGGAAAAGCTGTCCAAACATACTATAGGTGTGGAGGTTGCTATAAGAGAAACTACAGTATATTTGGTGGAGTATCACTGCCAATCCTCACTCTGATGTTCACAATCTTATCAGTGAAGAAAGTTAAGAAATCATCACTGCTGAGAGTCGGGGCATGCATGGCTCAACAGCCCTACGGTTTTTAGTTAGCCTGGCTACAGTGTTAAAGAGGAATCTAGGATTATTCTTGTTCCTTTCAAATAATGATGAGTAATATGCCCTTCTGGTGATACAAAGTTCTTTTTTATACATTAATAAACTATTTTTCCAGGTTTGACGATCTTCTACGTATTGGCTGGAATGTGTTTTTCTTTCCAGCTCTCTAGATTTCTGTTTGAATATGTGTAAATTTGAATTGTACCAGGGAGCTACTCTCTTCTGGTTAATGACCTTCTATTTAAGAGGGGCTACGGAATTAAGGGTGGCAAGAAATGATGTTGCAGTGCTATCTACAAGAAGGTCTATCTGTGAGGGAGTGAAATTGGCATAGTTGCCTTCCATTGTATTAATGTAGGGTGTAATGTCAAGCTCTGCTGGAATGAGTTCTTTATTTAGATATAGCCGTGTCAAAAAGGCATCTGCTGTAGTGGATTTTTTTTTCAGGCAAAGTATAGTTTGCTAAAGTAAATTCAAATGTTATTAAGGAGTAGTCGGACAAGACAGGATTTTGAGGGAAAACTGTAAGGTGGTCAGCCTCAATGCACCAGGTCTAGGATATGATTAAAGGGGTCAGTGGGTTTATTTACCCTCTGGGAAAAGCCAAATGAGTCTACCAGTGATTTGAATGCAGAAGCTAGTCAGTCATTTTCAACATCCACATGAATGTTAAAGTCTCCCACTATGATAACTTTGTCTGAGTTTATTGCTAAGTATCATAGAAAGTTAGGGAATTCATTTAAGAACTCAGAATAAGGCACTGGGGGACCACACCACAGCAAATAAGAGTGGATTATCTGCTCTCCAGACTGGGTGTGAAAAGGTAAGAGTAAGAGTTGCAAATGAGTTGTATTTAACAGTAGGTTTAGGATTAATATGCAGATGTGACTGATAAACTCTTCCTCTACCAGTATTTTTGGGAACTTGGCAGTTAATGTAGCACGGAGGGGTTGATTGATTTAAACTGATAAAGTCATCCTGCTGCAACCACGTTTCTTTAATTTATTAGCATGCAACCATGCTACCTAAAGCTACCAAAGCTATGTTCACACAGAAAGAAAGCAAATTTTCCTTTTATGTTACTCACTTAAGTTTAATTGCATAATAATATGTTTATACACGTTACTCAACCAAATAGAATAATAATTAAATCATTGTATAATGATTAGTTCATAAATGCAGCAGGGACTTTAATTATGTTGCATTCTAAATACACAGACCGCTTTGCAGCCAGAACAGCTTCCACTGGGAAGGCTTTCCTCAAGATGTTGGAGTGTTTCTGCCACTGATGCTGCAGAAAGATAAAGGAGTCAGACATTGATGTTGGACAAAAAGGCCCGGCTTGTGATCTTCATTCCAGTTCATCCCAGATGCGTTCAATGGGGTTGTGGACAGGGCTGTGACTGGGGCACAGTCATGCTGGAAGAGAAAAGATCCTTCCCCAAACTGTTGCCACAAAATTGGAAGCATAGCACTGTCCAAAATGTCTTGGCATGCTGAAGCAAGATTTCCCTTCACTGGAAGTACGGGGTCGAGCCCAAACCCTGTCACTAACTTGATTTCTTCCCTGGAGTCTTTGTGCTTTCTCGTCTCACAGGTTCCCATGGATCATGTCATGACCTCCTGCTGAGGTCCTGCTTGCCACCGACAACTGTTATTGCCACCTGTTATATTTCCACATTGTTATTATTACTACTATTACCACTACTACTAACATCATTATTACTGCTAATACTGTTTTTTATATGTCCAATAGTATTATTATTGCTGTTGCTATGCATCTCTATCTGTATGCCTGCTCTCCCACTTTTTCAGTTTTCTGCCTTCTAAAATGAAGTCTTCCCTCACCACTGTCGCCAAGTGTTTGCTGATGAGATTTTGTTGGGTGTCTCTGTACCAAAAATTAAATGAAAGAGTTTGGTCTAGACCTGCTCTAATTGGAAAGTGTCATGACACAACTTCTGTTGTGATTTGGTGCTATATAAATAAACTGAATTGAACTGAATCGAAAAAACACCCCTGAATTCAATAATATAGAGGTGTGTATATTTAGTGTATTTAGTGTATTCATCATTAACAGTTGTGCATAAACTAAAGGTTAGGAACTTAAAATACAAAAATGTAAAATTATTGACTATTTTATTTATATCAGTCAGGAGAAGCAGGTAATTGTCGCTTATCTGTAAAAACCATGCATCTGTATTAACTTTATTTCTAAAACATTTGAAAAAAGGCTTTTCAGCTACTTTCCCTCTGGATTGAGTGTGAAGTCCACAATGAAAAAAAACAAATAATCTTTTCTATCCTGTAACTGTAGAATGGTGCGATTATCCCACCATTATGTGAGGTAGACTGATTACATTAATGTGTCAGAGTTCTTTAAATAAGGATTTACTTGATGTTGATGAATGTTGTTAAAATGATACTCCTGGAATTTTGTAATGGTTTCCCATAAAGTTAGGACCTCAGATGAAACAGGTTATATTTACTCCCTGGTATGGCTCAGCTCCAGAAACACTGCACAGGTTTCAGTGAGTGCATCATTGTTTTGTTGTTTGTGGTTAACGATCAACACTGTACATGCAGTAACTAAACAATGCAAAATATAGTGACATGTATTTAAAATCTTTAATTGATATATAAAAGCAAACAGATTAATTGTGTTAAAAAATGTGGGGAAAAAAACAAACAAAATGAGCTTATACACCACATATACCAAGATGTATTTACAAAATGTCAATAAAAATAGATGATTTAGCACTACAGTTTTCTTGGCATGACAATATACCAACTGAAATCAATACTTTGTAGAGATTATTTACTTGACCTTTGTATAAATCACCTTCTGTGATTTATTCAGAGAAGAAAATAGAAAAATACATTAGGTTGAGCATGACACAAAAAAGTTTCAATATTGCAAACTACATGAAATCAGAATCAGAATTCCTTTATCTATCCCTGGAGGGAAATTCTTGAAACTTACCTAACTGCCCAACAAAGAGGAGAAAAGACTGGAGGGGGGTGCCATTTTAAAGGAGGTGCCATCAGTTGTAGGTGATGAATCGACATTCATCACCTACAACTCATAGAGCAGGAAATAAACATACAGAACGGGGTGACAGCACCACCTTGAGGCGGGGAGGGAGAACAGCACACAAAAATCACACAATAATTATCGTCATTGTAATGATGAAACTATAACATGAAATTAATAAACTAAAGGTCAAGCTACAAAAGCATCACCTCACTTTGCAGCCAGCAGAATGAGCGTGGATTAGTTTTATTTTCACAATCAGAATCAGAATCAGAATTCCTTTATTAATCCCTGGAGGGAAATTCTTGTTTTTACAGACATTGCACATGCAGTATTCCCGACCAAGAAAGGAGAAAAGTGCAGAGTATAAAAAATAGGATAAACTTAATAAAGATAGGGTAAACAAAACTAAAATCTCAAAGTACAGGTATTTACAAAAAACTGTATTCGAATTTTTAAGAAAAATTTAAAATACAGGTATGTGCATGTGTAAAAAGCCAATATGTACATTGTATATATACAGTGAGTGTGTCCATCACAGTGCTGAGTTTAACAGTTTGATGGCGACAGGCAGGAATGATTTCCTGTGTCGCTCTGTGGTGCATCGTGGGAGTATGAGTCTGAACAAGCACTACAAACAAACAACAACTGGGCTGCAACTATATAGATTATACATTGCAGTATATTCTGGTGTCACACGGCATATGGGAGGATATATTGTCCACAGTCACACACACACACACACAGGTGAGTCAGTGATTAGACAGTTCATTGGCTGGAGCCTCAGACAGGACCAGGTCCCCGGACAGCTGCGGAATCGGGACCATGGAGAGCGTCCCTCCTCCACAGGGTGATGACATGAGAGCAGTGATGCTCTGATTACTCCACAACAGTTAACATCTACAGGTACGTAGCTGAAGGAATACTTACAGCCACATTTGGTTTCAACATTCCCCACTTACACTATTTAACAAAAGACGAGCACTGTTTTCACCTGGGAGGCCAATCGGTACACGCTCTGGATGTGATATAATAATACACTTCTTTAATTACTATTTTGCTTTCTTTTTTTTGTCCAGTTTGTCTTTAATTTGGACGGGAATCGAGTGCAATTCTACTCCTGGATTATTTAAATTAAATGATTTCCATTCCCCATTTGTTTATTTTTGCAGACTTGGAGCTGGTAGATTTGATTGTTTCACACTCGAGCGCAGGTCGTGATGTTGCAAAGCAGCTGGTGCATGTTTCACCTTGCAATCTACGCGATGTGCTGTCAGCGTTGTGTTGTTTTTGATCACGGGTGGAAAAGAGACCAGTCTAATGTTGCCGTTTTCAGGTCCGTTTTCCAGCATGGAGTACAGACACGATGTGAGTTTGGAGGAAGTGTGTCCGGTCTGTGGAGATAAAGTCTCAGGGTACCACTACGGTCTGCTCACCTGTGAAAGCTGCAAGGTAACAGTAGAACGAAAAAAATGTTATGCTATGGTTTTTGTTTTTGTTTTTGTTTTTGTTTTTTAAGGTAGACTTGCAGATTATATTGTAAAGAGCAAGACAATAGAAGTGCCTTCTTCAAGTGGATCATTCCTCTTCTTTAACAATCGCAGGGGTTTTTTAAAAGAACGGTTCAAAACAACAAGAAGTACATCTGCGCCGAGAGCCAGGAGTGCAGGATTGATAAAACTCAGAGGAAACGGTGTCCATTCTGCAGATTTCAAAAGTGTCTTTATGTTGGCATGCGGCTGGAAGGTAAGCAGGTGTGAACATGCAGGTTAGTGGGATGAATGAAAAGTGCCGCACTTCACGTGACTTTTCTTAACCTTTTCTTACCAAAACAACATTACATTTCCTCCAAAATTTATTTTAATGTTCAACATATAAACAAAGCCACACATACAGAGGTGCACCCTTATGCCTCAGCAGTAATAATATTTTAGACAAAACTTGATCAAATGAGTACAAATTATTCACATTTTTCCTATTGGCTAGTAAAAAATAGGTTGCTGATTGAATGTAAAGTTTGTATTGTGATAGAAAGGTAAGATGAGGAATATGGTGAATGTCTCACCCTAAGGAATGCACAACATAAACAGTTATCTGTCTATTAGGACAGAGTGTGCATATACACTATATAGGCAAAAGTATTGGGGTACCTGAACATTACATCAACAGGGACTTTGATGACATTGCATTCTGTCCAATGTATTTGCTTAACGACACATGGTCCAATTTTAACCCACTTCAAAAGGGATTGTTTTCAGAACTGTCAGGGTACAAAAAGGTACATTGAGTATGTGGAATTTATGCAATAATAATAATAATAGCATATTATACTCGTGACCGTACACACGTACACACGTACACTTTGTACGGTATATGTTTGCAGTACATGTATGTACAGCAACTTTTTCCTCAGTCACTTCATTTGTTTGAGACACATTGTCCTGGTGCTTAGAGGCCGTGCTGCCAGTAATGTCATAATGAATCAGTTTGCCTTTCAGTTTAAGAGACCCACAAGTTTTTAGGGCAATTCTGGGTCTGTATATGCATTTTTCATCCCTATATCACATTTATGGCCTTTTATGTTGTTCTGTGATGTCTGTAGATATAAATGAGGAATTTTTTTAACCGTCCTGTTGTGTTTGACCCGGTGCGCATTTTATTATCCAAAAGAAGTCTGAAAAAAAAATCCTAATAAGCATTGTTAATATTTAATTACAAACTCCATTACTAACTATTTTGTCAATATTTAGTGGAATGGTGTTCCTCACCTCTCACAGATAATGGTTCAATTAGGATAATTCAGTTGTTTTTCATAAAAAAACAACAATACATGTTCAATGTTTTTTTTTAATATTTCACCACTTTCAGTTTCACTCTTCTGACACCCTTTTACCCCCAGTTTGACTGCTGGGTCAGACTGACCCAAACAGTATCTATGTGATATAAACATGCGGGGTGGGGTGGTTGCAAATATGTGAGATGAACAATTTCCATGTTATATGTCAATTACTCTAATTAAGGCAAGCAGAAGAAGTTTCATACTGAAAAAATACTTGTAACTATTTTTTCTTGATCTTCAAACTTTAACACTGGTCAAATTGACCCATAACATAACAGGAGGGGAAAAAACAATATGACTAGGAACTATAGGTCTCTTTATTCAAAAAGGATTGGTGGAGTAAAACATCTAAGCAAGTACACGCGTGAGTAATGTGAATATACAATGAATGTTTCTTTCAAATCATCACTAAGTTCAAAGGAAACAAAAAGAAAAATATATAGACTATATTATACACAGTGGAAATATACACCGATCAGCCCCAGTATTAATACCACTGACAGGTGAAATGAATAATATTAATTATCTGTTTACAATGCAATGTTCTGTGGGTAAACCTTGGGTTCTAGCAATCATTTGGATGTTTCTTGACACACCTCCCCCATGGCAACTGCTCTTCCCTTCAGCAGCAGCCTCCCCCCCAGCTGGACAATGCACCCCGTCACATTTTGAAAACAGCTCAGGAATGTTTCAAGGACCATAACAACGGCCCGCAGACTCCCCAGATCCCAACCTGACTGAGAATCTGTGGGATGTTCCAGATCCACCCATCCACCCACCCTCAATGTACCGGACTCAAAGGATCCAACATTTTGATGCCGGTGACCACAAATTACCTCCAGAGGTCTTGTGTCGCTTCTCCTGACAGGTCAGAGGCATTTTGGCAGCACAAGGTGGACCTACAAAACATTAAGCAGGAGGTTTTAATGTTGCAGCTGATCAGTATATATTTGTAGACACTGGGTCAAAAGTTTCAGGTATTATGATGATGGGAGTCACTGTCATACTCCACTGAAGTAGGAAAAACCTCAGGAAAATAAACTCCACGGACTAAAAAGGTGTTTATATTTTTTCAAATGGTGGTAAAAACAAAAAAATACAGAATATAATATGATCTGTCTGATTAACCTCAATAAATTTTGTGTCTAAGTATTTTGCCCCTCGATTATTATCATGATATGACAGGACATAAAACACGGTCTAGACTCATTAGTTATGATTTTCACAGTACACTGGATACCAAAACAACATTACATTTCCTCCAAAATTTATTTTAATTTTCAACATATAAACAAAGCCACACATACAGAAGTGCACCCTTATGCCTCAGCAGTAATAGTATTTTAGACAAAATTTGATCAAATGAGTACAAATTATTCACATTTTTCCTATTGGCTAGTAAAAAATAGGTTGCTGATTGAATGTAAAGTTTGTATTGTGATAGAAAGGTAAGATGAGGAATATGGTGAATGTCAGTCATAATATTGTCTCACCCTAAGGAATGCACAACATAAACAGTTATCTGTCTATTAGGACAGAGTGTGCATATACACTATATAGGCAAAAGTATTGGGGTACCTGAACATTACATCAACAGGGACTTTAATGACATTGCATTCTAAATACAATTTATGCCCATTCATGCCGCAGAGCAATAGTGAGATCAGGCACTTATGTTGGACAAAAAGGCCTGGCTCGCAATCTCCGTTCCAGTTTATCCCAAAGGTGTTTGATGGGATTGATTTCAGGGCTCTGTGTGGGCCAGTCAAGTTCTTTCACACCAAACTCATCCAACCATGTCTTTATGGGCCTTGCTTTGTGCACTGTGCCAACATAAAAGAGCCTTTCCCAAACTGTTGCCACAAATAGGAAGCATAGCATTGTCCAAAATGTGTTGTAATGCTGAAGCATTAAGATTTCCCTTCACTGGAAGTAAGGGGTCCAGCCCAACCCCTGAGAAACAGGCCCATAAAGGGGTATGTCTAGATACTTTTGTCTGTATAGTGTGTTGGTGAAAATGAGTTTGAAAAATCACTAAACAAACAAACTGTTCTCATCAGCTGTTCGTGCCGATCGAATGCGAGGAGGCAGAAACAAGTTTGGCCCCATGTACAAGCGTGATCGTGCCCTAAAGCAGCAGAGAAAGGCTTTGATTCAAGCTAGCGGATTCAGAATAGAGAGCACCTCATCACTGGTTTCTTCAACCCACCAGAGAGATGCAACCTTTACTGGAGGCCTCCACCAAGTTCCCATCCTTCACAGCACTCCACTACCCACGCCACAGAATGATCCTATCAGCTACTCTCCTCAACCAGCGTGTTCACTCCTGACGTCCAGCTCACCTGGTGCCACCCAGTACCAGTGCACCTCCTTCTTAAACTGGGACATCAAGTCAGAGCACATCAGCAACTGTGCAAGTTCACCAGGCGCTGCTGCAGGAATCAGCACAGACAAGCTATTCTCAAGGTGTTTCTCTCCACAAGGTCCCAGGATGCCTCACCTGGTGATGGAGTTTCTGCGCTGCGATCCAGATGAGCGACAGCTGCAGAATAAGATCACTGCTCATCTCCAACAGATGGGATGGGAGAAAGAGGGGAACCCTGGTACCTTCAGCCTGATGTGCCTCATGGCTGACCAGACACTGTTCTCCATTGTAGAGTGGGCTCGCACATCCATATTCTTCAAACAACTCAAGGTAAGATCCTGTCTTCTGATTTTGGTGTTTGTACATATTCAAAGCCAAAACGAGAAATACTGTCGCTCAGTCCACAACACCCACTATCAGTTTTATGATTGAGGCACACGTTCATCGTGTGTGTCTGTTCCTACGCTGTTTTTCTGTTGTCCCGCCATCATCGTCTTTAATTTGCTTTGCTATACTTTATTCTAGAGTTCTATCCTTTCTCTCTTTTGAGTCCACATAATCCAAGCATGTTCAGTGAAGAAGGTATACAGCATAGTGTCATACATTGGGTTGGCATTCCAGTCACATCAGGCTCCATGCTAGATGCACATGTGGTATAGTATGTTTATGTGGCATGAGTGGGTGCTGTTTGAGCAGAGGTTACCTCCATGTCTGGTGCATCTGTCTGTTATCAAGTGAACTGGTTCATAGTTGAAGGTGGGGTGAGCAGTTCGGGAGAAAGATACTTGAGTCTCATTCCCAGGTCGTCAAATAGCAGTAACCTGGGAACATTGCTGTTTGCTTGTTTAGGCCCCAAAATTACTTAGTTAGGTCCAAGGAAAGATCAAGGTTTAGGTTAAAATAAGTACCTTAACTTGTGTTATGGGTGGCACGGTGGTGCAGTGGTTAGCACTGTTGTCTCATAGCAAGAGGGTTCCAGGTTGAATCCCTTTCTGGGCCCTTCTATGTGGAGTTTGCATGTTCTCCCACAATCCCAAAAACGTGCACATTAGGTTAATTGGCTACTCTACATTGCCCCTAGGTGTGAGTGTGAGAGTGTGTGATTGTCTGTCAGCCCTGTGATTGACTGGTGACCAGTCCAGGCTGTACCCCGCCTCTCACCTGTAGTCAGCTGGGAT
Organism: Scatophagus argus; assembly: GCF_020382885.2. Lineage (NCBI taxonomy): Eukaryota > Metazoa > Chordata > Actinopteri > Scatophagidae > Scatophagus > Scatophagus argus. Next base: position 19,303,323 of record NC_058512.1, on the reverse strand, counting down.
GGGCTCCAGTTCCCCCGCAACCCTGATGGATAAGCGATATAGAAAATGAATGAATGAACTTATGTTATGGGACATAAGTTGAATATGCCATTTAAGCAAACTTATAGACATAAGTTTAAGTAATGTTGACTTTTGACTTCACATGGGACACAAACACTGGTTTCCCGGTTTCCTCGTTGAAAGTTCTGTTTGTTTGACCCCTCTCTATCCACGCTGACCACTTACATATGTGGTCTTTCTCACTTTTTGTGTGTCCAAAATGACACATGAAAAATTTTATGCTGGTAGCTTTAAATGACAAAACAAACAAAAAAAAAACAAATATATGAGTTGTGAAGCACAAGAAATGACATTAGCATTAACCAGAACAACAATGAGATCAGACTGAACCAAGAAGACACACTGTTTCCCAAATATGTTGAATACATTTCTTTCCCTGGAAAACAGTTGCAACAGTTTCTTTCTTTCCTGCACAGTGGTGCAGTCAATAGTGCTGCGGCCTCATGGCAAGCGGATTTCAACTTCAAATCCCAGTCTGGGTTTGCAGGTTCTCCCTGTGCCTGCAGGGGTTTTGGGGAACTCTACATCACCTATCTTAGCTGCTTTCAATTCAAAAACATAAATTGGATTGTTACACCTATTTCCACATTTATTCAAGTACAAATACAACTAGTTTAATTTGATTTATAATTTTATAAATAATTTAATAAGCTTTATGTGGTCTACAGAACAAGTATGGATCAACATCAGCCTGTGAAACAATATATAAACTAACATTTGGGCGGAAATGCACTCGCCCACAGCAGGGAGGTATAGATTCACACACTGGAACAGCACTTCCATGGTCGCCTTGTGCTTCCTAACAGTAATGTGCTCAGCATGATGAGCACATGGTGACATCATGAATCACACATGCAAACAACTGCAGTCTGACTACCCATCAGCAGTTATTAAACTCTGCTGACAGAACTTGGGTGATTTCATTCCACTGAGCAACTGAATACTGACTGATTTTAGAGTGTGTCCCTGCACTAAAAGACATCACTGCAGCCAAAGGCCAGTGTTTCAATTCAATGCTAAATCTCTGCATATTAAACTGAAGAATATATTCAAATTAGACAGTAGCTATCACTCACAAATGATTTTCATAGTATAATAAAATGTCTGTAAAAACTTTGTCAATAATTGAATTGTTTTCAATTTCTATAGAGTTACAGTAAGGATGTCCCATACTGCACATCACAGAGACAAGAATGAGTGTGGAGTACAAGCTCAGTTTGTGCTCCAAACCTTTCATGACTTTATTCGCTGAGACTCACTCATGTAACACTTTCTGAAATGACACAAATGCCTTTATTGATATTCTGCATGTCTTTTTCCCTTTCATTCTATATTTTTCAACCTGTTGATAATCACACACACACACACAAAAAAAAACAAAAAACAGTGTAATTCCAAATTTATGGCAATATAATGGTATTCAATTGGAGATACATATTATATATATAACTGTGACTTCCAGTCCTTACAGCTGCTGCCCAGTGCTAAGGATGTACAGGCCCTCATTCCCAAAAAGTCGTGAAGCTGTGTAAAAGGCAAATAAATTTGAATTTTGATCATTTGCTAATTCATTAAACATGTAGAAAGACAATATATTTTATCTTTTATTTCATCAACTTCACTGATTTTTGTAAATGTGTTTGCAGGTCATATTGATGAAGATGTTTTCTTAAGTTTCAGTGCTTTGAGCTCCATCAGCAACCATATGTTTGGAACATTTAGCAAGTAAGCGGCTTTGTTATGCTCCAAAGGTTGGGTGTGTAAGACTTACTTGTTCACAGCCAATGCTATGGCAAGGTTCTCCACTTTGTGAAACACACGATTGTATGAAGAACTGAGGAAAACAACTAAATCTGTTGTTGTAAATATACTTTGTTTGCAAATGATTGCATTTTGTTTTATTTTAAATTTTACACAGCGCTATGACTTTATTCAAATCGGGGTTTTAAAATAAAAAAGATGACATCACATTCATATTTCAAAGAGCTTGAGAAAATGAAAAAGGAAAATTATGAAATCAGGGTGTGTAAATGTCTGTAGGAGTCCCAGTTAAGATGAACAAAATATGATGTGGTAGTCCTACAACAAGTGATAACACCTGAGGGAAGTTTTGTGACCAATCCAAAAGCTAGACAGAGTAGTTTTAGCTGACTCAAGAAAAACACAACAAGAAAAACACTGAAAACATTTTCTGTAACGAGTAACGAGAAGACTTTTTCAAATGCCTGACTTGAATTTCCTGTCTGCATGTGCATGATCGAGAAACGAAATCAATCAAGTTCCCGCTTGTGAGACATTTCAACTCAACTCTGGTAACGAGCTCAGATATGAAGATACATGTCACGAGAAGAGCTGAGTATTTAGCCACATGTGAGCAAATATCCTCCTTCTCTCTGCTCCAAGGTGAACGACCAGATGAAGCTGCTGCACAGCTGCTGGAGTGATCTGCTGCTGCTGGACATCATCACCAGACAGGTTCTGTATGGAAAAGAGGGCAGTCTGCTCCTGGTCACTGGGCAGGAGGTAAGTCATCTTTGCTTTTGTTTTTGTTTGTTGTTGTTGTTGTTTTGTGCAATTTTTCATTATAACAATGAAGTGATATTTTTGCAACCCAACCCACAGAAAATTAACTACAAATCATACATTTCTTGGTTTACTATTCATATGTCAGCATTATGATATGTCCTTAGATTTATCCAAATCCACAGATCGTCCCTTTAATCCCTCATGAAAACATTTGATTTCCATCACATATAAATCCCTTACTGTGTACATTCCTGTAACTACTGTTTTATACCAGTTTATAGTTACTCTGTTTTTTCCAGCTACCAGTACAAATCACTTCATAATATAATTTTTTCTGTTATCAGTCCAAAATACATTAAGTTTATTTTATTATCTTTACAACTTCTTATCTTGTTCCAGTTATTATCAAAGGGGGACATCCATGACTGATAGTGATTTCAGTGTTTGTGTTCTTCGGTTCAGATAAAACTGACAGACATAGCCTCTCATGCTGGTCCTACTTTGGCCAGCCTTGTCCAAAGAGGACAGGAGCTGGTTGAGAAGCTCCACATCCTAAAGGTGGACCGCCAAGAGTTTGCATGCATCAAGTTTCTCATCCTCTTTAACCCAGGTTAGTGACAACTGATAGTTTTTATCCCTAAAACTTCATATCAGGAAAAAAAAAGATTTCACGTTCCAACAGATTTGATGGATTCTGGTGTACTTTTAGCCAAGGTGCCTTCAGTATCTAATGATGCAAGCAACTGTACAGTTGGATGAAACGTAAGAGGGGCAGCCGTGGCCTAGAGGTTGGAGCAGCGGCTTGTGATCGGAAGGTCACTGGTTCGATTCCCCCACCGGACGGGCAGGAAAAATTTGAGTGTGGTGGAGTGATAATGTCCTCACCCCCCCATTAGCCGGCTGATGTGCCCTTGAGCAAGGCACTTCAGGTGGCCGCTTGTTAGTTGCAGCCCACTGCTCCTGTGTGTTTCACTGCATGTTGCATGTGTGTGTGTTCCAATCAGTGATGGGTTAAATGCAGAGAAGTATATATAGTATATAATAAAGTAACTTAAGAAAAAAAAAGAGCTCTTCCATGGGCACAGGAAAAATGTCAGGATTGTACCTGTATCTGGACAAGTTTTGAATGAAGTTCCCTGCTGGAAAAAGTTGTTCCTATTAGGCATCTCTCTCTTTTCTAAATGTCTCTCTCTCCCTCTCTGCTCATCTGTGGCCTGTGTCTGATCCAGTGTTTCTGCATGTCAAAGCATGCCTTTCCTTGCCACTGTCACTGCTTGCTCACAGGGGAATGTTGGTTCTCCAGACCTGCTCTGTATGGTACCTCAGTTTTGTTGGGGATATAGTTACAGACCTCAGCACAGGAAGTGGCTAGCAAACTGACAAGACACACACAGACCAAGAAACGCACTACTCAGTTAGAGTTTTAAAGCAGACAGAGTAGAGACAAAAGCACTGCTATATCAATTTGACATTAGTGTTTTCACGACCATAAGGATAGGTGTGCATTCATCTGCTCATCACAGTCATTATAAAGGTGTTTGAACAGTGAACTGTAAAGCTAGAGAGAGGAGGATAATAGGAATGATAACTGTTTAGATTTGACAACCTTTGACGTATATATTCAATTCAATTCAGTTTATTTATATAGCGTCAATTCACAAGAAATGTTATCTCATGACACTTTCCAATTAGAGCAGGTCTAGAACAAACTCTTTAATTAAATTGTAATGCAGAGAGCCCAACATTCCCCCTTGAGCAAGCACTTGGCGACAGTGGCGAGGAAAAACTGCCTTTTAGAAAGCAGAAACCTCGGAGCAGACCCCGGCTCAAGATGGGCGGCCATCTGCCTTGACCGGTTGGGTTGAGAGAGAAAGAGAGAGAGAGAGAGAGAGAGAAAGAGAGAGAGAAACAAAGAGTACATATGTACATTAATCAGTTGTTACTTGCTCTTTCCCCCACTGACCAGGTGGGAAACAGCTTGAAGACCATCATTACATAGAGAGTGTGCAGGAGCAGGTTGAAGGAGCCCTGCTTGAGTACACACTGTGCATCTCTTCTCACCTTCTTGGACGCTTTGCTCATCTGCTGCTGTTTTTGTCTGAGCTGCGCTCTCTCAGTTCCCTCGCTGAAGACTACCTTTACTGCAAACACCTGAGCAATGAGGTGCCCTGCAACAACCTGCTCATTGAGATGCTCCACGCCAAGCACGGGTGGCCATGAAGACTCAGAATCTCTGATGTTAGCATATGGAATCATTAAGCCGTAATGAATATTTAATAGAGTGAGATTATCCCTGATATTTTGCCTTTTTTTCTGAATTTTGTCTATAATACGTATGTACCAAAACATTATTAGAAATGGGAAATTGTGTTTTCAACGCTGAAGCTATATTCTACCTAAAGGAGGACTCTGACTATGTTAGTCAGCCACCAAATCCAGAATCAAATAATAAGACTGATAACAATTGAAACTTTATGCATCTCGCACAGAGACAGGTGTGAAATGTGTTCCATCTAGTGTAGTACAAAGACTGGAAATTAGGAGAAACTGCAATCCTCCAACATACAAAAACAACCAAAACCATAAATAAGTGGACTGTATTTATATGGTGCTTTTTGGGTCTGACTGACCCAGTCAAAGGGTTTCGCAAAACACAAGCCAGCATTCACTCATTCATGCACATATTCATGCAGAGGATACCATGCAATGTGCCACCTGCTCATCAGGAGCGATAACCATTCATGAACACTCACACACTGATGGAGGAAGCTGTCGTGAGCAATTTGGATATCAGTGTCTTGGGAAACACAATGCACGACCGACCTTTCGATTAGTGGACGACCGCTCTACGTCCCACTTCTGTAACAGTTTAAAATTGTTGCAAAATATTAGCCTGCCATTTAAAAGAAATTATTAGTCTGGTTATAAATAATAAAATATGGTTAAGGTGCAGTATGGTGTATTTCTGTCCAACCAGCAGCAGAACTGGATATCTCAAAGTGCTGTGTATGGATGTCATGAGGCCATATCTGTTGTTATTAGAATATCTTATCAGGGCAAACTTGTGTTGTTTATGTGTTGCTTTCAATCCATTCATCTCTGTGTCACTGGGTCACATCTGCGGCTGGGACTGAGCATTGCTAAAATATATTGTTATCAAAAGATGCCTTAAATACAAACTAAAAGAAAAGTTGTTCCTTTTAGATACACACATTCTGTGTTTTATTTTGCTTTGTGTTGAGTAAAGCCTTTTTTAAGTGTGTGTCAATTTATGTGTGGACATTTTGTTTGTGCATTGTTTATTAAGTAAATTAACTTTTAAGGATATAGAAAGACAGTGAATACCTCATAAGTATTTAACTGAATTTGATATTAGGCACAGAAAACACATAATTCTTGTGGTGTACCAAAGCAAAATGCCTTAGTAGTCAGTGTTATTTACATTTTCATTTCATTTTTCACACATTTTACTTTATGTCATCACGAAAAGGAGATTTTATTTTTAGTATAGCAGTGTGTACCAGAGCCATCCTCCTTATAGCAACACAATGCTCTATTCCATCAAAAAAGCAAAACAAAACAAAGAAAAAAAACAAGACTCAGACACCAGGTAGGTTAAATTAAAGGTTGTTTTTACTTATGACAGGAGAGTTATGACATCAGTATAAGTAACTATATGACTATATATATTATGATGGTTTCACCATTTCCATACCAATTCTACCATTAACCTGCTACAACAGCTCTTTGAGTCATGTCCTTTGTCACAGCAGGAACAAGCTTTAAACCAGTCAGTCACAACATTAAAACCACTGACAGGTGAAATGATCAAATCTTAATCTTTACAATGCAACGTTTTGCAGTGAGACCTCAGGATCTGGCATTCATGTGGATGTTATTTGACACACATCACCCACCTAAACATAACACAACAAGCAGACCCTGTGGTAATGGCTCTTAGCCCCTCACATCTCGAAAACAGCTCAGCAATGTCTCAAGAACCACAGCTGGAAGAAGGCTGCTGACAGGAAGAGCTGTTCATTGATATATCATTCACTTCACCTGTCTGCAGGCTGTTTTACTGTCCATAACAATAAATAATCTCAGAAATTCCGCCTAGCATATGTAATATACCTTTGAGATATAGAGTAGAATATCAAATAAAGATTTGTGGGTTTAAGCGATGCCTGGCTCAAAACATGAGTTGTGATGGAGCCACTGATCAGTACAGAAGGGATCAAGCATTTAACGATGCTGAAGTCACAAACTTTAGTCTTTGGAAACCAGCTCTAGTTCTTTGCAAATCTTCATAGCACATCCCTTAGGAACATATTGTGATACATGAAACTTGTGACTCCAAAATAATATATTGGAACATGAAGGCAGTGAATGGTGAGAAAACACACACACACTTCCTGCAGATTAAAGTCAGAGCACATTGAGCCTTATCTTGTACTGAGATCCAACCGATTACACCTGGAACCACCTGTTTTACCCACTCTGCTTAAACCAAAGGCTTAATCAGCATAATGCACTCATCTAGTTGTGTGGAGGCGCCCTATCTGATCTTGTTGCCCTCACTGGAACCCATTTCCTACTCGACCTTGACATCCAGCTGGCATCAAGTTGGCATCCTTCCTGTTCAAGGACAAAACATGGTAGCATGATTAAATACACAATGTTATCGGCCCAGAAGAGGCCTTCTGTTTGGACTAAGCAGAATTTGATTTTCCAGTACAGTTAAACTACTAAAGTAAGAAAAAAAAAAGAAAAAAAGGTGAAATTAAGTATTGAAACCTGTTGAAATCTAATCTTGTCTTAGATTCTGCTTACCATTAGTGAGTCCAATATTTTGTTATACAGTAAATGCAGGAAACAGATTGCAGGTAATTAGTGAATTAGAACATTGTACTTTTTACTAAATTTAATTTATTTGACAACTTTACAGAAATTATGAAATTAATATGTAAGCTAATATTATACATTAATATAAAACATGTATTGATCCCAAGCCACACTGGATGATAAACTGTGTGAAGTACTTCAACCACCTTTACCAGCTTCAACATTTAAGTGATGAATACATTAATACATCAGTAATATAGGGTTACATTATTGTAAAATATACCATTCTCTTCGACGAGTACTTCTTAACATTTAAATGCATGAGTTTCACTTGTGAAACCAAATATACCAAATAATTTCTGCACATACAGATGTATTCTTTAGCTTTCTGTAGCATAGCTGATATGCTGACAAGTATTCACTGTATTCGCTTTCACAAAAAACTGAATGTACACAGAAGTCTGCACAGAGTTTAGCCACTCCATCCATCCAACCATTTTCTATACCACTTATCCATCAGGGTCACGGGGGGGCTGAAGCCTATCAGCTGACCACGGGCGAGAGGCGGGGTTCACCCTGGACTGGTCGCCAGTCAATCGCAGGGCAGTTTAGCTACTCATACACAACAAAGAAACTCTAATAGAAAGAAGTCCCACTCTTTTAAACTACCGGTTATATAGGGGATGCCTGTGAGGTATTCCAAAATGAATGGGGGTATTTGGAGCTGTAGCCCCAAAATGTAACTTTTATGGTGTAAAATTTTTTTCTGTCAATTTTCTTTATGTGGGTGGCACAGTGGTGCAGTGGTTAGCACTGTCGCCTCATAGCAAGAGGGTTCCCGGTTCGAATCCCGGTCTGGGCCCCCTCCCTGTGCCTGCGTAGGTTTTCTCCGGGTACTCCGGCTTCCTCCCACAATCCCAAAAACATGCACATTAGGTTAACTGGCTAGTCTAAATTGCCCCTAGATGTGAGTGTGAGAGTGTGTGGTTGTTTGTCTTTGTGTGTCAGCCCTGCGATTGACTGGCGACCAGTCCAGGGTGAACCCCGCCTCTCGCCCGTAGTCAGCTGGGATAGGCTCCAGCTCCCCGTGACCCTGACGGATAAGCGGTATAGAAAATGGATGGATGAGTTTTCTTTATGTTTTCAGTATAAGCGGTAGAGACAATCGATATAGTTCCACAATATTAGATTTTTGCAACTTTAATGTAATGAAATACCTTTCTGTACCTATGTATCTACGGCATACGTGCCAGTTTATGGCATTTGCTATTTTCACACATCAGTCAAGCACTAAGTTATGTGTTTTGTTTTAACTATGCTTCTAATGTCTGCTGTAGGTATTATTAGGAAAATACATAAGGACCATAATACACAAAACTGAAACCGTATTATTGTGATTATGTTCACTTAATGATAATTGAAGTTAGCCTACCATAATGCAACGCTGCTAGTTGTAAATCTCTAACCGAACAATCAGCATATATTAGCAGAATGCTAGAGCTTTATGGGTAAAACTGTCTGCCCTGTAAGAAAATTATCAATTCGGATATATGATCAATACTATATTTGCAAAAACTAAAATAAAATTTGGCCATTTTGATGTAGATGATCATTTTAGCCACTTAGTTCCATTCACTCCTTTTCATTGAGGATCTCGCAAGTACCCCCGTAGGTTAATTGCAGTCATATATATACAGTCATATATATATATACAGAAAGATATTTTATCAGCAAAAAGTCGTGAAAATTTAATCTAGTGGAACTGTATCTATTGTCTCTACCACTCAGACCAAAAACATAACCATTCATTTAGGACTACCTCGCGAGCGCCCCCTGCATAACCAGAAGTGTAAAATAGTGGGAGTTCTTCCAACATTAGAGTTTCTTTGGTTTTAAGAGGGACTGGACAGGCTGTTCTTAGAAGGGATGTATACACACTCTGATGACGAAATTTGCATCATGGCACCCCTATTGAACCCTTATACACTCATACATATGGAAAGTACAAATTTGGCTTAATAGCTTAATTTAAACACAGTCATACAGTTATTTGGATTTGGGTTTATTCATATGAAATGTAGATTTGATTTATTCGTCTGATGTTTTCATTTTTCTAGTTGAAATTTGTGGGAATGATTTATGGTTGTGGTTTGTCAACAATCATCTTTTTCTGGTGCATATACTGCTTGTATTCCTTATTTTTACTTATCATATGCACCAAATAAATATGAATATTAAGTATTAAATGAAATAATATTGAGTGCAAACTGTACATCAAAGAGAAGTCCTGTTAATGATAACAGTTAATAAAAATAGCGCGTTATTAACAGGAAGCTCTAATGTAGCATTTCACCAGTTTCTCTTCAGCATGATAGTAGACCAGCTCAGATCTTCTTCCACATTATAATCTTCAGTGTAATTCAATAAATTCAAGAGTTAAATGTATATTAGGTTTCACTGTTCGAGCAAAGAACAACAAAAACCGAAATGGCGTCCAAACGCATGACTTGATATATGAAAAAAATTAGACTTTTACTGACTTTACAGATTTTATTTATTCAGTTTACATTACGTGATTATACACTCTAACATATTCACAGAAAGTAATAAATATTCACTCCCAGGCTCCCAAATTATCATGGTGATTTATTACCAATTCTAAAATAAAAATTTAGCTCATAGAGGAATAGAAGTGACAGGAACAATATAGGCGTTTTTTCTTCTTAAAATCTAACCACACCGCACTCCAGTCAAGAAGAAGAAGAAGAAGGGGGAAAAAAAGAAGAAGAAGAAGAAACTACTTCCCGGAAATACAAAATCTTATTCACCAAAATGGCGACGTTGACAGTGAGCAGAGCGGCACTCGGGGGTTTCAGTTTCGAAAACTGCAAGAGGTAAGTGGGTTTTAATTATTGAAAAACAGATGAGAAAACTACATCACTGAGCTTTTAGCTGTTGTATGTAGACCTTGTTTAGAATAGACGTGGTTTGAAGCGGTTTTTCTAGCGATGCTAGCTCATGGTAGTTTGGCGTCCATACAATGACTCAGGCATTTCCCCACCTAAGTATTAACGTTAAGGTTCATTTATATTCTAAATGTAAACATAATATATATTTCGTGGTTTTAAACAGTTAATATAATTTGTATTATATCAACAAAGTACGGTAGTATATTTCATAAATGTATTTTTACAAGGAAAATATTTGTATGAAACGTTTCTTTTCTTGATATTTAGGGTAGTTCAGTGGGCCAGTGATGTTAAAACAATACAAAAAACAAGCGTAAAATGCAGATGTAGAAAGTACATACTGGTAACATTGTGTGAACATTAGAGAGTTACTCTTCATGTTAAATTAATTCTATGGCTTAGTAGTTGTTTTGTGGCAGACGTAATGTGACGCTCCATGTTCGGTTTAAAGTTTTTCTTGCGTAAAAATGAAATGTAATGTAACCAGATATTAAACGTATCTTAACCCTAACCCAGTGTACCATTATGACACATGTTGAAATTATTTTTAAAAGATTAAATGTAGATTATTCTGCTTGTGAACCCAGGTGGTCAAATGATAAGGATGTTCAAAAGCTTAATAGAGTTTGAATGACCGTATACTCAGATTTAATATGAACTGAATTTAGTGATGATTTGGTCTTGTTGTGGTCAGAGCCTGTAGGAAAAGTGCCAGACTAATGAGGGAGAACAGCTGTTTTACAGTCCAACAGCATAAGACTTTGTTTTGTACAAAACTGCAGGTTATAATGGAGTTACAAAAATAGGGATTATTAACAGAGTTTTATGTTTATTAGGCTAGTTAGCGTTTGTTTTACAGTGCATCAACCATGCATTTTTACAAGTACTGTATTAATTTTTTTTTTTAAATAACTATTTTCAGAAATGCAGTTTTGGAAAGTGAAGCTAACAAAGTAAGATGCAGCTTGCCTACGGCTAGGAAAACAGGAACTACCATCTGTGGTCTGGTCTTCAAGGTGAGTGACAAAAAGCAGGCAGTACGTAAGATACATCTTGAGACCCAATATGTACATACATATGCGACTCCCCAGGCAGCAGGTAAATCAGAACGGTTTCTCAAATGAGATTTTTTAAGACAGCCTGTCCACACTGTTATTTGCAATTGAGCAGATAGTGTTTCCTGGTATGACCAACCTACATGCATTGGTTTTGGTGGTCGCAATGAAGGCATCACTAACTACACATGCTGGTGACGTGTCTTTCCAACACAGGAGCATGAGAAATGGAGATCCGTCTCCATCCGTCTCGACTTCCAAACAACATTGTCTCTGTGTGTCTAGAAAAAGTCAAATATGCATTAATCTCAATCTTTAGGTCTTAGAATGTCTTTTTTTTTATTTAAATGTTAAACCTTCACCATTTGTCTATTGCCTTGTATTCAGTGTACAATTTGTCAGTTTTGTTTTTAAAGAGCACTTTGGAAACCTGGGTTTTGAAAGGTGCTATATAAATAAAGTTATTATTGTTAAATATGAATTTGACAAGTCTTAAAATTTATTAGCTTATGAAGTTAATATTATTTCTATTTATGATGCTGTACCAAAACTACAAAAAAACCACCCAACACCCAAGCGAGTAAGAATTTCTGGCTTTACTGAGTGATGTTTTGCGTTTCCCCGTACAGGATGGCATTGTCCTCGGAGCTGACACCAGAGCCACTGAGGGCATGGTAGTGGCAGACAAGAACTGCTCCAAGATCCACTACATCTCCCCCAACATTTAGTAAGTGACAGGAGTTCAGGTTTTGAATTCACTGTTGGTTTCAAATCTGACTGCTTTGGAGTTCTTTTCTAATGTTGTCTTTACATTGTTTGGCATGCAGCCTCTGTGTATTAAAATAAACAAAGATGAAACCAGGAGAGAGCACTGAGAACAGTGCACATCTCCATCATGTCTGGGAGCATTTTGGTGGAGAGAGGGGGTAGGGTTGGGCCAGTGCAAATATTTTTAAACCGGGCTGATATGAAGTCAAACACTAGACTTGACAGATACACAAAATTTTTCTGCAAGGTGTCATAACTTGAGCCCAGAAATTGAAGCGTGGTGGCACTACCATCCGTTGGGACCACTGTGACACATCATGTATGCATTTCTGACGCAACCATTCATCCATTTTCTTCTTAACATCCATTTTCTTCTTAACGACTGTGTTGTTCCGTAGCTGCTGCGGCGCAGGAACAGCTGCAGACACGGAGATGACCACTCAGATCATCTCCTCCAACCTGGAGCTGCACTCTCTGTCCACAGGAAGGCTGCCACGTGTGGCCACCGCCAACCGCATGCTCAAACAAATGCTCTTTAGGTATGTTCCTCAAAATGGTAACTGTATAGCAGGTTATAGTACATTTTTTGGAAAAACAACTCAGAATGTAGTAGTATGAAAAAGTGTGATATGGGCAGATGAGTCAATGTGTTGCTGTATGTGTTTATCCCAGGTATCAGGGCTACATTGGGGCGGCTCTGGTCCTCGGCGGAGTGGATTGTAATGGTCCTCACCTCTACAGCATCTATCCTCATGGGTCCACTGACAAGCTGCCCTACGTCACCATGGGTCTGTCTCAAACATACATAACATATCACACACATTCTTTCTTTATATTGTTTGACTGAAAGTTCTCTAAACCGTGTCCTCTGGCTGCCACCATGTAGAGGAGAATTGAGGATCTGAACAAAACATTGAAAACCTTACGTGAGTTTGTTAAAGAGCCGTATTGAGTAGCTTACAGTCTCACCTTAGGCTACATGCAGTGTGTAGAATATATGACGTATAAAGAAAAGTATCCTGACCTCGTTATGGGGCTGTGTTCCAGGGGTTGGGCTCGGCCCCTTACATCCAGTGAAGGGAAATCTTAATACTTCAGCATACCAAGACATTTTGGACAATGCTATGTCTCCAACTTTGTGACAAATTTGACTGGTCCACACAGAGCCCTGATCTCAAAACCCATCAAACGCCTTTGAATCGGAACGATGATTGCGAGCCAGTGCCTGACCTCACTATTGCTCTGCTGCGTGAATGGGCAAAAATTCTCACAGAAACGGCGAATGTTGTAGAAAGCCTTCCCAGAAAAGTGAAAGCAGTTACAGCTGTAAAGCTGTCTGTGTATTTAGAATATGATGTCATTAAAGTCTCAGTTGGTGTAATAGATAGATAGATACTTTATTGATCCTGAGGGAAATTCAGATAATGGTCAGGCGCCCCAACACTTTTGTCTATATAGTGTACCTCATGGGTATTTGTTGGGTCCTGTGCAGCCTGAGAGGAGGTGTGGAGTCACTGCGACATCCTCTGTATCTTTTAGGATAAAGAATATTCTATGTTCTATCTACCCTATGTATCCATCTGAATTCTGTCAAGGAAATTACACATAATTTTAGTAGTAGCGTAGGGTTATTGAATTAGCAGTTGAAAGATTTACATGACATTTTATTTCCCCAATACTGTTTTTGGTTAAAAGACATCAGATTTCCCTGTGACCCGTACCCCCACTCGTTAACAAACCAAAGCAACACCCTCACTTGTTAAACTCAAGAAGGACACACAGTTTTTGAGACACCATCCATGGTGTTAAGCTGAAAACATGGATGCTGTTAGGTCAGTGTCTTCAGCAGCTTGTGTTTTCTTCTCAAAAGGCTCTGGATCCCTGGCTGCCATGGCAGTGTTTGAGGATCGCTACAAGCCTGACATGGAGGTGAGAGCACCACTTGCACTTAATTCATAGCGACACAACACACGATCCTGTAAAGAGTTTGGCATCTGACTTCCGCATTAGCATTAGCTGGCTTTCATTCGAGCACCAATGTTGTTTCTTAAAAGGAGGAAGAGGCCAAGCAGCTTGTGCGAGATGCAATCGCTGCAGGTGTCTTTAACGACCTGGGCTCTGGCAGCAACATCGACTTGTGTGTTATCACCAAGGGCAAAGTGGACTACATCCGGCCCCATGATGAGGCCAACAAGAAGGGTATCAGGTGAGAATTGTACCAGTGATGCTGAGTTTTCATCCGGAATCTGTTCATTCACTTTGTTTTCCTTTGATTCCTGACATGTTAAACAGTATGTTCCAGAAAGCAGGTTTAGGGAAAACATTTTTATTTTAACTTTGGTTCCAGATTCAAAGATCAAGGTCAGTGTATTCTGATAAGTCGGTGAACCTTACTTGCTGGCTAGTGGGAATTCTTCTTCACTTAACTCAGAGTGAACACATGCAGAGATGATTTCAACCCACTAAAGTGAAACTCCTGGATTTCTGGCTTCCTGGTCTTAGAATCACCTTGCTAAACCTGCTTTTGGAACGGCTCCCTCCAATCACACATTCCACACTGATCGCACGAGTTCAAGCTAGTGAACCATCAGCACCTTCAGTCTTTAAAATACTTGTCCTTGCTTAGAATATATTTTCACTTTGTGACATTCCAAATCCGTGATGATTAGCTGCTGTTTACAAGTGACCGCTTGTACAGTTCAGGAGGAAATGCCGTCGCGTCCTCCACCTCTGACAAACGGAATGCATCGTGCCATCTCGCACATCACTACAGAGCATGTTGAGACATTGCGGGTCATGATCATTAAATCGTCGACTCCATGAACTGGCGGCTGACTTGTTGTCTTATTGCTTGTTCTGCTTGAAGAGTAAGAGAGAGTGAAGCCTTGCCGCTGTGAGTACAGGTGGAAAGTGATGTGGAGTGCAGATTTAACAACCAGTTGGTCTTGCACTGGCTACTAACCGATGTTTTTTTTTTTTAATTTATCTGCTTGGGCTGCTCAGTTTGACTTCACCTAATTTGCATGTCTGTGTCTCCTGGATAGTTGTCAATTAGTTGTCAGTTGTAGAGTGGCATGCTGTGCTAATGAAGATGACATTTGTTAGTGTGGAACCACATTAAACAAGCCCCAACAAAGACTTGTTTAATGTAACTATACAGCCCTAAGTTTCATTGAAACTTAGTAATTCATGTGGTTTTATTTTCTTCCGATGTAGAACTGGTGACTACAAGTACAAAAGAGGAACCACTGGCGTGCTGACGAAGGCGGTGATCCCATTGGCCCTGGATGTTGTGGAGGAAACTGTACAGACTATGGATACCTCCTAAAATATTGCACTATGAGTTTCAAAATTCATGAAACAATTGGCATGTTTTGTTTTTTTTTCTATGATTTACAATAAAACTTTTTTTTGTTTTAGGCTATTCATATTTCATTCCTGACTATTCTGAAGTTGTTGAGTTACAAATAAAACTGCTGAGTCGGCTGTAAAGGCTGCTTGCTGTCTGAACTGTAAATGTGTGAGGTCCCTGTTGTGTAGCAGAAAGCGGGTTCACTAAAGAGTGAGCTTATGAGTTGGTTTATACTGCTGTTCAACAAAAAGCAGTTTACGGTCATGTTTGGGTGTGTTGCCTGTGCTGTGTATAGGCTGACCGTGCAGCTGCAGACAGGAAAGCAGCAAACCAGGGACGTTTGCTATGATTGTAGTGCATTTTAACCATTAGGTCACCAGTTTGAGTCCAGGAAGAAAATTATTTCAAAACACCAGCATGAAAATAAAATGTACAAAAGACCTTTGTGACTTGATACAAATCTGAAAAATATCAGTGAGTGTTCATAGGAGATTCTCCAGCTTTGCTTTTCATCATGGTGCTTTATTTCAGTTGAAGGAAATAGTGCAGTCAGACTGTTTATGAAGCCTCAGTCAGTTAAAACCTAGTTTTAGTCTTTAAAGGATAGGTTTGCAATTTTTCCAAATCTGTCTTAATACAATAGTCATGCACCCATGTTAAAAATCTAATGTGTTTCCAGTATGTTTTCCCCACAAAAATCTTTACCTTGTTAACCTCCTTAACCTTACTCTACTCTTTCTCCGTCATTAAAAATACAGAATCTGATTATGCAAATATGTGTGAAATACTGGTTAAGTATTCTCCATTCACTTCTTCAGGTTTTTTCCATTATAGCATACAGTCATGAATATAAAATATTGCATGTAGCCTCCAGGGGGTGTAGCACGTCCACATGACGGAGGCTGAATATATTCCTCATCATCAACATGAAGAGGCCTTTTACTGAAATGTCACCTATGTGATGGGGCTGCGGAGCTTTGCAGACCGTCTTCTCTCAGCAGGTTTGGTTTCTTTGCCAGCCACATGTTGCTGTGTCTGAAACACAATTTCAATTTATTTATATAGCACCTTATACAATCAAAATTGTGTCTAGATGCTTTACAGAGACCCAGAGCCTGAACCCCCGAGCAAGCAGACAGTGGCAAGGAAAAACTCCCTTTTAACAGGAAGAAACCTTGAGCAGGTCCCGACTCACAAGGGAGAACTATCCTGCTGATAGTCGGCTGAGTGAAGGAGGGGAAAGAAGAGGTAGACAACACAGAGATCATTTAGATATGTGTTGCGTTTACTTTGAATTGTACAACTAAACATCTCGGTTGCTGTAATTGGGGCTTCTGCGTGTTTGATGTTAAAAACCATTTTCCACAAATGCAAAAGAACGAGCATTTGGCAGTGCTTCCACACAGAGCTAAATTTAATGTCATGTAGCAGAGAAAAGTACACTTGGTACAAACATAACGGCACAATGCTTTGAGTGGAAAGGCACAAATACAGTAGCTAGAAAATGAAGACACAAGATATACAGAGAATACAAGTTGCCATTAACAAGTGGATAAAATAATGTTAAGTAACTGTTATAAGGTACGCTCCTTTCAGGGCAGCAAATTCACAAAAGATAGCTCACTGGCAGTCTGAAGCGGGCAAACATGGAAAAGAGCATTAATGACCCTGCAATCTTTTTATATCCTTAGTTTGTGATCTGTTAGTTATCAATTTGAGAGATGCAGAAAACTCTGTTATTAAGGCTCCCTAAGAATCTGGGCACAGTGTAGGATTTCTTTGGGCTAACACAAGGATTCTACTGAACGGCGCTTGCCAATAACCCACTATTTATGAGCTCACTTTTGGACACAGCATTCCAGCTGTAGTCCAGTCTTTCACACACTTTGTCATTTTTTTTCCCAGGTACCTCCAGAAAAAAACAGGACGGTATTCACTAGGGTCCTATTGATCACAACTCTGTATTTCAGATGTATGTTTTACTGTCAGTGGCCTCAACCTTTTTTGGAGTATCTTAAGTCATAATGGGATGACAGCCATGGTGAAAGGATCTCAGATATGGAAACTGCCACACAACCTCCAAATGTATTTGAAGTAGTTGGATCCAATTAAACATATGTCAGCTTGTCAGTGGTGCTACCAGGACCCAGCAACCCTTTCTCATTTACACTATGTGGACAAAAGTATTAGGGCACCTGAACATTACACCAATGGGGACTTTAATGACATTGCATAAATACAAAGGCAGCTCTGCAGCTATAACCGAGGTTATAGGAGTCAGAGGTTGGCACAGTTTGTGTGTATTGCATTTAGGAGCAAGGACAGTTGTTTAGTTCACACACTCTTTGGCAACACTGAACACTGAAGTCCAGCCCTTTTCACACATCCAGACAAACAAAAGCCAAGTAGCTGTGGTAGGTGATGATTATGAATTCTTTATATCTAAATATCACAGACAATCAAGTCTTGCAATAGAGAGGTAACAGTGTGATCATTCCTCAAATGGTTATTGTACTCCTATAATGTTGGTGGACTTGCAAAATATATTTGAAATGTTGGATGGTGAAAACTGAAGCAGCAGAGCCTGAAATACCTGGACTTGTAAGTATGGGTCAAGCTCCAGAAGCAATCCGTCCTGCATTTTGTGAAATGTAGGACAGAGTGCTTCTGACATCACAATGACTCACAGCTGCAAGGCTTCACTCAGGGCTATTTGCTCAGATTTGATAAAGCTTCTCCCAAGCCGCATTATAATGTTGCACATCGAACTACTCTCACAAGCTGAGTAATACTAAATATAACGAGTAGACAGGCTGTGTAAAAACCACTCTAAATATCATGTTCTTTTTCCATTAACTTTGAGAAATCCTTCTCTAAAAATGAGTCAGACGGAAACCAATAATAAATATCATTTCTCATCACCTCATCATCTAGATAACTCCATTTAATCCCTCTGTTTACTGTTGTTTCACAGCCATCTGATAGCGACTGTAATGCTGCACCGCTGATCTACTTAACCATGTTTTCTCCACTGGAAAGGCACCCTGGAGGGCACTTAATCACGTTTTATCTCCCACAGAGGAATCCAAGAGGACACAATTGTTGTGCTTTTTCAAACACAAATGCACATACTAAATAAAACGACTTACCAAACAACCAGTAAAGAAATGCAGTTTCCACAGGTGTTTCTCCTCAGTTTCTTTTGGCCTGTTCAGTCTCCATGTGCAAAGCTCTTCTTCTGTACGCTCTCATTCATAAAGGTGTCCTTTTGTCTCCACAGTGCATGGCATTTCACTTTTATTTTCTTGTATTTGTGTTCTCTTCCATAAATGCGACTCAAATCGCTCCAATCGTAACGCTCCTCCGTGTCTCTTATACATGTAAATAGGATGCTGTTTTCTAACATGTTCACAAGAGCAACTTTATTATAAACATGTTATGTGTTTACAGCGTGTTGTGCTACCCCCATGTGGTCAGAAAATCAATGAAATGATGAAATGATTGTCTTGACCTTGAGAAGCTAGAAACCACCACAGTCACTCTGGCTTGCACCTGATTCTAGCTGATCTCCAAAACAAGTAGACGCATTGCAAGCTAACAGTTCCAAGCTGCACTCTTTCAGAAATCAATCTGGAACCAATATGACTTTTTACTTGCTAATAAGTGTTTACTGTTTACTGTCCATTTAGACTGCTAAATGATGCACTTAAATTGAGTCTGTTTAAAAAGTTCATTTTAAAAAATGTATATGATAACAACGATAGACGACAGATGATAAATATTCTCATTGCTCGGTTCTACTGCACACACTTTAACTGTCACAAAGTGTATGAGATTGGAATGCAACCCCTGTGGAGTTAAAAAAAGAAAAAAGCTTCGAGATATCTGTGATAGTAGTGAAACACAGCTCTCTGTGTTTAGCGAAACAAGATAAATGCGCCTCCCACATGAATAAATGTGGTTTCATTCCACTTTCCATGAGCACTACACCACAAATGCACCTCTTCACATCCTCCATGACGAAAAAAAAAAAAAAAAACAAGCGGGTGTTTAGATGTCCAAACATCACAGTCCACTTGTTCAAGTCTTTCCATGGTTTCCTCCTGTCGAAATGAGGGCAAGGCAAACACTTTTCTGCAGGACAAGCAGAGCATGGTTTGAGATCCTCAGGCATAGCAGAGAGAGGGCTCAGAGCAGATACTGTGCTCAGGTGCTGGAAGTCCACATGTGCATCTGTTTGGCAATCTGCAGCACAAAGACAATGTCCGGCCGCTGGTCTGGGTCCGGGCTGATGCACATGCTAACCAGGTCCCTCAGCTGTGAAAGTAGGCTTAATTAGCTTAAAGAATGACAATGGTGTTATCCAATTTCAATTTCAATTTATTTATATAGCACCTTATACAATCAAAATTGTCTCTAGATGCTTTACAGAGACCCAGAGCCTGAACCCCCGAGCAAGCAGACAGTGGCAAGGAAAAACTCCCTTTTAACAGGAAGAAACCTTGAGCAGGACCCGGCTTGCAAATCCTAATTCATTCTCTCAATAAATCCCAATACCAAAACCAGCAATGTGTCACTCAGTTGCTGATTTCCAACTTGTTGCACTAAGCCACAAGCCAATACTTGGTAACCAAAACCTCACAAAAGTGCGGTCTCATCTTTTTAAAAAGCCTCAGTAATTTCCTAAAACAGATAAACACAACAATTGTCAGTGAATACATCCACTGCTGGTTTGGCTCTGCACATGAGATTTGTTGACAAAATAAAGTATATGCATCCACAGTACATTTTTAGAATTATTATTATTATTATTATTATTATTATTAGAATTATGTAAATTAAAGAGGGGGTTCAATATGACTGAGGCCCAACAGTTGGGTTTTGTGTCCTACCTTCTCAGAGTAATGGTCAGGGGGGAGAGGTGGGTAATCGCACTGCTCAATCTTTTGGCAGAGGGAGAGGAGGTTCATCTTGTCCCCATAAAATGGACTCTGCAGTGCTGCCATCTGGAGAAAGAGGAAGACAGTCTGGGTGAGAAAGAAATTCTCAGGTTGAGAAAAAAAGTACTAGCGTGAGTGTACATAATGAATAATGACAATTCCTCTTGGGGTTATGGTTAGGTGTCCCAATACTTTTGTCTATATGGTGTATGTAGCTTTCAGTGACATGAGGGATGTTTCAGATTCAGTGCTATTATTCTATTGCTATTATCAGTAATATTATATGAAGTCGCACAACAAAAAACAAAGGAGGAAAGAGGTTATCAGAAATAGATCAACAGCTTACCTAAAAGACAGAAACAAAGTTCAAAACATGGGACAGATATCAGGAGCAAAGAAAGCAAGGGCGAGACTGCGGAAAACGTCACTTATCCCACCTTCTCCTCTTCACTACATCTGTCATGAGATACGAGACACTGACAAAAATGAGACCCACTTAATCCTGCTCCATCAGCCCTTTACATGCACAGAGAATCTCCAGAGCACAGGGGACTATGAAGCCATTGTGTGTGGAGATGACTGCCTTGACAATGGCTCAGCATTCCAATGAAACACAAGGAAATGCGATTTAAGAATAGGGTTTATTATGTTCACAGTGGTAGCCAACTGACTGACTGAACTGATATTTTCTGTCTGCTACATCCCACATTTCTTCTCAAAAAAGGAAAAAAAAATAGAATACAAACATGATGGTAGCCCCTAGCACAAATTTATCAAAATGCCACACAGCCAATCAAATGGCTTAATTACATAAATACAACATTCAATCGCAGGGAGACGAGACAGACACACTGCATCAGACAGCAGACTGCTACACAAGAGCCACAGACTCACACTTTGCCTTATCTCCTCATCAGCATGCAGTATAGCTTGACTGATCCTTAAGTTTGAAACACAGAGGTTTTCACCATTTATTGCACAATACTAACGCCTTTAACATGCACAGATAAAAATAAACTTGTTATTCACACTGTTTCTAGATTACCTTCAACATAGTTTCTGTACATTCAATTTCAATTCAATTCAATTCAGTTTATTTATATAGCGCCAATTCACAACAAAAGTTATCTCATGACACTTTCCAATTTGAGCAGGTCTAGACCAGACTCTTTAATTAAAACATGTATTGTTTCTTTTTGTCTGACAAAATTTAGAGATACCAATTTATCTGCAATCAGCTGATATAATCTGATTTATTGGTTCCGGCTTGTATGCTACCTGAAAATGTTACTTTATATTCAGTTTATAGTTTATAGTCAGGCTGGTGTATTTCAATACTTAGCTGAACGTGGAATACAACACTGCATATGCCCCTTCAGCCATTGTCAATCAAACACAGACACGCCCCTTCAGCTCCTGTCAATCAAAGAGACATGGACCCGCCCCTCCAGCTGCTGTCAATCCAACACAGACAGGGACATGTCCCTTCAGCTGCTGTCAATCAAACCGAGATGGACCAGACCAGTCCCTCCAGCTGCTACACCTGCTTACATTTGACTTCATTTGGACTTCGAAGTCAGTGTTCAGGTGGACATTTTTAAACGGATGTCCCCTGCTCATTTTCTTTATCTATGTGTTTTAAATACCAGCTACAAGGATAAGACCTGTTGATAGCCCCTAATAACAGCCAATATGTATTCTGACCACTCCAGTTACAATAGCAGGAATAAGAATTTAGATACTTAACTTCCATGCATCCATTTTCTATACCGCTTATCCGTCAGGGTCACGGGGAGCTGGAACCTATCCCAGCTGACTACAGGCGAGAGGCGGGGTTCACCCTGGACTGGTCGCCAGTCAATCGCAGGGCCAACACACAGAGACAAACAACCACACACTCTCACACTCACACCTAGGGCCAATGTAGAGTAGCCAATTAACCTAATGTGCATGTTTTTGGTATTGTGGGAGGAAGCCGGAGTACCCGGAGAAAACCAACGCAGGCACAGGGAGAACATGCAAACTCCACATAGAAGGGCCCAGACCGGGATTCGAACCTGGAACCCTCTAGCTATGAGGCGACAGTGCTAACCACTGCACCACCAAAACACACAAGCAATCTGACAGAATTACAAAATAAAGACATCGAAAACATTGATACAGTTAATGTGCCACTGCGGTTACTTCACTGTGATGATACTGGGTAGCTGACACATGTAATGGTTCTAATGGCAAGTCTTTATTACAGCTGATGTATATGTACAAGTTCTTCCACACCAAACTCATCCAACCATGTCTTTATGGAGCTTTGCTTTGTGCACTGGGGCACAGTCATACTGGAACTGAAAAGGGCCTTCAACAAACTGTTGCCACAAAGTTGGAAGCATAGCATTGTCCAAAATGTCTTGGTATGCTGAAGCATTAAGATTTCCCTTTACTGGAAACAAGGGGCAGAGATCAACCCCTGAAAATCAGCCCCCATACTTTTGTCCATGTAGTGTAATTCTGTCTTAAAGTAAAAGGTTTTTCAGGCTAATTATTTCTCCGATTCATACTGGTCTTGCTGGCCATGACGAGATCCTTCTTTAGTGTTCTTTTCAGTGAGAGCAATGAGGGACAAAATTCACAGTCCTCGATCTGAGTTAGGATACGTTCAAAGCATATAAAGTGTATCTGAGGTAATATGAGACTGACTTATATATCGTGTTTTGTTTCTGTTACTTTCTACTTCCATCTACATTGCTTTGGTGTGACTGCTGAATGTTGGAGATATCACCTGTAGAGATTTGGAGATGAGCCAGATGATCATTTGTACAAGATCTTTTAACTTTCTACCAAACTACACTGTATCGTCGTGCAGAAGGAAACATACATCTACTCTTGGAGGAGGCATGTGATTATGATGTTTATTGCATGTATGTTTCTCTCTCTCTTTCATCCTCTCTGTCCTGTCTACCTCTTCTTCCCCCCCTTCACCCAGCCGACTATCAGCAGGATAGTTCTCCCTTGTGAGTCGGGTCCTGCTCAAGGTTTCTTCCTGTTAAAAGGGAGTTTTTCCTTGCCACTGTCTGCTTGCTTGGGGGTATCCTCCTCAGCTGAGCTGTGATGTGCTTAGTTAGCTAACCTCTCATCCATGAGTAGATGCACATTTTCTTCTAAATGGTCATATGGAAAGAAAATAGTTGGATCGTCTTGGTGATGATGTCTATATAGCACCATAGGTAAGATGAAAAATATGTATTAAGGATTTTGGAGTAAATTGTTCCTTTAAAGGGCATTCTAGGGATGGACATTAGAAATCAGAAATAGCTATAAATGCTGATATACATTGCATTGGATAGCTGTTGTGACAATTTCCAAGTATAATATATTTGTCTCTATCAAATAAACATTTAAATGAAATAAAAAATGTCAATAAAGGTCAAAGTGTATGTGAGCTTACCTCATAGAGAAGACATCCCAGGGACCAGATATCTGACTTAAAATTGTATCCATTCTCATGGATCCTCTCTGGTGACATGTAATAAGGTGTTCCCACTGGGACAGAGAGAGCCACAGATTGATAAAGTGATGGTTTTGTACAAAGTAAAAAAAAATACTCAAACATGAGTGTTCTTCCTTACTGTAGCAAAGAAGTACATATAAGCAGTCACTACATCAACTCTTACAGGTTCAACAAATGAACATCTGATGTATTTAATCAGATTTTACATTGTAAATGGGTTTTTCATTTCTTAAGTAAACGTTATAATTCTCAGTTTTTATGATGTAAGAGAAAAACAAGAGAAAAATATGTGCTATGCATTCATACACAATATGTATATGTATGTATGGTATATGTGTGTGTGACTTGTTTTACCTAAGGAGTGAGCTGCCGTCGTTTTAGAGCTGAAGAAGCGACCTAATCCCAGATCACCCAGCTTTACCTCCCCTGTGGCTGTTATGAATACATTCGCTGGCTTGATATCTGGTTCATGCACACACACACACACACACACACTTTAACCTGGGAAGAGCCACACCCTTTTTTGATGTAATCATGTTGTGTTTTTGTAAACCTGAAATGTTTGGAAGATTGATCTGATTTTGACAGTAGAATCACAAGAAAAGTAAGAGAGTGGATTGCATATATGAGTGTTAACAAATACAGAGATGATAAAGTGTGCATAGTGTGCACTTTGTGGGGATTGAGAGGAGGGTGAGTAAATCTGTAGTTGTTTACCACGGTGCATTACTCTGCGTGAATGCATGTGTTCCAGGGCACTGCAAAGCTGCACAAAATATTTCCATATAGTCCTCTCTGGAATGAGTCGCCTCTTCTTCTTGAAGTACTAAACAGATAGAAGGAAGCATTACTAATCCATCCAGGGTTACAGTGCTTATCTGAAAGGTGCTACATGTAACATATTTAAATAAAATTCAGTGCTTTTAGAACTCTGGAGAACTGGATCAAGAAGTAGGTGAAGACATAAAACTGCTCTTATCTCACATTAACAGGATTAATATTTAACGTATGGATCTTGGTAAAAGGGAATACATTTTGTAGACAATTCTTGGGTAGTACTGGGATCTTAGTTTCTGGTATTCAACCTGTTTACACACCAGTAATCAGCTTATATACTTATTGCTTGCTCGCTTCTGTTGCGTTTAGGTTACTTATCTGCATATAGTATCTGTGTACTTGTTTAATGTGGGGTAAACCTGTGAGTCTGAGGACTTTGTGTAATTCCTGACCTTTATCATCTGGGACAGATCTCCAGCATCTGCCAGCTCCAGAACAATGTTGAGCTCATTGTCTTCAATAAAGGAGTCTAGGTATTTGATTACATTAGGGTGATTCAGCTGCTGCAAAGGACAAACAGGAGGCAAAAAAAAAAAAAAACTGTTGTTTCGGCAAATTTGAAAAATCTCATGTTACATAGAATGCGACAGCTTCCAACAATCAAAAAGTACAGCTGAGCTAAAGTGATTATGCAGCAAATGTACCAAATAGTCTGTAGCTGTGAATCTGTATAAGGTTTAAATAAGTTTCAACAAAGCATTAAAACACTGTCAGAGCTTGTCCTCTATAACACTGCAGGAACTCATTGGTTTCTTTTTCTTCACTGACCCACTGAACACAAAGGCTGTGGTTCATTAACTTCACCTTTAGAAGATCTATCTCCTTGACGCAGTCCTGACGAGCCTTTGCATCCATCATCTCAAAGATCTGCAGCGACAAACATTTAAGTTAGTATGAATAAACAGAGACAGGGACTTGGTAGCTAGAATTTTCTACAGTCCTGACCTCCTGCTGTTATTGGCTGGAGGCTACACATACAGACACCACCACACACTTCCAGATGCTTATGAGGCTCATGATTGAGAGATATTACGTTTGTATGCATTAATAATTTTTGGGAGGAAACTGCTGTATATTATGCCTTTAAAGGGACCTTCATCCCTTCTTTATGTAAATAAAAAAAGTAATGTATCAGCCGTTATGTTTTTCAGATTTTTTTAAAAAGCTGATATTGCTCTCATAACTCAATTACTGGTCAGCCTCTAACCTGAATTCCAAGAATTTTACTAGAGCCTGATATTGGATTTTGAGGCAAATATCATTATAGTGTTTAAATAATCTGAAAATCATGTGTTCACTAATTACTTTTAACATTGTAAAAAAAAAAAAAAGTAAGTTAGAGAAAGTTAAAAAGTATCCACAAAATTTTAATAAAAATTGTGACCAACATATGTGATGAGTGGGACATTTTACAGTCTCTGATAGACAAACCATGTCATGTTGACAGTGTTTCCAAAAATATCAACAGATGTCAAAAAAAGCAAAAGAAAATAAAATGATAATACTGTACTATTGATTAACACAGAATATTTGCACCGCTGAACTGATAAAAAGCCATGCACTGAGACAATCATCTCGACAGATTCTGTATGCGTATGCAAGCCGGGTCCTGCTCAAGGTTTCTTCCTGTTAAAAGGGAGTTTTTCCTTGCCACTGTCTGCTTGCTCGGGGGTTCAGGCTCTGAGTCTCTGTAAAGCATCTAGGGACAATTTTGATTGTATAAGGTGCTATATAAATAAATTGAATAGAATTGAATTGAATTGAATTATAACAAGGTCAGAATATTCAAGGACTCTACACATCTCCATAAGCATGAGTTCAGGCTGCAGAAAGATGCCTCCTGAACAGCATGAAATGACTCACTCACTGCACTTTGAACCCTAAACCTACAGAAAGTCCATTCATTGAGTTACTCACATTGAGTAACCTGAACCTGAACTTTGAAGCCGTATCAGACATGCTCTTTATGGTACCTGAACTTTCTTGAGTGCAACCAGCTGTCCCTCCAGCAAGTATGTGGCTTTGTAGACCTCGCTGAATTGGCCCCGACCAATCTTCTTTTCAATGCGGAAGTTTGCAAGGGTGCAGCAGTACTTACAGCTTGGCACATTTTTCTGTAAAAGAAAATGCATTAAAAGGTTTAAGATAATATGATACACGCCGTGTTGAAGAACATGCAACATTTAGCTTTTTCTTTCTTAGAAGTACTTTGAATGTGTCTAATAGCAAACTAATACAACATTCTACCTGATCCTCTTGACCAGGTATCTTGTAGAGATTGTTGTGGTTGTCTAAGGTGGGCTGGTTGTTGTTCTGCGCCTCCATGGTGGCATCACACCCACCAACTACTGTAACAAAGAAGAAAATATCAAAATTTAACTATTTAAAACTGTACTTCTTAAGGAAAGGGGAAGGGATAAATTCCTGTGCAAAGTTCTTGTTAACTTTAACAACTTTATCTGACATGAGAAGTGAACAGCCCAGGACAAACTTTCATAATGACTATGCACATGGAAACTCTGTGTGTGTCACACACAAATTCAACAAGCGAGAGTTGTAGTTGTGTCGGAAAGCAAGAAACAAAACATAAGGAGGAGACAAAAAACGACACCTGGCTGCACAGAACAAGAAAGCATGCATTGCAACAATGACTCTGGAGGCTGGACCTCACTGATTAAGACAAAAGCAACTTAAATCACTGATCTTGGCAAGACTGGGTCATATTTTATGGAGAAAATATTTTCCGTTTTCCCTCTGACGCCCTCGAGCTGCTCCGCCTTATTGTTCTACGATTTACAGAAGCTGTTAATTAATATTCCAAGAGGGTGTGATTGCATCAGAAGTGGCCAATCATAAGTTCAGACCCAGAGTCATTCCAAAACTAACAGCAGTTAGAGGTTACTTTAGCAACAAGTAAAACTATCTGTCCATCAGTAAACTGTAGAGCAATTATTTTCTCCATAAAATACAGTCCAGTTTCAACAAAATCACTGAATCACTGAATGTTGTTAAGTTGTAGTTTTGTACAGAAATCAGGTCTCAGGCCCCCAGAAATAACGCTTATTACCTACAACCTTAGCCTCACATTCACATGTGTGGAATGTGCTTGGGACATATCCATGGAATATTGTGGCAAAACCCCGGACGACTCTGCTAAGCACCTTCACATTCACCAGAAGACGAGCCCCCTTTGAATTTAATAATTCTACAGTCTGTTTTGCAACGACGTTCTGCGATCAAAATACAGTATACCCATAACAGCAAGGTTTTGATGAAAATACACATACAGAAATAAACAGAAAAGAAATGATACATTCAAACAATATATCAATACTAGACTTCTAGCAGGGAAGTGGAGCTAAAGCTTGCTGGGGGCTCTGCTGATGACTCATGATGGCAGAGGACCTTGTTCCAGTTTTAACAGGAAATAATAGTCATTTCCAAGCAGTCACAGTGTGAGCTAGTGAGTACCCACATTATTGAGTCCTCTTGGCTTTTCTTGTGACTAGCTGAGTCATCTGTGTGTGATCTTGTGCCTCTTCTCCCAAACAACCCTTTTTTTTTTTTTGGAAGGAACAGCCTCACTAACAGCTGTGATTCTTTGGAGTTTGGAGTTACCTTTGCCAAGCACGGACTAATCAATGACTGTTTGGACTATATATACACTACATAGACAAAAGTATTGGGATGGGGCTGTTGTTCAGGGTTTGGGCTCGGCCCCTGACTTCCAGTGAAGGGAAACCTTAATGCTTCAGCATACCAAGACATTTTGGGCAATACTGTGCTTCTTCTTTGTGACAACAGTTTGGGGAAGGCCCTTTTCAGTTCCAGCATGACTGTGCCCCAGTATACAAAGCAAGGTCCATAAAGACATTGTTAGATATATATATATATATACACATATTATATTATATATATATTTTACACACACACACACATAAATAGATATAGTGTAGCTGTAAAAAAGTCTAAGCTTGCTCATGTTAAAACATATCCCCTATTCCAAAACATTATAAGAATTATTCTGCTGATGAGTCAGCATACATGCATACAGCATGTGATAACTTGTGCTCACCTTAACTTACTCAGCCCTACTAACCATTAAAATGTTAGTAATGCCAAGTGGGCTTCATGCCATGTCTGAAGCTGCAACACAGGGACAGATCTGTGCTATATGCCAGGCTGCTCATAATTGTGGAAATGAGGACTGTGCTGTTGTTGGCTTTCAAGGCTACAAAATCTATCAACAAAGACCTGTCAGACAGTTCAACAGGTCTACGGTATGTTCCCTGGCCTCATGGGCCTCCAGTTTACCACTAAAAGACACTGAAACACTGAGGCTGGGTGGAGGACTACTGCTGACAAAATAACTCCACAAAAGGAATAAACTCTCCTGAACAAATGAATTTATGAATTTTTCTAATCCAGTGATTCATGGGCCCATAAGCCTCGCTATTTTCATGGCATGTGTGGATCTTACACTATGTTTTACTCCAGAAAACTGTAAAATGTATTATAGAACAGGTTCTGTTCTGTTTCAATCACACCCTGTGCACATTACTGAATTTTAAAAGTTGCCTTAGCAAGTTGCCCTTGCCTTAAAAATCAAGATGGAGAACGCTAAAGAAACATATATGTGCATGCAGAAGTAGGAGGATGATCCAAGGATCCGAGGATCCACATCATACTTAAAACAGTCAGAGGATATTCAACCAATACCACACGATGGCCCGGTCTAACAAAGGACGGTCTGTTGGACTCCTAACAAAGCTCATTATTCTTTGTAGCTTCAGATTTTGTACCATGAAGACTTGAGCTTTATCAGTCATCACTG
The DNA here is from genome assembly GCF_020382885.2 of Scatophagus argus. Classification (NCBI taxonomy): domain Eukaryota; kingdom Metazoa; phylum Chordata; class Actinopteri; family Scatophagidae; genus Scatophagus; species Scatophagus argus. The sequence continues at coordinate 19,273,632 of NC_058512.1, read as the reverse complement.
TTGGGGTCATGTCGTTTAAGGTGCTGATGAGACATGTAATATAATCCATTTAGTCCAGTTTAACGGTAGTTTCAGAGCAAGATATGAATTCCACAATACCTTGCACAATGGTTTATACCGACATCTCTGGTTATTTTGTCCTCCATGGCAACTATTGAGACGTAAACAGCAGAAATAGAGTGTTGTAGCGACAAAGTAATATGCCAAGAATGTATACTTGTATATATGTGGTCAGCACAGCCTCTTGCCAGATGACACTGTATTGCACTGCAGTAAAAGCTGAGCTTGGTTCAGCTTTTTCACCGGATGCTGCTTTCTTTTTTTTTTGACAAAGACCCCATTCATGCTACTAACTACTGTCAATCTGAATGTGAATAAGGGTCTACAGCCACGCTAGCAGCACTGTGAGGCTGTGCTTGAAGGTAAATGCTTACGTCAGCATGCTAAAATGCTCATGTTGACCATGCTAACAGGTTTTTGCTAAGCAGCTACAATGTTTATAGCATCTTCACAATCTTAGAAAACTTGATATTCAGCAATAAACATAAAGTCCACAGAGACAAACAGGAATGTCATTAATTGTGATGGTAAAACCACAAATGTCAACCTCATGATGACACTAGAAGAAATGTCAGCATGACCAAAATCAGCAGGACTCATCCCCTGGGGACCATTAACGTTTGCTTGAAGGCATGCAATGCAATAGTTGAGTTTTCTAGTCAGGACCAAAGTGGTGGAACAGCCAGCCAGGGACATTTCAGGCAATTTCTTAAGCTCAATACTTTTTCTTAATTTTTTACAGTGGGGGGAAATAAAGACACCTTGTCCATCCGTCAGTGATCCAAATACAGGCAAAGTTCCTATTTCCTGATTCCTTGAAAATGTTCCTGATGTGTAAACCAATTGCAGGTGCAATTAAGACCTCACTATTCTCCAAACAAAGTACTTGTTTGGAGAAGTGTCTGAAACCTATGAATACACTTTCTATAATTTACATGTCTGTGGAGGTGTGAAAGTAGGCAGTATGTTGTGGGAGATAAGGCTCCAAAATATTATCATTATATTGCAGTATATTTTTGCAATACAATATTGTCTACAGAACTACAATATAAATATTATTACAAGATAATTGTAATTATGTAATTCCATCTGGTGTATTCAGATGTAAACAGCAGTCCTGAATTCAATCCATGTGACAGATGGCGGACCTACGAGATGTTTTGGAGAGGCAGATGGAGGCTGTGACTCTGTGCTCTGAATTAAAATAACTCTGACCGGTCTAATCTGGCAATTAGGCAGCCTACTGCTTAAATCTGAACAGTACAGTGTCATGATTGATCAACCACTGTCACTTAAGCATAATTACATCTCGATGCAACTTGTTTCCTAGGAGTTACTAGTTGAGTTACACATAAATTTTTTTTAAAACTGACTCATCCCCAGCTACCAATAGCAATGTTCCATTCATTTTCAGCTCCGTGTGATGATGCTGTATGTAGCCATGACAACAACCAACACATGAGCACACAGTGCACATCACTGTAACTATCCTGATAAAATTTTTTTGTCACATTATCATGGGTGTCCGTATAATGTCCATCCATCCATCCATCCATTTTCTATACCGCTTATCCGTCAGGGTCGCAGGGGAGCTGGAGCCTATCCCAGCTGACTACGGGCGAGAGGCGGGGTACACCCTGGACTGGTTGCCAATCAATCGCAGGGCCAACACACAAAGACAGACAACCACACACTCTCACCTAGGGGCAATTTAGAGTAGCCAGTTAACCTAATGTGCATGTTTTTGGTATTGTGGGAGGAAGCCGGAGTACCCAGAGAAAACCCACGTCTTGAGTCTGTGCCCTAATTTGAGATACAGTGTCAATTCAAACCCACACAGCTGTATCTAATTCCTCTGTCACAATGAAAAACAGCTCTATTAGAGATATATTTAGAAATATATTTTACCACTGAAAAGGGTAGTTTTTTCATAAAACGACTGTCTATGCGGCAGAAAGAAACATTTTTGATTTTGGTGCCACACCAGATCAATGAATACTTTGGCTGGTGGTGATGCACTATGAACTGAGGAGTGGCTGGTTTTGAGTCATCCATTTTCATACAGGAAACAATGGCCATTGTCTGGTCACTTTGCCATATTACAGCTAGATACTGCACTAAAGTATGTTCCTGAAACATCTGAGGTAAGAAATAGGCAATGTACTAGCAGAATCTTGATTGATAGAGAGCCTTTTAGAACCCAGGCCAGACCCTTACATTAACCCTAACCTTCTTGGTTCAATGTCAAGAACATTTGTTTATGCTACGATTGGACGAACAAACATCATCGCCAGGGCTCAACAACACAATTTCCTCTCAAAATAAAGTGCTATCGGAAAGAGCTACAAATAACTATTAACTGAAAATGAGCTATACACCCAATTTCATGTGACATATTTCACTTTTTATTTTACCAAACAAAAGCAGGTGCAACAGCTTTATATAACAAAACAAAACAAAACAGTTCTTCGAACTGGGCATGTTCAGCTAAGTGATGGTGTTTTAAGTGTCTGATTGGGTTTGTTGTTCTGAATGTTTTCGTGCTAGTCCCCCACAGTTTATTTTGGCCTTGCATGTATTACAAATTGCGATCTTTGTGCTTTTTTCTTTACTCACAGTGATAAACTTCCATGCTAAAATATCTTTAGCATGGAAGTTCATGGAAGTTAGCATGTGGCTGCATAAAACTGACCAGCTTCAAATCAGCTGGTCTTGGGTCTGGGTTGAGCACACTGAAAACCAGCCAACTCCAGTCGATTTGTGCATCTCTTTAAAAAAAATCTTTTGCCCACAGGAGTGGCTGTTAGTACGAATATGTTGTTCCATATGTGTATATGGATGTAAACACTGATGCAGGCTATCCCCTGGATCCTGTCCAGAGCGTACTGGGATACACTTCAGCCCTCTGCAATGTATGGTTAGTCACAAGTCCAATGTAGTTAGAGAAATTAGAGAGCTAAAACCCTTTAAACAACATTCCAGAAAGTCAAAAGAACTTGCCAATGCAAAGAGTTCCCAGGTGTTTCTTTGCAGGGTTGTTTACATGGAGTAATACATGCATCCTAGGGAGAACTGCCAGCCAGCACAATGATAAGAAACATTAAGTTCAACTATGTTCAACTAAATCAGCTGGACTGAAATAAATGGCTATATAATGTAAAAAATTCGACTATTCAACTATTCCCTTATACTGATACTTTTTTTCATACAGATCTGATCTGTCAATCATTATCAGCTCACGAGTCCTGTGTGTAGTTGTAAGACATATTTTAATGCATTTCGTCGACATCGGTGATGTGAAAACATCACACCGTCACATCGTCAGAGAAAGTAAACATGTGTGACCTGCTCAGTTCTGAAATCCCAGTGTACCACACAGTGTTTCTCCTGCCAGGCCTCTGACAGCGCCATGAGCCAAAGGGTCAATCATAGCGGACAGCAGTGGAGGCTGTACCACTGTCTGGTTCAAAAGTAGATCAGGTTATTTATCATTTGGACGGTAAACTTGAGAAGAAAAAAGCTAACTTGAATGGTTGTCAGAAGTAAAAATTACGTGTCCTGATGGACTGTGGGGCAGCTACAATCTTCTTCATTTGCTGGTGGTAAAATTATTGGTATGACTGGTCCAGTACAGTTTAATATCAAACCTGTTTGACACTTTATATTAGACCTGGCCTAGAAGGCAAACTACTTATTAATAACATAACGTTGATATTTCCGAGTTTTGAAAGATCTTAAGGATTCAAGGATTCAAGGAACTTTTATTGTCATACCAGCTCACATTTACATGTTTATGGTACGACATTAGGACTCAGGTCCCAGGAGCAATAAGTAGAATATAAAAATATGAAATGAAAAGTTGAATAAAATAGAAATATAAGCTAAATACAAATAGAATATAAAACTAAACATTTAAATAAAGAAGCCAGTTTTAGCATGTGTGAAGCCAGTTTTAACAGCCAGTTTTAATATCAACGCATTAATTGTTTTTTTTTTTTGTTTGTTTTTTTTTACACATAATTTTCTCAAACATTTTTGATAAAAGTTTAATTCAAAGAACAAGTGAAATATTCTTTTTCAGATTTGGACATTTTACAGTGTAAAAGTAAACTTGTGAGTGCTCTCTTGTGAATGAACTATGAAACGGGAATACGTTTGTACCACGTGACATAATCAGTGATCTGTAAATCGCTGATAATTTAAAATCAATTGGTAATATTGGCTATGGCTGTGCATTGCCTGGACTCGAATTCATTTTACATCAGTCACAACGACACAAATTCTTCTTTCTAAAAATGTTAAAGTACATATCATGGCCAACGTACATAGCAGATGATGTGCTGTGGGCTAAATTATGGAACATAACACCAAACACATTGATGAAATAAAAACAAAAACATTCTATTATACTATATGTCAATAGCATTGAAGTACCAATACTTTTTCATTGCCACTTGTTTAAAACAATACATTATCTACTTTTCAACAGATATCAACAGATCTCCGATCAAATTTTCAACCTAAGTGCACACAGATATAAACAACATTCCAAATGTGTAGAAACTGTGTTCAGTGGCTCTTAAAAAACTTCATCCCAAATTTTTTTTTTGTTTTGCCGTGATATCAAATATTGTGTTGTTCTTTTATACCAGCATTATGTCAAAGTTTAAAATTCTGGCTTCATCGCAACCTTACATTTTACATATCCCTTCATTAAAACTCCAATGCCCTGTTCCTCTTCCTGTCGTCAAATGGAAGCCAAATCCCTCCTACCAGCAAGCATGACTGACAGTTGTTGACTTAATGATGCATCAGAATAACAACCCATGGACTAAAACCATCCATCCAAATTCTAACGTTCATAACCATGCAGTCAAATATAACTGCATTCGGCTTTTTGCAGACTTTAGAGAAGCTTCTTCCAACCCTCAGATCATCAACCGTCAGTAGAGCAGCGTGTAAAGATATTCAGTGAGGATGTGTAAAGACATGGCTTCCTGCTAGGTGGATAGTAACCAGCCATGGCAGTCACACAGGACACTGGCTCCATGTCACAGCTGACACGTGACTAATTTTAGCCAGCTATTTGACCTTGGGTGCCCAGGCATCCTCATAAGCAGCAGCAGCAGCAGCAGCAGCCACCGCTTCAGCACCGCCCAGCTGACACCCCGCCCTGCAGCCAGTATTCACCCCTGCTGCTATTATTTCATTCAATGTTCATTTATACCCGCACACCACAGACAACAAGGTTCTGCTTTCACACTACACACACGTAAAATGTATCATATGAACATGCGGTTTTCCCTCCCTGGAGGTGTGTGAGTCTGTGTCTGTGTCACATTGGCTCAAGAAGTCAGCATTAGCAAGACTTAAATCATTACTTTACACTGTATATTATCATGTTTAGGCCAGAAGCCATACTCACTACCTTATTAAGTAACTTAACAGGAACTGCAAACATGACCAGATTGCATTATTGTAATTCAATTTTAGTGTTGTTCCAAATTTGTTTTATTCAAAAACACTGAAAAAAAGATACCATGTTGAATAAAATAACAAAGAGGTTAGCAATGGATTGCAGTGGTTTCCTGTTATGAAAGAACAAATTGCAAAGAGGAAATAAATATCTCAATAGCTCGACTATTTTGTGATAAACTTCATTTCGCTACACTGACAGGCGACAGAGCATGAAAGTGACTCGGAAATGGCCACATAGAAATGAAAAATGTGACTAACTGGAACTGACTTTCAGTCTCAATCTTTTCTTGTTACAAGCTTAATTTAATTACATGTCTATTAGATTTCTGCCCTGGCCAGACACAACACATGCTATACAGTACAGTGCTTTGTTTAAAACTGCAAACAACAACAACAACAACAAAAACATGTTTAAACAAGATAGCAGGAATCAATACAGCCTCGTTTCCATCCGAGACAGCGGGTAAATATCATTTCCATATGGCCGAGAGCAGCAGGCCAACGTTGTTGCTAGCTAGGTATGCGCTAAGTAGGTTTTGCAGCTTCCCAACATGAGTAAACAGACTGTGCCCTGGTCGGTGAGGCGTTTAACGCGATACGACTACACAAGTAAATGTCAACCGAGCTGGCTCGTGCACAAACGCTGCACGCTGCAAACGCGTAACCGACGAGTAGAGGTGGCAGGCAGTCGTTCATAATGCGCGATTCACTGCTTACCTGAAGATGAAGTAAGTAACGTCCTGCTTGAAAGCTTTGAACACTTTCTTACAAGTTACATCGGTCCGTGCTGTTGTGCAACTCCTCACACCGACGGACGGACAGACCCCCCCGCCACCGCCACCACTACCCCCCCGCGCCTCCTCCGAGTCTCTGCCTGTCTCTCTCTCTCTCTATCTGTACCCCTGTCTCTCTGTCTCTGTGGTTTGCTGCCACGCAGGCTGCTCAACGGAGTCTACAGGCGACTTGCTGAAAGACACGAGAGACACTTCAAAGACTCCAACTTCTGTATAGTAAAGCGGCGGAGAGGTTGAGACAAGTGAAAAGTAGGTCAAACGTCACAGCTCTCTGTTTCCTCACTCAGCCCCCCTGCATGTGGGATGGGGCCATTGTTTAATGACATATGATATGAGGCTATTTACACGCGTGGCAAGAAAGTGTAAGAAAAGCATTCAACATCAACTTCTAACAGAATTCCATTCGGCAAATATATTGAATTATATATATATATATAGATATATATACTGCATCATCATCATCATTATTATTATTATTACTACTACTGCACACTTCTCATGGATCGTGTGATGACTCAGAGGGATTATTTTTTTGTATGACTCTATACATGTTTGTTTTGTTCTTTCGTTTTCTTTCAAAGACTCCCCTGTTCCAGCAAATCAATGAAGCCACATCTGCTGCAGTCAAAACCTGTCTCCCACTGACAATGTGACCCTGGACTGTTGACTGACTGAAGTTGTATATTGAGTAAGAATGGGAAAGAATTTCACTTTCAAACTTCAGCAGTTAGTGTCCTCGGTTCACTGACACTCACTGAAAGTTGTTAAGAGAAAAGGTGCACAGAGCACGTGGAACATGTTGCAGGTTTCAAATTCAGTGTATATTTACAAAAAGAAATAAATAAATACATTTTGTTTCCTTAACCTTAAATAAATTCTATTTGTATTGTATTCAATTAAATATATAGATTGAAAAGAACTCATTGTATTCCATTTTTATTTACATTTTACACAGATTCCCAGCTTTGGAATCGGGATGTAACACTTCATCATCAGTATTGGCTCAAGGGACCCTGCTTTCTTTGCTTCCCTGAGGATATTTTTCTAACATTTACCTTAAAGAAATAAGACCTTTCATGTAAAAATGTTTTTCCTAATAATAAATAGCATAGCCTTAAACCTCATTCTATCCAAACCAGACATAAAACTCATCATCTTAAGTTAAAATAAATGTGCGCTAGTTTACTTCTCCCCATATTCTCCATTTTATTATTATTGTTTATTTTATTTTTTACAAAACTTAACGCATGCAACGTATGCATAACTTCCTTAGGTTTTAGTCAAAGTAAATAATGGCAACTCTGCCAAATCGGCCAATTTATCTTATCACGGGACCCGATTGTCGTCAGCGACACGTCTTATGGAAGCTGTAGTTTCAGGCACGAGACTGCTCCCTATCATTGACTTACCTGTCTTCCACAATAGAAATACAATTCCCAGAGTTCAGCGCGAACCGGAGCGTGATCTACGCGTGTAGACAGACCATGGCGTTGTACGCTGTGTGACAGGTTAGCATCCGAAAAACATCTCCGGACAGACGCGTCTGCGCACTGAAAACCGCTGCCGACAGCGACGGCGGGGTCAGATATAAGGATGGGGTCCCGAATCAAGTAAGAATGTTTATCCGCTGGGTTAAGACTGTTAGCAGCCTGCTTCTCTGTTAGCTTTGTTACAGTAAGTCATTGGGGAAGATACAGTACAGTACAAGGCCCTGACTTGTTGCGACACAGGCTAAAAACACTGTTGGTACACCCCTTACTGGACAAGAAAAACAAAGCATTTTAAATGTGTCTTATGGCTAGAGGTCTGCTAGTCATTCACAAGCTGAAAACAGTAAGAAGCCTGTCGTGCAGAAGCTGAGTCAGGGGTGACTAGCTGTGAATTAGGAACATGCTTCTCTATGTGCAGCTAGTGTAAACATGGTAACTGTGTCGGTGTTTATTCCTAAAGCGGATGCTAGTTTTCTGGACATAACAGCAGAACAGGAACGCCGAGCTTTCCCGTAGCCCAATGTCACGGCTCCGATAACGTTGTAAACATTGTAGGGCTGCGACGAGTCTGTCACTAAGTCGTGGCTGCTATGGAGCCCTGCTATAGCTGGATCCAGTCTTGTTTGGGACAATCAATGCTAAATACACGTTTCAGTAAACCTGTTATGTTGTTGCTAAATCTAGCCAGTGTCTTTTTATTGATCTAAGCGTGCAAATGTCACCTTGTAAATTTCTTTGTAAGTTTTAAATTTTCAGACGAAAAATATTCAGACAAATCTAAATATAATATGAGCATATATTTTTATTTTTTTATTTTTTTGGAAACAGAATAATTTGTTATGGTGATTAGCAGTATTCTTGTGAAACCAGCAGTCACACCTGCTTAACTACACCTGTCTGTAGCAGTCAGTCTGGTGTTGATGCTTTATCCCACAGCTGTCTGTTAAGAAACAGCTGAGCAGAGGTGAAAGGACAGTGGCAGGCCAGTTTTGTGCAAATATACATAAAAAAAATAATAAGTAGAAATACCGTGAATAAGGTAACACCTTATTGGGCACAACCCTTAAGAACGTAAACACAACATGCATGTATGTATGTTATGTTTCACCATCCAGCCCAGTACTTGCAAAATTCTTACAGCTGATTGTAGTGTTAAAAATTTGGTTTTAAATTTCCAGTTACTGACATTTCTCCACTGAGGCATAAGCTTTCAAGCGTGAATCGCTATGCTTCTAAGGATCAACCCCAACCCATAGCTATTAAGTTAAGGAAACATCTCCAAATCTTGGATCACAACAGGCTTTGGACTGGGTGGTAGCTACTATATCTTGTGACATCATGTTAATTGAACTAATATGTTCAATTTTAGTTAAAATTTACGTAATCTAATGTTGTGCTTTGAACATTGTGAATATACTGACCTAATTCACAAGAAAGTTGGCCTTAATTAAGTGGAATACAGTTCATAACTAACATGCTCCGCAGACTAAGAGGCCTAGGAAGTTGGAACATGGTAAAACCACCAGAATGTTGCATAGCGCCACTGTACATATTATGAATTGATTATTTCTTTCATTCGTGCTTCATTCATTAGTCTTATTCAACAGTCTAAGAACAAACACAATATTACGTCAAACACAATCAGAACTTTAAATTGCCCATCAAATTAATTACATGTTGAACACTGTTCTGTCATTATGTGAAGAGAATTATGGTAAATCAAAATGAAAGTGTTGAAGTGTTGCAAGGGTCCCCTGCATTATGAATATGCTTTCTTGTCTGAAATTTGTCCATAACACAGAAAGAACATAATTCTAAGTTTTTATCCTCTGTTGTAGGGAGAGCCCTGAGTCCACTTTTGAGGTATATCTGGAGGTAACCCATCCAGGCACACAGAGCTCTGGTAAGTGCCTCAAGGCTGAGATACAGCTAATCCTGCACTAAATCCTTCTTAACTGTTCTCATTTTTCTTTCTTGTGTGTATGTATGTATGTATGTATGCAATATGCATATAGAGGTATTTTAAGTAATTTCAGTATTTGCGTTATTTGACAATACTTACAAAAAAATCTAACTAATGATTACTCAAGCTGAGTCTTTACAGTGTGGTTTGGAGAAATGACCGCTTTACTCAAAGGCTTTTTCTGCATCCAAGGTGGCTCTGGTAGGACCTGTTCATCGTAATGATGAAATGAAAAAGTCTGAGTGTGTTATTGGATGAATGTCTACCTTTGAACAAAGCCCGTTTCACCTGGAGGAATCGTGGATGAAGTTACTTCTTCTGTTCTGTAAGCTAGTACCTTAGTGAAGATGTCTGTATCATGTTGAGGAGAGAAATGAGGCGGTAACTCGATGGTAAGGTTAAAACTTTGTTTCGTTTTAAGGCAGAATGAAAGTGTATTTGCTTTCATGTTTGCTGAAATATTGAATTTTCTTTTTATCGTTGTCAGTCTGTTCAAGATAAGAGTTAGGATGGGCCAAAAGTGTTTATGGAGCTCAGCAGGAAAGTCATCAGGTCCTGGTGATTTGTTATTGGGCATAAGTCTGGGGGCAATGGAAAGCTGCTGGTGAATCAAGTGTGTTGGTTGTTTTACAGACAAGACGGAATCCTTTTTGTCCACTGCACACAGTGCTGATACCAACACATTTGTGATAATGGGCAGACTTGGTTGTCTGATAGTAGATCTGTTTTTTTAATATATTGTTTAGTTTTAGTCTTAAACTAACTGAATAGGATCCAGAACACAAACACACAGACTCAATAAAATAAATTTAACTATCTTAAATACACAAGTCTCTTATTTACATTGGCAAAAAAAAAAATCTAAATTGGTTTCACCAAAGAGTCCAGACAAAACAGACCAGAAACCAGAAGAGAACACAATGGGGAGATACTGACAGGCCATGACTCTGTATAACTCCAGTACTTTGGAATATCATGTTGCCTTAAAGGTGTGGTATCAAAAGAGTGCTGATACTTCAATACTTTTACCCCCACCCCACCCCCCCACGCGGGCACACACACACACACACACACACACACAGAAAAGCAGAAGAATGTTACTCAATGACGGGACAGCTAAAAATATAAACCATGGATAAAATGTATAATGTGTAAAAATATATACTGAACCAAGTTCTGTTAAGCCAGTTTTATTTTTATGTCTCCTCACCGGCGATAGCCATGAGCACCTCAGGAACAGAAGGGCGGACTGGGGCCATATTTCACCGTGGTCACACACTGAACTAGTCACAGTACTCTTGGGTGCCCACCTTGAAACTGTGCTAATTGTATTGATCTTCTGTGCTGCCAGGTTGAAGATGTGTGTGAAGCATCCACATTTTAGAATTTGTAACTAATTTGCAACCGGCAGTCATATTTGAAGCATTGTAGTTCACCAAAAGCTCATTAGTTTTGACGATACTGAGCTACAGGTGATCGTTGTCCTGAAGCTCTCTGTCGGTCACTGTGTTTATCATGTGAGTCTGGACAGACATGGACATAGACTGCAATGTGATTGGTGTGCAGAGGCAAACAGCTACAGGGTGGTGACCCTAGTTAAAACACCATTTGGGACATTTGGTCAGTGTGTGTTTACAATGCTTTTGATTGCTCTGCTGTAAAAAAGCACAAAGCGCAATTTATTGATTCATTACACCCATAAATGTCTCTGTGGCATATATGGAAAAAAGCAGTGGACTTTTTAGCGCTCACTGCACAGTCATCAAGCTGCTGCCACCAGTGTTTCCTGAAATAGCCCATCTAATGAGGACGTCCCCGCTGTGTGCAATCAGTGCAGTTCTTAATGTGTTTTCTTATCGGTTATTTGGCCAGCGTTTATCAAATATTGAAGACGGCTCCCTACTCAGCAGGACGCCACCTCTCAGCTTTAATGTGCACACCCACATATGCACAGCGCGTGGGATGAAGACAGATAGACACGTTTTTCTGTCATCGTGCCTTCTTGTATGGATGAAGCTGGCGGTTCATTAATGCACATAGCAAATCAGAACTTCTACATCAAAATTATTTGAATCAAAAATGAATATAATAAAGTAGCCAACTGGATTTCTTGAGTGAGTAGTCAGATCTTTGACCAGCAGCTTTCACTTCCAGAGAGCTCTGTCTTAGCTAAATGATGAATGACGGCGGTTCTATAAAAAGCTGGTGTGTCTCGTTTCTCTGAGGCTTTTTTAATCTGCAGTACGTGACTAAATTTCCTGTGTACTGAGGAGAGGCTATATTTCTAAGAATTTTGTCCTGTTTGAGTTTCGTGCCTGTCATCATTTCCTCGATGAAACTAAACTTCAAAACCGCAAAGGTTCGTTTGGAAGCTGCACATGTACTGACAGCTGAACAGGCAGAGACGTGGACGTGAGTTAAGTCTGGCAACGCGTGCTTGTTTGAGGGGGAGAAGCGGGGCTTTCGTGGGTTGGTTGCAGTCGGAAACGTGTCAGCACAGCCTGTTGGGAGGCACAGTTTGTCGTGCTGTGCAAATCAGAGTGCCAGAAGTGCCAATAAATACAAAAAAAAAATCCCCTATGGTGTCGCCTTAATTTGAATGAAGTGGCCCAGATCAGAACACAGACCCAGGTTAATATTCTGTTGGTGTGTATGCTTCTAATATCAGTAAATACAAGCTCCTAGAATGCTCAGAACCTCACAGACTGATTTACTGGCTAGAACTTCACTTATAAGCCAATAAAAGCTTTTTCATAAACCTGCCCGACTATGAATGACTCATCGTCTTAAGCCAAAGTGAATGTGCTCTATTAGTTTACTTCTCCACAGTCATTTTACTTTTGTACATATTTAACAGGGCCAGAGGTGCGGAGGCAGTTCCCAGAAGACTATACAGACCAGGTTTGAAAAACATAATACACTTTATTTCCTTTTGTTTTTTTCCTCTCTCACCCTCCTAATGGCTGTTGGGTTTTTCCCATGCCATTGCAGTAACTCTTGTCTTAACTAACCACTGTTGTGTACTGTGGTCATGTTTGTGTTCCAATAAAAAAACAAAACATGGGCAGCCTGGAAATTCAAGTGATACCATTTTTTGTTTGTTTATGCTTTGCTCTTTCTCTTTTGTTTTTCTCACATATTTCTCATCATCCTTCAGTCAGTTCCTTCATATTACAGCCCCTGGAAAGTTTTTCACTTTACTCAATGATGCTATGCCACATCATTTTTTTACTTAGATATTGATGATAACTCATGTTAACTACACACATTTGTATTCTGTTATTCTTCATGTGTGTACCACAGGAAACTCTTCAAACTGTGCCCAAGTTCTGTTTCCCTTTCATCATGGACAGGTACACACATGCACACACACACACACGCACACACATCTCTTCCCTGACCCTGAGGTACACCCCCCAGTGATACAGGCAGATAAGTCTCGGTGTACCTCAGAACAATACCATTTTGTTTCTAGTTGTCCAGCCCAGAATCACAGACAAATCATAATATATCCATTTCTTTTCATTGTAGTCTTCTTTGCAGTCCTACAAAGCAACAGCGTCAAATACACTACACTGGTTTTACTAAAATTATCTGAGTGACGGCAGAGTAAATATGGACACATACTGTGAAGTGGGAGACCCCCACTGTTTCAGCAGTATATCAACCACTATCTCTGTTGGTTCAGTATTTATGTTTTACTTTACAATTCACCCATAATACTGTGCATTAGTGAGTTTATCACTGGTGCCAGTAAAATGAGTATATGTTCTCCAAGAGCTCCTGGCTGTCCTCCACACACAGGTCAGAGCCTGTAGCCTGCAGCGCTGTCATGAGCAATTTGTTTTGTGCTCTGCATCCTTCATCCTCTCTCCCCCCTTTCTCTCTCTCTCTCTCCCTCTCTCTTTCCGTCTGCCTTCTGAACCTCTCTCATCCTGCAGCCTGACAGTGAACCAGGTCGGCCAACACTTCACATTTGTGTTGACTGACATTGAGAGCAAACAGAGGTTCGGCTTCTGTCGCCTGTCCTCTGGTGCCCACACTTGCTACTGCATTCTTAGGTGAGTCTGTGTGTGTCTGTGGCTGTGTGCAGTCAGTGTTTGCCCCCTAGCTGCCATTCCATTGTTATATTTTTTAAATATCAGGAACAGGTCAATCAAATAAGTAAAAAAGAAAAAGAATTTTAAAATTAACTGCTGACATTTTGTAGTCTCAGTGTTTATGACTTGGTGGGACTTAATTTAAGGTATTGATAGTACAGAGTGTAAACTGTATTGAGCAAAAATGTAGCCATTTAGGCACAAGGAAATTTGATTACAAGTGAAATAGTAAGTAAAGTAAGCTTGTTAAAGGTAGATCCTGGACATGGCTGAGGAGTGAAAACTGGTTTGAGTCCCACAGTTATGAAACAATCCTACAATGTGCTTTTAACCCCACATTCTCTTCAACTCTTAAACAGTGTCTTAGCAGTCTTAGCTTTGTAAAAATATAACATTTTTTTTTATTGTCTCAGCTACCTGCCCTGGTTTGAAGTTTTCTACAAGCTACTGAATATCCTCGCAGATTATACCGTCAAAGGCCAGGTAAGGACATGGACACGTGACTCGTCTTGTGGGGTCATTACATTGTATCAGATTTCAGCCATGTTTCTGCCTGTAGAAGGGGGCGGGGGGGTTGGGGGGGAAGTAATTCACACCTGGACACATAAGACTAATGAGTCACATGATGGTTGTGTGAGACAACGACCCCCTTGCAGTCACATGTTGGCTGGGCGGGTCTACCATCTAGGTTTAATACCTGGGACTCCTGAAGCAGCTGATTGGCTTTTCATAATGCAGAACTAGAAGAAATGGCAACAGGAACAGACTACTACTTCTGTAAAAATCAATTGAACTATAACACTGACACATTGGTGTACTTTTAAACAGTTTTCAAATGCATCTGTAGTAGATTGTAGCAGTATATGAATTCCTCTTGATTATGCTTTTTCACAACAAGCTATATAACTGAGCAATAATAAACTGACAGAGCAGTATAATCAGTCACACAGTTGTGAAAACGTGACAGGGCAATATCAAGTGTCAATTTCTTGTTTGACTTTGCAACAATAATTCTGTGAGGACTGTCACATGTCACACATGTCACATGGAAAAAAGTTTTTAGAAGTACACAAAAAATAGTGGACTCGCTCTTTAAATGGCCATTACATGATGGATGGATGGATGGATAGATAGATAGATAGACAGATAGATACTTTATTGATCCCGAGGGAAATTAAAGAATGGATTATTTTTCAACTGCTGAATGTTTCAGGAAAGTCAGTGGCAAGAGCTCCTGGTGTCACTCCACACGCTTCCTATCCCTGAGCCCGGAGTCCCTGTTCATCTCGGTGTGGTGAGTCCGACTTCATCACATCACACCCAGCTTGGTTTAAACTGGAAACACTACAAGAACGTGTTTTCACAAAGGAAAACAATGTCACCGATGTTTAACATTTTAACTCTTCAGCTGCCATCAGAGTACTGTACTTAAGCTCTTGTTTCGTGTTTTCTCCAGCATTCCTTCTTCACTGTGCCTGACACAGGGGAACTCCCCACCATACCTGAGAATGTGAGTGTTGTCACTTCCCTCATCCCAGTCAGATCTTCTCTAACCTCCCTCGCTTTTAATCAAGGAGAGGCTCACAGTTCATACAGTTGATTTGTTACCGTGAGCATGACCAGTGTAAGCCATTAAGGCATGAGGACGTTTGATTAAAAGTGAACCAGTAAATACTGTAACCTTCTTAAAGGTAGATCCTGAAGATGGCTCGCCGTTTAGAGTGAAAACTGATTCAGGTCCCACAGTTTTCTGACTATCAAATGAAACAACCCTTAAGATGTAGTGTATGCCCCAAATTCTATAACTTAAACATTGTAAATCTCAGCTCAAAATATAACACCAACATTTTTTCAGTGGTCTGCATAACCTGGAAGTAAATTAGAAACCTAGAAAACTTTTTTGGCTTATTTTTTTTTAAATGTTTAAATAATTTAAATACAGTGTTGCATTTAATGACCTATTTCTGTGTATAAGAGCCAAGCACACTTTAAGTAACATTTACATGTTGCTCTAACGCTGGATGTAGCTGGTTTCACTGATCACAGATAGTGGAAATGTAACGTTGCAGCAGCTCCACATGTGGTTCATGTACATTATGTTTTCGGATCAGTCAAAGGCTCACCGTGTGTAACGTCAAATGAACTGTCTGAATGTTTGCGGGGCTCAGTAACGTGGATTACCCTCCTGCCCGGGCAAGTAAAAAGGCACCTCGGGCTAGTGAATCTAGCAACTGGTATTTAAAAAATAAAACAAAACACTTTAACATTTAAATTAATGAATGGTAATAATAAAATCCCAGCTCATGCTTTTGGCCTGGTATGCTCTGATTGCGGTATGAGAGGTATGAGAACTGTCATTAGATTTTTTTGATTTATTTCTTATGTTGCAGCCTTTACTGGTCCAGATTACAAATAATACATAGTTAGTACATTGCTGCTTAGTACTTGTCAGTTGAAATAGCTACTGCATACTTTCTTTGCAATATTGAACTTTATGAGTTGAACCACAGATTGTATTATTCATACAGAATCATGGTCTGTATGTTCACAATTGTCTCTCATGTTTTTCTCTTATTGTGTCTGACCTTTGCAGAGAAACCTAACAGAGTACTTTGTAGCAGTAGATGTCAATAACATGCTTCATCTGTACGCTAGTATGCTTTTTGAACGCCGAATCCTCATCTGCTGTAGCAAACTAAGCACTGTAAGTAGAGTCTACTTTCTCTTTGTTTTCTTTTCTTCATATCTACTCATTTTGGTCCCTTTTTCTTTTAGTAATGAACAGCTCTGTTGGATTTTATAGTTTACGGGACTTCACGTTTCTGAAAACAGTTTAGAAAATGCTTTCTTAAAAATGTCATTTGGAGTCTTTAGAATTAAATGTTGTTGTTTTTGAAGTTCTCTGACCTTAAATATGGAATATGGATTAACTCTGAGTTGGAAATTGTTTGACTGAGTTTATAGCAACCTATCTGGATATCAGTAAATCAGTGCCAGTGCTTGACCTTATGTGGCCAGCCTTTTTTTTTATTGGTTACGTTTTTCTGTTTTGTCTCTTAATTTCTGTTTCTATTGTTGACCATAGTGAACAGAAGTTAAAAGCGTCTCCTTATACTGATCAGTTCCCACAGCCTGACATATGTAGCCTAGCTAACCAAATTAGTCTGTACTCTGACTCTGTGCTTTATACGCTTATGTTTTTTCAGTTTTGTCTGAACTTAGAACAGATGAGATCAGTATGTAACTGCACAATCAGTAAAAGGAAGAGCGTAGATACTGTTCATGATGCACAAAGAATTCAGATAGCAAAAACATACCAGAAATTTGCTTGTGCAGTTGCTGGTAGTAACATAGACATTTTTTCCAGTATTCATCCCCCTTCAGCTTTTGAAAATGAATGAATATAATTAATATCATCGACGAGAAGAGCAAAGTTTGAGGGTAAGGGGAGGCTCCTCTGAGGGCAACATTTTGTGATTGTGTCTGACCAGGACTGCTGGAATAATGTCAGTATGGCATCATTAAGATTTCTTTCTTTTTTTTTTTAACTCTATGCAGTGAGAAAAAGGATAAGAAAATGGAATAGATGCAATAATCCAACAACATTAATATGAATTTATGAAGTCAGTGTTTGTAGGCACCTCAATAGCAAAACACAGGTGCAAGCTTGCTAGTAACACTCACTGTCAGTGTAGCATAGCGTCTGATACCTGCTTACGGGTTGTTGTGGCTACTTCAGTCAGTTAGAAGAGCACAATGTGGCATCATGTGTCTCATGTTTGTCTTTGTCCACAGTTAACAGCTTGCGTCCATGGGTCTGCAGCCATGTTATATCCAATGCACTGGCAACATGTTTACATTCCTGTCCTGCCTCAGCATCTTTTAGACTACTGCTGGTGAGTGTACTGGCTATTATCCATCACTAGATAAATGCACACCATAAAGGAGTAGTTTTGATCATAAACTTTCCGTATTTTCATTAGCATTAACACAACAGGCACACAGACAGCTTGCTAAGTGGTCGTGGGCTTCAAAAGGTCACACGCAATGCATCTTGGTACATAGCTCCACCAGCAGGAGAACTTTCTCAGTCAGTACAGCACACACTGAGTTGCTTCAGTTGCATCAATTGACTGTATTTATCCCTTTAAGTTCCAGCTCAGTTAACCCAACTATTATCAACTAACTATGAAACTGGCTTTTCTTTTCAGTGCCCCAATGCCTTACCTTATCGGAGTACATTCCAGCCAGATGGAGGTAGGTGTCTATAACTGAGGAGATAAGGGGCCTCATTTATAAAAAACTCTGCAGAGAATCCATACTAAGTGTTTTACATACATCCAAATGAGGAAATGAACATATATACAGTTGTCTGCATGGATCAGCTTCATATCCTGCTCTTTACGCATCCACATTGAACCATCAATGGTAAAATTAAAGCACATCATTAATGTTAATGCATAGAAATTAGAATGCTGATCAGTGGTTCAGTGGTGAATAATGGCAAGTATGCTCTTTCTGTTGCATGTAGAAAGTTCGAGGGTTGGCTCTGGACGATGTTGTGGTTCTGAATGTGGACACAAACACCCTGGAAACCCCTTATGATGATCTCCAAAGCCTGCCCAATGATGTGGTGAGAAACTATTATACACTTCACAGCATATTTTAGAGAATCAATCCAGTTTTTATTATGGATGTGAACATTCACAGATACACTTGTGTTCTAATTAATGTGACTTTGTGTCCATCAGGTTTCATCTTTAAAAAGTCGTTTGAAGAAGGTTTCAACTACAACTGGGGATGGTGTGGCTCGAGCCTTCCTCAAGAGTCAGGCGGCCTTATTCGGCTGCTACAGAAACGCTCTGCAGATCGAGTCGGTCAGTACACACTGTAGACCAATAAAAAATGGTCTTGATATTGTTCCTTTATTGTGAGTTTTGGTAAGATGGCATACAGAGTCACATGGATATGTCCACATCCTTACATATGGACTGTGGTTGTCCATGTAACAAGATTAAAGGACAGGACAACTCAGAAGTGATTATAAAATGTTTACTGTGTTAGCATTGTACGCCATGTGACACTTGTGCTTTCCTGCTTTTTTAGGGTGAGCCCATAACATTTAACGAGGAAGCCTTTGTGAACCATCGTTCCAGTGCCATGAGACAGTTCCTCCAGAATGCCATCCAGCTGCAGCTCTTCAAACAGGTACACAAACACACACATTTTGCCCATCCTCTTACACTCAAGCCTAATACATTTTGTGGTTCCACCTGCAGTTTATTGATGGTCGTTTGGACCTGCTGAATTCAGGAGAAGGTTTCAGTGACGTATTTGAGGAAGAGATTGACATGAGTGAATATGCAGGTGAGTAAGCAGTAAGGTGTCTGTGGGTTGCTTTTCAATCAGGTTCATGGACAGAGTGCACCTACAGTGCGCCCGGAAAGTATTCACACTGCGGCCTCAAGTCCTTTTGAGTATGATCCTATAAGCTTGGCACAGCTTTCTTCAATGCAGAACCTCAGCTCCATCAGGTTGGATGGGGAGCGTTGGTGCATAGCCATTTCAGATCTCTCCAGAGATGCTCAATAGGGTTCAAGTCTGGGCTCTGGCTGGGCCACTCAGCATTCACAGTGTTGTCCTGAAGCCCCTCCTTTGTGATGTTGGCTGTATGCTTAGGGTTGTTGCAGGTTGTCAGCAGGATGTCTCTGTACATTGCTGCAGTCATCTTTCCCTCGACCCTTACTGGTCTCCCAGTTCCTGCTGCCGCAGAACATCCCCACAGCATGATGCTATCACCACCATGCTTCACAGGAGGAATGGTATTGGCCGGGTGATGAGCAGTGCCTGGTTTCCAGACATGACGCTTGTCATTCTTGCCAAAGAGTTCAGTCTTTGTTTCATCAGACCAGAGAATTTTGTTTCTTGCGGTCTGAGAGTCCTTCAGGTGCCTTTAGGCAAACTCCAAAGGGGCTTTCATATGCAATTTACTGAGGAGTGGCTTCTGTCTGGCCACTTTACCATACAGGCCTGATTGGTGGAGTGCTGCAGAAATGGTTGTCCTTCTTGAAGGTTCTCCCCACTCCACAGAGCAGCACTGGAGCTCTGTCAAAGTGACCATTGAGTTCTTGGTCACCTCCCTGTCTAAGGTCCTTCTACCCCGATCACTCAGTTTAGTTGGGCAGCCAGCTCTAGGAGCCAGCTCTAGCTCTCTACCTTTCTCCAGATCTGTGCCTCGACACAATCCTGTCTCGGAGGTCTACAGACAATTCCTTTGACTTCATGGCTTGGTTTGTGTTCTGACATGAACAAGTGGACTCAACTCAAGTTGTAGAAACCTCTGAAGGATGATCAATGGAAACAGGATACATCTGAGCTCAATTTGGAGTGTCATGGCAAAGGGTGTGAATACTTATGTACAGGTTACATTTTTTGTTTTTTATTTTTAATAAATTTGCATAAGATTCAAGCAAACTTGTTTCCCTTTGTCATCACGGGGTATTTTGTGTAGAACTTTGAGAAAGTATACACCCCCTTGGTGTTTTCCTGTTTTGTTGCGTTACAACCTGGAATTAAAATGGACTTTTGGGAGGTTTGTACCATTTAATTTACACAATAGGCCTGCCACTTTGCAGTTGCAAATTTTTTTATTTTTTTTTGTGTGTGTGACACAAACAGTAATTAAAACAGAAAAACACACTTTGGTGTGAATACAGTGTCTTTGTTGAATTGCTGATTAATTCCCTGTCTGTGAGTTTTGGTGGGTAGCCTGTTCTTACTAGGTTTGTAGAGATGCCATACCTTTACATTTTGTTATCATGGATTTAATGGTGCTCCGTGTTATGTTTACAGGGATATTTCTTTCATAACCCAACCCTAGCCTGTACGCCTCCACAACTTTGTCTCTGACTGGTTTGGAAAGCTTTGGTCTTCATGTTGCTTGCTTAGTGCAATTGCAGACTCAGGGGGCTTTCAGAACCAGTGTATTTATACTGATATCATATGAAAGATCATGTGACACTTTGATTGCACACAAGTGGACCTCGGTCAATTAATTATGTGACTTGTGAAGTTAATAGGTTGGACAAGATCTTATTTCATAGCGAAAGGGTTGAATACATATGCACTTAGAACTTTTCGGTTTTTATTTATTTTTTAAACAAGGTATTTTCTTCATTCCACTTCAACAATTTGGACTATTTTATTGGGCCTATTACATGAAATCCAAATGACAATCCATTTTAATTCCAGGTTGTAATGAAACAAAACAAGAACACCAAGGGGTGAATACTTTTGCAGGGCACAGTATGAGGAAGTCCTGTAATGTGAAGTTTAAAAGATTGTTCTGTTGGGTGTTAACCGTGCTTACTGTGTGTCAAAACTGATGTTTCTATGGTGAATCACTCTGATGTTTAACTTGTCGGCCAGACTAGATTTCCTTGTACCCATGACTTGATGTTGTTGACCTTTTATTATTGTGACCTCCCACAGGTAGTGACAAGACCTACCACCAATGGCTGTTCACTGTGAAGGTGAGTTAGTCTGAATGCTAGAAAAAAATAACTGGCTACATTTTTGTTTTTGCCCTGTTGACAGCAGGGAAAAGTCTTGTTAGTGTATATAGTATTTTACTCAGACTGTCTATCCAACACAAGTTATTCAAAAACTACTGGCCAGACTGCCACCAAACCTAACTGTGGACATGGATGCATACACATTTTATGTGTATAAGGTCAAAGGTTTATTTCACTTTGGCATTATAATGTTCTGCAAAAACACTTTTCTGGCCATTAGTCAGCACTGTAACTGAGCAATGAAAGGGCAGATTGTGACCATATTTCACATTTGGTCAGATTCTGAATTGGTGGAACTTATTTTGGGTGTCCATCTTGAATCTGTGCTGATTATATAGATGTGCTGATTGTATATCTTCATCCATGCCAATATAGTGGTATCTTCCATATAGCCAATAACTACCCTAATTACATTTTATGAAATTCCTTCAAAGTCTACACTAGATGTAAGCTGCAACTGGTGTGCAGAGACGCACACTATATAAACAAAAGTAGTGGGACAACTGACTATTACACCAACGTTACTCTGGTAACATTGCATTCTAAATACATGGACATTTGTGTGGAGTAGCTGCTGAACCATTAAAATTTCCCTTCCCTGGATGTAAGGGGCTGAGCCAACCCCTGAAAGACAGCCTCATACCACACCTTAATTCAATAATACAGAGGTCTGTCTGAATACTTTTGTCTATATAGTCAATCACATGTCTGTAATTCTATTTTTTTATGGTTTGTGTTGGCATTAAAACCTTTTAATTTTGCATTTACAGTGTCTTCCTTCCAACATCACCATCAGGGCACGTTGCACCTTTTGAGGTGAAACTAACTACTTAAGATCAAATTCATTCAAGTCAGTAGTTGCAAAGTATACTAGTTACTCTACCTTGAATGAAGCTTCACTACACTGAGGCTACCCCCAGAGTAATGTAGCTAAGCTAGAGTAACATGTCAAAAGTAGTTTACTACATCCAATTTTCTCATTAATGTTAATCAACACGGTAAGTGAAAGAATCCATAACCATTGTCCATAAGTCTCCATACAGCCAAACATTTCACCAGTACTACAACGCAGCATTTGGCCAGCTTAGTGCTGTATTTGTGCACTGTTTGTGCTTCTCCATCCAGCAACACCTGTCCCCTGAGTGAAGGTTCCTACTTGTATTGTAAGTGAGCCAAAGCACAAAGGTGACACCTACTGGACCAACATAGTGTCCTGCCTACGGTTAGCTCAAAAAATTGCTCCTACATGTACATTAATGGAACAATAATAATAATGATAATAATCGACTTGTGTTTCTGGTGTCGACTAGAGAGTGTAGTAATGTTTAAACCACTTGTTGGTGCATACAGATAGTCTCACTAACAGATTTTGTGGAAATGTTTTTGACAGAAAGGGGGTGGAGCAATCTTTAACACAGTGAAGACTAAGGCGAACCCAGCCATGAAGACCGTTTACAAGTTTGTGAGTACCTGTCCAACTTCTGTTGGCTTCAGATATAAGAAAAGGAACCTTTAGAAGTGTGAATGGCAATGTTTCTCTTTATTTTATAGGCAAAGGACCATGCAAAAATGCGTATCAAAGAAGTGAAGAGCCGACTTAAGCAGAAGGTATGAATATATACGCTCCTGACTGTTGTGGATCATTGTTTGCTGCTATGCTGGTGTGTAAATTTGAGAGTTTGAATCTTGAGCTCCAACAACAAAAGTGGTGACAGTTCTTAGTCTCCCTCGCATATAAAAATACTGTAAACACTACCCTGACTTATCTAAACTACATCAACTAAATCTCACATCCACAGTTGCGGCATGCAGCCTCCCTCCCCGACCCCCTTCCCCAGCTGTGCCATTATTCTTTTAGCCCAGGTCAACCTCCACCTCCCTGTGTCCCTTTTTTGCAGGAGCAGGCAGAAAATGGCTTCTCCACAGCAGGATCATCAGTCATCGATGACGACAACACAGCAGGCTTTACCTCCTCTACTGGTGCAGCCAGGAGGGAGGGGCCACTGCGAACCTTGGACAACCACAGGCCAATCACTGTGCACTTTGGACAGGTGGGCAGAAATGAGGTGGGGTGGGGATGTGGTGAGAAGGAAATGCAAAGAGAAAGAGTTCACACGGGATTTCAACAAGTTTCAACAAAGGACTGTAACAACAGTTGGGTGATTGAAACCAATGTAATTTCATAAAATAATATAATATATTCCATACAATTTACAATATTTTTTTGGAACTGCAGTTACCTACTACTGTTGGAACTAAAACTTGAACCCCACCTTTTTAGTTTGTATTTGTTTACACTGTGGCAAATGTTTTCATGACAGGTCTGGAGTTATAAGTTATTGTGGCATTTTTCTATGTTTTCTAAAGTGCAAATCATAGTGAATGAAAATATAAAAGTCATGTCACATATCTGTGCGTTCAGTGATGACTAAGTTAAGATTCTGTGAAAAAGTAGTGAGACTTTTGATGCAACTTGTGACATTTGAGTGTTTTTAATACCTCAGTATCCGCTATGAGATGTGTCTCAGATGCACTGCTGTTCAAACTGGCGGTCATGATACAAAGACGACTAACTTATAATAACTAGCTTTTAGTTGTTTTCAAAATGCCAGTGTGCCTCCCTCCCATGGCTGCTATGCCATCCTCCCCCTGCCCCCCTTTGAACTCTCCTGTCTCCTTTTGGCTCTATTTATGTTTTTTACATCAGTGTGATAATGCACCTTGATTTGTCATCCTTTTTAATTTACTGGATTAGGTACAAAATAGCATGATACTTATACCTTTTCCTGTTTTCATTCATTGCAAGGTGACAGCTATTTCACTTTGTCAACTGCAACTTTTTTACAGTTTTATTTTCCTGTTCCCATAAAATTTCTGAAAACATTATTATAGTACTGTATTCCTAAGTTGTGTTCCCTTTTCTTGATTATTATCTTTCCACTTCCACAGGCTCGGCCACCAATGCTGTTGAAGAGACCAAGCAGTAATGTCAGCCTGGAAAGCAGCCTTGACCAGTAAGCCTGCCTCTCTTGTATAAATGTGCATATGTACATTTACATAGCCAGATAGCCAGTGCATGAGCTTTGAGGTACAGCTGTAAAATCCACTTATAGGTCACTCTTAGTTGAACTTTGAGAACAGTGCAAGCCCATATTAGCCTTCCAAACATAATGGAGCTTGTCAACTAGTGAATAATTTTCAGTATGGACTGTCTTTGTTTCACTCTGGAGTTACTATTCTTACTTTACTATTCAATTTCCCTAACTTGCACCACTGATGTTAACATGTCCTGCAGCTGCTTCACAGTAAAAGCCATTCAGAGGTGCTTACTAGTTTCATACCATGCATTTGACTTAATTAGATTTTTTTGATGTTTGAAGCACTCATTGCTACCTGACTTGCTACTTGACTTGGACTTAGTTTAATTAATTAATTCAGTTTATTTATATAGCGCCAATTCACAACAAAAGTTATCTCATGACACTTTCCAATTAGAGCAGGTCTAGACCAAACTCTTTAATTAAATTGTGAAATAGAGAGAGCCCAACATTCCCCCTTGAGCAAGCACTTGGCGACAGTGGCGAGGAAAAACTGCCTTTTAGAAGGCAGAAACCTCGGAGCAGACCCCGGCTCAAGATGGGCGGCCATCTGCCTTGACCGGTTGGGTTGAGAGAGAGAGAGAGAGAGAGAGAGAGAGAGAGAGCAAGGGAGAGAGGCAGAGGGGGTGGGGTGTGAGAGAAGGAGCACACAAGCAGAGATGCATAGCAGCAGTAATAATACCAGAAGTATCGAAATGTAAATAATGACAATGACAATGACTTAGACACCCATAACTTTTGATTTAACTTGGACTTGAACCTTTTGAATTGAAAATACTTGATAGTGTCCTCATATGTTAAGATGTTATTTAAAAAGTGTGCTGCGAATCAGTGATTTCCTATCCAACCCTCAATTGGCTTACATTAACTCCGTGGGTCTGAAAATTAGCGGCTGCCAAGCACCAAATATGGGTAGGTTCTCTGTTTAATAAGTAAATCAATTTGTCGCCTGCACCGGTGGGTAAATGTTTGTACCAAAACAGTCATGTAAAAAAAAACTTCATTTACAGGCACTGCTTCTGTCCTCTGCTGTCTGTGTCTGTGAGTCTGATACACGTGCAGGGATAGGGACTTCATTCAGGTGCACCTCATGACTCTGAAGTCCACATTGCTTTGTATGGCACAGTTTGTGCGCATCAACAGGGGCTTCAACATGTATTCAAGTAAACCTCAGTTTAATTCAATTCAGTTTATTTATATAGCGCCAATTCACAACAAAAGTTATCTCATGACACTTTCCAATTAGAGCAGGTTTAGATTAAACTCTTTAATTAAGTTGTAATACAGAGAACCCAACATTCCCCCTTGAGCAAGCACTTGGCGACAGTGGAGAGGAAAAACTGCCTTTTAGAAGGCAGAAACCTCGGAGCAGACCCCGGCTCAAGATGGGCGGCCATCTGCCTTGACTGGTTGGGTTAGTCAAACCACTTCAATAAAAAAATTGATTGCAGTATGTAAAACTTGGGTCAAAAATTACAGAGATGCAACAACTTTCAATTTCATTTAATATATGAAGTTGCACAAAGAACAGTAAGTCATGGCAACACGTTGCCTTGCATTTGATGAAAAGTACATTATGATTTGTGTATCTCTTGTGACTGGAAAGTCCATGACTTGGTCACACCCCTGCGCTATTAAAGTGAGTACATAAATGTTAGAAATATATCATGATGATTACTCAATATATGTGATAAAGTACTAGTATACACAACAAAGAAAACACTTTAAGCCGTACCTAAAATTTAAGGAGCAAAAAAATGGATGTCAGTAACCCCTGTTACCAAGCAGAAATAGGTTTACCTGTAGAACTAGACCAGCAAGTTGTCTATTCCAAAGACCGTGAAGAGCGAGGTAAATGGTACGAACTTTGATTGTAATAATGCTTACCTTCCTGATCTGATTAAAGTGATCCATGAAATGTAACCATATATATAAACATGTAAACTTTATAAATCTTTGAAAATGTTATTTTCTCTCATTTGAAGTGAATGGTTACTTCTCTGGAACTAGGGCTGTTCTCATTACAGTCCCTACTGGAACTAGTTGACACTGTATTTGTATTCACTGTGGTATATTAAATCCACTGAATTTTGGTGTAAAACTAGGAAAATCTCAATCTACCATAAAGGCAAAATATTCTATGGAGAAGAGTTTTGTTTTGTTTTTTTAACTAAGGCAGCCTGACTGCATTTTCTAGAAACATTTTGAGTCTCTCCATTTAAGTGAGTAAGGATTTGTTTGTTGAGAACCTAAAAAGAACAGAAATGCAACTTATCTAAGTACACTAACATAATGATCCTAATACACTGTATGTAAATAAAAACACAAATGCATACTCCTAAGATTACTAATCTCTAACCTTTCTTTTCTTAATTGTGTTCTTCTTTCCTGTTCTTTATTAATTAATTAACATGTGTGTAATGAGCTGTGACTTTCCTGTTGTCTTCCTTCCTCCCTTCATCACTGTAGCTCTATCCGTCCTACTCGTCACTACACAGTGTTTCTCTCTGAGGATTCATCTGGAGATGAGCTACAGTATGACGATGACTCCATTTCTGGGTTTCCTGACAGCTTTCTCTTCTCCGTCCCTTTTGAGTGGTCGCCTCTGTATGCATCTCTCTGATTGGCTTTGCACTAGTGATTAATTTGATAAGCTTTTCCTAACTTGTCTGTTTTCTTTGTAATTAATTATGTGCATGTGTGTGTACATCTGTTTTAAAGCTTCACATGGAGGACTTTATGGTCATTGTAAATATATATTGGGATAAGAACACCTCTAGCTGTTGAGCCATCATGAGCCATGTTGTAAATCAATGACAAGGACTGCTTTTCCTGATTTATCAGATAGGATTTGTTTAAAACAGACATTCCTACCATGTTATTTTAAGTGTAAATGGTTACTTAACTGATTTTCAAGAAGTTTGCTGTGTCATGTTTATATATCACTGATGGTATTAAAGTCCTTATATCCCGACAGAAGATTTTATCAACATTGTCGACCCCTACCCAAGTGGTTTTGTGAACAGTGATTACTGCATCTTATTAGC
The DNA here is from genome assembly GCF_020382885.2 of Scatophagus argus. Lineage (NCBI taxonomy): Eukaryota > Metazoa > Chordata > Actinopteri > Scatophagidae > Scatophagus > Scatophagus argus. The sequence goes on along the minus strand of NC_058512.1, from coordinate 19,246,028 downwards.
CAATTAATATGCAACTGATTTAAAGCACAATATCAGCCATAAGTACAAAGTAGCATTCACAGGTTGGGTATAGTGTTTAGACCTCTAAAGTGTGAGAGAAATGAATTACCATCGGTCAAACTCTTTTCCTGCAGGCCACAGCCGTACCGCTCCCTGAAGGAGGTTGAGTTGATAGAAGGAGATGATCCTGGTTTTGGGGCAGAAAGTCACACTGCCCCTCCCAGCCCAGTTAATGAGAAGTTCTCCAATGTCAACCTCCTGGGCGATATTTTCGGCTGCCAGGATGAGCCTGACAGCCAACCAGTGACCTTAGCCAAAAGTCTAGAGGACCTGAGGACGCCCAAAGACACTGAGGATCTACAGGCAAAGTTCACCTACCAGGTCAGAGGTCCAGATATTCCACTGCCAAATCTTGTAGAACACTGCCTTAATAGAAAGTTACTGGCACAGACATTTCAAATACAATAATATTAAAATTATCGCGTTAACGCATATGCGATAATAATGCTTTAAATTATTAAAAGCTTAAAAATATATTAAACTTGAAACAAAAGTTAAAAAACAAGTTTTACGCTAATGTCACAAGAGCACCTCAATCCCCAAAGAAATAACTATTACACCGAAAAAAAACCTGAATAAATAGAATGAAATCAAATTAAGTTAAGTGTCCATTATTTATTTACATAATTTTTTCCCCAAAATATGCTCGTCCTCTCTTAGCCATGGTCAAGTTAAGTGACTGTCGGTAAGGACTCAGCATTTCCTGATTTTTCTGCTTCATGCAAAAACTTTTAAAAATTAGAATGACTAAAATGATGGGACACCTTTATTGTGAAGGACATTTTCAAGTCACCGTGAGTTGTTTTTCAGTGTCCTAAAATGAATGATGAACTAAAACCACTTGGCTCTTGCATGAATTGTATGTCAGTAATGTAAGTTGTAAGCACAACTTATTTACTCAGTTGATTGTGAGAAACCGCTGGAATGGTTCTGAAGTCTAAATTATCTCTGGTGTTTGCAGCGAATGGACCTGAGTGTTGGTGAACACTCACGAACGCTTCCAGGCCTCAAGCTCTCCACCCCTTACAATAAACTGTGGAGTATAGGGCAGGATGAAACAGCCTTGCCCATTTGTGTGCCTCCCGCATGTGACCGACCACCGTCTGTCCAACTTCCTGTGCAGACTGAAACCCACTCTCCAAACCATGAAAGCTCCGGCCTGGGCTCAGACCCTTTGGAACCTTCTACACCGAGCAACATCACCATTCCACGTCCCCATGGAAGGAAGACGCCTGAGCTTGGTAGCGTCCTAGCACCCCCTGGGGCCCAGTCGCGTCCTAAGCCAGCAGGAGCTGGTGAAGGAGGGACTACATCAGGGGCACATGAGTTTAGGCAAGCCCTGAGCATGAACATAGATGGAGACCTGCTTAAACCCACCAAGGCCGTTGAGGACAATATAGATCTGATAAGCCTTCTAGACCCCCTGAAAACCTCAGCACCAGCCGGTTCCACTTCACTGAGTGACGGAGTAGATATTGGTGTGTCATCTACCTGCAAACCAACACCACCACTCAGGTCTTACCCACAGGGATTGCCTCCTTTCCCACTGCATCCTCATATATCACTCAACCCTTTTGCCCAGTCTCTGCCTCACACATCCCCTCAGATGCATTATTCACCGACCGTGAGTGGGAATCCCTTCAGTTCAGTCTATGGGCCTGCACTAGGCTCTTACTTACACACTACACCCCAGTCCCAGCCCTTTTCTACACTTCCAGGACTCTACAGACAGCATTCACCAGGCAGTTCAACTTTGCCACCCAGCTATGGAAGGCTCCAGTCAGCCATCCCCTCCTCAGTCACCTCCCTCCCTAACTCCTCTGCCAGCAATCAAACTCTCTCTAGTCTGGCAGACTCGACATCTGTCTCCAGTGCAACCATGACCAAACTGGCAAAACCATTTCATGTTGAGGGAAACAGTCAGACAACTCAGGATCCTTTTGGGGATCTGCTAACAATGGCCAAGCCAGCTACACCCCAAAAAAAGAAGGTGGAGGACCTTCGCAGGAGATGGGAAACATTTGACTAAAACCTGTGACTATGTACTGAAGTGCCCCTCTTTGTTGCTACCCACACTTTCCCACTACTGTATCAGGACCTTCTGTTGCAGTATCACTTTACTCAGTTCATGCAGCTCACAGTCGTAGAAGAGTAATCAATAGTGTTTCAGCTATTAACATATTAAAGACTTTCTAAGAATGCAACTTGAGAGAGAATTGTCGTAATCGCCTATCCCAAAATGATGATTTGGAATTGTATGTATTTTAAAACAATGTTGAGGAATGAAAAAGAGTTGATTACAATATCTGGTGGCTCTGCAAGTTTTTTAACGTTATGTCACAACTTATGTACTTGAATCAAAATTTTTAATAGTACTCACAGACTGTGAGTACTTGGTATTGTCAGCCAGCTTGCTTAAAATTAGGAAACATTAACTTATTGAGCTTACATTATAATGTTAAAGGGGCTTTTTAGACGTAACCAGTTGCTGCTGCCACCTTCGTTGTTTGTCTTGTCAGCAACTGAAATAAGCACCAGTTGCAAGGAGAGAGAAGCTGTCTGGAGCTGTTCAATCTGCTTTCCACTGTAGCCTCTACTATTTGCTACGTTCTATCTGCTTGCTACTGTAACCTCATCTTGTTGCCATGGCAACCATGGAAGCCACATAATGGTGGGAGGAGTGCAGCAGCTCATTTTCTAGGAGTTCCCTGAATCATACACCTCTTCCATCAGCAGCAAACAAATAGTCAGAACAAACATTGCTTTGTTAACTGTTATGTATACTGTCAGCCCTTTCCTCTACTTTAAAGATGCAATTTGAAAGATACTGTATGGCCAGAATTTGATGCCTTCTAGCTGAGCAGTCTTGCTAACCACTTGCCCCTTGAGGCACTAAGTTATAGAGTATGGAGAACTTGGAGTGAACCAGTAAACTACAGTCTGTTAGCCAGGGAGTTGACATGGTATTTAAAAATGGCGCAAGTAACAATTAGCTCATCAATTTTATCCAGGTGGCAAATGACAAAATTAGCATACTGGTGGACATAAAGATTGTAGATCTGGAAACAACTATTTATTTATTTATTTAATTAAAAATGATGAGGTGACACAGCGTAACTTCCCTACTGCAGTCAGTGACTCCTTTGGAAGAACGAACTGAAGACCTTGAAAACCGCAGCATGTGAGACAAGTCAAGTCAAGTCAACTTTATTTGTATAGCCCATTTTTACAAGCAGTTTGTCTCAAAGGGCTTAACATAACATCAGCAACATCCTCTGCCCTTCGACCCTCACATCGACTAAGGAAAAACTCCCAGAAAAACCTTTAACAGGAAAAAATGGAAGAAACCTCAGGGTGAGCAACAGAGGAGGGATCCCTCACCCAGGACGGGCAGACGTGCAATGGATGTTGTACAGGCAGGAAAGCAATTAACAACATGAGAAATGACATTACTAAAAAGATAAGCAAAACAAAATCTCAACTGTTTAGTTTCACTTTTGCTACCACCTCAATATGATTTTAACATTTCACAAGTTATAAGAAAATTATAGTAATGAAAATTATAATGAACTGCTGTAACATTCATGTATTCTTTTTTTATGTGATGTTGAGAATCACTATCCTATCAGTTCGATTTCGGCCCGTAGGGAGAACCACCCCGCCCATAGTCGGTACATAGAGGAATGACAGGCAGATGTCAACAATACACATTGGGTTGGTCATAGAGCCGGCTACAGTTCAGCTTGAAGATCTGGATGGAGAGATACCTGCAGAAAGATACAGAGAGAGAGAGAGAGAAAGGGAGGGAGAGACACAAGACTACGAGGAGCACTGGGACACACAGTTAGTGACATAAAATAATGAACTGCATGTTAATCTGACGAGGGGAGAGGATAGAAGAGGAGAAGGAGGAGGGGAAACTGCTTGGTGGATCATGTTTGTGTCCCCCGGCAGCATAGGCCTATAGCAGCTTAGCTATGATAGAGATTTAAAGATTAACAGTTAGTCAGACCTATTCTACCTGTGGCTATATATCATGAGGTGAGTGAAACTATGCCTACCAGCCCTACACACTTTATTTGGTGCTAACTATATGCTTTACTAAACAGAAAGGTTTTAAGTTTAGTCTTAAAAGTGGAGGTGGTGTCTGCCTGTCGAACCCAGATTGGCAACTGGTTCCACAGCAGGGGTGCCTGATAGCTAAAGGCTCGTCCTCCCGTTCTACTTTTATAAATTCTGGGAACTGTAAGTAAACCTGCACTCTGTGATCTGAGTGATCTATTGGGAGTATATGGGACTATTAGATCCTGCAGGTATGATGGGGCTAGTCCATTTAGGGCCTTATATGTAAGTAGGAGAATTTTAAAGTCTATTCTGAATTTTACCGGAAGCCAGTGAAGAGAAGCTAAGATGGGGGAGATATGATCCCTTTTACTGATTCCTGTTAAAACTCTGGCTGCTGCATTTTGGATCAGCTGCAGGTTATTAATAGAATAATTTGGACATCCTGACAATAGTGAGTTGCAGTAGTCCAGCCTAGAAGTAACAAAAGCATGGACAAGTTTTTCAGCATCACTCTGAGAGAGGACGCTCCTAATCTTAGCGATATTACGGAGGTGAAAGAAGGCGGTCTTAGAGGTCTGTTTAATGTGATGAATAAATGACACGTCTTGATCAAAGATAACGCCGAGGTTCCTTGCAGTCGTACTGGAGGCCAAAGTAATGCCGTCCAGAGAGAGTATATTATCAGCTATTCTATTTCTAAGGTGTTTGGGGCCTAGAATAATGATCTCAGTTTTGTCTGAGTTTAATAATAAAAAATTGGAGGTCATCCAGTCCTTTATGTCCTTAAGACATGCCTGGAGTCTGGCTAACGGCTCTGTTTCTTCAGGCTTTAAGGATAAGTACAGCTGAGTGTCATCAGCATAACAATGAAAGTTTATGTCATGTTTCTGAATAATATTTCCTAGAGGGAGCATGTATAAGGTGAACAGGATCGGCCCAAGCACTGAACCTTGTGGAACACCGAGGCTAACCCTTATATATGAAGAGGAAACATTATTAACTTGAGCAAAGTGAAATCTATCTGTTAAATATGATTTGAACCAGCATAGCGCAGTCCCTGTGATCCTAGTCTCATGTTCTAATCTGTGTAATAAAATGCTGTGATCTACAGTGTCGAAAGCAGCACTGAGATCTAGCAAAACAAGTATGGAGACAAGCCCCCGGTCTGATGCCATGAGGAGGTCATTTGTGACTTTAACCAGTGCTGTTTCTGTGCTGTGATGGGCTCTGAAACCGGACTGAAACATCTCAAAGAGACTGTACCTGTGTAGGTGATCAATCAACTGATTTGCAACCACTCTTTCGAGTATTTTAGATAAGAACGGGAGGTTGGATATCGGCCTATAGTTTGCTAAGATGTCTGGGTCAAGTGAAGGTTTTTTAAGTAAAGGTCTAATAACAGCGGTTTTAAACGCCTGTGGTACATAACCTGTTGTTAAGGATAAGTTTATCTGATCTAAGAGGGAAACGCTAATCAAGGGAAAGACGTCCTTGAGGAGCTTAGTTGGGATGGGGTCTAAGAGACATGTAGTTGGGTTAGATTTGTTAATGCTGGAGGTCAGCTCGGGGAGACAACTTACATAGTGTCAGAATGAAAGAAGATGTCGAGGTCAGACAAGTCACACAGTTCCTAGAATTCTCCTGGTTACCTAGGCTGCTGGTCCTCTGGATCAAAGACGGCATAGATGACATTTTTTCTTTCTAGATTTTGTCTCATGGGGTGGGATTATCAAAGAGAATTTTAGTTCGGAACAGTTTACAATTGTTCTGTTTGTAAACATAAATGGAATATGTCTCCGAAAATGGAACAATTATAAACAGAAATGGAGATTTTGTTGAGGGGGAGTGTATTTCTCTTCCTTATCAGTTTTCTATTTTTCAACATCAGTTTTGGAGGAAATGGCTCATTTTTACAATTTACATTATATGTTCTCTTTGCTGATGCAATTATGTGCCTAGTTGCGTATACCTGGATACCTGTACACTGTATTATGGAGCTAGCAATTGCCCCTTGGCCTGTGACTTTGACATTCTGTTTATCATGAGCAGCATAATAAATGTCAGCCTTAACATTAAAGGGATAAACTACATGGTTAAGCATCAGAAATTGCTCTCCTTCCTTAAGAAGGAAAGTTGTGAAATATGTTTCCTTCAACAGACTCACCTGTCAGCTCTTGAACGTAAACTATTTAGGAGCTGGGTAGGTCAGGTGCTTTTAAAGAATAAGTGGAAGTGAATTCTTTCTGAAAGTCAGTAAAACACCAGAGACCAACTCCTCAGGTTTATGGTAAATGGTGTTAAAAGTGTTATCTAAGAGGTCTTGCTATGTCACACATTTCATCTAAGAGGACTTGTTATTGCACACATATTATTGCACACTTTCAAGTTTGAGCTTGAGGAAAAGATCAAATACCTAGAAAGGGTTGCGTGGAAACCAACAATATTTCCTCACTTAAGGATAGCAAGATATTAACAGGATTATGAGGGAATTTTACTCAAACCTACACTCATCTTGGTGAACCTCTTTCTGATATAGTGAGGGATGCCTTTTGGATAAACTGGAGTTGTCTTGCCTCACTGAGGAAGGAAGGGTTAGACAGGCTGATTACACAAGCTGAATTTCGGAGGACATTAACATTACTTTAAGAGAGGGAACGTCCTAAGGCCTGATGGGTTCAACTCAGACTTTTTTAAGACATTCAGTAATTTTACAGATATGTTCTGGCACTCTTTTGACATGAGCCAGTTGCCCCAGTTTCGCAAACTAGTCAATATATCTCTACTCTTGATGGACAGACCAGATTTTGTAGATGATTTCCTTGTTAAGTTGTCCAGATCAGGTATTACTTATCTGGGATTTAAGGAGTTCCCCATTTTGACCGATCTCTCCAATTGTATCTGCTGTCAGAAACGTTTTGCAACGCTTTTCGGATCTTCCCCAGAACGTCATCGGATGGATCAGCTAAATGAAAATGAATCTCCTCCCCTGCCTACTTACAGATGGGTGTCCAAGAAAGTGGCTTCAGGTATTGAAAAGATGCTTGCTAAATCTATCCAGTATGCTAAAAAGCATAGAGAGAGGGTTAAGATTCAGCAAATGTCAACTAAAATGTTCCTGGCTTGTCCAGCATACATTTTTATAATGTGCTGAGGGGATATAATTCAGTTTTCTGGAAGAAAGGATTTAGTCTCTGTCCTGACATGAATGTGGGAATCATGAACTCATTCTGGGTAGCAGTGCCTTAATCTTTAATATGTAGAAATCAACTTTTTTGAAGACCTCCTTCAGGAAGGTACTCTGATGTTCTTTCTGGGTTGTACTTCAGCCAAGGTATGATATGGGTAAATAGAACCTTTTTTGGGTGATTTGTCACTTTATTAACATGCATACTTTCCGTTCACTTAATATTCCCGGTTTCATCTACCTAGTATATTTTCTTTTGGAACGAAAGACCTTTTCGCATTTTATCCCTTCATTCTACTCTCTCCTAAATTTGTTCTGCGTAATCGGAAAGGAATTTGAAAACACACACACAGGATGACTGGCAAGAAACTGTTGATTGTGTTCAAAATATATTCTGTTGCAATGGGCCGAAGACACCCCTCATACTGTTACTGTGTCGTACAAAGATATGCTTAATTTACTTCCACATGAGAAGATCAGCTCCTTGCTTAAAAATAATGACACATTATCAACAAATGTTCAGAAAATTTAGAAGTTTCTTTCTTGACCCAGAAACCCTCAAGATAGAATAGTGGTTCTTGCTAATCCCACCATTTTTGTGTACTATATCCTCTATCATCAACCTGGCCTTTGCTGATCTCAGAGGCTGTGTCCAGTCCCTGTCTAATGTCTGGCAATGTTCACTGGGACCCTAGTGGAACTGACCCCCTTTTGCCCACCTTCACTCGCCCACTGATCCGAGGTCATGGTCCAAAATCGTGTCCTGACTGGTTGGATTGGGTGTGCAAGAGACAGAGAAGGATTATTATCATCATTAATGATTAATTATATAATTATTAAAATCATTAATAAGGATGATGATTATACAGTAACCGCTATAATAATAACAATGATCATGATAATAATAAAGAAAGAAATAATGATGATAGCAGTTGGTGTCAAGCAGAACCACAACAGGAGGTCCAAGCACAATACTTGGAAACAACAGGAAAGCACAAAGAATCTGGGGAAGAAGCCACATTATTAACATGAACTAATGGGACACGAGTGTGTACAGGAGAGAGAAAGAAGAAGAGAAAAGCTCAGTGTATGGCAGTCTAAGCCTTTAGCAGCACAAGCTTTAAGTCTACTGTTCAACGTTCAGAAGGTGTTTGCCTCCTGGACAGGAGCTTGATAACTAAAGGGAATGGTTCCCATTCTACTTTTGGAGACCCTAGCAACCACAAGTAATCCTGCATCCAGCATGCGAGTTCTAGTCACACAATAGAGTACTATGAGTACTATGACCACTGAGGGCTTTGTATGTAAGGAGACTAATTTTAAGTTCTGTTATGGATTTTACAGGTAGCCAATATGGGAGAAATATGATCTCTTAAATTAGTTCTTGTGAGTATGTGTGCAGCAGCTTTCTGGAGGGAGCTGCAATAATCCTGGTTGGAAGGAACTAATACATGAACTTATTTTTCTCCATCTTCCTCAGGATGTGCCTAATTTTACACTTCTGGCCATATTTTACAAGTTGCTTCTTTAAGCTACAACCTGCTCTTTTTCATTATTTGATGACAGTGTAGTAGATGAATATTAGCATTGTGTAGTATACGGTACAGGTTGTTCGTGTTTTCAGATGTAGCCACTAGTTGCAGCGGCAGGGACGTGCCATGCTTCAACCCATTTGAAATACGTAACTTGCTGGGTGGTAGATGCAGTGATAACCTTTTATCATCTGAAAGTGTATCAACTCATATTCATAAGCTAGGTTAATGTCCAAAACTAGAGCTCATACAGTTTTCATGATATCATAACCCATTTTTGATGCTCAGATATTTTTAAGCTGCGTTGTATTTGCATTCTGTAACTACCTCTCTGTATAGTCGTTTTTGTTGTTATTGGGAGAGCCTGTCTGTCCAGTGCAGGATTCAAATTGTGTATCCAACAAAAAAAAAAAAAAAGGGATTCACAGGAAACTACGCATGCGCATGCTGGACATGAAGCACTAGGCAACACTGGATCATCAGTACAGTTTTGTGTAACGTGCACTGTAAACACATACCAGTTCTGCCTCTGTGGCATTTCTGACATGGTAGCTGCTCAAGGTATTTTTACTGCTCCAGTGGTTGATACAGTTGTCATTTCATTTCCCATCGCCACTAATAACCTCAAATCAAACATGACTGGAATCTTGAAGATCATAGGTTAACCATAATTTGTAAGTGGTATGTTCATGTATGATGAAATATTTTTATTTATTTTTTATTAATTGTACTGTGATTGACAGTTTTTGTTTGAAACTATAACGACTTATGTGTTATGTGCATATGAGGTATAATTCCGTGCATGCATCAGAGATGTATCCTTTACTACCACAGAAGGTCCTGATCCATTTGATAGGAATGTTCATGTTTTGACACACAGGTTCTCTCCCCCTTTCCATCAGTTGTGTTGCTGACCTATGACAAAAAACAGTGTGTCTGGTGAACTGAAATGGATATTGTTCACTGTCTCATCAGCCCACAGTTGAGTCACTTGTTCATGTCGTAGGATTGTGAATTAGGACTGAATTCTGATATTTTGTTCATATTTTGACATTGTCTTGCCATTCTACGCCGGAAATCACACACAAAGCAGGCCTTACTTCAAGATGTTGGGATGCCAACAGTTCTCACTCCGTTGCCGCTCACAAACAAATTGAAGACACAGTAGTTTGTACAGCAGCCTCTTGTGTCATCTGTCTTCAGTGTCACCACAATAGCGTATTGCTCAGTATAGATTTGTGACTTTAAAAACAGCACACATTATTTTATGAAAGAGGATATATGTCACACTCACTACAGCATACAGTAGGTTGTATTATTACCAGTAGTTAGTCTGCTGTAGTTGATCATGCTAACTGCATTTCAATCATGCATTTAGTGTTGATGTTCTTAGTAATTTCACGTGCTTTTGTATTCATTTTTTTGTTTGTTTTTTGTTTTTTTGGCATTGATGGTGAATCCATTCTTTGGCTTCTCTTACTGACCTGTGGAAATGTGCTGCCTCCTACTGCTTATTTTTTCTTTTTATATGTAAAAAAAAAAAAAAGAAATTTAAGAAATCCTGCAAGCCTCAATAGACTGTAATGTCCGCAAAATGATTTATAAACATTTTGTCTAATTAAACGTATGGGGATTTTGAAAAACTTTATTATATAATTGTTGTTTTAAAGGTTTCTTTTGCCAATTATATATGCAGTCTATTAATCTCCCTCCGTCAGTTTTTGCCTTCTAGTGTCACTTTGTGTTTGATGACAGTGTTTGGCTGCTTATACATTCTGATTGACAAACTGACAATTTTGCCACCCGTTTGCTTTTCAACTCTCCTGACATTTCCTCATAGCATCCAAATAGCTTCAAGGTGCTTTACAGGTCTATTTGCTGTTTTTGTGTGTGTGTGTGTGTGTGTGTGTGTGTGTGTGTGTGCGTGCAGATGACACCATATTTGTTTTAAGACTGATTAAAGATTGGTTGCTTAAAAACCAACAATTTCATCATAACATTATCTTCATTTGATTAAAGTTCTGCAACTGATTCTGTATTGTGTTAAGCTATGTAGGACACATTCATTACCTTTCCTTTTCACAATGCAGTGCACACTGCACAACAGCTACACTACTCTAGCAGCCCATCTCTTCAGGAGTCAAATAAGGGGACCGATACCAATTTCATCTGTCAAAAGCCTTGCCTAGCTTGACCACTGAAAGGAGAACAAAATAAAAGCGTAATTCTACACATTCTACCACTTCTTCATCCAACTCAACAGTTTTTTTTTAAACCAACATCAGTCACTTTCAATTCAATTTAATTTCACTTTATTTATATCACACCTTATACAAATTGTCTCTAGATGCTTTACAGAGACCCAGAGCCTGAACCCCCGAGCAAGTAGACAGTGGCAAGGAAAAACTCCCTTTTAACAGGAAGAAACCATGAGCAGGACCCGGCAAGGGAGAACTATCCTGCTGATAGTCGGCTGGGTGAAGGAGGGGGAGAAGAGGTAGACAGGACAGAGAGGATGAAAGATAGAGAGAGAGAGAGAGAAAGAGAAACATACATGCAATAAACATAAATTACAAAGGACAAACATTACGGGTTGTTATAATTGGAATTCTGAAGACTATGTATTGTATGTATTTGTTTTTTAGCTGATATGTTGTTTAAGTTAGAGTCAAGATAAGCAGTTTCACAATTCTGATGCTAATGTGTCCTGCCTTGATATCCAGGTAACACATCTAGATACAGGTCACATTTAAAGCCAGGTGTGACAGGTATCCGCAGTGATGAAAAGTAGCTATGTACATTTACTCAAGTACTGCAATTTTGAGGTAATTGTGCATTACTAGTATTTTACTTACATTACGTATTGCTATAGTATTACATTATATACTATAGTATTGCATTACTAGTATTTTAATTTTCTGTTGAATATATTGAAGTTTTTACTTTTTACTAAATTTATTTGAGAACTTAAGTTACTGGTTAAGTTAGGGTTCAAGATGAAATCAACAAATAAAATGGTGGGGTCATCAATTCTGGACATGCAGAGACAGTTCCCCAAAGCCAGAACACCTCCTCCGGACAGTGATACTTACAACTCTCCTGCTGCCATAGCTAACATCACAGCATAGCATATCTTGGCAAAGTGGAAAGTAAGCTGAACATCCAAGGGCAAGTGACTTGAAATGGGGTCTTTCTCAAACCCAGGGTTGCAAAGACCGTACTTGCAGGTTCTTGTTGGTATTGTGAATTATCCGCCACACAGTTAGTTATAACTTGTTACATATTATATAATGTTAGATTTCACACATACACACACCACACCACATACACACACCCTCTGGAAAACTAAATTATTTTTCTAAATAACAATAAAATAGAGTAAAAATCAAAATGGGAATAAAAAAAATTGCTCACTGCACTTAATAATAAATATTAAACATGAAGGATCATGGGGGGCAGCACTGTGGTGCAGTGGTTAGCACTGTCGCAAGAGGGTTCCAGGTTCGAATCCCGGTCTGGGCCCTTCTATGTGGAGTTTGCATGTTCTCCCTGTGCCTGCGTGGGTTTTCTCCAGGTACTCCGGCTTCCTTCCACAATACCAAAAACATGCACATTAGGTTGTCTGTCTTTGTGTGTCAGCCCTGCAATTGACTGGCGACCAGTCCAGGGTGAACCCCGCCTCTCGCCCGTAGTCAGCTGGGATAGGCTCCAGCTCCCCCGCGACCGTGACGGATAAGTGGTATAGAAAATGGATGGATGGATCATATGGGTTCTTCCCACTGATTGTTCTTAGAGTCAAAACACGTCAGCTCAGTGAATTGCCATTTTAAGTCTGAATGTGTTCAGCTGTCTATGTGTTATAGGTGTTATATGTGTTATAGACTGACGGCCTGTAGGATCCAGCCCCCCGTGACTCTGAACAGCGTTAGTTGTAGATAATAGATGAATAATGAGAAGGTACGATACTTCAGAAGCCGTTTCACTTTATTACATATTTATAACGCAATATTAATAAAATATCATAGATTTTGCACATGAGAAAACAAAACATAAAGAAAACAGTGACATACTATGCAACCAAGAACTACATTCTAACTAAATGATCATGTTTGTTTAAGAAATAAAAAAAAAAAACTAAAACTGTACATCACATTTTTCATGTCATGGTGTTACAGGATATGCCATGTTGTTTTTGTTTTTTTTTCCTCTCAAATTTACACTTCAGAGTAGGTCTTCTTAATGAGTTCATTGTTTATTTTGTTGCAGTATTTAAAGTTTGCCTCCTCAAGGAGAAACAGCTAAGAAAAACTTGTGGAGTAAACTGTACAACCTGCTGGATTCCTAACATGGAAAATTAGACTCTGATGCTGTTAACAAAACAATATTAAAAGGCTCTTAAACTTAAAATAAAATTATATCTTTTCAAAATATGCATTCCATGTTTTGTGTGTTTTTGTAATGGGTTTCCACAGCCTTAAATTGTAACATCTGCTGTGCGTTCCTTTGACTTGTGGAGATTCTTTTTTTTTTTGGTTCTTTTTTCTTTTTTTTAACACACACTTGTGTTTTCTTCTACAATTGTATTGTGCAGATTCCTAAATGAATTTCTTATCTTTAATCAAACTGCCACAGATCAATGTCTGACTCCCAGAAATCATGGGACCAGGTAGTTTCAGTGGAGCAGTAGGGGTTGCTCTTTCTGAGTGCATAAAAAAGGTCGCCATGCCTGCTATGTGTGCAGGACACATATCCAATACATGGAGGGCAACAGGTGGAAGGTCAAACTTTTGCCCCCAGGGTCCCCTAACAAGTTAATCAGGCCACAAATCCAGCAAGAACAACTCTGAAAGCCTCCCGCAGCTTTGCAGAAACCTTCAACTTTAATGCTTGTCTTTGATTCCGAACACATCCCTCTAGTGATTGGACTGTTCTCATCAGCATGGCCGAACCACCTGCTGACTGGCTTGATTATGTGCCTGAGCGAATCCACTTTACAGTTCACTCAGGTCATTTTGGAAAGCTGTATAAAGCTCACGCTCGAACAACATTGGTCTCATTGGAGAAAATCTCTGAAACACAGGTGAGTAAAATGTTATAGAAAAGGGACCGACAGAAATAACTGAGAAAAATGTGAGAACACCGTCCAGGTTAACAAATTCCAGAACTTCCTTTTAATTTCTGTTCATCTGCACTGTCAATAAAATATGATCCACTTCAACACAGCGGTGCTGAGACTGACTGGAATTCATCACACCATAGAATCCAGAGTGAGAAACACTGAGGTGGCCACGACTTATCCAGTCATCAAGGACCAGTTCATGCATGTTCGATTTCAGTAGCCAAGCTGCCCCACGAGTCCCATCTAATACCACTGAGTGGCTTACTCTTTCCTCTTTGCATTTCATGGTAAGCAGGGGTGGCATCCCTTGCATAAGATAATTTATCTTTTTTTTTTTCAGTGACTTTTTAAGGTGCTGTAGTTTTCCTCATAGATGAGTTTTCCTGTCAAACCTGCTCCAAACTGTAGTGCCATAATACACTGCACACTGCCTTTAAAGGGGGAGGAACTTATTGATTCAATAAATGATGTCTGTCTCTATGATGTCACCCTGAGAAGATTGGATTGGATTGGATTGACCTCCAAGTGCTGTATTACAATTTAATTAAAGAGTTTGGTCCAGACCTGCTCTAATTGCAAAGTGTCATGGGATAACTTTTGTTGTGAATTGGCGCTATATAAATAAACTGAATTGAATTGAACTGAAAGTGCTGGAACCTCACCCTGCTTTCACACCAAATGTACAAATACATACTTGCAAAGAGCAAGGCCATTATTTTCAATCTTTGACCAGTTTTACAAAGTTCAACTAAACTGAAGGTTAAGCAGGATGTGTTTCTAATTCCAGCAGTGACTGGAGCCAGAAGTCAGTTTGCCCATCTGAAGTTTCACGGTTGTGAAACTGCACTCTCAAACCGATATTCTGATGCAGTCTGCGTTATCCTGGTTAGTTGTTTCGTAGAGTATGTTCTGATCCTAACTGCTGTATTGTGGCCTTGCAAGCTCCAACATATCACAGACTGTAACAAGAAGAAGAAACATTGCTGTTACGTGAACATTAGTAGTTGGTTCATGGAGATAAACACTTTCATAAAACCAATTCACCAGCCAGTCTGTGCTATTAAACAATTGCAGAAGAGAAGAACACAACAAAGTGATTAAGTCATTAAAAGTCACATGCTTGAAATATCACTTCTCTGTTTGTTACATGTATTAATAATATGAGAAAAGTCACAGTCTCCTTATTGCTCCACACAGCTGATAATTTCAACTGTCTGACAAGAGATGTTTAAGTCACATTCTTTATGTAGCTCATCATTTATTCAATAAATTCATCTCCAGTGTCTTCAATCAATTTTTATAGGAATTTAGAACCATGTGAAACCAGGTTAACAGTTAATTAAACAAACTATCCGCTGTACCTCTGTTTAAGTTGTTATGACTTAAATAAAATCCACATGATAAGTCATTTGAAAAATAAATTGTGCTGGCCTTTCTGTTAGAAAGGTTGGAGCTTTTTTCCAATCACTCAACAAACTCAGTTTTCTGAGAGCCAGCACCTAGTGGCCTTCAGAGGAACTGCAGCTTTATACCCCTGTGTATTGTCTTGACTATGCTGGGTGCTGTTTGAGACCTTGATATCTAATAATGTCTAAGACTACACTATATAGACAAAAGTATTGGGCCACCCTTGCAGCTTCCACTCTTCTGGGAAGACTTTCCACAAGATTTTGGATTGTTTCTGTGGGAAAATTTGCTCACTCATACACTAAAACATTTGTGAGGTCAGGCACTGACCAGTCAGGTCCTTCCACACCAAACTCATCCAACCATGTCTTTATGGACCTTGTTTGTTCACTGGGCAAAAGTCATGCTGGAATAGAAAAAAGGACCTTCCCCAGACTGTTGCCACAAAGTTAGAAGCATAGCATTGTCCAAAATGTCTTGGTGTGCTAAAGCATTAAGATTTCCCTTCCCTGGATGTAAGGGGCCAAGTCCAACCCCTTAAAACAGCCCCATAAAGAGGTGTGTCTCAGTACTTTTGTTTATACAGTGTATATACGATACATATTGTATAGCACAATTGTGCTTCCTTGTTCCCTCACTCATGTCAATGAGTTTCTGAGATGCAAAGGTCTCAGGGCTGTTTACTCACACACCCTTTGTCATAAACACAGCACCTACATTATTAACACATTTCTGTTAGTGAGGTGACAGAGCAGCACTGGGTCAGTATGTGGTCACCACCACAAGAGGGCTGTATCCTACAACAATGCTTCAGTTCAGCTCAGGTATTGAGCATCTAAAAGCTTTATATTGAGTCCAGCGCACCTGCCTGCAGTGCTCAGATCCTGTCCAACACCTTTAATTTCTCAGCCTTTATGTCAGATGAGTCTTTCCTCTGGCGGGACTTTGAGCATGCTGTCCATCTCCAGCCGAGCCCCAGCCAGCTCCTGAGCACTGGGACTGTATGCGCCCTCCGACTGCCGCTTCTTCCTCGCTGTGAGCACCATGAAGGTCAAACCAATGATCATTATCAGCACACAGAAGCACAGTAGTGGGATGGCAACCATCAGCCAGGGGATTCCCTGTCGATGGGCTTGTTTCTGCAAAGAAACAAAGGGCAGAGATTGGACCAAAATGTCAAGAAGGTATTCTGGTTTTTGAATTTGTAGTTTCAGTATGTTTTAAATTGTCATGGTCCAGTTATCTTTTATTTAGTTTATTGGATGTGTGCTTAGATGTTTGCTTGATGTTGTTTTTGCAACCAGTGTAAGACATACAACTCTTGACCCATATGATAACACTAAAGAGGAAAAGTGTAGCAAACATACATTCATGTCACAGATTGGACCACTGTAGCCAGGTGGGCATTCACACACAAACATGTTGAATCGATCCAAACAGGAACCACCATTTCGACAGGGGTTAGATTCACACTCATTTATCTCCATTTCACATCTGACAAGACAGAAAATACAAGTCACATAAGAAATATACTGTGCAACAATTTAGATAGACATTTTGACACTCAAAAGTATTACTTTTATTGTACTACAGTTAATATTGCAGATAACTTTTGGGGGTTTTTTTTATACATCTGCTTCAGAAATGTTCACCTCTACCACAACACATTGGAGGTTTGTGCAGCTTAAAGCAAAGCAAAATTACATTTAAAATTTTCAACAGCAACGTTTATGTCCCAGCTCTGTCAGATAGATGTTCATCAGCAATAGTGGTTGTTTAACTGTGAAGACAGCCTTCACTATGTCATCAGACTACTTCCTTTGTTTTCACTGTTTTGATTGAAAGTCATCTAATGACAGAAATACTGTGCATTTATTCACTGCATTCTAATACACAAGGTTTGGGAATTTACATAAAAAAAAGAGTTAAATATTTTAAAAGTGAGCTCACCTGCTGCCTGTAAAACCTGGCATGCATGTACAGTTAGCTCCCCATAGCCCATCACTGCAGATACCCTCATTTGCACACTGGACATCTTCACCACATTGCATTGGAGGATAGTCCCACCTTGGTGGAAAAGGTATTAAACTTATTTATTATTATTTATTTTGTGTTGCTTTTGTGGATGGTGTATGCTGAAGTCACAAATACCAGTAAACAGTTGGATGAATGAATACTCACTGGCAGAGAGGCCCTCTGTAGTCCTTGGGACATATACAGGTGTACATGTTGGGGCCGTCCTGACAGGTGCCTCCATGTTCACAGGCGTGATGCTCACATTCATCAATATCCTCATCACAAAGCGTGCCAGCATATCCGGGTTGGCAATGGCACTCAAAACCAGCTAAGTAGTCCTTGCAGTTTCCATGAACACAGGGCTGAGACGCACAGTCATCAGTGTCCGTTTCACACTGTTCTCCTTCCCAACCCAAGTCACAGGTACAGCCATACTTATTAAAGAGGTCTTCACATGTGGCTCCATTCAGACAAGGATCTGAATCACAAACAGGGTCACCGGTACAACCTAAACGAATCGTTGCTTTTCCATCTAAATGGAACTGAGATGGCTGTGGGGCTTTGTAGTCATCCACAAAAGGCAGGTAGACTCCTCCAACCCTTACTGCACCCAAGCAGCCAGCGAAGCTCTCTCCAATGGCCAACGTGGCCCCCTTCTCATTAAGAAAATGAAGGCTTCCGGTGTGCTCTGGCATGCTGTTGGTGTCTGTGATTCCATCCACAGTGATGACCCAGGCAGAGGTTTTGCGTTCCTTCTCAGCCATTGAGATGTTTACACGATGCCAACTCCCATCGGCCACTCGACGAACTCCTGTAAATATCAGTGTCTCAACACTGTTGCCAATGTGGATCTCTACCCGGACTGAAGAGTCCAGCAGACCCACCATCAGAAGGTCAGTGCCCCAAGAGGCTCTCAGGAGCACAGCATTCTCTGAACGAGTCCTCAGTTCCATGTATATGTTAGAGATAGGTTCAGACAGGGAACCTCCAGCACTGTAGTGCACAGGGTTGTTCTCAAATGTGGCATTGTGCACACCTAGGAACAACATTAAGAAATTGATTTGCATTACTCTGTTGCAGAACTAATCGCCATTTAACTAGGTTAACTCAGGGTATCTGCTCACCCAAAGTAGCGATCTGTTACCAGATCTGTACAACTCACTCTTGCCTGAGTTCTGGCATTTACCAGGAACTTTCACCAAAATGAACTCCCTTCACCTGCGAAAATAGCTGAATTTATCATGTCTTTGTTTTGTGTAATTCTGTGACCTTGATTTGGGTTTGGGCGGATCGAACAAATTAGTTTTCTCCAGAGTTTATCAATGCAACTGTCAGTGCAACTCCAAGTTTTAGTGATATACTGTATATTCCTAGGATGTGATCATTTTTAAATCATTACTAGGCCTGCTAAACATTATTATTATTTGCATGCTGCTTAAATGCATAAAAGGTTTATCAGAAGTAATAAGATCTTTAGACAAAGTATTTCAGTCACTCAAGACAACTAATTGGATATAGTGTATAGATGAGGGCATTATTTTTGCACAAAGAATAGTTGTATGACTAAGTTCTTTCTAGCCACAGTTGCAAAATTATGCAGATGTTCTTACATTCATATCCATCAGGAAGGTCAACACAATGGCCACCATTGACACAAGGATCGCTGACACACCACACACGTGTTTCACAGGTCTTCCCAGTGTATTCCTCCAGACAAGAACATGTAAAGTCGTTGAACGTGATGGTGCACTCTCCTCCATTTTGACAAGGCTGCATCTGCCGAGGGAAGCATTGAGATTTTATATCATCTAACCCCAAAGAACTCAAACAGGAAACAATCTGCACAACTGTTGTAAAGCTTTAAAGTTTTAAAGTGTCAACTATGGTGCCTATTTACAGGTATTCAAAACCAGTGAATGCTTGACAACAACCTGACATGGTCAGAGAGGCTGCTCTAAATATGGCCAAGAAGTCCTATTACAGGCTGTGGTTTCTGTAT
Organism: Scatophagus argus; assembly: GCF_020382885.2. Classification (NCBI taxonomy): domain Eukaryota; kingdom Metazoa; phylum Chordata; class Actinopteri; family Scatophagidae; genus Scatophagus; species Scatophagus argus. Next base: position 19,226,646 of record NC_058512.1, on the reverse strand, counting down.
GTGTTTTGGTCACTGTGAGGAACACGTCTTACACTGTGGCAAATCTAGTCCTTCTTAGGAAACACGTTTGTAGGCACCATTACAGCATGTATACCACAGCAGTACAGTGAAAGAACTTTCAGTTATTTTCAAGAACTTCTACGGTGGTTACACCCACTGCTAGACTTGCTGTTACACGAGATCAATAAGAATTATGTCTAAATGAGATATTTTTTAGCACAGTGTTGGTTGGTCACAGCACTGAAACCAGACATGCGTTCACTGAATGGCTCGTTCATGAGCTGTGTGGTTAGCAGCTGTGGCATCCAGTCCTCTTCATAGAGGGTGGAGCACAGATATGATGTATATCCTGACACTTCTCATTATTTTTCTGTTGATACACTCACTGCATTTGTTATTCAAGAGAATTATTGTTGCTGCTCAGGGTCTTTGAGAGCTACCACGATGAGCAGAACCTTCTCTGCTAAATCTGTAGAGGAGTTTGCTTTTAAATAGTCAATCGAAGCAGATAAATAATGTATAAATATGTTATTATTTCATTTGACAAAAGTTGGTTGAGAATTAAATTCAGTCTTTTGGCCAAGTGAGTGCCAACTGAGTTTAATCTTGAGAAAATCTTGATAACTTTTGTGATGATGATTTATCATGGTGAGGACAGGTGCATAGACCCCTGTCCCAGCCATGAACATTTTCTTTGGACTCTCACTTTGATTTAGAAAAAATGCAGAGCTAACTTTTGACCATAAATGGATTTAATCACTTTGTTTAATTATTTTGTTTTGCATCACAACAGAAACTAGGGCTGCAGTCAAGTAAAATGTGTTGTACAGATATTCATGTCCTGTTCTCAAAACTGACATTTTCGTCATATGACCTAATAGAAGACTTGTTGTGACAGTACAACTGTTGGGAACAAAGTAGACTAATGAATTATTTCCTACCTTGCAAGTATCATCACTGATGCAGCCCTTCTTCACATTTTCAGCATCCCCTGGTAAATACACTTCCTCCTTATCCAAGCTGTTCCAAGCATCCACATCTAGATGCACTGAGTCTAAGCGAAGGTCCTGCAGGCAACCTTTGTAATGCCCCCCCCACAGATCAGAGTTCAAGTCTCCAGGAAGACCTCCTACATAGGCCTGATCCCCACTGTTAATATTCACTTCAGGGATTTCACCTATTCCATAGCGAAGGCCTGCATGCTCAAAGATCACCTGTCTATGTTGGACTTCCACCTGCAGAAGCTGCTTCTCACCGGTGGTCACAAATATGGGAGCTGTCAGTGAGGCACTGTTGGGTAGAGAGCTGACAAACACCCTCCCCATCCCCAGGTAGACTGAGAAGTAGACTTCTCCCCCCTCTTCCTCTGTAGGCCTCCTCAGCTGGAACAGGAGCCCATCTGGCCTTAATGACCTCAGGAAGAAGGAGACATTGAAGTTGCTTCCGTGGCCCTTACCTACATCATAAGCACTAAAACTCGCTGTGTCCTCGTGGCTGTATGTCCATGAAGGGAATTCTGTCAGAGGAGACAGGAAGTTTGGATTAATCATATGAAAACTAGGACTTCTGTATTTTCAATTTTCTTCCAAACTTGGGGAAAGCAAAACTTTTTCTGCAGGTGTTAAATAACAAAGAAAAAATATTGCTGAAAGTACTGCTGGCTAACTGTTGGGTCTCTGTATTAAAGACTGAAATAAAGAGTTTGGTCTAGACCTGCTCTATTTCTCCTACCCCGCCCTCCTGAGGCCTGGTACCGCTGCTGGATCCTGAGCCCTCTATGGCCCTGCCTACTGCACTGATAGTGCTGCTGGATCCAGAACCTTCTCCATGGCCCTGCCCGGACCCTGCTGCTCCTGCTCTGCACTGTTCTCTCTATCCTCCCTGTCTGTCCTCTCTCCCTCTCCATTTTCTTTCTATCTCCCCCTCTCCTGTCTCTCTCCATCTCCCTGTCTCTCCTCTCCCCCCTCTCCCTCCCAGGCGGTCACAACAGAAGGCCGTCTACACTGAGTCTGGTTCTGCTTGAGGTTTCTGCCTGTTAAAAGGAAGTTTTTCCTCACCACTGTCACCATATGCTTACTCAGTGTGGGGTTTTGCCCTGGGACCTGTTTCTCTCTGATTCTCTTTTTTTTGTTTGTTTGTTTTTTCTTGAGATTACTGTGTTATGAATTGGCACTTTAAATAAAATTGAATTGAATTGAATTAATTCCATATTAATGAGAGAAGCAGCTGGAATTTAGCATATTTCCTCTGACATGATTCCTCTCTGGTTTCCCATGAACAAACTCTGCTGCACCTGCACATTTGAGTTTTTGAATTTCTCTGAGTGGTTTGAGTTATAGTCAGGGGTATTCTGGGTGAAGCTATGCTGGGTTTTACATGATATCACCAGACTTCATGCACTTTTGAGAGAATGATAAAAGGCTAAGCTGTCCCACCCCAACAGATGAACTACACACCAAAAGCAACACAAGGGTGAAGAAGATATGGCAGATCAGTGTATGCCTCACCATCCCCCCATGTCTCCACCCATTTCCCTTGTATTGACATATTTTTAACATGCAAACTCCACACAGAAGGGCGCAGAGCCAGACACGAATCTGAAATCCTCTTGCTGTGATGTTGTGCTCAAACCTGTGTTGTAAAAGTGCTTACCATCAGCGCAGCTTTCACCATGGAAGGGACGGTAGCAGTCACACTGGTAGCTAGTCCACAGGTCCACACAGCGTCCATGTCCATAACAGGGGTCAGGCTTACACCATTCAGTCTTACTGCATCCCAGCTCATGGCCTTGGTCCTCAGGTAGTGTTTGGGGTAGGATAGGTTTGGAGTCAATCATCAGGTCTTCCATGCATCCAATGAAGCCTGCACCACTTAGAGAATAGTCTAAAAGCTCCTCTGGTGCTCCACCTACATAAACTTGAGTGAAAGCTTCAGAGGGCTCAAAAGGTGGTTCATCAGCACCGCCATCTACAACTCTGCATCCGTCCCTGTCACAGCCAGGCCCTTTCAGAATCAATACCAGACCTTCATTATATATAAATACATGAGCATCTCGCCAGTCTCCATCACTAACCAGACCGGGAAATGTTACATCCATTTCAGACTCCTCAGAAAAGGCTTTTGCATGAAGACCACCGTTCACAATCTCCAGGAGGAGGTGATTGTCCACATCTCCCCTAAAGAAGAGCAGTATATTGGGTATAGTTGTCCGGAAACGTAGCTGTACCCCAAAACCACGGTGAACATGGTGCTCAACTTCCCTCCGTGTCCTTTCTTCTAGAACAACCTGGATGTGAACAAATCCAGGAGTGGAGAAGGAGAATGTTGTTCTCGTGGAACAATGCTCATCATAGAAACCATGAGGGCACAAGCATGTATGACCATGTTCTCCACCCTCCAGCCACGGATGGCAGGTGGCTCCATTCTGGCATTCATGGTCCACACAGCCATAGAGTTTCACATCACAGACATCACCTCCCCAAGGGAGTTCACCTGGCTCTGCTTCTGGACAGTGACAGGTGTAGGACGCCCTGCCATCTTCACACCAGCCTCCATTTTGACAAGGCTGGCTCTCACATTCATCTATGTTCACTTCACACAGATCACCTGCAGGGAAACAACACTAAGGTTTAGATATGGGGGCTGACAAATTTTTGAAGAAGAAAAAAATGTCAGCATTGTTTTATCTCTCTCTCCTTTCTTCTTTCTCTTACTGTCAGTGAATCTGATGAAAACACCAGTAACCACCATGTATTAATCCACCTTTCTGTGCTTCCCTACTCTGTGACTCAGCTCTAGCCCCACTGGTTCCCACTAAATACCTAAATCCTTAGTTGGAACTTTTTAAATTTGCAGAGATTAAGCCCCATTGTTGCACAAAAACCATACGCAAAGCTAAAATATGTATAGAACTGACAGAGTGCATATGATGAGGTGGTTGTGCTTTTCATTACTGTGAGGAGCAGTGGGTAGTATTTTTATGTTGGTAAAAAGATTTCAACACTGTATCATTATTTTAAATGTAAAACTTTTATTTTAAACATGGCTGGAGACAAGAAAACATTAAGGAAGCACTCATGGTTTATGGTTTACGTGGGACTGAGTAAAAAACAAACAGCTTGTGTATTCATGGCAACTGTGTGACTAATCATCAGCCTTGCCTTTTAAAAACAAAAACCAAGTGTTGATGTGGGTAGTGTCAAAAATAATAATAATAAAAAAAATAGAGGGTTTCCTTTTTTGTAATTTATGATTTCTTTAGTTGTAATTAAAATCAGTTTTTTCAATTAAAAATCATACATTGTAACTGAGGATTTTTTTTGTGATCTGTCCTGTTTATTTGTTTTTTCTTTTCAAAATTCTTATTATAAACTATTCTTCTTATTATAATATTATAACATATAATAACATTGTAACGTCCGGCCGGACATGTAAAGAGTGATGAGAAGTTGTTCAGCAAACCTTCATTTATTGAAGAACAAGTCGGTTACCGTCGGCCGTAACCACACCAAAAAAAACAAAAAAAGGGGTCCCACAAAACAACCGTCTGTCTCTCTCCTCATTCTCTTTTTTTATTCCCCCTTTCACTCACCAGCACACTCTCTCTCTCTCCTCAGCTAGCCCGCCCCCTCGCTCTCACATCCAACCACACATGCATTCACAGACCGTAGGAAACCATAAAACTCCTAGCTCTCAACTCTAACTGATCTGACTCTAACATTAACATCAACTCTATCAACATTAACACCATGGAACATTCTTGCAGGGACGCTACAATATTATATTTAAAAGATTGGAGATTATTGAAAAAAATATTTTGATTTTGTTTTCTGTGTTAAGTGTCAAGTGTGTTGATGTTGCTGATGTTAGTTATCTTATCTTATGTTATGTTAGTTCATTAACTCTAAATATTTTGTTGGTTTCTTTTTATTTTTTGGGCCTTGTTTGTACATTTGATGACCTGATAATAGCAGAAAATTTAAAATCCCTTATACTGAGACAGCAAGCACTGCCACTGAAAAAAACACATATTTTGTTCAAATGTTCTTGAATATAACATGCTTCAATGCTTATTACAAGGAGCAAGACTCACCTAGAAACCCATCAGAGCATGTACAGGCATAGCCATTGATCTTATCCTTACAAGAACCTCCATTCTGGCAGGGTTCAGACTCACACTCATCAATATTAACAGAGCAGTTCTCTCCTATAATGGAAAATAAATTAGATGATTGTCAGAAGATTTAAAAAGAAGCAAAACAACTGTGATTTGCAGAGTGGTTTCTTTAGTGTGGCTGACCTGCAAACCCTGGCTGACACTGGCAGATATATCCAGCTGCATCTGCAAAGCTGAGTTCCCAGTCCAGCTCCCAGTGAGACGGATCTGAACGCTCAAAACACTCCCCACCGTTCTCACAGGGTTGTTCAGCACACTCGTCTATATCAGTCTCACAGTTTGGTCCTTCATAACCTGGAGAAAGCAAAACAGAAAATGTAGGCTTATCTGTGTCATAGTAGGAGGCACAATCTTTGGTTGATGCATTTCTTTCTTCATGGCAGAGCATTTGTGACAGTGGTCCATCATCACACTCCATTAGAGGGACAAATCTGTGGGACTGTACAACTCTGATTATACTGGTGTTAAACTGTGATCGTTTTGTTTAAAGCCATGCTGGCATACTGAACAGGTCAGTGGGTCCACCACTTTGTGCCCACACCAAAAAGTCTAAAGCGATTATGGCATTCACACAGTCATGCTGGAATAGAAAAGGGCCTTCAACAAAGTTGGAAGCATAGCATTGTCCAAAATGTCTTGGTATGCTGAAGCATTAAGAATTCCCTTCACTGGAAGAAAGGGGCCCAGCCCTGCTGCTGAAAAACATCCCCATAAAGAGGCATGTCTGGATACTTTTGTCTGTTTGTACCTGCCACACAAAGGCCATTTCAATCAGCTGTCCTACTGTGTTTATTGCTGAGTAGCAAATGTTTGCATGTTAAAATGTTAAACTTAGATGGTTAACATGATAAATATTACCTGTCCAACATCAACATGTCTGCTTTAGAAACTTGTTATTTTGCATTTTCAATACTAAAACAATACTTAGTACTCCAACTCACTTTTGCACGGTTCTGGTGAATGCAGCGTCACCACGATTAATGTTGGCATTGCACATTTCCTGCAAACCATGGATATGCTGGAACCTTCTTTTCTTTAAGTTTCAATTTTATACCTTAAAAATGCTGTTCTTAAGGTGTTCTTAGGCACATGGAGAGCAGCCCAGTCAGCTCATTTACCAACTCGCATGTGCTTGTGTTCAAGCACAGAAATATTTGGTGTGCTGCGTGTAGTTCAGTACCTGGCCAGCAGAGGCAGGAGTATCCGTTCACTCCCTCCAAACATGTGGCACCATGCTGACAGGGATCAGAGGCACACTCAGGGATGTCCACTTCACAATGATCGCCCTCAAATCCTGTATCGCTGCAGTCGCATTCATAGCTTTAAAAGACACAATTGAGTTTTTATACAGCAGGATATCTGAATTCCGACAATGAGCAGTAACTGCTTTAAGAGTTTCCTCACAGCCCTAATGAGACTTGGATTGGATAGAATTAAATTTGTTTGAACCAAGTGACCACCACAATGGCTGAAAGCTGAAGCTAATGAAAAGTGGCTACCTGTCATGTCATTGGAATAGTCATCGTTCACTTCTGATGGGTGTCTGGTGATTTTAAGCAATCTTTATATCTTTAAGGAGGCAGTGAGGTGAAATATTTTTGGGCATGTTTGATTGTTGCAGGAGGATGTTGTTAATAAAATATATATAGTATTAGCATAGTATTAGCAGTATTAGCAGGAAACAGGATAGGCCCCTTTCTGCATTGCCAGTGTGAAAGATCCTTTCTTGAAATACTGACTTAGTATCTCAAAAAAAACAAAAAAAAAAAAAACAAAAACAAAGAGTTAGTCTCTCACAATGATAAGTTTTCTCAAAACAAGGTTGCTGATTATTTTGAGAAAGCTACTCTTAATGACCAGCAGAGGCCAAATTCTCAGCCTAGATTTAATTTACTCTATTTTAGATTTTAACTTTGACTCTACTCTCCTATCAGAGACTGTAACTTAAATAATGGTATAAAAGAACCTCAGCTTATTCCTCTCTTATTTTAGCATTACTTTGGAGTCACATGGCTCAGCAGAAGTTTTTCCAAAAAATGAATACCCCATCATTTTTGTCATGTGAAGAAGGTAGCTTAATCGTTCTTTCTGCTGAAGGTATTTCTAGAATCCTTAAAAAGTCCTCTAGCCAATAGTGACTCAAAACAAAGATGTTAGCCACACACACACACACACACACACACACACACACACACACACCACCCCAGAGGTGAGTGAGGGACTGGCCTACCTGTTCACCATGTCATGACAGACAGCTCCATTCTGGCAGGGCTGACTGGCACACTCATCGACATCAAGCTCACATTCGATGCCGTCAAACCCAGGCAGGCACTCACAGGAATACACGCCAATCAGATCGTGGCAGGTAGCTCCGTTACGGCAGGGACTGGACTCGCACTCATCTATTTCAGTTTCACAGTTGACTCCTGGTGGAGAACAGGAAAGTTAGGATGTTACACTAGAAAGTACTGGGAGATAAATATTAAAGCAGTGATGACAATGATGATGATGATGATAATAATGAAATGTTTCCATATCAGGTATCTCTCTCTCTCTCTCTCTCTCTCTCTCCCTCTCTCAACCCAACCGGTCAAGGCAGATGGCCGCCCATCTTGAGCCGGGGTCTGCTCTGAGGTTTCTGCCTTCTAAAAGGCAGTTTTTCCTCGCCACTGTCGCCAAGTGCTTGCTCAAGGGGGAATGTTGGGCTCTCTGTATTTACAATTCAATTAAAGAGTTTGGTCTAGACCTGCTCTAATTGGAAAGTGTCATGAGATAACTTGTGTTGTGAATTGGCGCTATATAAATAAACTGAATTGAATTGAAAATTGAATTAAATGTAGCTACTGTAGTCATGTGATCAGTGACATTTTTATAAATCAACATACCAACCACGCTAAACTGTCCAAATGTCTGTATCAGTGTGTCTATTCTGGTCTCTAGATACCCATGACGATAAAAGCCTTTCTTAACATTCTCTGAACTGACAGAGTGACAGGGGAATGTAGCGGCGCTGATCTGACCAGACCACTCGCAGATAACACGAAGCTCCTCTGACTCAGAGCAGGCTCACCGAGAAAGAAAGGAGCGTAAGAAAAAACAAGAATGGAGTGTTTTCTCTCACTCTGCATGACACTTTATCTGAGCTGTAGATAAGATTCCTGACTAAAAACATCTTACTGTGCACTTAAAATACTCCGCGTGCCCTGTTTATCAGGAACAAACAAAACACTTCGGAATTAACAAATGGCGGTGAGGAACGAGAAGAAGGAACAGGAACGAGTCGACGCTGACAGGGAGCAGAAAGTCTTTCTGCCGCTGCTGATGTGTTCTTTGAGGAGATGATTAATGATGACATATGTATTAGTATTAAACACTTTGGATTCACAGCTTTCAACAAAAACAAACACACATTGCAGAGTGAGTTTCTATCTCTGAAACACTGCGAGGTAATATTACTGTATTTCACTACATGTTTTCCCTTGATTTCTTGGTACTTGAAACACCGTAGATCATGTTAAACTGTATCATTACATGTTTAGAAAATCAACATATAAGTTCCAGTGCATGAATAAATATTATATGCTGAAAAAGTTCATTGTTGCAAACTTCTGACTAGGGACAGTATTACTGACACTTTTTGCTTTTGATGATGATTGAATAGGATATTACATAATCTGAGCATGTACTTTGGGGCAATAACCCAGAGCTGAAATAATCAGCTATGGGGCCCAGATAAAAAGATTGAGAAAGCTGTGGGCCCCCACTGACCCCCTTTTCTCCAACTGTTTTTGCTTTGTGTAGGTGTATTGTGTTTCAATATACACCAGGAACAGTGCACATGGCAGAATCTTTGTATTTTTAATCCATGTCTTCTTGAAATACATTTGAAAACTCATCAGCAGTGCCTCCCTCCAGAAGTGATGACCTGGTTATTCCTGGTTATGTGGGAACTATTTTTATGGCCAAAAAGCTATCTAACTAAGGTAGCTAACATATCCTCCTCAGTTGAGGAGAACACCATCATTGGTTTTATTGTTTACATTGTCACAAGTACAACCCTCCCCTCCCCATGCTTTCTTCTGCACAGTACTATCCATCCATCCATCCATCCATTTTCTATACCGCTTATCCGTCAGGATTGCGGGGGAGCTGGAGCCTATCCCAGCTGACTACGGGCGAGAGGCGGGGTACACCCTGGACTGGTCGTCAGTCAATCGCAGGGCCAACACACAAAGACAGACAACCACACACTCTCACACTCACACCTAGGGGCAATGTAGAGTAGCCAATTAACCTAATGTGCATGTTTTTGGGATTGTACCCAGAGAAAACTCACGCAGGCAGGGAGAACATGCAAACTCCACACAGAAGGGCTGTGAAGCGACAGCGCTAACCACTGCACCACCGTGCACAGTACTATGTCCAGTTCAAGTCCTCTCAAAAGTAGGGTATGGTAGCGTGTGTGTGTATGTTTTGAATTTACCTGCAAAGCCCATCAAGCAGTCGCACTCATAGTGGTCCTTTTCATTGATGCAGGTTGCATTGTTCTCACAGGGTCGTGAAGCACACTCGTTAATGTCAATTTCACAGTTATATCCCTGAAAACCCGGCACACAGAAACAGTGGAACTCTGCCACTCCATCTATACAGATAGCTCCATTCTGACAGGGCTCTGATGAACATTCATTCACATTTTCCTCACAGGTCTTTCCCTCAAAACCTGGTGCACAGCGACATTCAAAGCCCTCTGGTTGTAATACACAAGTCCCATTGTTCCTGCAGGGTTCATCGATGCAGTCAGTTACATGCGTCCTGCAGTCCCGTCCTCCGTACCCTGCCGGACATCTGCAGAAGTATCCGTTCAGTTGGTCCACACAAAGAGATCGGGGCTCAGAGCATGGGTTGCTCTGACACTCATCCACCTCCTCTGTGCAGTTATCACCTGTTAGTCCCTCGAGGCAGATGCAGTGGTATTCTGTGGTTCCAGGGATGCTAGTGCAGTTCTCACATGGAGCAAAGGAGCAGGCATCATAGAGCTGATCACAGTTTTTGCCCATGTATCGGACCCCCTCTCTGGCACAGATACAGGCATAGTCATCCATGGTATCCACACAAGAAGCTCCATTCTGGCAGGGTGCAGACAAGCATTTGTCGGATGTGGCTGTGCAGAGGATTCCTGAAAAACAGATGAAATGTTATGGTGAGAGAGGTCTACACTATGGGTTGGCAATGTTAGTGTTTCAGTGTCAATCTACTTTGCACACGAATCATAAAAACTGTGGTTTTTAATGTCCTCTTATTTATGTCATTGTGCAAAACATGCAATAAAATTCATGTACACTCGGGAACCAGGCTCAAAATATGAAATGCTATGAAAATACTATAAAATAAATAAATGCTTTCATTTCATTCACTCAAACTCCATTTTGTTATTCCAAACTTATCTTCATTGACTATAAGGGTACTGTGGTCAACTAGATACTATGCTAATCGGATGAATTATATATATATATACACACATACTTTATTAATCCCAAACTGGGAAATTACTTCTCTGCACTGATTGAAACACACACATGCATTTTTCCCATTAATCTCTCCACCACACCCAAATTTTTGAATTTTGAATCGAACCGGCGACCATCCAATCATAAGCCACTCCTCCAACCTTGTGTCAAAAAAAGAATTTTAAGCCAGACTATTTTGTCTGGCTATTTAAAGTCCAAGTGGATTGCGATAGCAATTAACAGGAGGCTCTTTCTCCTATTGTTTGTCAGAACACCTGCAACATGTCAAGTGGTCTGACTATTACATGTTACCAGGAGTAGCCACACGTTACCAAGAATGAAACCTCAAGGATCATAACTTTAAACAAGATCCTATCAGTGCTGAGCTGATGACCCTGTGTGGAATCACACAGCATGCAGGGAAGTTTGTTTGCAAAGCGGAAAATATCATACTTCCTTAGACAAATAGATTAAAAATCTTTCAAAAGGTATCAGGATTTCTGAGCAATGCATTTAGAACTCCCTTCTAAACTCTTAAAAAAACTTAGAATAGTTAACATAAATCATATCCAAATCAAACTATTTGACAATCACCGATATTTTTGTTTTTATATTGCAGCACAGATTCTGTAGTGGATAAATTCATTTGATTGTAACGGTGGGAAATATTGACAGAGATTATAATTAACCTATATGACTTGTATAGATATGTAGATATGTAACCTTGCTAATTTACTGTCCTGAATTGTGACCTACAGGTAGCTTGGGCTGTTGTGGAACCACAGATGAGACTTGACGTGAAGCACTGGACATGTGTACCTGTTTCCATTTATCAGCGGCACACGGATGTGAACTGTAATGACCAAGTGCAACTAAAATAGGCCACCTGCTTTTAAACCCGTTCCACTTATTCATTCTGACATTCCCACTAATCTGCTCTCACTTCGTTTACAAAGACGGAGAGTCTGTGGAGAGCCTGGCACTGATGTTCAGAGGCACAAGTGTTAGGAATAGGAATGAAAATGCAGTCTTTACATGAGGTGAGCTTCAGGCCACTTGCACTTGTTTTACTATACATATAATTTGAAATATGTTTAATATTGTAATGTCGAATATAAATGTAATACAAAAATAGATGTTCTGGGTATATATTTAAAGGCTATTTTTTAATTTTTATTCATTGCATTTATTTTTTTTCTCCCATGAAGACCTCTTTATTTATTATTTTAAGTCTCTGGGTGAAAGATCAATTATTATGGCTGGGTGAGATTCTTATCTGTTGGTTTCAATCTCAACCAGCTCATTTAATTATCACTTTATTCTAATCCATCTAGTCTTCAGTAACGGTAAGCCTGCGTCTTAACATTCAGGAATACAGGTCTCATTTAACAATTTTGGTAATATTTTGATAATATCTGTGGAGTGCAATTGAATGGGGATCAGTATAGGTTCAATTCAATTCAATTTTCAATTTATTTATTTATATAGCACCTTATACAATCAAAATTGTCTCTAGATGCTTTACAGAGACCCAGAGCCTGAACCCCCGAGCAAGCAGACAGTGGCAAGGAAAAACTCCCTTTTAACAGGAAGAAACCTTGAGCAGGACCTGGCTCACAAGGGAGAACCATCATGCTGATAGTCGGCTGGGTGAACCGGTTGTACCCCATTTCTCGCCCGTTGTCAGGTGGGTTAGGCTCCACCCCCACACTCCCTCCCCCACGACCCTGATGGATAAAGCAGGCATAGAAAATGGATGGATGGACCCAACAACAGAACATTAGAGTGAAAGCTCTGTTATCTATAGTGTGTGGCCTTGGGCCCACTGTCTTACAATCTGTCTGGGATTTCAGCTCTGTTTTAAAAAGTCACATGAGACACAAGTTCCACTTTTAAAAAATGCTGGGTCAGCCCGCAAAGCTGATACTTCTGTTGGATAAGTCATTTCTTTTTTATTAGATAAGTTTTCCTTTTCTCACTTATCTTGTAGTCAGTGCAAATAATAACTATTGTGCATTATTCCCCATGAATAGCCACTCTCTCTTTCTTATAGGGCCGTTCTATATGTCTTTTCACAAAGTGGATGTGAAATTCTCAAGGGGGGGGTGGGGTGGGTAGTTTAGTGAGGATTTACAATACATATTTTGTCTCCCCTCGCCAGCCAATGCTATGAGGTCTCTGTGGAATCAGTCCAAATTCCTTTTATTAGGCCAATCTAAACTCGCTGGCCAAAAGACCCCATCCACCACTCCCAGTCTCCCAGCCCCCAACACTTTGATCAGTGTCCTGTTTCCAAAGTCTCACTGAAGTGGAAGATATTAACAGTGAAGGGGGTTATGGAAGGGAAAAGGGGGAGGCAGAGAGAGAGAGAGAGAGAAAGTATAATTAATGAGCTACAATAGTAGAGAGAAAGACAGTTATTTTTGTTATTTTTGTAAAGGTTGGCTATCGCTGAACTTTCAAGAACGAGACAGAGATAAACACAAAAGATAAGACTTTTTATTTTCCTTTCTGACCCTTTCAGAAAGCCATAAATTTGTTTCACACAACTATCTTCCTGTAATTCTGAGCAGAGGAGGTTAGAACATGAGTGAAGAGATAGAAAAAAAATGCAAACCTTAATCACACTGAATTTAAACTCCTATTTCTTTTTACAGGGGTGTAGTGAAGTTTAAGACCAAGCATAGCCAACTCTAACTCAGGACAACATCAGAGCATCTGTATTTTTTTTTTCCATGATTGAACTTAAAAGATTCAAATATTTTGTACACTATAGAACATTCAGGAAAATCCATTTGGTCCTGAATGCCCTTGGAAACCGTTTTTTTTCTCAATTTTGTGTTTGTCCAAAGCATGATATGGGCCTGCTGTGTCGTCTTCCTCTGTCACAAGCTCCATTGTTGTCCCAAAACTTTGATGAAAATTTGTTAATGAGCTTCACTATTGTGCTTGGTGACACTGACTCAGTCCTGCACACACCATCCTGATGTCTCTAATACTAATACTAAGACAACTGTCAACCTGTCTAAGAAAACTAGAAAAAAGAACCAGGCTGCGATACTTACAGCCAGACACAAGAACAGGCTTTCCACAGGCCATGACAAACAATTAAATCAGTTATATAGTTTCAATAATCCTGTGATACTAAATCTCTATATATAGTTTAAACAACACAATGTGCTCTATTCCATCTATAAAGAAGACGAACAATCAAAAACTCAAAAAAGCTCAAAATCTGACCACTTACACAAAGTTGTCGTCTAAACGCCACCCTTCTCTTGATGGTGTTTGTCCCAATGTTTTTTTTGACCTGTGTTGTCCAGAAATGTGGGAGTAACTAATTATATGTAACTAGTTACATTGTCCTACACCATACAACCGCATGATTACATGTAACTAGTTACTCCCTAACACTGTTAGCCATCAGCGTCTGTGATATCCTGTTCTCCTTACTTACACTGTCATGATCACCTGAGAATTTGCCCACTGTGAAACTAATAAAGGCGTATCAAATAGTCTCCATAACTTTGTGGAGATTATGGATTATAATAAAAGCTGATTGGAACCTGAATGAGTAGATTGATTATGGCACTAAAGCATGTCTAAAGGAGCTCAACTAAACTGTTAATCCAATAGGGGCAAATTCAAGTAGCAAATATAAAATTATTGCGGTTTAAAATGTACCACGTATGATGTAAGTATATTAATTCACAAAAGTACCACAGGCAACGAGCATCAAAAGTCATCCTAGCACCTCATTGACGTAACCCATAACCCCATGATTTAACATTATGTGTACGCTTTTTGGCAGCTGGTCTCAGATCTGCCAGGTAAATGTAACTATAAAGTTTGGCTTGGCTCCACCCATTAGAAGCAGAAGGTTGCTGTCATCTCCACTTTTGGTTGAGGTGTGTCCTCCCCTCACTTTGAACTGTGGACACTAACTGTGTTTGAACTTTACAGATTATAGCGGCCTGCAGGAGAGTTTTTAGCCACCTGTAGGCTAGAGGAGTCCCAGTTGGCTGTCGCAGGTTTCAAGATTAAGTTCAAGTCCCCTTAATGTAATAAGGAAACCAGGATAAACATGTTAATGTAGTGAGAAGGTGATCCTTTGCTTGCTTAATAAGAAACTTAAGTGCTGTTGGGTCAAACAAGGAAAGAGAAACGTCCAATCATGTGCTATGAAGAGACAAGTGTATTCAGGACTTTATTCCAACCATATTTTGTGATTTCATTGATTTACCCCTGTGTTTGATTAATTACATTACTTGGTCAAGTGATGTCCACAGAGACATCAGCTGCTACCACAAGCTATCAAGAATACAGGATGCTAGCAGCAGTAAAGCCAAACCACTGTCAGGAGGCTGAAGCTCTCAATATACCGTTGACATATATTAAGATGGATGATGCGTCTCCGCTTCCTCATACTGTACGAAAGTGAGGTGAAAACATCCTGGATATCAGCACGGCCATCTTCACGGCAAGCTTGGGTGTCACCCATCTTTATGTATTCACTGGGTTAGGCTAGCTGAACAACAACAGCAACAACAACAACAACAACAAAAAACCCCTCCAAAAACACAGAGGTTCATTTAGAAGGTCATATGTTTCATCATTGCCAACACATATTTTCTGATGTAGTGTGCTTTAAGGGTGAGCTCTTGGTCCTTTCTCCTACAAACATGTCTACACATGGTAACGGAATTCACCGTTTACAGGTCCAGTGTGAAGGGTTCAGAAGCATCCACCTATCTGGTTACAGATTGCAACGAACTGAACGTCCCTCGCCTCACCCTCCCCTCTGGTTCTTTCTGGGCTACTGCAGAAACATGGCAGTAGAACATGGTAGTCTCTGTGAAGGAGGAACCACTTCCTCTGTAGATGTAAAGGTCTCATCCTAAGGTATTGAAAACACAACATCTTTCAGTTTCAGGCAAAACTTGTACCAGTGTCTCTCTTGGTTTGTACCCCCGAATTGTCAAAAGTGAGGTCAGTTGTAGTGAACAGAATTCAGTTTTGAGAGCAGAGTTGCTGTGAGAGAGCATGGATCTCCTCTAATGGTTGCCAAGCTGAAACTCCACTGTGTGTGGTGGCAGCTTTTGGGCCTTTTTCCCATTCTTTGCCTCCTTCCTATGTCTTCCAGCTGCCTACACTGCTATGTTTTGTTTAAATCTGTGTACAAGGACTTCTTTTGTAGGTATGGTTATAAATAGGTAGGATCTAAATAGGATCTGTTCATGTGAGATAATGTATTTGTTCATGTGCATGTTTTATTGCGCTTGTGAGATTCCATTTTACTGTATTTCATTTCATTTCACTGCATTGTTTTCTGGTGTGACTTCTTTCATTATTTAATGTAACCAAAAATATCACTTTTTACCTTTTTTATCACTTACTGCAATAAAAGGAGGAACATTTCAAAATTTTATCCAACCTAATTATGGCACAGCAGAAACTGACTTGAATATTATTTGGTGCAAATACCTGAACTGCACCATCTGCTCCTTCAAGATATTAAATCTGCAGTGTTAGCATGTTTCAACCATATCTGAATTTTTAACATGAGGTTCCATCTTTCCAATTCATTCTGAATAAAAAAATAAAATCTTTGTTATTTGTTTTGTTACTTCCTTAATATTAATTTTCTGTGATATCAGTGTAATGTTTTCTGGCTTTGTATGTAGATGTGTAATCTTGCTGGTGACTTTTCATTCTTTCCTTCTCTCTCTGTATTGGTTTTCACTGTGCACAGCCACCTTTTTTTAATCACCATCTCCAGCACCTCCTCATCCACCCCCCACTTCTACTCTTCATCCTACTTTTCCTTCCCCTCTTTTACCCAAGCAGGTTTGATGGCCTCCCTGACCTCCAGAGCCTTTCCATGGTGTAATCCCTCTGGCCTCTTTGGGCCAATCCCCTTGCTCCTCTAATCTCCTGGTGGCAGGATACCTGCACAGATTACATCTTCAAGCTTCGGCTTCTTGCATGGGTCTATTCTGTCACCATATTCTCTCTCACAGACTCTTCATCTTCTGTCATTTTAACAAAAACAGTTAAACTGTTAGAACAGTTCACACAGAAAAGTTCATTTAAGGCAACTGATGTAGTACAAATATGGATATAAATATAATGACTTTGGCCAGCAGAACTTAATCTCCACCTTGCTTTATCATTGTACTAATAACCAGTGCAAGTCCAAACAGTATTAAAGTAATAAACAATTTGTGATGCTAATTGGCATCAATATTTACCTTGTGTTATTGTGTTCGCTGTTTGGCTCTGCTTTTCATGTTTTATGCTAAGCTAGTCGAACCTCTTCTTGACTCCATCTTCATATCCCAGTCATATTTCCCATTGCTGAACTGGGTATTATACACAAGACATTCTTACAATATTGTTATCCACTGTTTGACATAAAGAGAGTCCTTAAACTCTTACAGTGGTGGAAGAAGTACCTCAGTGTACAAAATTTTACTCCAGGAAAAGTAAAAAAGTAGTAACACTGAAATATACTTAAAGTACTAAAAGCACTTATTATACAAAATGACTCATTTCATACTAATGTATTGCATTATATGACTGGATTGTGTGCATCACTTTGATGTTGCAGCTGCTAAAGGTGGAAATAATAGTGCATGGTGGCTTGTGAATTTCAACAGTCTTATCTGGTTATATTTTATATTAATAATCTGGAAACTGTAACTGTAATGAACAGTTATCAACATCAATACATTATCAACATGTAGAGGGGGAAAAAATAGTTCTACTGCAGATGTGATGCATATTTTTCTTCATTTGTACTTCTGTTTGATCCAGATTTTAACTGGAGCATGACCTCAGGCAGACACACACAACACCTGAACATTCTGAATGGTAATCCACAGAATACACACGAGGTTGACCCTGACCGTTCAGACACCTGGACGTATCAGACGCAGAGGAGACAGATCAGACAATGACAGCCGGGGGCACAGGCGTCTCATTGGCTCGATGCAGCTCCAGGTAGTAAAGCACCAGCCCAAGCACCCTGACAGGAGAGTTTTAAGGATGCATGTCATACATGTCCCCCTCTCCTCCTTCCTGTCTTCCTCTCTATTAGGGTTGTCAAAAGTACATTACGCTTTACGCTTTAGTATCAAAGTTTAAAAGTTTGGCTTTTGTGACAGAGTTACTGTCTGCCATCAACTGTACAATGACGCTCAGCTGCCACACACACTCCACCACGTGGACACACTCACAGAACTGCCTTTCACACACAGATCCAAACAGAGCATTCTTCTGTCAGACACATTCCCACTCTCAGTGATATTATCCCTTAATCTGTTTCCCTTAATCTGTGACCTCTCAGATACATTAGCAGGTGATCTATTTTTTTATTTTCTGTAGGACTGTTCAAGTGTCCCTGATCCCTGAAATTCTTCAAAGGGCAGAATCCTTCACACAGAAATTGTTGGTACTCCAAAAGTACTCACAATCTTAAGCACAAGATGCATTGATGTTTTTTTAATAAATGGCAAAGAAATGCAAAGAGACATCATTTGTATAATATTTGTTTGTTACTATTTAGATTTGACACTATGAACTGAACACATTATTTGAGGAGGAACTTTTACAGGTGGCTGGCAGAGAGCTCTTTGGGGTGAACATAGAGAAGTCGTCCTGTAAGTTTTGGACGGTACTTTGTCTGCATTAACCTTGCCTCACATTTGGTCCTCTATCTCTTTTGTCCCCGTTGATCCCCGACCCTGTCAGATCCCTGTTCTCCATCGTACATCATCCAAGATGTTAATATGCAGCAAATTGTTTTGATTGTCACATATGAACCCCAACACCGTCGAACTTGTTCATTTAAACAATGTTGGGCTCTCTCTATTTTACAATTTAATTAAAGAGTTTGGTCTAGACCTGCTCTAATTGGAAAGTGTCATGAGATAACTTTTGTTGTGAATTGGCGCTATATAAATAAACTGAATTGAAACTGAATTGAAAATTGAATTAAACATGAAACAATCCAGAGATACAATGTGTCTGTGCTTTCCTAATGAATAACTTTTTCCATTATTTTTTATACCTGTCCTCACCCCAAACATGATTTTGAGGTGACTATTTTGTAATATTCACCACTGTAGCTACTGGGTGTTCATTCAAACAACAGAAATAGCAATATAGTAAAAGACTGAGGCAATAAAGAAATATTATAGCATACGCTATAAGCACTCACAAGCACCGTATGTTGATAAACCAAAATGTCCCATGATACCATGGGTTTTATGTTCTAGAAAAGTGCTCTACTTAATTCAGCATGGTTCACTGTATTGCACACACACACTGTCCTGCCAGTCATCAGAGTGACAAGGAGACAAGGAAGCTCCTCAGGAGGCACAGAGGGTTTCACCTTAAGCCCAGACCGTATACTAAACGGAACGCAGGAGGTCGATGACTAGTGTCAGAGCCACTGTCCAGGATGAAACCACAAAGATCCAGGAATACATCAGGAAGGATGTCCCCCTAGAGATGAACTGCTAAGCGAACACCTCAGGCAGGAGAAACCTGGCAATGATGAGGAGGAAGAGGACAAATCATCATGGAGAGACAAGCCCTTGCATGGCATGTACACAAGGACAGCACAAAGGGGCTAATCATGACATCGCAAGAACAGGTCAGAAAGGTCAGTGGTGGCTGGGGTCTAACCACAACAGGACCCCCCCTGTTCAGGCTGTGCAAAGATGCCCCTGAGACAATTCAGCACATAACAGCAGGGTAAGATGACGGTAGGACCAGCGTACATGTAACACCATAACAAAGTGGCCAAGAAAATGGCCAAAAATACCAAGGTCTGAAAGAGGAGCTAGAAAAGACGCAGTGAGTAAAAGCAACAGTGGAGCCAGTGGTAATCGGGTCGTGGAGGGCAGCGGCAACCAAACTGGAAGAATGGCTCCAGCAGATCCCAGATCCAACATCGGTGGTCTCCATCCAGAAGAGCACAGTCCTAGGAACAGCTAAGATACTGCACAGAACCTAAACTCCCAGACCTCTGGTGGAGGACCCAAGCTTGGAGAAGACACACATCATACCAGAAGCGGTGGTGTGTGCCATTTTACCAACTAAAGAACTTTTTATGGCAAAAAAATCTAATAAATTGCACTTAGATGATGTCACTACCTGCAAAATACAATAAATACAATGTGTTGCAAGCATTTGAATATGATGTGGTTAACCTGACATTAAACAGAATGAGAATGCTATGCTTTGATACAATTCAGAGACTTCATTGCTGAGTTGTAAGGCCAAAGTTCGCTGCCTAATGCAAACATTAATTTATAAGGCTAAACTGCAACTTTCTGGATGCGATATGATCTCCTCGTTCTGAACAGTTCTGAATGAGCCCCTCTCTGCCGATCTCGCCCCACTTTTACTCCGTTTGAGTATGCATGACTGATGAGCGCTGCCTCTATTTCTGAACCGGTCATGTGTCAAATGTAATAGAAAGGGTTAGTAAAAAAACAGAAATAAATCTTAAATGAGGGCAAAAATACCACTGATGGTCAGATCATACACCAGCTACTTATGTTTAAGAATCTAGAAAATATCTTTTTCTACCTAACCTTCATAATAAAAATGAATTATCCTCATGGTTATGCTCATGGTTTCCCAGTGTTGTGAATATACAAGCCAATCCCCTCATCACTGGTGTAAGTGACAATGGACAAAC
Source organism: Scatophagus argus (assembly GCF_020382885.2). Taxonomy (NCBI): domain Eukaryota; kingdom Metazoa; phylum Chordata; class Actinopteri; family Scatophagidae; genus Scatophagus; species Scatophagus argus. The sequence continues at coordinate 19,206,251 of NC_058512.1, read as the reverse complement.
CATCCAGATCTTGTCTTTCTGAGTCTCTTAACACAGTGGGAGCACAAACTAGTCCAATAAGCACCTCCCGAAAGGCACTTGTGCACCATTCATGGAGCAGCATCTCTGAGAGTGCTGATGACATTCCTGAGACCTGCTCTGCTTAACTGTTAAATCAAGGAAAGTGAGAATCCTCAGAGACGATTTAAGAAATTATAAAACGCTAGCAGAAATATTTTGTGAGTCGGTAAGCATACAGTAAGTAAGTACATGATGTAAAAGAGCTCTTGTGGGTATTTATGTCCTTGTAATAACTTTTCCTATTTAATCTGTAGCTTTCACAGGAAGAAAGGATTAAGCGCCAACTTTAAACAAACATCACGATTTACACCTTGAGATTCTCTTCAGTACTCAATTACAGTTACAAACAGAAATAATCGGCCTTTAACTGTGGACAAAAGAAAATAGAACACAACTGTTACTTACCCCATTTGAACATCATCATGGTCAGAAGGACTGTCTTTAGATTCAGGTGGATTTTTCCCACATCCATGGTAAAACTACTGACTTGGCCCTGTACAGGACCACTAGGTAATGTGTGGAAAAAAGGAAGAGAGAGGTCCTAGAGTCCTGACATGCTTTGTGGTGGACAAGATTGTCACTGTGTTGCTGTTGCCCTGTGTTTAGAGGCTGGCATGCTACAAGTTGCCCATGCTTAGCTACTAATGAGTGCTGCACTGGACTCAAACAGACAGCCCTCCCTGCCCCGGACTCACTGAGTGTAATCAGCCATGAGAGCTAAGAGACGAGAGGAAAACACGAGCTGGATTAGCACCTGCTAACGCCCATCCTCCTTTTCTGAACTGCTGCTGAAAAGCGATCATCGGAAAGAAAGCAAGAGGACAAGAGCCAAGTGTCACACCCATCACCCTCCACCTTCGCCTGTTATCCTGCAAGTGCACAGAGGAATCTAAAAAAGGTGGAGATGTTCATGTAATATTTTACTAAAACAATCCTCATATCAGATTTTTGAATTTTCAGATTGGAGAAAAAAAAATAGTATTAGAAAAGCGAAGCAAACTTGGATTTTGAAATAAAAAGATATCTCATCTGCCAAGCTTCCTTGACTTTTATAAAAACAAAAACAGTCTTCCACACATTTTTCCAAAAACATGGAGAATATTCCCACTTATTACTTGCTGCTTATTACTAACTGGAGGCATACTGACCCTGTTGTAGGAACCATATGTGCTGTGAATGTCCTTAGGTGAACCAGTTAGTCTCTGGCATTGGTGCAGTCCAGTGAGTCCAGGCCAGGTTTTAGTCACTGGCTCATTAATGTCTTCAGCTGCTTTAGTGGCTCCTTTGTAACATGGAGCTTAGCAGTCTGACATCCATCACTTAGCCTGTTAGAGACTTGTTACCCCCCCTTTCCACCACACACACACACACACACACACACACACACACACCCTCCAAACAACGGCTGTGGCTTGCAACGGATTTGCACCCATGAATTCCGTGTTGTGTACAGTAACTGGCACACCAGTAGGATATTATGCGTTGTGCATGTTGGGTATGCTGAATAATGTCAAGACTTTCTAGACGCTCGATTAGTTTGAAAGTAGCACTGGGTTATAGAACTGCATGGGACTCGGCATGTTGCTTCATGAAATACATTTTAAAAAGTTCAGTGTGCGTAATGCTGTGGATTCATGATTCTGAAGGTTTATCAGACACCAAGACATTGCACATTAGTTTATAGTAATACACATCTGGAAAGTTTCAAACAATAATTTTATTCTTTGTTTCAATAATCAAGAAATGTGTGAAGTGCTAGGAATGTGACTAATATAAACCTTATGAAACAAAGCCACAAACACACACACATACGTATGTCAAAATCAAATTAGTTGTTAGAAGTATAAATGAACTATTTTGGTGCAAAATCAACAATTTGGTGGTTAGCACCAGAGGACAGTAAATGCTACATATTGGCATGGTGCACTGTCTGGAAGTATAAAAGCGCTCAATAAATTTAAATTTGAATAAACTGAAATAGCAACGTGACCTTCAGATTGTCAGGTCAGGTCAGTTTTATTTGCATACCCCACAATGACCAATCGCACTTTGCCTCAAGATGATGATGGCATGGATGAAGGAAAAATGAGGGGTTTGCCTCTTTTTTAAAAATAATTATGACTCTATAACTATAATCCTGCACACTGATACTTTCTAAAATCCAGCAAACAAGCAGGCAAACTCAAACTGAGCGGCTGTTGGGTTACACATGGCATCACACAGGCTGTTTTTTTTTCCAGTACGTAAAGTAACACGAATGCAAGCTGTGCTAAAATACAGCATAACAGACGCTAAAGCCCACAGAGAGACGAGACAACCGCAGCAGTTCTGTTGTTCTGTCCTTCTGAGGTTCCTTCCTAATCACAAATAGATAAGCTTGGCTTAATAAACCACACAAGGAGTAAGTGACAAAAATGGCAAACGTTTCTAACACATCTATTAGTCATCCATTGAGTCATCTGAAAGACAGCGCGACTTGCATCTTTGAGGTCGTGTGTTATTCAGCCCAGATCGGTCTACTTGTTTTGGTGTCAGCATTACAGACCAGTTTCCTGTTTACCATGAAGAGCTGATCAGGGCAGGTCATGTGCAGAACAGCACAGATGTTATGTTAACAAGCTTACCAAGTGTTTTTTCTTATTTCAGTAGAAACCCTGACAGGAGCATCTTCCATATATCCACAGTTCAGTCATGAATCATGCAGTTATTTATGCACAGCAGTGCACATTTGCCAGGGCCTTGATTCAATTTAATCTGACTACTAAAGGAAGGGTTCACATTAATGTGTATCATTAGTAACTGTCAATCAGCCGTAATAAAGTACAGCTTTTACCGGAATGACTTTTATCCCAAGCAAACACCTACTGAGGCCTAATGAGAAAGTGAAAATTGTTGAAATTCTTCACCAGGTTGTAGTTCCTTGACTTGGCAGAAACAAAGAGGTGTTAGAGGGGTGCTAGAGTCACCGAAATTCCTGTATTGGCAGTTAGATTTGGACACAAGCCCAGAAATTTGAATTCTTGGGGAAACAAAAGATTTAGTTCAAAGAATACCTAACCTAAACTGAGCCTCTCCAGCATGCAAGCATCAGGAGACTCATGTGAAACGGAATACTTTCTGATATAACAGGAATGACAAATTACTCAGCTTTTAGTTTTAGTCAGTCTCGTCTATTCATTTTAGAAAGGGAAAAATATTAGGCTTTTGGATTTTGTCAAAGCTCATCGAACACTTTCATTGGCAGTATCGCAGACAAGTTCTAAAAATAAATAAATCCGTGAAGATAGCCAAGATTGCCTCCAGTCTACACCATATCGCTTGCCCCAATGTGAAATTTAACCCAACTCACAAAAAATCTTTTCAATAAATCCACAACTTTAGAAGAGACGGCATTAGGAGAATAAAATTTACAATTAACAGGCTGGTTAACATTATGTATTGCTAACTTCATCCTGTCTGATCTGTTAACTGTTAAAGTTTTCTAAATCTCCTAATTTTTTATTTATTTATTTTTTTGGGTGGGGGGGATTCCATGATCTGCTACTGCTGTTGAAAAAAGGTCTGGAGAGAAAGGGGATCACAGATCTCTGTTTCAGGGTCCTGCCTTAACGTCCAGAGCCGTCTGCGCCTAACCATAACCGATCTTATTCATCATACATAATCCTTATCAACTCAGCCAACGAAGGTAACTTGTACTAGCCAATCAGAGGCAGAGTAAAGCGGGTCATGACTTCGTCATCCTGGGGAAAAAAAACCCCACTGGAGCCCCGGTCATATATTTCACACCGTTCCACATTGTGCGCGACACCGGAAGTGTACCTGAATACAGGTCTCACAGCTCTGTCTTACAGGCAAATCAGATTTTAGGAAGACAAAATGAAAGGGCAACTGTAAAGCGAAATGAAATGATTACCTCTCTGTATTAGATACATATGCAATGAATGTAGGGTGAAATAACTTTCATTTCAGAACATGTCAACGTCACGCCTCTGTTTTGAGGGAAGAGTTTGCAAATAGTCCAAAGGCGCCTCCTGTAAGACTATACTGAGGGGGAACACCAACAATCCAAGGAGAGCGTTTCCATTATCTTTTGGTTTTTATGCTGTCAGAACCGGCCATCCTGCAATCCCACTACCTAAAACCCCTTGCTTGGGAAATGAGTAGAAGACCACTCCCTTAGAAACATGATGTAATTCACAATAAACAGAATCAGATACTCTTATCATGGTCGTTAGCTAACATTAGCTACGAAGCTAGGTTGCTTGGACAATCCCTTCAACTTGCTTGCTGACAGGTTAGCTTACGACAGCTAACTTCGCTATGTGAACTGAGCCCGGAAAGTGGCGATAAAGAAAACTCCCTGCAACTCTCTGGTTGGTGGATATTTTGTGCTTATATTTCAATTCATTTTTTTTAACTAGTAGATACTGATCATTGATTGCGTGGTTGAAATCAGTCGTAGATCACTTGCCATTAAATTCTAGTAGTGATACTTCGCTAACGTTTGCTACAGAAGTTGCTAACTAGCCAGGTAGCTTGCGTGGACTCAATAAGCATACACAGTTGCTTGTAAAAGTAATTGCAGTTTAAATCCAGTAAATTAAGCGTATCAGATACACACATGGGTGACCTAACAGGCCAGCGCTGTTTCATGATTTTTCGCTTAGGTGTAGCTAGGTACCGTTCAGCTGTCTGAAGCCTGACGTTAAAGCTTTCAGGCATTTTTGTGTCCATTTTTAACAGGTTGAACTTGTTGACCTGGTTCAAATTGCCCAGTTATTGATGTATGGCCGTAGTTATGTGACATATCGGGCTTGTAATATTGCTGACTTCTACATGTCCTTATTGAGAGATTTATGAGTGAATCTGTGTTATCCACTTTAATGTAATATTTTCAGGTAAACACGTTTAGCTGGAAATCAGTTTTACTAAACACCTCTCTGTTTTGTTTTCTGCTTCAGTCTCAGTCAGAACTGAACTGTGAATTAATTCATCACCAGTGGATTAAAGTCAAACGGTTGTACGTTTGTTATAGCTTCTCAAAATTGGATATTATTTCTGTTTTTGTTTTTGTTTTTTTTTAAATTGCAAACTGAATGTCCTTTGGGTTTTTGACATGTCCTGGAACGCTTTACTTGTCCCAAGCGTGTTCTTATTCTGTGGCTGCTCTTGCCATTAGTGTTATCTTGAATGAATGTCTGAAGTCCAACTCTGCATTGTTCTCGTAGGTGTTGCAGGTTGCTCTCATGTGCCCATGGAGAAGGCGGCCTTTGAGGGGTGGCTGGAGTCAGTCTCCGCCGCTTTCCTTACTTTAAACGACCAGCAGCGCAACCAGTCTCTGGACCACCTCATATCTTTAAGTGGTGCCGTCCAGCTCCGTCATCTGTCTAATGGACTGGAAACGCTGCTCAAGCGCGACTTCCTGCGCCTCCTTCCTCTGGAGTTGGCCTTCTACCTGCTGCGCTGGCTGGATCCCCAGACCCTGCTTACCTGCTGCCTGGTCTGCAAACAGTGGAATAAGGTAAAGATTGTGATTCCTGTTGAGTGGTAGACTACTACACTGCCGGTCAACAGGGAGGCTTCTCATTTGTCTTAAATCTTTGTTTTACCTCACTTGCCTCAGTCCCTTTCATATAAGATGTGAATGGTGAGGAAATGTCAGGTGAGGTCCATTTCTGACGAAGGCTGCACAGTTCGATATCCTGCCAGTGTGCGGCACACAAACAGTTTATGAATTATTCCTGGAAATCAGAATACTGTCAGCCAGGGCCGGGCTGAAAGTGAACTCCCGTTATCCTCTAAAGGTAAGGGAATTGTGGAATGTGCGACAAGCTGCTGCCAGTGATTTGTTGCTGGTAATTTATAGCACTCACAAATGCAGACCTGTATTAAAGAGGTTTTCAGGCAGTTACCAGGTTGGGATTTTTCTTTTTTTTTTTTAATGCAGTAAGTTGTCCATGTAGCAGTAAATTGAAGTGAAAGTCAAAGTGAAGTTCTTGTGTGTCGTCTCCCAGCTGCTGGAAAGGTGAAGGGGTTTTAATCCCGATGCAGGAATCGACTTTGCCTGGGTGGAAAACAAACGTTTCCTCTGCTCACCAACTTTGGTCTGGAAACTAAGCGGGAAAGACTGGCGATTGAAATAGATTTTTGTTATTATGAGTATATCAATCTAATTGTGCCGTGCTTTTAGATTGCTGCTCGACTGTTCCTTTAACACGAGTGCATGTCTCCCTTTGAGTGCTATTAAAACACTGTTTTTAAACAACAAATGTGGATTGAAGTGAAATAAAAACATGCTATAAATTTTGGAAGTGAAAACATTTATCCTTTTTCAATAAATTTTGACTTTTGGACTTTGCAAGTTATTGGAAATGTTTGGATTCCACAAATCAGTGTAATCCACAAATTGTTTATTAATAACAACATTAATATCCTGAACTTAGTCTGCAACATTGCAGAAATACAAGGTTTAAACAGAATTAATGTGTGCAAAGGAGAAAAAGCAAGCTGTGCAGTTCCAGTGTTAGTTTAGAATTTGAATGTTAACATTCCGAACTGTTTGGTTCAGCTCAAATCTCATCAAAACTTTGCTCAGTTATAGTCGCAGGGTAATTGCTGGGAGCTGTTAGCGCGAGGTCAAGGAACTTTTTTTGTCATTATAACCACGAGTATCCCTGCAGTACATAGAGTGAATGAAACAACGTTCCTCCAGGATGCTACATAAAAATACACATCATAAAGCAAAAGATACAGAGTTCAACATAAAGTGCAAACACAGAAGACATACTGTGCAGAGTGGTTGTTAAGGGACATGCAGTGCATTGTGGGCATTTCGTGATCCAGCACCTCTGAAGCAATTTACACAGTTAAACCTCTGGTTTCTTCAGGCTTCAATCATAGTCAGGATGCTCCTCAAACTGGCAGCAATATTTAATATATAGGATGATAAATATTGTTGTTTATCAGTTGGCTGTCACTATATGTGATTTCAGTTTTCACACTTTTTAACTCATACAGGCTGCATTCATGTCCGTATTTTTATGGGCTAATTATCCTGGCTGACTTGAATTCACGTTTTTGATACTGGCCAAAATGCAGCCATAGCACAAAGTACTGAAATTAATCTCCTGGTTTACAGTCACATTTTGGCAGTTTACACTGTGTCATTTAGGCAAAGCCATTGGAAGTCTTTGACCTCTTTGCTAAATGAAGCAAGGCTTCTGTAGAAAAATGTACTTATATCTCTCAAAATAAGATACCACTCTGGTATGATGTTGGCCCTAGTATCAAAAATTGATGTTTTTATGCTAATTGTTGCAAATTTGCAAAAAATAAATGAATGCATTTTTAAATATATATACATGTGTTGTATACAAGAACAAAGAATGAAAATACATTCAATAATAATACATCATAAATACATTTTTTACAAAGCTGCCTGATATGATATTATAGGTAAACCCAGAAATAATACTGGTGCTGCATGTCATGTCACCCTTTCTAGTACTCAAGTACATTCCAACAGGCATCCTTCTTCTTGCAGGTGATAAGCTCGTGCACGGAGGTGTGGCAGGGTGTTTGTCGGGAGCTGGGCTGGAGGATTGATGAGTCCATTCAAGATGCATCACACTGGAAGGGGGTGTACCTGAAGGCTAAACTGCGTATGATGCAGCTGAAGGATCAGGAGGCCTTTGAGACGTCATCCCTCATTGGCCACAGTGCTCGAGTATACGCCCTCTATTATAAAGATGGCCTCCTCTGCACAGGTACGACGTAGCTCTGGTTCGTTTTTACTGCGTAAAAGGATGAAATCAGGCTTAAGTTATATAAATAGATGTTGAAAATCTCTCTTGGAAGATTTGATTGTAGGTTTGAGTCAACACCTTCCTGTCACAGCTTCAGCCTGAACATGATCAGTTTCACATGTATAGGCTCACTGTATTGCTTTATATTATACTGAACCATTTTGTTGAGTTATTGCATTTTCTATTCATTTCAAGTTTTATTAGCAGGCACAGAGCAACTAAAGTACGGACCAAAATATCTGTCTCTTTAGCTGCTAAGTGCTCCACTATGTTCACAAGCTCATCTCTGAATGTGTCTGTCTGATGCTGAGCAGACAGTGCTCTCAATGAAAACATTTGCCTGCTGCTCCTGGACACAAGAATGATGGGAGTGGAGTTTACAGTCTGTTAAACAACATGAGTGTAACACCTGACTGCCGGATAGCCATGTGATTCTTTCACTCCAAAATAACATGAGCTGAGACAGGAAGAAGTAAGCACGTATCACTATTGTAAATATACAGGCCTATGAAACAATTCACTGCCTTGCTTACAGTATTGCTGTGTAACAATATGTGTGTGTGAACTGTAGGAGCAGCTTTTCATACAGCATGAAGCAGCTGTGGACAACAGATATCGTCAGAATGACTCATATTCATTTAGAGAATGTTACTGCTTTTATATGAAACTGTTTTCTAAGCTGATTTATGTGCATCTACAGAGTGGAGTGTTAACTTGAAATAGTTTATTAACATTTAAGGGTTAATCTCTGTACATCCAAGGGACTTTTCTTTTCTCTAGAAACAGACCTGGTCATGAGACAAACCACATTTTTCCCCTAAAACACCAATAATTCTTTTTAGACTTCCACACTTCAGTGAATCAGAATTCCTTTATTTATTCCCGAAGGGAAATTCTTTTTCGTACAGACATTGCACTTGCAGTTTTCCCTACCAAGAAAGAAAAGTGAAAGGTATAAAAATAGGATAAACAAAAACAAGATAAGTATAAATCTAAAGATACTGGTATTTACATGTGTGAAACTACATATACATTGTATATAAAAGTAATTGTGTCTGTCAGTGCAGAGTTTAGCAGTTTGATGGCGACAGGCAGGAATGATTTCCTGTGTCGCTCTGTGGTGCATCGTGGGAGTAAGAGTCTGTTGCTGAACGAGCTCCTGTAGCTGATCAGCACATTGTGGAGGGGGTGAGAACCTCCCCCCTCTCACCTGTGCAGAGAGGACACCAAAATATCACAAACACAACTCAAACTGGGAAAATACCAAACTGAAAATGATCACAAATACTCTCTTGATTCAGCCAGAGCAGAATAAGTGAAAACACCTGCGGGTTTGTAAAATGGCACTTAAGCTTTCTTGAAAGCCGTGACTTTTCCACATTGACGGGGAAGGACGCGACCTTGTTGACTAGTCATCAGCACTGTATATTCAGTACTGCTGTTGAGTACAGGGCTGTTCAAATTTGGGCACCGCAAAAGAAGTCATATGCTTTGTCCCATTTCCAGTGTACATCCTAACAGTCTGTGGCTGTGAGCACCCTCTGAATTCTGTTTGTGCATTGTGTTTTGGGGCAAAGGTGAGCATCAGTGGCATACTAAAGTATGTATAAGGACTGTATGGAGGATGCTAAATTTTGTCACTTAACGTCTGTGAACGTATTTAAAAAATATCTACTCAGAAACATGCCTGATCTGAGGTATGGGTATATACTACTGCCTTTACCACAAAGTTTTGAAGTTGCAATGTTTAACATATGGGCAGCGTGGCTGTTGAAAACACTGAAAAAAAACCAAGCTAGCATTAGCAACAGAATGTAAAAAAAAAACCAACAGTCTTGATGTTTTGTCAAAAACATCTGTGTGTTTGTGTAGCAGGGGTGTCTGTACTTAAGTTAGCATGCTAATCAGCTAGTCCTGGCCCATCCTGTCTCGTAATAATGCTTTATACTTGTAGAGGTGAACGTCCAATAGTCCCCTGTACTTCCCGCAGGGGGATGTAGATGAGCGTTGAGTTCACAAAGTTTCACAGACTCTCTTAGTGTTAAGTCTGTAAGGAAACAACACATTAAATCAAAGAAGTATTCTTACACCTATTTTCCCGCTTGAACAGAAAAGTACAGTCATACGCCTCCTCAGTTCAAGTCTCTCTCTGTAGCTGAACTGAGTTTAAATGCATATACATTGTTTTTGTCCTCTGCTGCTTCACCTCTAACCTGTCCCCGCCTGCCATGTCTGTACTCCAACTGTACTTTCAAACCTCCCACCACCAGTCTCTGAGGCTGTGTCCCAGTCCGGTGTCCAGCGGTGTTCACTGGACGGCTACTGAGTCCTAGCTAGCTACTGTTAGCTATAGCTACTGTTAGCTCAGTAGCCGTGGCCTAGAGGTTGGAGAAGCGGCTTGTGGTTGGAGGGTCACTGGTTTGATTCCCCCACCGGACGGGCAGGAAAAACTTGGGTGTGGTGGAGTGATTAATGCAACAAATGCTACCCCCCCCCCATTAGCTGGTTGATGTGCCCTTGAGCAAGGCACTTGACCCCCAGTATGCTCCCCGGGCGCTTGATGCTGCCCACTGCTCCTGTGTGTGTTTCACTGTATGTAATTTGCCGGGTGTTGCATGTGTGTGTTCAACTAAGGATGGGTCAAATGCAGAGGATGAATTCAGTGTGTGTATGTAAAAATATATATACTGTCAATAAAGTGATTCTTCTTAGCTCAGTAGCTAACAATAGCTATAGCTACAGCCAAAGATAATTACAGCAGACTTTCAACTAAAGGACATTGAGTCCTTTAGATAGAGGACTGACGCAGGTTGCCCCATGTCACTGTGTCAGTCTGGATAAGGCATAATGGAGTTGTGTCAGAGTTGGAACATTAACATGGCTCTTCTCTTGTTTTTCAGGATCTGATGACCTGTCTGCCAAATTATGGGATGTACGCACTGGGCAATGCATTTATGGAATTCAGACACACACCTGTGCCACCGTGAAATTTGATGAACAGAAGCTAGTGACTGGGTCCTTTGACAACACCATTGCATGCTGGGAGTGGAGCACAGGAGCTAAAATCCAGCAGTTCCGTGGCCACACAGGAGCAGGTTGGTTTAAATATGCAGCAGATATTTCTTCTGGGTCATTTAGAATAATATTTTAAAGCAAACAGCTCCTTTTATTCCAGGCAAGTTATAGTGTTCAACTATAAGTGTATATAAAAATATGTATACGTATTGTCCAAATCAAAAAATTCAAGTGTTTCAGCAGGGCCATACACTCCAACTAAATGTATTTAGGCAGAAAATACGGTTAAAATGTCTCATTTGTAAACTTGAAAAGCAACAAAATGTGTTGGTGTATGATGCAACTTCCAAATGTGTGATTGTTATTTCTATAGAGCCATTTTCCAGTGTTTGACTTCCACGAATTCATTTGACATTCATGACCTTTGAATAAACTTTGTTTTTTGTTTTGTTTTTTGCAAATGATGATTTTTTAAGAAATCTGAGTCCGCAAACATTTTGTGTCTGCTCAGTCTTCAGTGTGGACTACAATGATGAGCTGGACTTGCTGGTCAGCGGCTCTGCAGACTTCACTGTGAAGGTCTGGGCTCTGTCTGCTGGTGCCTGTCTCAACACTCTGACCGGCCACACTGAGTGGGTCACCAAGGTAAGCTGGTCAAGTCATTTGATCCTCGTCATGTGATCCGTTTGTCTTTCTTATAACTTCTTAACTGCATGAGTAAAGTGTTGGAGAATTTAAATTTTACTCATCTGACGTGATCAGAGTTCAACCATGAATTGCTAATGAAACCTGTCTTGTGTTGTTATTTCCCATCAGGTCATACTACAGAAAAGTGAAGTAGAATCTATGGTGCATAGTCCCGGTGATTATATCCTCCTAAGTGCTGATAAGTATGAAATTAAGGTAACGCTCTTTTCTCCAGCAGTTTGTTCAATCTTCACTTTTCAAGAGTAAACAATATAAATCATTTAAAGTTTTTATCGTTGTTCTTGGTGTTGTTCTACATGTGTGAGCTGCCATACCTGAGTCCACAACATATGGAGCAAACACTGTTTTCCCTGTGCAGGTGTGGCCTTTAGGGAGAGAAATCAACTGTAAATGTTTGAAAACGCTGTCGGTGTCAGAGGATCGCAGCATCAGCCTTCAGCCTCGCCTGCAGTTTGACGGACGCTACATCGTCTGCAGCTCTGACCTCGGAGTTTATCAGTGGGACTTTGCCAGTTTTGAGATTCTCAGGTAACTGGTTTGCACGATAAGTTGTTCTTTAAGTATCATGTAGAAGCTCAGTTTATTCGGGGGTAGGTTAGCGGTGTTACCGTCATCATCAGTTAGTCATATACACACGCTGTAGTTTTAAGAGATGTCTAAAATTATGAATAACCCACACACAAAAATTACTAGAACTAAAAGGCCAGATTTTCCTCTTTGGTTGTGAAAAATAAACTATATCACAGTTTACACAATTTTGTATGAGAAAAACTTGAGGAAGAGCAGCTGTAGCTCAGGACATAGAGCAGCAGTCCACCATATGGAAGGTAGGTGGATGAATCGATCTGTAGAACTGTCCTTGGGCAAGACTGAACCCCTTGGGTTCGCCAGGTCCTGCTCAAGGTTTCTTCCTGTTAAAAGGGAGTTTTTCCTTGCCACTGTCTGCTTGCTCGGGGGTTCAGGCTCTGGGTATCTGTAAAGCACATAGAGACAATTCTGACTGTATAAGGTGCTATATAAATAAATTGAATTGAAATGAATTGAACTCCGAATTGCTCCCAGTGGCTCCTCCATTGGTGTGCGATTATTGGTTTGAATGGTCACGATGAGCAGGTGGCACCTTGAAGTGACATCCTCTGCAGCCAGTGTATGAATGTTCGTGCGAGCGGGTGAATGCTGGCTTGTGTTGTAAAGCACCTTTAGTGGTCACTCGGACTGAAAGAGGACTGTGTAAGCATGGCATCACGCAAAACTCTACCTGTAAAACAAAAAATTCCACTCATTTTTTGTCACACTGTGGTTGGAGTTTTGGGTTGTGCCAAGAGAGCCTCAGTCTTTGGTACAAACAGTGAGAAGACCACAGCAGTTATGAGGAGAATTCATAGGCCTGGATGATCTCCATAGTTGAGAAATCTTACAAATTACCTCAGCCCTGGTGAATTTCTAAGCATACTGTAAAATGATATAAGTAACTGATGGTTGTCTTGTTCTATAAATCTGTTGCACCTGCTTTTGTTTGGTAAAGTAAAATATGTCAGATAAAGTTGGGTGTATGGCTCATTTTCAGTTAATTATTTGTTTTGTTTTTTTTTAATTAAAAAATTTAATAATTTCTTTTATTATGAAAGTAAAATTTTGCATTGAAGTAAAGTTGATTTTTGTTTATATATGCTGTCAATTATAGTTCTTGGAAAGAAAATTGGAATCAGGAAAAATCGGAAATTCTAATCCACCAAGAAAACTGCAATCAGTGCACCTCTAATTGTCAGACAGTACGACTGTACTACTTCCAGCTCTCTTAATCTAGCATGTTTTTATGTTCCCAGGGTGATAAAAACGCAGGACCCAGCTAACCTGTCCCTGCTTAGCTTTGGCGAGGTGTTTGCGCTTCTTTTCGACAACAACTTCCTTTATGTGATGGACCTGAGGACAGAGGATATCTCGGGCCGCTGGCCTCTACCAGCATACAGAAAATCCAAACGAGGATCCAGCTTCCTAGCCGGTGTGACTTCCTGGCTTAACGGCCTGGACGGGGGCAATGACTCTGGACTGGTGTTTGCCACCAGCATGCCTGACCATAGCATTCACTTAGTACTGTGGAAAGAGAATGGATAGAAGCAAACAAGAACTCCACTTCTCACACTGCTTGCGAGCCACAGTAAAATGTACTCTGGAATATATGAACATGAACAGCCAAGATAAATCATGCATGGACCAAAGCATTTTATTTTTATCTGTTTCTTCCTCAGCATACAGTCCTCCCCTAAACATAAACATTCACAGATGGAAATGGAAGGCAAACTAAGAGAACTAATGTAACGATTGCTGACGTGCTGCACTCAGTGTTAGATGAGCACTTGCTCCTGATTTCCTCTGCAGAAACCTGTAAGCCTCTCATTGTTTTTTTCTTTTTTATCTTGGACAAAGTCGGAAACGGACTTTGTGAAAGCCAAAAACTATGAATACAAAAACTAGTTTCAAAGATTCCAAAATCAAAACAATATAGAAAGTCCCTTGTAATAGACTTCAGCATGGACGTGTTGATGTTTTTGTCAGATTAGCTCTTCGATCACTTTGGCATTGTGCTGTCATATTTGTAGTCAGTCTTTTATCTAGTCTTTTTAATTATTCCAACTTTGCCCACTTACCTATCAGGATAAGACTATGTCAAATGTGCTGTAGCTAGGACATGTCCAATGCCAAGATGGTCATCGATCTTATTTGCCAAAACCATGATTTCCTTGTCGAAAAGTGAGATTGCCTTAAACGCAGTTGTAAATAATGGATAACATCTCCTTTTAATGTCAGGTTGTGACATCAAGGGAGGTATTCTTTGAGGTTTTTACAGACCATCCCCAAGGAAGCTGTATACTGTCTTGGTTGTTAAAAAGTGATTTGGTACATTGTCCTGTACCATGTAAAACATTGTGAGATTTCATGTATTTCACTGAATATGCTTTTCTAAGGGATGTCTGGTTTAAATGTCAGCTTGAGAAATGTGATGTGCCTTTTCAGTTCATTTGATGTTACAGACTAGAAACCCTTGATAACTTCGGCACATTGCGGTAATGTGATGACTGCATTGTAAATCTTACTTTTACGTTGGATTTTTCAAATTAACTGTGCTCTAGCAGTATAAGATGTCTGTAATTTTATAGTTATCTACCTGACATGACTTTCTCAGTGAATTGCTTTTATGAATCATTGACTGTGTAAAACATCAGGTTTATTTTTCTAAAGGCCTCAGTGCATTGCACAGCTGAGGGAGTGACTTGGCAAGGGGTCGGTTGGACATGTAATTACTATTTTAGACTTTAAAGAAAATATGAATTGGTGTTTTCCTGGTATAACCAGAGAAACTATGTGAAATTGCACCTCATTCTGTGCGTCGGTTTTAACATCATGTCTCAGCTTGGTTTTCTACTTCTTCAGCACTGAGTCTTCAAAACCATAAATGAGTGCTTTCTCCTGAATTATCATTGATGTCTTCCCTTACACTCGGCAGGCCACAGTTCAGCATAGATTGAAATTTATCCATCTGCACCAAACCACAGTTATGATAGATCAGTTTTTTTATTGCATACACAGCCGGAAACCTGTCTCTGATATGGATAATTGTATACAGCAGATGTACACACTGTTCTTAGTCTAGCTTTTTCAAATCTAATGAAAACACCACCAATATAATGTATTCTGTACTTCTGTCTAACCATTGCACCACATTATATCCTCCCAGCACTCAGTAAAAATTGAAAATACGGTAATATTATTTGTATATAAAGTAATACATTGAAATTGGCCAGCAGAAATGTCAAATGGTCATTGAAGTTTTTGTTGATGGTAAGAGTCAATTGCCATTGCATTCAATCTGTGCACATTGTTATAACTTCACAGAATCGCCTGTTACACTGTCTTAGCTCTTTGGTCACTTGCATCAGTCTACAATCAGCTTCAATATTGCAGTCTTTCAAATGAATAAAAATAGCGAATACAACTAGTTAGCTAGTTGTCTGTGTATTTAGTCAGCGATCACCTCGTTCATACATGTTTTTAGCCACACTAGCAGAACTACTAACATTGCTTTAGCTGTACATTTTGTAATAGTGCTAATCTGCAATTGCTAGCATGCTACAGGGCAGCGTTACAGAGCCCCTAGTCTCATTTTTAAAAAAGCCAAAGTGTGACTTGTTAGCATTAAAATGGTATTTTGTCCACTATTACAGTAGCTAATTTTTCACAACAGTGTCTGAAAAGGTCATTAGTATGATAATATGCTGGTTTTATCCTGTGGAAATTTATGCATCAGGATTGTGCAGAAGTATGACAGCATCCTTATTGGTCACAGTTTAAATGCTCTTATACTATTACTTCATCGCAGCAGTCAGAGTTCCTTTACATGGACTTGACTTCCTTATAACTGACTCCTAATAGGGAGCATGTTAACCTCTAGTAGACTGTTCAAGTCCATCCATCCATCCATTTTCTATACCGCTTATCCGTCTGGGTCGCGGGGGAGCTGGAGCCTATCCCAGCTGACTACGGGCGAGAGGCGGGGTTCACCCTGGACTGGTCTCCAGTCAATCGCAGGGCCAACACACAAAGACAGACAACCACACACTCTCACACTCACACCTAGGGGCAATTTAGAGTAGCCAATTAACCTAATGTACATGTTTTTGGTATTGTGGGAGGAAGACGGAGTAAAACCGGAGAAAACCCACGCAGGCACAGGGAGAACATGCAAACTCCACATAGAAGGAACCTGGAACCCTCTTGCTATGAGGTGACAGTGCTAACCACTGCACCACCGTGCCGCCCTGTTAAAGTCAAATTTTCAATTCGATTTATTTATTATAGCACCAAATCACAGAAAAGTTGTCTTACGCTACTTTCCAATTACAGCAGGTCTAGACAAAACTCTTTAATTTAGTTTTTAGTACTGAGAGACCCAACAAAACCCCCATGAGCAAGCACTTGGTGACAGTGAAAAACTTGCTTTTAGAAAGCAGAAACCTCTGAGCAGACCCCAGCTCTATGTGGGTGGCCATCTGCCTTGACCGGTTGGGTTGGGTGAGAGAGAGAGAAGAGAATGAGAATCAGAATCAGAATCAGAAAAGACTTTATTGCCATGTAAGTGAACTAGGAATTTGTCTTGGTGATTGGTGCATACATAGAACATAACAGTAACATATAATTGAAGAATAAAATAAAAAATAAAAATAAAATAGAATAAGGTAACACAAAATAAAATAAGTGACATAAGTGAAATAAATATTTTTCTGGAGGTAGTTCAAAAGTAAGGTAGTGCAGGGTGGAGTATAGTGCAAGTGGGTGAGGTAGACAGTGCAAATGTACAGCAGGTGGACAGTGAATGAGCAAAATCAATTGCTAAGGTGCAAGGCAGCATGTTAGTCAGTTGGTGTTCAACAGTCAAAGGCACTGCTGGGATTTGAACCCAGGATCTCCTGTTTACTAGACAGGCGCTTTAACCAACTAAGCCACAGCGCCGGAATAAGAGGGAGGGGAGGCACACAGACATAGATTTGTAGCAACTGTAATAGTAATGTAGTGGAAAGATAAAATGATAGTGATGGTAGTAAAAAAAGATACTGACTGTCACCTCATAGCAAGAGGGTTCCAGGTTTGAATCCCGGTCTGGGCCCTTCTATGTGGAGTTTGCATGTTCTCCCTGTGCCTGCGTGGGTTTTCTCCGGGTTCTCCGGCTTCCTCCCACAATACCAAAAACATGCACATTAGGTTAATTGGCTACTCTAAATTGCCTCTAGGTGTGAGTGTGAGAGTGTGTGGTTGTCTGTCTTTGTGTGTTGGCCCTGCCATTGATTGGCGACCAGTCCAGGGTGAACCCCGCCTCTCGCCCGTAGTCAGTTGGGATAGGCTCCAGCTCCCCCACGACCCTGATGGATAAGCGGTATAGAAAATGGATGGATGATTCACAGACTTGAGTACCAAATGTGATTGAAAATGTGTTAGAAGTGTGAAATTTACCACTGGTGATGGGGATGTTGTTGAGTGGGGGCTTTAAGACAGTAACATATAAATGACACAAAGTCAAAAACTTTCTGTACATAAATTTTATTCCCAATTCAGTGTTGGAAGCTGAAAAATACAGCAACATATAGCAATGCCAAGGTTAAAAAAAAACAAAAAAACAAAAAGCAAAACAGACTGATAATCACGAGCCAGTGGTTATCTTTTTTCACATATACAACACTGGAAACTTTGCACACAAAAAAAACAACATGCAATGTCCCATAGAACACAACCTGTTGCTCAGAGCATGGGATTAAAAAAGAAACATGTTTAGATTTGACATATACAAGTATCAAAACAGTTTCATGAAATTTCTTAAACACTTGATGGAAACAAACTGAAAAGTAATACTAAAATGATATATGTTATCATGAACACATTGATGCCAACATACACTACATTAGCATCAAATGTACTTGGATAATCAGTTATTTAAAAAAAAACAAAAAAAAAAAACTGTCACTTTTCTAAATGAGTAATTTGTAAGATAAATGTTTGGTCAAGCCATGTTTGGAAAACTGCTGACATGGTTGTGGGATGTTTTTAATTATTTGGGGAATAAATAATAGAAAATGCACATTTTAAACTCACTTATCTGATACAATTGAAAAAAGCAGCATTTCATTTTAGTCTGCGTACTGTTTTGATCATTCAAAGATCCATCAAAACTGGCCATAAAAAAACATCACATTTACTATAACAAGTTATTTTATAGAGGTAAGTAAATGAAAAGTGTGGCAGCACGTACTTGGCATCAAACTGATAAGTCAAATCAAGCTAAATCATGGCTGTAGTTCTTCACACAATATTTTGATTCTTTGGCTCATGATTTACTGGATCTTACGTGTAAAACTGTTTGTGTGTGCTATATGCTGCATTCCTTTAGTGTTATCTAACACGTGTCGACAAGCAGGATGCCACTGAACACATGAACCGTATGTCAGATACTGTGATATTAAGTAAAATCAGCAGTGACTGAACAAACCACAAGAATGATAGAAAGATTAGAAGAGAAATTAAGAGAGCTAGTTGCCTTTTCCTGCCATGACCTTAGCATTAGCAATATATGGCAGAATGTAGTGAGAGCAGCCCTGATCTGCCCTGTGGCATATACACTTTTTAATACCCTTTGTTAGGGTTGGATGTTTTGACTTTGATTACTTATTATGAACAATAAATAAGAAATAAACAAGATGATATGTCAACTGTGTGAGATTTCATCATACCATTTACACTTGTGGAGCTTCCGCCTGTGGGAGCACTGACCATTGTGACTACGATGGTGAAAACTCTATTCCTGTCTGCTTATTTTATCCATGAACAATTGTTGAGAATATGTACTATATCAAAATGCGAAAGGTTCTATGTACAAAATGATGATGCAGTTCCATTTCTGTGATCCTACTGCTGGTAAATGCACAGTGAATGTTGGTAAAATATTAACATGGCAAATATTGTCTACACTACCCAGGTTGGGTGTTTAGCCAAACTAGAGTGCTAAGACTAGAAGCAAGGGGAAACAGCTGGGCTTGCTACATCACATGATAACCTCCCAGCCCTCTCACACCGTCTTTATTCAGCTCATGTAGAAACAGAAAGCGAGACATCGTGGTTCCTCAGCTGGGCACAGTTAAGATCATGCAGCTACTCAATACCAAAACAATACTTTCTGATAGCTTTCTTTTGGAGATGCAATATTTTTTGTTAAAATAAATGTAAAAAAAAAAAAAAAAAAAAAAAGCACAAGCAGCAACACAAACATTTTGCCTAAATAAAATATACACACAATCTTGATCGAACCAGAAAATATCTAATAACAAGTACAAGTAAACAAGATTACAACGCAACCAGACACTCAGCGCCACTTTTACCTTTTTTTCAACGCCAACACATTTTGGTCGAAACTAAAAAAAAAAAAAAAAAAGTATTTATGTTTGAGACGACGCAGTCCTCCACACAGCATCTAGAAGTCCCTGTCCTCTGTGTGGGACTGTCGGGTTTGAACTCTGGTAACTTTGAATGTAACCCCAGTGATACTAGGCCTACCTTGTAGACTGCCTTGTGACATGTAAATGGGGCAGCTCTGATGCTGCTTGAAGGCACAGATGACAAAGCTAGGCTAGCCTAGGCTGGACTTTTACCGACACTGCCCCCAACTTTGGTACAATTCACCAGTCTGATGAGAGACTTACAGCAGACGGTGTAACCAAGGACTTTAACCAGGTTACTGAGCCAAACAGTACTTTTTCAGCCCTGACACCTTCTCTGCATCTGCTATGATTGAAACAAAAAAAGGTTTCATCTTTATTAAACTGCTGGGGTGGAATACAGCTGTATGAAATAAATATCGATTTTTACGCCTGACTCTGGCCAAGATATTAAACAAGCGTATGCTGTTACCTGGACATGTTCAACTGTTTCTTAAATTTGATGTATTTAAGGTTTACTCTTCAAATAGCAAAGAATAACAATGTTGAATATATGGAACACCAACAGCAAAGTGACATCAAAATAATAATAATCAAAAGCGGCTTCATTTAGAATTAAAAATGTGTGTTACGTTAGTCAATGAGCAACACCTTATTTAACTCAACTACAATACCAAAGAAGTACAATAGAAAGTATATATATATATATATAAAAAAAAACAGGCTCAGTCATTCACAGGTCACAAGAGGTAAGAATGGACAATTTATGGTATATTTATGAGGACTGCCTAATCTACCCAAGTGATCAGAGGAAAATTATAGTTTTAAATGATCCCAGGCAAACATTGGTTCCCATTGATTCTGAAAGCGAGTCTATTAGCAGACCGCTGAAGCTTTTCCAGGGTGTGTATCCCATTACATGAAATCTGCACTCGTGAAAACTCTACAGTACATTAGATCATAACAATAATGTAACAATCACAAGAATTAATACAGACTTAATGTAGGGCTTAGCCGATTTTTAAAGTCACACCTAGGTCTGATTCTTCATTCTTATGCTTTTAATTAATTACTTATTGATCTTCATAATTATGTGTGTTTTTATTCGACTCTAATGTAATGCTCTGTAAAGCGCATTGATCAACATTAAAAACATGTGGCTTTATGAATACATTGACTTGACTTGAAAAAAACAATACTGATATTTAGAAAGTTTTAAAAAAAAAATCCTATTGCAATCAGCTGAGTGTTTTTTATTTTTTTAAATGCAAAAGATAAGGAAATGGTTTTGCAAAGGTTTGTTTTAAAGAAGAAGATATGGAGTGAGTGAGACATTTTACAGTGTAAGAGTCTACAGCCATACTATCATACAAGCAATGCTTTGAAGTAATGCTGATGTTTAGCAGGTATAAGCTGACCATATTCACCACCTTAGCTTAGCGTGTTAACACACTAATGTGCTAAGTAGTACTAAACTAGTACATCTTAGGATGATAGAAAGTTTTGCAGGTATTTGGTCATAAATCAAAGTACTGAATAAATTACTTTGTCATGAGGAGAACATGAATGTCTGGAATAAATTTTCATGAAAATTCATCTTCAACAGAAAAACTACTCTCTGGTGGACTAACGATGAAATGTGTCTAAATCACCTCATATCCTTGACTTTTCTTTACTGACCATACCGTATTGATCTACTGACTGACATACAGTACAGTATATTCCAAAACCAATATATCTGAATATATATATATATATATATCTTGGGCAATATTGGTCTAGTTTACTCTAATCCTCACTGTTATAGATTACAAGACTCAAGCAAAAGTTTGCCAATTGGTTTTCCTACCCTACAGAGATTACTGGAATCCGCTGAAAGTCTGAAACAGTAAAATAGTAAATTCCAAGTTCTGAACCACAGGAACGTGACGTCGTCATGACTGCATTCATCTGAATAACAATTAAAACAATACTGGAGAAAAAAAAATGCACTAAAAATTTTAGTAAAGGACAATACATTTCTGAACAACATAAAGAACACTAAATTTATAAGATTAAATGTGACTACGCTTGATGAGTGATGATTTTATTCCTGTTTTTCTATATATATATATATATATATATATATATATATATATATATATATATATATATATATATATATATATTTGCCACTGTTAAGACTGATATCATAGATGACATGATTTAATATGGTGGAAACATTAGAAATATAACACACATTAGTAAATGTTTAACTTCATTTAAATTCTACAATGAAAGGGTAATTCCCAGTTTATTACAACTTCGATCTTATTGTCATAGTTTTGGCCATTGTTTCCATCAGTTATGATAACACCATAGCTAAAGAGATCTGGGACCATCAGCCAGGTTAGAGTGGGGAATGGACTTAACAGTTTTACTCCCAGTACCAGACCTGGGCTTTGGGTTTTGAGGTTACATTTCTTGATTCAAACTGTACTTTGCTACTGTGTTTTGAATGATGCATTACATAGTATGCGCACATAGATGTAAACTTGATCAACCCCGCTGTTACCAATACCTGATCCACCTGTTTGTAAGTGCACCAGGTAATGCATTCTTAACCAACTTTGACATAATTTTTGAATCATTATGGTGAGAGGAGATGTGAGTTAACATTATTATCATGCCCACCCACCTGTGCCTATGTTAACATTCCAAAAACCCTTCTGACCTAATCACTGTGTAGGGCCTGCCCAACAATGTATGTCACCTCTTCACCCCATAGTAACCTGGATGCTATGATGACTGAAGGAGCTGCGTGGACAGAAAGAATTTAAAGGTCTAGATTACACCTGTTTTCTGTTCAAAATTGAAAATTGATTTAATGATAAAGGCAACTGTATGTTTATGAATGATAATCAGTTGTATGCATTGGTTGCAAGTGCTCATCTACACAAAACGAATTTATTGTTGTTAGTATTGTTGTTTTAGACATCATGGTCCTAAGGTGCATGTTGTTTCATACACTGAGGAATTTTATTTCATAGCTTAAATGTGTTCTTTAATTTAATAGTAACATTATCATTATCAATTGGTTCCTTTTTTAAAAAAAAAAAATGTATATTTTGACTGACCTCCTTCTTTCCTTTATCTGAGAGCAATTTTACACTGCAAATTTTACTTTTACTTCAGTAGAATATGATATATGCCGTATGATACAAAATATATATATGTTATATACAATCTGAATGAGTATGAAAATGATTTGTTAAGGTGAAATTTTTATATCCACTTTAATATTTACATGTTGACATAGTTTAGATGTTGATTGGAGGCAACTGTTTCTTTGTCCGAATTCTGCAGTCTCCAACAAACTGAAACTATCCATCCATCCATCCATCCATTTTCTATACCGCTTATCCGTCAGGGTCGCGGGGGAGCTGGAGCCTATCCCAGCTGACTACGGGCGAGAGGCTGGGTACACCCTGGACTGGTCGCCAGTCAATCGCAGGGCCCAAACTGAAACTAGTAAATTATTAATTATTATTTTATCTGGTCAAGTGATTCTGTGTCTGAACAAGTGAAAGCTAAATTTAACAGTTTCTAGTAAAACATTGAGTCCTACATGAACACTTTTTACCTTTAGACATGGCTGAGTAACAATGTATAAATTAGCTATTTTTTAGCCTTGACTTCAGGCTCACTTCAACACTGTGGTAAGACCCACATTACGGCAGGGATGGCATCTAACCACCTGTCTTATGCTTCACCTTATCCTCTTAAGTAAACAAGATCACGAGATATTTCAACTTAATTTGCTGTGTTCCCAGATCTCGGTAATTACCTTGTAGAACAATGCTATTTTTACTGACCGTAATGATAGCCAAACCTATGAAAAAGAAGAACATAACATTTTGCTTTTAAAGCATGATTATTAAACAGTACAATGCTACCGAAGCCTTTCTGTATTCCGGCAACTCTCAGTTGGAGAGTAAACAATCAAGTTTTAGGGTGACTTTCCACCAAGAGTCTCTTTGAGGAGCAGCTTCCTGCGGCAACCGGTCAATCAAAGATAATTCTTCGTACCGTTTCCCTTTTGATGGCCTACTGTCAAAAAATAAACTCTTTTACAAATAAATACAGTATTTACACACACAAATGATTGTTGAAAGCTTTGTACTTCATCGTAAATTGCTTTAAATTCACTCCATCAGCTGCCTTTGCGTACTGGCGTAGACAACAGCTGGCTGTCCTCTGCATCAATGATTGTAATTTTCACTTCTTTTTTTTTAGTGCCGTTTCCACAGTATCTGACAGATTTTGATTCGTTCTGTACAAAATATTGTTATTTGTAAACCTTGTTATATACATCAGCAAACACTTTTTACACGAGGACTACCAACTGAGGTAGCGACAGCTGAACAGGTGAATTGATCCAAGGCTGCTTCTTCATTTGTTTTTTGTATGACTGTGAATTGTCTTATTTTGGAATGAACTTAGTCCAGCTTTATGTTACAGTGCTGAAGGTGATTCTCAGGTGAGTCTCATTATCTGTCCTTTCTGCTGCAGTGCTGATCTTTAATGGTAGTAATGAGACCTTCAAATGGGGTCAAGTTTTCCATGCTCACAGCTGCAGGCTTTTCTGATCCAAATTAAGTGCATGGAAACGGTTACCTACTCTTCCTCCTCAGTATGATGTTTTAATGTCTTTTTCAGTTTCAGCCCTGTTTAAAACCTGAGCTCCATTTGAAGGTATAACACTGATCCGCAAAATTGAAAAATCATCATCAGTCATTTAACACTGTTGTCCATATTTGGGCACTGACACATCCTTTCACTCGAGCAGAAACCCAACATGGGCCAAAAAAACAAAAAACCTAAGTGCTTGCTCACATGTTTTTAGCAGCATAACAAATGACAGTGAACAAGGAAGCTTAGAGAAGGAAACGAGCGACAACTTCACCAAAGTATTCCATTGACTGCATTTCTCCACAGTTTACAATACACTTAGTCCCGATGAAGACAGGATGTGAGTTGACATATGAAGTCATACATCCAGTATCACAGAGCTTCTCCTACGTGTCGAATGCACCTTGATTCCTCTTTT
Source organism: Scatophagus argus (assembly GCF_020382885.2). Taxonomy (NCBI): domain Eukaryota; kingdom Metazoa; phylum Chordata; class Actinopteri; family Scatophagidae; genus Scatophagus; species Scatophagus argus. The sequence goes on along the minus strand of NC_058512.1, from coordinate 19,181,595 downwards.
CAGTATATGCCATCAAATTCCGCCATGTTCCATCATTTAGTCTGTACATCCCAAACAAATCATTTTTGGCACAAAAATGTCCTTCTGAGCAAAGTCTACACTCATTCAAATGACATGAGGTTTGCTGGTATCTGTCAAGAGAACAGAACAGATATTTACACAAACAGTAGTTCAGGCAAAAGTTATTTATGTTTAGAACTTGCTGACCATTTATCCTACAGTACATATTTCCATGTCAGTTCATCTTACTCTTCAGGGAGTTATTTTATTTGACTGAAATTGGCCCCTAGTTCAAACAGATGAGTGTGAGTGCTGAACATACCTGAGGTCTGCTGCTTCTACAAGCCTCTTCCAGGTTTTTGTGCCAGATGATCGCTGAAAATCTGGATCCTGTCTGGAACTTGTAAACATTACCTGTAAAACGGCACAAAGTGCTGTGTATAATTCTATGAATTTAAATGAAAAAAAAAAAAAGAACAGCAGGCGCTCCGCTGACTGTGTGAGGCTGACCTTTGTCGGGGTCATTGAGCTGGAAGATGTTGGGTCTGGCAGGGTCATCTGGCAGCACCACCATCCACCCAGTAACACACACCTTCTTACAGGGGCTGGACTTGTACTTTAGAGACAGCGGATTACAATGGATCAGACTGACAGCAAAGATGCGGAAAACTTAGCACATTCATCTGTCATAACCACAAGTAGAATGACTGCCTGGCAGTCGTGTGGAACTGGAACTTCTCAAGTTTCAGTTTAAAACCCTGAGGTTTCTCCCGTTTTTTTTTTTTTCCTGTTAAAGGTTTCTTCTTTCCTTAGTTGATGTGAGTGTCTAAGGGCTGAGGATGTTTCTATGATGTAATGTAAAGCCCTTTGCATGTAAAAATGGGAAGTTGTCTTGTCTTGTCTAAGTCGTCTTGTCTTGTCTTGTCTTTTACATACTTAAATGTAGATTTGGAACAACACCACTACAAGGCTGTTACAATTTCGTTGTATTCCTTGTACAATGACAGTAAAGGCTTCTGATTCTGATTTATAACCATGCTTGTCCAGACTCATATACTGCATATAGTCAAGACTGTGAAGGAATTTAAATTTAAAAGTGTAGAATGGTTATAGTTAGTTATCACTATACTGACATGTACAGATTTCAGTGTATGCTTCATGCACACCTTCAGTCTAGGAACACAGAAGATCTATGCGATCAGTTTTAAGGTGGACACCAAAGATTAGTTTCACTAATTCAGTAAGTGAAATGCAGTTCCAATCTGCCCTTCTGTTCCTGTGTTATGCTGTTGAATGATGGACAGAAAACATCATGATGTCACAGTGAAGTTGACCTTTGACCTTTTTCAATTTATTTATATAGCACCTTCAATCAAAATTGTCTCTAGATGCTTTACAGAGACCCAGAGCCTGAACCCCCGAGCAAGCAGACAGTGGCAAGGAAAAACTCCCTTTTAACAGGAAGAAACCTTGAACAGGACCCGGCTCACAAGGGAGAACCATCCTGCTGATAGTCAGCTGGGTGAAGGGGGGAAAGAAGAGGTAGACAGGACAGAGAGGGTGAAAGAGAGAGAGAAACATACATGCAGTAAACATCATAAACCTTTTGGAACCATCTTCCGGTTTCGGTCCGGGAGGCGGACACCCTCTCTATATTTAAGAGTAGACTAAAAACTTTCTTGTTTGATAAAGCTTATAGTTAGGGCTGGCCTCGGCCGGCCCCTAATTATGCTGCTATAGACTTAGACTGCCGGGGGCCCTCCCATGGCGCACTGAGCTCTTTCTTCCTCTCCCTCTCCTTCTGCACACATTCATGTCCCATTAATGCATATTACTAACTCAACTTCTTCCCTGGAGTCCCTGTGCTTTCTTGTCCCGCAGATTCCTATCGATCATGGCTGGACCTCCTGCTGCGGTCCTGCTGTCGTCCTGATCAAAACCTACTGCAATTACTACTGTTTAGTCATAATCTGATTTAATTCTGTTACGACTCAGTACAGCTACGACCATTATTATTGTTACTACTATTGTTATCAAAATCACCATAATACCTTCTGTATACTTCATTGTCATTATCATTATCTACATTCAGATACTTCTGGTATTATTACTGCTGCTATGCATCTCTGCTTGTGTGCTCCTTCTCTCACACCCCACCCCCTCTGCCTCTCTCCCTTGCACTCTCTCTCTCTCTCTCTCAACCCAACCGGTCAAGGCAGATGGCCGCCCATCTTGAGCCGGGGTCTGCTCCGAGGTTTCTGCCTTCTAAAAGGCAGTTTTTCCTCGCCACTGTCGCCAAGTGCTTGCTCAAGGGGGAATGTTGGGCTCTCTGTATTTACAGTTTAATTAAAGAGTTTGGTCTAGACCTGCTCTAATTGGAAAGTGTCATGAGATAACTTTTGTTGTGAATTGGCGCTATATAAATAAACTGAATTGAATTGAATTGAATTTTGGTTATAAAATGCCGTCACTTCATAATTTTTGCCTAAAATGAAATTTCATCATAATTAGTGCATGAATTCTTGGCCAAAAACACATTCTGTGAGGTCACAGTGACCTTTGACCACCAAAATCTAATAAGTTCATCCTTGAGTCTAAGTGGAAATTTGAGCCAAAGGTGTTTTTAAGATGTGTTCACAGGACACATGAACAACTCATGCACACAATGACTCCAAGTCATGGATGATGCCACTGCAGAGGCATAATACAACAAAAGTGTGAACTGATGCCATTTCAGATGCCAAGACAATGTGTTTATAACACCAGGAGACCTGCCTTAGATATCGCAGGTCAAACAGTAGAACAGTCTGAACAGTTTCATTTTCCTTCTGTTTTTTTTTTTTTTTTAAAGCATCAAACTTACATGTTTCCTCTCAGAGGCCCTCAATGCTTTCGCCCCATAGAATGTCAGCGTTGATCCAGACAGGGTGATCCAAAATCTGGTCCACGAAGACAACTGCAACACAGCAAATAAACGGAATCTGCTGACAACGTCTCACTCTTAAACCATGGTAAGCCACTTCTGAGTAGCTTAAAACACAGTGGAATCAAACATCACCTTACCCTGGGCTTCCGTCCCTCCTTCAGCAGTGTTTTCCTTCGCAGGGGTCCTTCAATGATTACACTGCCGGCCTCGCTGCATCCATAGCAGGAGTTGGCAGCAGAGGAGCTAAGCATGTTGGGAAGTGGAGAAAGGATTGCAAAAGTGGATCCAAACACAAAACATTAAAAGCAAATGAAACTGCTCCTCTGGTTAGTTCAGCATGTGCAAGTCGCTGTCAGACATTGTGTGATGCTCTGTTAGGATGGTGATCTCTACACTATGTCAGGTTTTTATTTGAACAAAACTGATTTCACTTATGAGAAGGGTAAAGTGTCCCGTTTAATTAAAAAAAAAATGCACTCTATGCTGATTTAATACATAAAAAGCAGTAACTGACAAAGTGCAGCGTATTTCTGGGCCGCTGGTGAATATTTTACTTATCTGTGCCGATAACATGCCAAACAGATTATACTGTGGTGCCCTGTACAGCACAGACTATTTCTAATTTCTCCGCTGTAAGATGCATTCAGTTGATATCCATATAGCTTTGCTGGAATAAATGCAACATGAGTAAGGTGGAATGCATACATTATAAGTACACTATATAGACAAAAGTATTGGGCCACCTGACCATTACACCAACAGGGACTTTACTGACACTGCATTCTAAATACATAGACAGCTTTGCAGCAGTAACAGCTTCCACTCTTTTGGGAAAGCTTTCCATAAGATTTTGAAATTTTTCCTTCATGCAGTAGAGCATTTGTGAGATCAGGTACTGATGTTGGATTAAAGGGCCTGGCTTGCAATCTCAGTTCCAGTTCATCCCAACAGTGTTTGATGGGGTTGAGGTCAGGGCTCTCTGTGGCCAGTCAAGTTATTCCACACCAAATTCATCCAATCATGTCTTTATGGACCTTGCTTTGTGCACTGGAGCACAGTCATGCTGGAATATAAAGGCAAACTGTTGCCACAAAGTCCAAAATATGTTGGTATGCTGAAGCCTTAAGATTTCCTTTCACTGAAAGCAAAGGGCCTAACCCAACCCCTGGAAAAAAGTCCCATAAAGAGGTGTGTCTGGACGCTTTTGTCTATAAAGTGCATATTCACACACACCAATAACAGTGAATGACCTTTTTATAGAGAAATATATAGATATTGTAGAGACGCTGACATTATGCTTCTCAAAGTTAGCTTTTCATAGTTAAATGAGTAAGACAGAGACGAGACAAACATAAAGTACACCACCTGTGCAGTGTAACAGTGAAGAAAAGAAGGCCAAAGTCATGACCTCATCTAATCAAATTGTTGTTGTCAGTCATATATATACAGCAAAGGTGTCTATATATATTACAGTATTTTGGAATTTTGTGAATTAGCCCTTAAGAGTAACTGCTGTATTTCACATTCAGCCAATGTGCCTGTAGTTAATGGGAGTGTACAGCCCACAGCCATTTCATTTCTCAAAGCTGACTTCAAAATGATACCTGACTTCCACCAGCATGCAGTGAGAGGATGAGGTAAGCTAAAACACATCAGAGTGAGTCTAAGTTCCACTACCCTTCAAAGACGAGTTTATTCTTATTTAAAGTGATACTGACTTGTTGTTCTCCCACTTCACTGTACCTGTAAACATAGCTGTGGCTCCGAGGAGAGTTGCGAAGCGGGACCCTCCAGTTGGGGCCCAGTGTAGCGTACATGCGGCCCCTGTTTGTCACACATTGTCACAGTCAGTCTGAGGGGCTCATGGGATTGGCCTTTTGGTGAGCAGAACTGTTCAGTGTTTCTCAGGTGACCAGGAGGCCCCAGAGTGCACACCAAAGCCAATTAAAACTGTTTACTAAGACACAGATCACTCTGAGACCAAACATGATCCTACTGATCAACCACAGTCACTTGTTTATCTGTCACTCATAGAAATCAATGAGATATTTTTCTCTATTTGTTCTGGGACAGACATAAATATACAGCATGATTAACTTGACGTTGGATGTTCACAACAAATACACTCATATTATATGCATAATGAAAATGCTGCAGGCACAAATACAAAGTGGTGGCACAGAAGTACATGTCTAGGAAAATTCAAATTAAGTTTAAATAATTCATCTGTTGATATTCTACATTTTTCTTACTGTCAACAAATCTCATGTGCACAGCCAAACCAATAAGGACTGGATCCTACTTAGTAATATTGTGTGTGTATGTCAAATCCTGATATTTCTTACTCATCTGTGTCACAGAGTTCTATTGTGGTCCAAAAAGCATTAAACACTGAACCCTAAAGTTGCACTTATGACACATTTGGGGACAAATTCTTTCATTGCCATGAACACACACTTTAGATATTTTTCCATCTAATTGTCAAGGAAATTTGAAGTGAACCAGAAGTAGACATTACAAACTGGAAACAAAAGCACATGTAAGCCATATACAAGGAAAAGTGGCAATAAATGAAAGAATAGGAATCTTATGATAACATAAGGGAAGATGCTGACAGCACACACAGCTGCTTCTTCTCTCAGAGCAGAAATAGCTAATCAGTCACGTGAGTTAATGTTTGAACTTATTCAGCAAAGGTGTCTCCATCTCCCATTAAGTGCATCAGCTCTTCAAAAAGGCAGAAATCACCTCTAGTAAGCATAAACACCTTAAGAATTTTGGAAGATACTGACTAAAATACCAAATGTGGATTAATTGACCCCAGGTCCTTTCATGTGATTTGTTGACTGTGAGAAAAAAAAAAACTACTGTCAGGCTCATTTTTAACCACCTTATTCGACATTTAATATCACTTTGAAGTTGTTTAAATAGGATAAAAGTGAGAGGATGCATTTTTGTGTCCTTACCCTGTTATCTTATAGTTTTATAGCTGTAAGCAGTACTTTTTATTTCTCACAGTGATTAAAATCTTTAAGGGTTAAATGATTAAATGTTAGTAATGTAGATTATACAGTATGTGTTTCACCTTTCCATTCCAGGTGACAGCTCCTCCCCAAAAGAGCTTTCACTGCTGCCTGTTAGGAACAAAACATCAATAAAATCCAGGTTTATTCTTTGGTGTCAATTTTATGAGAAAAGCTAATGAGACAGTTACATTAACTTTTCTTATCTTAACCAGTATCTTCATCAGCTTAGCTAGTATCACTAGACACTGGTTATTTGGATTATACTTGTCATGAATAGACTATTACTGAATGTTACAAATCTAAAAAGATTGATGCCTGCATCATACACTATACACATACCTAATGACAGGCCATTGGAAACAGATGTACTATGTGGATCATTTCTGGCTGGACTCTGAGACTCTAAGAAGCTGTCATCCAGCAGGTGTCGTGCTTTCTCTATGGGAAACGTGGCACTCCTGCTCTCCGACATGCCATACTGACACATCATACTGTGGACAGAGGCTAAGCATTAGACAGGAAATCAGGAAAAACATACAGATGTGGTTTTAAAGATGTTATGGTGCATTTTATACACATGGGAAAGTTTTCATTAAAGTTCAGAATCATTTTTTTCCCAAACCTGATTTATGTTTCTTTTCCTCTCAGTTTCCGTATCATATTACACAATGATGTAATGGCTGAGAAGTAAAAGTTCAACCAAAGTATCACTTATGTGGAAGTGCCTACCGTATTTTAGGGCTGTATGCACACTGCTATTCATCATACATTAGGAATGATGGCCAAAACACAAGCAAATATAGGAACAAGGCAAGTGGAACTCCTCTGAAAATGTGTTCAGTGGTGGTGGACTGTGAAGTGAATTTACTCACAAACCGTGCTTAAGTACAACTCTCTCAAATTTGTATTAATGTACTTCTATTTCATGCAACTTTATATGACTGCTTCTTAAAGATGATCAGACTCACACTCAGGTGTATGCTGAGTTTTGATATCACCAACTCTATGTGTCAAAAAGAATGAAAATGGAATAATTTGTGCCGCCCTAACCAGTACAACAAAACCAACAGAAAGATGAGGCAGAGCTCCTAAACAGGGATTTGATTCATTCAATGAATAAAATCTCACTTTGGGAACACTCACTTGTTTCCCAGGCTGTGGCTCTTCCTGTGGTGAGAGGGAGGAGGGGTGGGGATATGAACCCCCACTGAGGCGTCAGGACAGGTAGGCCGGCGGTTATACCTCAGAGAGGCCGATACCTCAGACAAACCTGAAACAAAGAAAACAAATCATCACTGCCTTTTACCACAACACTGCAGTCTTGTTTTAGCTTGCACGTGTATGTAAATCTGAGATGACTTATTACTGATCTGTTGATTAAAAGCATCTCACGGAGTGACATGTTCTTTACAAAATCCTATTTTTTCCCCTCACTTTTATTGTTTCATTTTGATTTGATTTGACTTCATGCTATAAGATAAGTCAATAAAGCCCACTGCTATTTCTTTAACAAGGGAATATTACACCACCTATCAGAAAGCTTTAAAAAGTAAGCAAAAAATGATTATAAGAATGATTATAAGAAGGCTTAATAACCAGTCAAGGCAGATGGCCGCCCATCTTGAGTCGGGGTCTGCTCCGAGGTTTCTGCCTTCTAAAAGGCAGTTTTGCTTGCTCAAGGGGGAATGTTGGGCTCTCTGTATTACAGTTTAATTAAAGAGTTTGGTCTAGACCTGCTCTAATTGGAAAGTGTCATGAGATAACTTTTGCTGTGAATTGGCGCTATATAAATAAACTGAATTGAAAACTGAATTAATACTTTATCAATACAGAGGTTTACAAAACATTTCAAGATTTATTACGCTATGTTATTTTGCATGCTGGGTGATCAAGCTTCTTGTCAGTGATAAAGAGAAATATAAAGAAAATATAGCAGATTTTAAGCAGCACTATGTGGACCAGCTCTTCTTTAAAAAGGTCATACAGCAAATCCACTAGATGGAGTCAGCGGGCACAAAATGAACCTCAACATAAAATGATTATTTTCTTAAGGAACCGTTTCCCATAAGTACTGTAGTTCTTCCATCTACATATTCCTTGTAGAGCAGTTGGGTTAGTGTGTACCATCAGTCCCACCACTGCTCAGCCTCCTGGCAGGACTGTGTCGGATTGGTGAATTCATGCAGTGTTATCATGTGCATAATGTGCCAGAGGAACCTCTGAGTCACTCCCTCTTCCCTCTCACTGGAAACCAAATGGGGCCATTAAGTCAGCTAGATGTGACCACTTTGGACTCAGCAGAACAGTCTCTGTTCAGAATCTTCAGCTTGGAATACTTCAGACTTGCATGAAGTTATTTTTTTTGGTACCAAGCACTATGAACCTCGTGAAAAGTAGGAACTACTGCATTAAAAGTTCAAACCCTGCAAAGAACATAGAGGCAGCTGTATGTGATTGAGCCTGATGATGTGAAACAGAATTTGTTATAATTAGAAACTTTCCTAAAAACGAGAGGAAAATGTTTACTCATCTGTAATTTTGTAATCACGAAAACTTATGTGGTTAAGTTAGAAGTAAAAGAACGAAATATAGCAGGATAATACGGTCCCTCTGGGACAGAGGTTTCCTTAATGTGCTTCTACTATTAGCTTGTAAAGAAACACTCGTCTGGGCTGCTGCTCCTTGCTTTCTGTAGAACAGCACAAGTAGAACAAAAATGACAAAACAGGGTGCAGGGAGTGTTCACTTAAAGTATACAAGGGTTACTGTCCTTTTCTGCATCGTAAGAAACCAATTTAGGTAATAATTTGAGGTCTAATATCTCTGTTTAAAAAGCTTAATTTATATTTCACACGTTAGTTTACATATTTTCTTTTTACATGTTAGTTATTTATTATATTTTGTTTTGCAAATAAGATTGCAAGTAAGAGGTGCAAACACAACTTACAATAAATTCTGGAAAAAGAGATGACGAAATTAAAACACGTAACCTTGAACTCGGGAGTGTAAGACTGGCATCATTTCTTGGGATTTTTTCCCCTAACTCATAAATTCAAGTGGTGGAACAAAATCATTCTGTGGTGACAGAAATGCTCGAACATAAAAACTGAGCTGTGTGTTGAGCTTAAGGTTGTTTAAGGAAAAAGACACCATGCGGGAAATGAGAATAACTATCCTGTTTTCCTGCCTGTACAACATCCATTGCACGTCTGCCCGTCCTGGGTGAGGGATCCCTCCTCTGTTGCTTACCCTGAGGTTTCTTCCATTTTTTCCTGTTAAAGGTTTTTCTGGGAGTTTTTCCTTAGTCGATGTGAGGGTCGAAGGGCAGAGGATGTTGCTGATGTTATGTTAAGCCCTTTGAGACAAACTGCTTGTAAAAATGGGCTATACAAATAAAGTTGTCTTGTCAAGTTGTCTTGTCTGTACAGTTTCATCACAGATAAGCAGTGGGGTTGTAACACGTTCCATTTTGAATCCAGTTAAATAAAATAGCCGGACCTCACTTGGGCATTAAAAAGACAAAAACTCCACATACAAAAGAAAAACAAAAATGCTGTGACCTCACAGCAGATGCTGGACATGTCCGGGTGATTGATATGAGCTCTTAGATCATTTCTAAACACATGTGTGCTTACTCAGCTAATTGAACTGCCGCTAAGACATGACAGCATGAATAAATTAGCCAGTTTGTGGTTTGAAAATTCAGTCATGACAAGCTCAGTCACAAGCTTCCCAAAATAAATGATTTATGGAAGATAATCGTTTAGATGCAGTAATATCCTCAGAGGTAATATTATGTGCAACACATTTACATGGAGAGTAGTGTGTAGTGCATGACATTAGTTCATGCCGAATGAGCCAAAAAGCTAGACGACACAGGCAAAACAGCCTTTTGGTGCCATGTTATATAACTCCAAATGATCATCCAGCCAGCACGAAGAGGACGCCATCGGCGCTTATTAGGACACTCAGGTCAGAACATAGAAGCTCATTCAGAACAATGGGTCTCGGCCCCAGCTGAATGGCCCGAGAGAACTCATTCTAATTTATCATAGTGATACATTTTAGTGAAATATAAGCTGGTGTGTCATAATGAGAAAAATATGTCTTCATAAAAATGCACCCTGAGGCGACTTGCTGTTTCCAACCAAACATTTCAGACTTGTGCTTCCATCCTAAATGATGCACTGATGTCCTGTGTATTAAAGTGACTGCAGTACAATCAATCGTGTCCAGTCAGTCCAGTGACAAGCACTTAAGGTCCCTCTAGAAAGATTAATTCCAACAAAGGGTGGGAATTATGCACAATTGTGTTACAAGAATTAGAAAGAAACAAAGAGAGAGAGAAACAGAGAATAGCAGTCACTATGGTAACCACTACAAACAAATTCCATCATGTGGTTGGCCAGCCCGCGAGACATGAGACTATGGAAAAAGATCAATGTCTTCAGTCCCTGAGGACACTGCTGTGGAATGGCTGACATGTTGCTGCTGTTAGACTGCTATTAGCTGCATCGTTAACTTGCTCATGGGACATTTTAGTCAGCAGTTAGGTCTATATGAGTTTGAGCTCAAGTAAAGAATTAACTTGCATGAGTTAATGTGTCTAAAAAAAAAAGCTAATGTACTGTAGCTCCAGTTAGCTGATTTCCCTCATTATGAGGTGCACTGTATTATGAAATTACAGCATTTCCAACATCTACCACAAATTACAGCATTTCCAAAGTCTAACACAAAAAGACTATTGTATTTATTGGGTTTCCTCTGTGCCTTCTTCTGATAAATCCTTGTAAAGCAAAGAAAACTAAATAAAAACACAACTATAATGTTATCACCCTCATAAGCCATCAACAAATTTAGTTGTGCAACCAGGTGCTTTCGGTGAATGAGCAGTTTACGGAAAGCACACTGATTGGCAAACTGATAAGGTTGATAGATAAAAAAAAGGTTGAATAGCAGTCTGGTTTCTTTATCAGAGAAATTATCAGGTACTAGGATGTAATAGCTCATTACTGATTACTGACTGATTATTATTGTTTTGTTTTTTGATTGAAGCTTAAGGTTTGTAAATTTGTCATTCCACAACAAAGGATTGTACAATGAAATTCAAGGTGCAGTTCCTTTATGCTACTCAAGAAAAAACATTTTTTTGTGGTGGAGTGCGGAGGATGAGTTCAGGAGTCTCAGAGCCTAAGGAATAAAAGCTGTTCTGCAGTCATGCTGGTATGACAGCAGATACTCCCGTATCTCTTGCCAGTGGCTGTGACTCAGGTGTAAGTTCCTTAGAGCTCTGCACAGGCGCCTCACGCTACCAATGTCACTGATGCTTGGTAAAACGCTATCAGTGACATTCCCAGGAATTAAGCCTTTCTGAATGCTACCTTGTGAGCTGGCTGGGATGTAGTTTTTTTTTTTTCCTAGAACCAGTTTTTTAAAGCACTTCATCATGACAGGGCCTGACTGACAACGCATTAAGTGTTTCCACTAGATACTACAGACTTTTTAGGTACAGGGATGATAGTGGTTGTCTTGAAGCAAAAATGGTACCTTATAGAGTTCTGAGCACTAGTGGGGCTACAGAGCAATGCTTTAATGAGCTCTGTATGGTTTATATCATGTCCTCATCCATGTGCTGTGCCATCACGTGGATGAGAAGCACATGGAGGTGATACACATTTCAGTCCACACAGGACAAACAAACTGCTTACTTTGTTTGAGTCAAATTCCCAGATGCATTCAATTTTAATTGAAGAAAAGCAGTGTGTCAGATAAAAAAGCTCTGGCTACTCAGAGAGAGGCAAAGTTCTCCCACAGCTGAAGTAATATTTATATGTAATGTTTGGAGTGAAGGGGATGTTGGTGTGTCCTTCAAAAAGGAAACCTAGAGAATTTGTTGGAGAATTTCTGAGATACGAATATGATTTCTGGACACGTGGATTCTACACAAACCTGCAACAGAGGGAAACCAATCCCACATCAAATGAATGGTGTGGTCCAAATCATAAGCAACACAAGGAAAGTAAAATAAGAATTATTTTGGCTTTATAATCAAAGATTGACCATTAATGATAAACATCAATTTAAGTTTAAAAAAAATATGGGAAGAGACCTTAAAACAGTGATACGCAAAACAGAAAGAAGATAAATCACACATCCACCAAGCCACAGACATGCTGAACATAGTGTGGATCATTTGATATAATATTTTACAACAAATACTGTGATATCCATCCATTTTCTATACCGCTTATCCGTCAGGGTCGCGGGGGAGCTGGAGCCTATCCCAGCTGACTACGGGCGAGAGGCGGGGTACACCCTGGACTGGTCGCCAGCCAATCGCAGGGCCAACACACAAAGACAAACAACCACACACTCTCACACTCACACCTAGGGGCAATGTAGAGTAGCCAATTAACCTAATGTGCATGTTTTTGGTATTGTGGGAGGAAGCCGGAGTACCCAGAGAAAACCCACGCAGGCACAGGGAGAACATGCAAACTCCACATAGAAGGGCCCAGACCGGGATTCGAACCTGGAACCCTCTTGCTATGAGGCGACACTGCACCACCGTGCCGCCCAATACTGTGATATGACTTCTATATTTCTGTATTTTAATTTTCACCAGCAAGTGATTGCCATTTGGTTAATATTAAATTAAGTAAAAGCTAGTATTATAAGAAATAGCGGGAGCTCTGGCTAGTAACTGTTGAAGGAATCTTGGGCACTATATCTCTATATCTTGAAACCACAAGGATGACTGCATGACACATTGAGAAGAATTCATTATTCTACATATAAGACTAAAAATACTATAAATACAACTATAAAACCCTATTGCATCTTGTTCTGCTTCTGGAAGCCTATTGTTGCTGCTTCTGATACTGACCCAATAGCAGGGCTATTAAAAATGATGCATTTTGGCCTATAAATTCTGAACAAACAGTCTCAGAAACAAAATGCCTTTTTTCCCCCTCAGTTCTGTGTATCTAGATGAATTTATCCATATAAGCCATGTCCGTCTGCACTAAACAGTTTTTCCACCATTTAGTATTTCTTTCAAATCTGTTTTTTGTTTTGCTGCAATACTGCCAGGCTGAGGTGAACAAAACAAAGCAGAGAAAACAAACAATTGGTTTTTGATCAGCTTTAGTTCAGCTGATACAAATTCATTAAAATATTCTTAAATCGCCCTTAATACCAATCGTAGGATCAGGTCAGATCATTAATAGTTACTGTTGTTATTTAATGTTTCAACTCTTCCCTTCAGTGAAAAAAAACAAAACATATTGAACCGATAAATAACTAATTACTATTAGCAACTGAATAAATTGCTGTGATATTCTTATTATTTATTTATGTCTGTTAGCTATTCCCCTAATTATATTAAGAAAGGGATGAATTTTTTGACATTATCAGAACTTTAAGTTATCATGGTCATGAAAATGATAAATGACATATGGAGACAGCCGAAGAGCACTGTGTTCTCTTTGATATGGTTCTAGGTTCATCCCTCTTTATTATCCAGACCCACATCCAGCTCTTGGCTTGATCATGCTGCATTACTTCATCTCAGACCGTTCCAAATGCACCACTCCAAATCCTGACACAACAGAATAAAGAAAATTAAGTAAGCTGGCTGGCCCTCAGCTACATGTCTTCATGGAACTTTTCGCTCCCACTGCACTGGCATGTCTGCAAACTGAAGTACAAATGCAGCAGGAAAGTCATTTGTTTCTCTGCAACTTGTGTGTTCACAGTATGTACAGCCTCCTCACCTCCACGATGACTTCAGAGAACACAGAGAGGTGAAGGCAGTTGGAATATAATCAGAAAATGATGGAAATTAAACCAACTAGCGCTCTGTTTTATTTTCCAACTCAATCAAAATATAATCAATCAACTGTTAATACAAACTTGGTGTAATTAACTCAAACTGCAGAAAATCAATTGATTGAGTAATCAATCATTATTCTGCTATTGTCTACTAACTATAGTCAGTCCATATCATCAGTGCAAACCCAACCCAAAAGTTACAAATTAATTTATTTATGGCATGTTGTGAATTCTTCAAGTTCAGACACCTTTATTTTAGAATTGTTATTTTCAAGTCACTGTCAATGTAAATTGTAATATTACCACTGTAATATTCATGTAACATGATTCTGTCTCTGTATTTCATGATGTCGCACTGTTTAGTCAATGTGGCTAAAGCCTGTAGTGGTCACTTTCCCTGCAAGCCAATTCTAAGGGTTATTTGTTTATGTGCGCTCCATTCATTCCAGCTCAGTGTGAGCATCCATATTATATTTCGCTGTCATTTGAAATGGTATTGATGGAACAGACATACCACTCAAAAAGTTTAAAGCACCTAAGATGAACACAATGTTGAACAACACAACAGGTTGCGATTTTCTAATTTTATTAGTGGCAAGATCCTCTAGCTCTAATGAGAAGAGTATATATAGGTTACTTATTATGAAAGCCATGAGTGGTTTGCCATCGTTATCTTCTAACATCTTCTTATGTTTTCTGTTGTATGCAACAATTCATGGGTAACTCTAAGTATATGTTAATAGGTGTAAAGTTACTTGAAGATTTATTGAAAACATCAATTTGATGTTATTACATTTCAATAAAAATAATACAATTTCGTCTAATGAGCCTACTGAAAACAAAGAAAAAAGTAACTTAAATAAACACCTGGTGTGAAATAAAGGCCAAACCACCATGGCAAACTAATGAATGAGTGCTTTAACAAATGTGTCTTACCTGCCAAGTCTTCTTTAGAAGAAGCGATGCGAGGAGAACTGTTGCCAGGTTCAATCTTCAGAGACAGTCTGAAACACACATGGCTTCCATAAGACACACTAGCCCACTGCTGCTCTATGATTAGCTGATACTTACTTCTGCCTGGACAGAAATACTGCTGTGATGTATTACTCAAGATAATTTAACAGCTAGAATTACCTAATCACAGTCCGCTCACCAATCATACTGCAGCTTATACCCATGTCTATCCAGACTATCCAGACAAACATGTATTGAAGACTAAAGGAACTAATTAAATCCAGATTCCAAAATTGGAGATGTTGGGTCAAACAGAATGTGATAATTTGCTACTCTTTTTTGACATATGCTGCTCAGAGGATGAATAATGACAAAATAACTTTGGCAATTCTCTGACCTTAACTCGACTCGAGCTTTAAGAGATATGTTTCAATAACTAATGGATGACTTGCCTTGACATGGCAAGACATTCATAATCTTTTCTGGATTTATCATAAAATTAAGTGAAAGACCCTCCTTGCCGGTAAAGTTAAAGTTGTAAAAAGTTACCTGAAAGTCATCCCATTTTTTAAAAAAAATTTCATCGTGTCTAACAATAGAAAATGGTGAAACACATCATGACATCATGATTTGTTGTTGGTGCCTTCATCATTTTGGATGTCAACTCACCTCAGAGTCACTCTTGATTTAACAGATTATTGACTGACAAAACTGATGACAAGCTCTCAGGACCTGCCCACACACACACTTTCTGCAGAAGAGCTTCTGTCGCATTTCAACTTACTTTCAAACACACAGGTCTGGAAAGTGTATTTCCTCTCTGAGTGATGTCAGTGTGTGTAGGTTAATGGTGCCCTCTGAAATGCTCTGGTCATCCTAAAGCTCCCCATGGGCTGTTTGTCTTTCTCTGTCTTTTCTCCACTTGCACATTTTAGACTGCTGTAGCAACCATTTAGATCAGACATTTTAACAAGGTGAAAATTAACAGACTCAGATATGAGATATGAGTCAGATGACTGATTTGCACCCTCAAAATTCTTCCTAAAATTATTCTTACAATGACAGCCACAATAAGAGATTAAAGACTATTTCAAAACCAACAATAATCTATTTCCAGATATAATAATTAAACCTGAATTTTGGATCTGTTTGACACATTTAGCAACTGCCTGGGAACATAGAGATATTCCTTTCAGGAGCGAGCTACATGGAGAGTGAATATTGGTCATAGATTCATCAGGTGGATACAAATGAATGTTTCAGCTCCCCTCACAGACAACCAAATATTACTTTATCTGTTCATCAATAATCTAAAAAGATATTAAACAACAACCTCCAGAGATGAACCTGAAGCCTAAACTGAAGTTATCTCCATAGACTCACATATTAAAATGTCCAACAACAGAGTTAAACACGTTTAAGATAAGATAAAATGCACGTTATTGATCAAGAACAGAATAGAGTGCAAAAAGGCTTACAGGCTTGTACAAAAAACAGTTCCGAGGTAGTCTGTGTAGCATAGCCAATGTCATCATAATACCTCTTCCTGTATCTCTCTGTGTTATACTGTTTCATCTTCCACAGCCTTAATCAGGGTGTCCAACAATAATATTCTAAAATGCCAAAAAATAAACAAATTGTTAAAAAAAAAAAAGACTACTTTTTCTTTTTTTTATATATTTTACAATTCTTCTTATATGTTTTGTTTTATTTTCATGTAAGTTTTAGGATACTTTCAGGTCTTTGAGTTAAATACAAACGAGTGCCAATAAAAATGGGGGATATTTGTGTCTTGTGCTGTTTGTATGTATTATCTTGTTGAGTTTTGTGAATTTTAAAGGCCTGTATAGAGGCCTTTGAGTAAATAAATTAAACAACCTAAGAGCAAAAAATTATGTTTTGGCTTAAGTCGTGTTACCAATAAGGTGAACCTTTAATGCAGGAAACAGGTAAACAGAACTTACTTGTGGGAGTTAAATCCAAAAGGTTGGGAACTACTGCAGCTTGTCAAGGTTATATTTGACACAGTGTGTCTGAAACATATCTGTGCAGCACCATTACTTATCTTGCTTTCCTTTTGTTTTCTCTTGCTTCTGTAGACGATGTAAGTAGAGTCTTGTAATTCCATGTGGCCTGGCCACCTTCAGGGGTACGACAATTGACTAAAACATTCATATATTCACACAAGCAGGGTGTTGCCCCCGTTTAACAAAGTTTACCAGTACAACATGTGGAAAGATAATCAGCTAACTTTAGCTACTATGAAATAGTAGTCTGTAGCCAAGTGAGGGTGTAGCAATAAAACTACCAATATTGAATACTGAAGCAAGTATGGGTGTCTTTTCAATTTGAGAGAAAAAGAATGTATCATTTCTTCTTTCAAAAGTTACACAACTTTACTTTGAGTCGGCCAATACAGACCCAGTGATTTCATGAATACATTGCTAAAAACGTAATAATTACAACTCAAACTATGATTTATTTATGCATACTTTACATCCCACCCAAAACTGCAGCCTGAAGAAGTGAGAGTATAGTATAACCAGAGACCTGATGATGATGTCCCACTCCCCAAAATAAAGTGCCAAATCCAAACTGTGACAAGCTGTGGCAGCCAAAACTATTTCTGAGCAGAAGACCTAAGACGCTGCCTGAGAAAGTCATCAGTGTCTGCTGGATGAAGGAACTCCCCGGGGAGAAAGATAAAACCAGCTGCCTGTCGTTTTCCATCCTGCTTCCTGTGCATTGACCCCGTCAATTTCACGCCCACCTACGTGTTTCCATGTGCTAGACAAAAGCTCATGTTGTAAGAGTTTTCAGTGAACGTCTTCTTAATTTGGCCTTTAGAGGGCTACAGGAAAGTTGAGGATGGTCAACGACAGAGACCGTTCATCCACAGGAGTGGAATAGGCAAAGGCATTGACATAAAAAGTTATTGAGATTAAACTTACTTGAAGTTGTCATCCTCTACGAATTTCTGGAGTTCTTCTATGTAGCGAACTGACAACAGATACTTCTGGACATGTGGCAGGGTTACCAAGTAATCTGAAGAAAATAAAGATTGGGAGAAGTCACTTAACAAAAGCACTCCATATGATATGCCATATATATTGTATTTTTTAGTCAAATTAAGTTAAAACAACAAAACTCAAAACCAGCAAGTACAAAAATGAGCATTTAAACATCAAAATCAAAATTTTTAATTTGCACTTTCTGTGTTCAGAAAAGGGGAGAATAACACATGCTGTATGTTTCCTATAGCTTTCACTTTGGGCAGTTAAAAAGATGTTTGACGGTTTGATCTAAAAACAGCAAACCAAATATAATGTAATATATATATATATAACATTAGCAAATAGATGATGACAGATGTTGTTACTTCTCTCTTACCATAGTTACATGACATCTGCAGGTCGGAGATGACCCTCAAAAGGTTGTTCATCTGATTGGTCCGCTGCTCTGTCTCTATGATACTGTCCGATGCAGGATAGGCTGAGTCAATGTAGATCATGTCCAACAAGTAGATACCTGGGGGAGACAGCACATAGATATTCACTAAGTGAATTCAAATCAAAAACACATCAATTCATTTTTCATTTTAGAATACATAGATTAAAGTATCCAGAAACAACTCTTTATGGAGAGTGTGTGTGTGTTGGGGGGGGTCACACTATTTCCGCGTGCTAACACATTTTGGACAATGTTATGCTTCCAACTTTGAGGCAACAGTTTGGGGAAGGCCCTTTTCTATTCCAGCATGACTGTACCTCAGTGCACAAAGCCCATAAAGACATGGTTGGATGAGTTTGGTGTGAAAGACATTGACTGTCTTGCTCAGACCCCTAATCTCAACCACATCAAAGACCTTTGGGATGAACTAGGACGAAGACTGCAAGCCAGGCCTTTTCATCAAACATCAGTGCCTAACCTCACTATTGCTCTACTGCATGAATGGGAAGGAATTCCCACAGAAACACACTGTAGAAGAGTAGGAAGCTGTTACAGCTGCAAAGTTGTCTATGTATTTAGAATGCAGTGCCACTAAAGTCCCTGTTGGTGTAATGGTCAGGTGGCCTAATATTGCCCCAAGACCTTTGTGTGTGTGTGTGTGTGTGTGTGCCGTATATGTACACAGAGACTGTGAGAAATAGTGTAAATATAGAGAGAAATGCTGTGATATTGTGAAAGGGTTAAATGTCTGATTTCTGGTATCTATTACCAAGGATATGAAGAAAAAACACAGGGTACAAACATCTGTTGAATCACCACCTTCCTACAGTTTGTCTTAATTACTCTGTACTAAAACATCAGACTAGAAACTCACCCTAAGCCTTAATACTGCACTCCTTTAATTGATGTATTGTACTTTTTGAAAAATATACAGTAAATATACAGTATATGAACACGACAGACAGATTCTCTTTATAGATGTTGCACATTAAATTGCAAAATCTCCAACATATTACTGTTTCAACCAGGAATTAGTTTAGTTGTTTAAAAATCAAATCAGCAACTGAGAAAGATCTTACAAACAAGGACAAACAAAAATCTGACTGATATGTGAGTTGAAATGCCAGCAACAACAGTATTTCTACATCAAATCTAATAACTGATGAAGCCGTTGCAACTAACCTCAACATGCAGCTTTCCAAACTAAACAAATGTCAAAACTTTCAGGGACCATTGATGGACACCATCTTTTCCACTGAAAACCACACCAATCCAAATGGTTCTAATAGGGTTGGCTGCATAGGAGAAGGGTGGCCCACCACAGTCAGTGGCAAGAGTCAGAACTCTGTGAGATAATAAGCTTTCATTAAGCAATTCATTTACATAATATGGCATGGTGGTTTAAGATGGTTACCTCATATCAGTGACATCCCTGTCTGCATCTGATCAGAGACCTGCTTATGGACAAAGTTACAGTTGGGAGGGGCAAAGACGCTTGAAGACGAAGGCCAGATGCCCAGATTATGCCGATTACCGTATAACTTCAAAACGAGAACTGGAGACACCCAAAACGCACCCATACACTCCAAACCATGCAACTATAGATCATTTAAATCAGTGCTCAGTGGTGTTTAATGTTTACTGGCTGGTTCATTTCCATTCTCTTCAACTTATAACAGTGCTTTGTGAGTCAACAGTGAGTACCCAATGAAGGTTTTGCCCTCATTTCATATTCATACCATCACAATGCTGGCAGCTTTGTTTACAAGTAACAAATCTACCCTCTGATGTTGAAGACATAAACTTGTGGTCACACAAAAAAGCCAACAGCATTTTTTCCTTGAATCCTAAACAAAAAACTGTAAAACCAAGATAGATGAATAACTGATAATTTTGGTTTCCTCGTGACTTTAACAACCATTTATAATAAATGGTGAGGTTATATAACATTTGTTTAGTACTGCTCGCGATGGCTGAGAAAGCCTACCACAGTACAAGATGGCAATGCTCAAACAGATGGAGAAAACATGCTCACATATTTAGCAATACTACACATGCACTGCATTAAAAACATGCATGCTCATGTTTATTGATGACATTTGTATTTCAGACATAAATACCAGCAATCTATAAATTTTTTTCACTTTGAATGCAATATTGAAGAGGAGATGATAATGGGAAAAAAAACATGCCCTGATTGTTGTGTTTGCAAATGACATGACATGGATTTCAGATGATATAGGACCATGGGTTATATCGAGACAGATTTCACAAATGGAAGCACAAGTCGCTGTGGTCTTGGAATTTTTCTAACAACTAACTTTCTCTGACGTTTAAACAGAAGTTTAAACGAGTTAACTAATCGAAAAAAAAAACCAAAGCAAGCAGTCAAAATTGAGCAGTTTGAAAGTCGTAATCACATTGTGTAACTGTATTGTAAATGCTAGCACCCACATGGCAGACGGATGGGTAACATCTTAGCCACAAAGCACCATTTGACTAGGAAGATGTGACTTTTCAGTGAAAATGAAATGTCAATTCATAATTTAAATGTAACTATAAAACAAAATAGTATTTCTGGTGCTGACTAGTGAGGATAGCTAAGTTCAGTAAACTAATGGGGCACATCCCACACATGTCATTTTAATGCCACAAAAGGACACCCAAAGGCAATAAATGAGTTACAGGAGTCCATCTCAGCATCACTAAACTGTGCTAACACTCTGAGGGCTCTGAGAGGCATTCAAGGGCTCTGGTAGTAGCGAAGAAGTATGCAACTTACTGTATCTCATAAACAGTGATTGTTCAGCCCAGTTAGGCTTTAAGGACTACACTGAAAACCCTGAACTAATGACTAACAGCTGCAACTGGAGACACAGCTTAGGTTAGTCACTAGACTAATTAGTATACAGGAACAGATTCCATCCATGTAATCATTTTTTGTAGAATGTAAATGTACATCTCCCCTGATTGATGTTACATTAAAGTGACAAAGTTGTTGGCTATATTCTATTATCTTTAACAGAGGTACCATCTGTAAAAAAAAAAAAACACACAAACAAAAAACACCGAACTCCAATGGAGTTTTCCCTAAAACATATATTTAATCAATAGTAAAAGTTGTAAACCAGCAATTCTTACTCCTACTTAAATCACATCACAGACACATTGTTACTGACAGATCCATAATATGCTTTACTTGATGTCACTTAAGTCAAATATTGATTTGGTGCTACTGATCACTAAATCAACCAATCCCCCATCTGTTACTCTGTGGAAATCTCGTCTTGTTTGATGTTGTTGCAGTTTGATCAACGAAGAGCAGATGTGGAGGCTGTACAGAGTCACATCTCCAGCACAGCAAACAGAAACACTACACTTGTAGATAATGTTTAAGGCAATGCAACAAGCAGCAAGACCACCAAGACATGAAGCTGAAGCTCACTTTTGTACACTGGTACCACAAGTGGGTACTACATGCAGGCCTCTCCAGGCTTAATAAAACCAGACCTACAAGGGTCCTTCTAAGATTTACCAAGGATTTTATTATGCACAAGGCTACTATAACCTGCAGTAAGTTTTAATGAACATTTAACAGGAGGAAAGAGATGTTGAAATCTTAACATGTCAGCATGTATGGGCTCGAGATCACAGAGCTTCTCTGAAATAGCCATTACCTCAGTTCTTCCTTAAGGCTGCTGCATGTCTTATGTGGTGGTTACCATGGACTGAAGCATCTTACATACAAATAAGATGATTTTAGTGCATCTTGTACTTAACATTTTAGTCTATGCACATAACCTGTGGTGTCTTTACATTAGGGGCTGCTGGAGCCAGGCCTCACCAGATGTCGCTGTCGACTACTGCATGACATGAACATTATGTACATATTATGTACATTAATTAGAAACGATAATGGCAGAACTGTCCTGCAGATTCCTGTCGATCATGACTGGACCTCCTGCTGCGGTCCTGCCGTCGTCCTGCTCAAAACCTACTGCGATTACTACTATTTAGTCATAATCTGATTTAATTCTGTCACGACTCAATACAGCTACTACCATTATTGTTACTACTATTGTTATCAAAATCACCATAATACCTTCTGTATACTTCATTGTCATTATCATTATCTACATTTCCGATACTTCTGGTATTATTAGTGCTGCTATGCATCTCTGCTTGTGTGCTCCTTCTCTCACACCCCACCCCCTCTGCCTCTCTCCCTTGCACTCTCTCTCTCTCTCCCTCTCTCTCAACCCAACCGGTCAAGGCAGATGGCCGCCCATCTTGAGCCGGGGTCTGCTCCGAGGTTTCTGCTTTCTAAAAGGCAGTTTTTCCTCGCCACTGTCGCCAAGTGCTTGCTCAAGGGGGAATGTTGGGCTCTCTCTATTTACAATTTAATTAAAGAGTTTGGTCTAGACCTGCTCAAATTGGAAAGTGTCATGAGATAACTTTTGTTGTGAATTGGCACTATATAAATAAACTGAATTGAAAAAATTGAACTGTAATGCATTCCAAATATCTCGCTATATTTGTTGAATCAAAGTCAGGACAGCTCCTAACAGTCTTCCTTTTGTGCGCAAGTTAACAGCTGAAAACTGTACATGTTAAACGTGCTTACAATTATGAGATGTAGGGCCTGATCAGGATCGCCCCATGCTGTTAGAAGGTAACACTAATCAATGTGACATATGTCAGGACTTTGTCAATGGTTTCTTCAACCAGCAGCTAGCTGTTATGTCAGCTACCACTAGCAGGGTAGTAAAATGTTCTGAAAATGTTGCTTTGGATGTCTTATAACAGTGACAGTTTATTGCTTAATAAGTTTAGATTTGTAATTTGATGCTGTACAACAACGTAATCTGTAAACTCATGTTATTGAAAAATACCACTCATATTCTGTCTCCACCTCTGCTTACTCCTGCCCCATGTTACATTAATGCATGCTTGTGATTTAATCAATGAGGTGCATTTGGATTTGGATTCACCGAGCAAGTACTTTGCACTTCAGCTTTTGTGCGCCACCAGGCTTTCTGCACCAGAGACGCCACTGCATATACCAACTGCATGTCAATCACCATTAGCTTTTGTTGGTTGGTGAGCTAATTGCTCATTAAACCATTAAGATGTCATTAAGACTTGCCCACACATATAAAATTTGGTCACAGTTTAGGAAGCATTTCGGCCTGCCAAAAGCCTCCTTAATGGCACCTAATGCGTCAAACCACCTCTTTTCGCGCATGGCATGAGAACGGAATAAGAGTTGTTAAAGATCTGTATATTGAGGGGGTTTCTGCATCATTCGCTCAACTGTCAGGGAAATTTGGCCTACCCCAGTCATATCACTTCCACTATTTTCAGAATAGGGACTATGTCAGAAATGGTTACCACCTTTTCCTGAGCTACCACCTGAGACACCCCTAGATACTCTCCTAGCCACAAAGCCAAGTCATAAGGGTGCCATCACTAGGATCTATGACACATTGCCACATCCCTCTCTAATGATCTGTGGAAGTCAGTTTTAGAGTGAGTACACTCATCCTCCTCATGTAGTAGATATGGCGTTATACAATTTAACATTGTTCATCGTGTCCACTTAACCAAGGCCAAAATTTACCTCAATACCGATCCAACATGTGACCGGTGCAAACCTGCACCGGCGACCTTATTGCATATGTTTTGGACACGTCCTTCTCTTCACACACTCTGGATAGCAATATTTACCTCCTTGATTGAGGTTTTTCATATGATTATTGATCTACACCCTTTGATAACTGTGACTGGCCACCAAATATGTACAATGTCGTGGCCTTTACTACCTTATTTGCGTGTCGCCAAATACTATTAAATTAGAAGAACTCTAAGCCCCCATCCCATGTCAGGTGGATCAGGGACATTATGTTTCACCTTAAGCTGAGGATGATCAAATTCACTTTGAGAGCTAATAAGGCACCTATTGCGTCAACTGCCTTTTCTGATTTACTTCAACAACATTACTGATGTGTCAAACTGGGACTAGTAGAGTATATTTCTGCATATTCAAGTGGAGACTGGTAACTTAAACCAATGCTGTGTCTTATTTATTTATTTTGTGGTTTGTGTTTTTTTCCCCCTCATTTTAGTTAGTTTTTTTTTTTTTTTTACCTTGTCCTACTCTTTCTCTGTCACAATATTTTCTCGCTGGTATTTTCTTCTTCACTCCTGTGACTTTAAAGTTAGTTAGGGAGTAGAGATGCACAATATATTGGGATGATAAATAACTGATAAAAACTGTGTGAAAAAGACAGGGTGCAAACAGTCATTTGTGCTTGCAGTGATATCCAAACTTGGGCCCAGTCTTGCTTGTTCATCAACAGCATGGGCGTATATTAAGATGGATGACATGTTTCCATTTCTTCTCTCTATAAAAAAGTGAAGTCATAATATTCCAGTGACAAGTGATAACATCTTGCACAAAGCCAACGACTGCACAGTAGTAATCAGGTAGTAGAGCCATGTGATGGAATTCCCACCCATACTACACCTGCCTGAATCAACTGCGAGCAATGCTCAACTGTCAATCGTGACATTTCTCCCTGTTTTTTATAACATTAAAGAACTAATTAAAAGCTGATATAGCTGATATAAAATGTGGAACATGGGGACTAACATAGTATTTTATAGGGCTTTGGAAAAGACTAGAAGCACAGATGGAAATTCTGGGGAATGTGCTTTCATAAAAGTTACAGGACTCCAATAAACTGAGGAGCACACCCATACTACACCTGTGCAGACTGTGCCTGTTTAGTGAAATTTTTAAATACATCAGTGTATTTCACTGGCCCAAGATTTACTGTCACTGGCGTTGAATGTGGGGGGTGGATTTGGCTTATTCAGGTGCATCCCACAGATTCTCGATCTGGTTGGGATCTGAGGAGTCTGCAGGCTCTTGTGGTCCCTGAGAAATTCCTGAGCTGTTTTCAAAATGTGACAGGGTGCATTGTCAAGCTGGGGGGAGGCTGCTATGGAAAGAAATGTTGCCATGCAGGTGTGTGTGTCTGTGTCTCTGTGTGTGTGAGTGTGTGTGTGTGTGTGTGTGTGTGTGTGTGTGTGTGTGTGTGTGTGTGTGTGCGTGTGTGCGTGTGTGTGTGTTTGTCAGAGCCCAGGGTTTCCCGGCTGAACACTGCATTGTAAACATATGAAGGGTCAGGTTGCCTCTCACATAAGTGAGAGCAGTGTTTATGTCAAAGCTGACATTACCTAACATTAATGTAATGTAACTTCATAAACAGTTACACAGCTTTATGTCTGTCGTCGTGCCATCTCACTACATACGGAGAAGGCAGGCTCAGTACATTCAACAAAATGCAGATGGACAAAGCAGAAGATGCAGGGAAGGTGAGTTTTTACAGAACTTCCTATGGGTTGCGTGTGTTCATGGGGGCAGCCGTGGCCTAGAGGTTGGAGAAGCGGCTTGTGATCAGAGGGTCACCGGTTCGATTCCCCCACCGGACGGGCAGGAAAAATTTGGGTGTGGTGGGGTGATTAATGTGAAAAATATACCCTTTGAATACAGAGGTGGCAGATCAGAATGTGTCTGTACAGGCCATTCCAGGAGGCAAAGACAAATGACCCATTTTAAATAGCTGTATTTAGACTGCTATAGTGCTTTTATTTTGTTGTTTAGGTCAGAGGGCTTCTTGGTTCAAGGCCACATTGTGGTAAACCCCTTAAATCTTGTTGCTATGGATACATGTAACCATTTGATCATCACATCTTATTTCAGTTAATTACAAATGTCCAGCCATTTGACAGCTTATATTTAGCAAAGTGCTTTTTTAAAAATGCTTACTTAAAATAAACTTTAAAATAACGACGTGAAAAAAAACATTTTAGTTTGTAATAAAGACTTTTTTATCCCAAAATCCTCACATTTTTTTTCAGTTAATTAACAGGAAAGAAATAAGGGGTGCGACATTTCACTCTGCTGTATTATTTTAGCATCACATTCTGATATATTGTAAGTGAAAAATAACAAAGAAATGCATGTACCCTGTGTGCTCTAATTTGTTTTACTCTAGTGTTGGATTTCTTGAGCATTGTGGTGACACACATCTTCAGTAGCACAAAGGAGACATGCCCCACAGGGGGTCTGGCATCGGAGAAGTCAGAGGTCATGGAGCAGAGGTCAGGGGAAGCCTGACATGCTGCACCCACATTGAAACAGTGATACATGAGCAACTGGGACGCAAACACATAGCGATTTACCTGTCACTGTCCTGCTCCTCAGCTCTGCTTCACTCTCAGACTCAGATCAACTAGCAGGAATCAGTGAGATCTCATCTTCTAAATGTGTGTTATTTTCCACGTCAGCTTGCTGCAGTGTGTTGAACGTCAACTTTTGCCATACTGCTCAGTGTGTGGTCCGGCTGCCTCTTCAGAGGCCAAACAATGCTGTTACTGCTGAACTGGAAAAGGCCAAACCTTTTCAACTAGCAGACAGTGTCTACACAAGAGCTGTATTACAACAAAGAGCTTAAGCACAGGCAGCCAGGCCTAAACAGTGGCCACCAGTGTTTGTCTTGTGCTTTGTCTTTACTTGACTTTAGGAAGACATGTGAAGTTGTTACATGTTTTCTCTTCAGGGTTAAAAGTCACTGCTGCAGGGCTGATTTTTTCTGTTCAGCTCTGATCAGGCTGGAGACTACATCACCTCACAGCTACACAGAGCTGCTGTCATTTAGAGAAGTCTAAACGTGTCAGGTTCAGGAGCTTTACAACAGTTAAGTAGTTGTAGTGATTCTTCATTTACTTGCTTTAGTTAATGTTGACTTTTAATATAACATTTGTTTTAAAGCTGAAATCTGTAACCGATGTGATCACATAAGACTAAGGTGTTGACATTGATGAATGACATGTAGCAAAAAGACATTAAGTAGAGCAGAAAATGAGTCAGAAAAAATAATCTTTGTTCAAATAAAAATGCCCATAATCAGTGTCAAACTCCAAATTTTCTATGGTTTTTCTCTCTCTCTCAACCTAACCGGTCAAGGCAGATGGCCGCCCATCTTGAGTCGGGGTCTGCTCCGAGGTTTCTGCCTTCTAAAAGGCAGTTTTTCCTCGCCACTGTCTCCAAGTGCTTGCTTAAAGGGGAGTGTTGGGCTCTCTGTATTACAGTTTAATTAAAGAGTTTGGTCTAGACCTGCTCTAATTGGAAAGTGTCATGAGATAACTTTTGTTGTGAATTGGCGCTATATAAATAAACTGAATTTAAAATATGGTATGAGGATTTATTTTCGGCTTCCTACCAGTGTCTTTGGGTTTTGGAATGTTGGCCAAACAGGAATCTGAAACTGATTCAGCGGCTTTGGTAAATTGAAATGGACAATTTTACTTATGTATGTGAAAATTAAAGCAGGGATATCTCCACTCCGAGGTGTGTGTTCCGAGATCAGTCAGAGTCTCAGTTGTGATGTTTCCCAGTCAGCATGGAAAACTGCTTCTGAAACCGTAGGTCACGTTTGGTTATAGTGTTTAGAGGGTTAAATCATGCAAGATTCAGTTTTGGCTGTATAGTCTTCTCTGAAATATGATAATTCTATATGATAACTGTAAAGTCTTTCTATGTAGTTCATTTATAAAAATGCTTCTAAACTGTGTTATACACTAAGGATCTCTGTTTCAGGACAGTCAGCGTGAAGTTACTTTCATATTGCAAAATCTGCACAGATGCCCATAGTTTGAGGACATTTTCAGTCATCTAGCTATATAGCTGTTAACATGAAACAATGTCCAAAATAGACATAAGAAAAAATTAAATCTCACCAATGCCATGTGGAAAATTCTGATTTAAATATTTAAAGAACTGAAGTTGAAAGGAAGCAGGAAACAAAGCTGGAGGAGGCTTCATTATTAATGATTACACACCAAGTTTACGAGATGTGTGCAGACTGCCTTATTGCCACCATATAAAACTGAAAAGGCTCAACTGATGAGGATAAGATGGAAACCAGTTGTGGAAATACTGGGCAGCACCTCCGGCAGTTCTCCAAAGCTGCATTTCTAATGATGAAATAAACAACACTACAAGTCTGAAACCTCCCTACTGGCTGACGTATGACTGCAAAGTTCATTATACATCTCATAATATCACGTGCTGAATGGCATAAAAACTACTGAAATGGTGGCATGTTATATCTCTAGTTGTTACGACATGTTGCTGACAGGACAGAACAATTGTAATTCTGTCAAAGACGTCTAGAAAACAAATGAAAAGCCAATAAAATTGTGCTTTCACTGATAAAAGAAGACAACGTGCTGCTTATTACAGAAACTACAAATCCTTTCCCAGCTCCAGTTTGACAACCCTTCCCCTGTGTACTGCATTTTTGTCCAAGCTACACCCAAATTCCACTGAGATATACTGGCTGTCCATGATATCAGCTGTGCTGGCAGCTTCAGCCTAAATATTACATGAGCATAACACAACACAAAATGTTTAACAAATATTTGCCTATGATGTCATTGTGTCAGACACGAGTGTGAGGTGTAATGTGTTTCAGCTGTGCTCAGCCTGCAGACTCTGAGGACTCTGTCTTCCTAATTTTCTGACGCATAGCAAAGGCCAGTCACAAAGTGTCTGCCACTTATTACACCATTCACACTGGGCTGGTGCTCACAATACATGATGCTCCTTTAACAAAAAAATAAATATATATTGTCTCTTGATGTGATAACCTGGGAAATCTGTTACGGGATGGAGCTGCTGCCACACAGCAGTTACACTTGTACTTATTACACAAAAATTGTTTTTTCGACATATAATGTATCACCCATTTGTCGATGCACGCTTAATTTTATGCAACTCACCGTGATTTTATAAAATTTGCATATTTAATGAGCTGTTTGGTCTTTTCAGTTCAATCCCACTGACATCATTTGCCACTGTATTCAGTAAGTACTGCCCATAGATCAACCTGTAAATGTTATCATTTCAAGATGATAACAATTACAGGTTAAGAGTTATTATAAGCAAGATAATTCATTAAGTCTGTGCAGGCACATTCAGTCCCACTGTATATAAAACTGATCAGCTGTCTACTTAACATTTGAGCCAGGGTGTGCCATGGGGACAACGTTCCCCCTAAAATCACTGGCCTGTGTCTTGAGATCATTTCCAATGTCGTGCTTACATCTGATTTACAAAAAATGCTGAGCACAGACAACTTCGCTTAAACAGGTATTATGAGTCCCATTCGTGACTTGCACACATGTGATCTATAAAGCTCAAATCCTCTTAAACTGATGGCTTCTTCCTTGTGCCTTATATAACATCAGCACAAATGAGGGTTTAGTTATGAAAGGCCATGGACCAAAAGAGAAAATCAAACTTGT
The DNA here is from genome assembly GCF_020382885.2 of Scatophagus argus. Taxonomy (NCBI): domain Eukaryota; kingdom Metazoa; phylum Chordata; class Actinopteri; family Scatophagidae; genus Scatophagus; species Scatophagus argus. The sequence goes on along the minus strand of NC_058512.1, from coordinate 19,152,030 downwards.
TGAAAGACAAGATCACGGAGACTGAGGCCAGTAGTAGATTAACAAACAAAGCCAAACATGGAGCTTGGGGGTTTGTTGCGGCTATGCGTTGTTTGTAAAGCTCATGCAAAGCTCACCACAGGTTTGGACGCGTCCCAAACAGCAAGATATATATACAACCAACAGGAAAACCCCTTACATCAAGTCTACGCTTTGAGATAAGTTCCTCAATGCAGTAAGTGCATTTGGTTTTAAGTAATACTTAAATTTAAAATTCTGGTTTATAAAAGAGGCCCCAGTTTCTCACTTTTGCAGATGGATGTGATGTGATGAATGTGCATCACATGAAAGAGTCCATATGGACTGCCAAAGATGTTTTAAGGGAGTGAAATGAGACAATTTTGAAAAAGTTTGCAAGGGTAGCATCTTCTAGGTGTTCAGCTAGTAAATGATCTAGCGTTAGCTACCATAATTCTGCCTGGCAAGCTATAGCTACTGACTGAAAGGTAACAAATAAAAACAATAATAGGTGGAATCTCTTAATTATACTTCAAAGGAGCAGTGTATCCAAAAAAGGAAATTTGGTAATTCACTTAGCTACTTACCCCTGTGACGATGAAAAGTCAGATGAAGATTCTTAGTCCACTGAGCATTGCTGGATATTAGTGTAAAACCTATCCCATCTGAAATGGGTGCATGGGCACTTATATTGACTTGGATTATGCCAGATGGGCTGTAAAGAGCCATTTGTGCTGTTTTTAACCTTTAAATGTGTTTTGGTGTGATGCTCCACAAATGTTCTGTGGACTTAGAAACTGCACCTGACTTTCCATTGGCATGGTGGTGAGTAGTAACAACCGAGTTTTCATTTTTGAGTTAACTGTCCCTTTAAGTACATTGCATTAAAATTGAAATAACTTAACATGCCCTGTGAGTTTGTGTAATTATAACATTAACTAACATCAGTTCATCTCCTGCGACTGAGAGCAGCCAACAGATTTCACTAGATAACTTCTGACATCGTCATCCTGAATTATCAAACATGATTTACCAACAGCTTTTCACTGCCTATTGTATTATATAAACTCCTGTATACTTACTTGATATTTAAATAGTTATTTATACGCCTACCAATTACTTGCAGTTTTTTAATGAACACATATCGTTCAAAAAGTGCATTCAGCGCTCTGATTGGATAATCTGGTGATGGTTTGTCTTCCATATGTTCTGTCATGGTGGCATCTCCACTCATACTAATCCTGCAGAAATGCAAAATGCATTAGTTCCTGTATAGCAAAACATTCTTCTCTTTAGAGATTAAACAAATGTCTGCTGTTTAGAGAAGTAGACTAAAAATCCTTTATGAACTAATGATAATTTGAATCAGTTGATGATTTAGTAGCCAGCAACAGAGAGTTAACTCTGTTGGTTGCAAGAGGAAAGACAGTTCACAGCCCACTGCTTCTTCCAGACTACCTGCTTCCTAGCAGTTGCAGCTCCATGAACAAGAAGACAGAAGCTGGAGAGTAGTCACATGCTAGGGCTGGTCCTCCTTTATGAAGCACAGAAAGGAAAAGACACGGGATCGCATGACGTATTCAAGTCATTACAACAAGTCCCAAGAATTTCTCTTTGATAACAAACACGCAGGAAGACTCATAACAAAGAAAAGAAGAATTACAGTTCCTGTTTTACACTCCGCTGCATCTGAATGTGCTCTGGGGCATGTTTCAACTTTGCATGATGGGACTTCGACAGTGAGCATCATAATATTTCCTTTAGTGGGGTTTGAATTGGCAATATTAGTGACTGTTACTGCGCTGCAGAGCTTCTTAGTTTCTTTGATGTTTTTATCAAATCAAATCGAGCTACATGAGAAATGTTACATCAGAATTTCCCTGTGAGAGTTTTTGTAACTAAAAATAACGACACAAATCAACTTGAGCTTCCCTTCCCACAGAGTGGAGTTTGTCCAAATGTCTCAAAGGACCCTCTAACTCTTCTAATCTCTCTGAGACAAAGGGCAGGCGTTTTTTTTAATCCTTAGATATAAGCCTATCATAAATTTTGAGTTTGTGAGCATCGTGTACAATTAAAAACAAATACAATGAGTCATTGAACACTTGTTGAAAATGTTTGTCAGGTGTTATATAACCAGTAATTACTATGACAACATAACAAACTGTATCCAGACTCTTCCACCTCTGCTTTTGGCAAATTATTTAAATGGACAGTCTCTGTCCTGTTAGACGTCTCAGCTTAAAGAGTCTAATTAAGAACCATATTACTGGCTGGAGAACTATGTCTTTCTGTTCCTATTAAAATCCAGCAGTCGGAAATTGGCCAGGAATATTATAGACACCCTTTTTATTCATTTTTTAGTCTTTGCTGAACCAGAGGAAAAACAAACAGAAAAAAAAAAACTTATGTAAATCTCTCCCTTTTCCGCAGCTTCTCTCAATAAGCACAGGTCATGAACCACATGCTCCAAACCTGTGACCTTACTGCTACACATGCAGCTGACATGTGCGGCTGGTCAGCTCTCCCAGTCTCCTCCAGAGAGGGAGTACTGGGCTGGCTGAAGGAGAGCAGTGGAAAAAATAAGGGCTGTGGGTCCTAGAGATGTGGGTGGGGGGTGGAGTGGGTTGAGAGGGCTGCAGGGGACAAGGGTTGGGGTGGAGGGGGGGTGGACTGGGAGCCTCCATGATCCCTCTTCTGTGAAAGGGAGGGGAAAGGGGCGTCATTGTAGCTCACAGCTTAATTACTTCAGGCAACAATCGCTGTCCTATTTGTAATGGCAGAAGGAGGCTAAGTCTCTGGAAGGAAGAGAAACAGATTCTATCTGAGGGACAGGACTGAGCTGTTGGTTCAGGATTCATGACTTTACAAAGGTGGAAAAATCTTCTGCTGCAGATAAAAGAAGTTTACGAAGGGAAGGCTTTGATTATTTGTTGCTGCTACTTGATTGCACACCTGGGGACTGTTAAAATAAATCCTTCCTTGCAGAGACATCATTGCAGCTGGAACATTTTCTTTTTGGTCTTTACAGCAAATTGATCCTGACAGCAGGTAAAGTGAATAGTATGAAGGAGTTCCACTGATAGAAGTAAGGACAAATAGAAGAAATGCGGACTGACTGACTGGTGAGGACTTGGGAGTCAAACTTGCCAGGAAGCAAAGGGATATAAGGACACAGAGACAAGTGGTGAGTGGGACAATCTGATATTTTCATTTATGCAACACACTGCTGTCTAAGCCCACTGTACCACCATTCACAACTCAACTTTTACCCCCAACACACAATTTTACTTCCCTTTGCTGCCCTTTAATTAGCTTTAAGGATGCTAAAATACACAAAATTGACCATGAAAGTGTAAACTCTTTATTCCGACTAAGCTATAAAATAACTACACTGAGTAAAATATTCAAACCCAGGTCTTTTCATACTATGTTGACTTATTATAGATTAGTGGTTGGCTTATACTTTGTCCCATGGTCCCCCATACAGAACAACTTTGCTTCTTAGGTGTTTTCCTGGGGACTCCCTGGACCTCCCTCAAGGACCCCTGGGGGGGAGGGGGTCACCAGACCCCCTTTTTAAACTGCTGGTCTAGATGCCTGTTCTGCTAAGTTTTGTGGGTTTGAACAAAGCTTTGCTGCAAAGCATGGTTTTGTGGTGACTGACCTACCAGTGTGCTAGTGGGTCTTCATGGGTTCATCTTCAGTGTCCTGATATCAATGACTCTTTTACTAGTCGTCTTATTTATAGTTAAGAGTAGAGAGACTTCACTTAAATACATATGTTTAATAAAGGTACATCACATGTTTGTGTGCAGCCAGTTGTTATGCTGGTATGGAACAGGGAGCTCAACAGGCAGGGCAGTTCTTTTGTTATACTTCAAAGCATGCATTATACTTCAAGTTAAAAACCTTCTTTTTTCTCATTTGAAGACATGAGGCTTGTTCTGTGTTTATTAATCATATGTTCCATTACCAGTGCAGTCCACTTCAATGACTCACTCTGACTCTTTTCTTATGATTTCATGATGATATATGCTCTGTTAATATATATTACCACTGATCCTGTTTGGAATGATGCTACTGGCAGTGTATAGAATAACTATTAAGCAGACTTGATGGCTTGACTGGGAAATTAACAAGAAATTATTTATTTAAGTAACTGAAATAAGTTTAGTTGATTTGGAGGGTAATCTGGTCAGTGTTTTGCTGACACATACAGTGTACTCTTATTGTCGCTATCACAAAGGTAATGCCAATGCATCTGTGACATATTTGAATATGTTCAGAGAATGTCTGCTTCTTGTTGACTCTTGGTATTTGGGAACATTTCATAATTGTGAAAAATGATGGATTATACAACTGCCCCACCTCTTTTTATTGAGGGATATGAAAAACATGGAAATATCCAAGTTGGACTGACCTTTCAGTCAAAAATAAATAAATAAATAAATAAAATAAGACTAAGGCTCAATCGATACATCATTATTTTGTCATAGATATATCAATATAGGCATGTATTTGTCAGTTGTCAGTTGAGAAGTAACAAGAAATGTCACCACAGAAATGCAAAGATATGTCTGAGAAACAGTGTGTCCATTACACAGTTTGTTCAGCAGAGAGCACTGATAAGTTTATTTTTAAAATGTAAAATGTCCTGCTAACTACATATATACATACATAGTCACAATTCTTTAAATCTGCACTAACCCCTTAGCTTAAAGGAGTGTTTTAGCACCTCTCACCCCACTTCAGTACTGGATGTGGAAATAGAGAATGTCTACAAACACGTTCACAATAATGATATTACATGGCTCAGTGCAAACATACATAAGTTACACAAGTTGTGTTTACATTAACAGCGTTACTCAATGTGTCAGACGAACATATCAAATGCATTTCCTCTCTCAGAAAACATTTTCAAAGATGACTTTTTACTAATCTAAAACCTGTGTCTTTCACTTGATTGAAGTGTTCTGCTTCTCTGCATTTGCTGGCGCACTGCTGTGTAATGTGAAACTATTTGCAGAACCGTGTTGCATATTGCATAATCTGTCTGTGTGTGTGTGAGTGTGTGTGTCTGTGTGTGTGTGCATGAGTATCCTTGTGTATGTTCATGGGACACACAAAACTGGGACCTACCTGTAAAGAATAACTGCCCCTTGGTACTACGACATGTCAAAACTCCACAGGGAAGCTTTGATACTCCTTCATTTGTTTATGTAGAGTTGATAGGAAGACATAACTATTTCCTGAACTAAAAACTCACACCACTCATATTTTGGCATGATGGGCTGAGCTCCATTTTCTGAAAATAAACACAGATTTTTCTATTAATGAGGCCAGTTAGCTGACAGTGTAAACTGGCAACTGCGTATAAAATCAAACTGTGTTACAGTCAGGAACATGTCGATGTTATGACTTCTGGCTGAAGTGCAACAAAACCGCAAATCAAATACTGAATCAACCTTTTTCAGCAACTACTGAACCATCAAGCAGCATGTTGAGACAGAACAGGAAGATATTAGTCAGAGAGGCAAGGCTCTCACACTAGAACCCATTCACCTTCAATGAGACACAGGGACTGAAAACTGCAGTGCAATATTCTGAGGAGTTGTTTTCACTCATTCAAGTGGTTCATTATTTAGACAACACTACCAGATCTGCTGAATGAGAAGAGCCGGGTGTCCTCCCCTCCACCCTCCGCCCCGTCTCCCCCTGGGGTTTAAAGAGCTCCACAGGCCTGTCAAGCCTTTGTGTCCAGACGCCGACATGCGTTTGTGGCACAGACGAGTCGCAGGCACTAGCAACTGTTCCTGCTGTGTGTACATGTGTGTGTGGCTGAGAATGAATGAGTGCCAGAAACAGACGCAGTGACAAAGATAGAAAGAGAGAAGTGGGAGACGAGGAAGGATAAAGCATGCGTGACAAATTCATTTATCACTACAGAAGCTGCTGAATTATTTTGACATGTACCACAGAGGGCTGCGTTTGTTCTCTGTGTGGTCGTACGTGTGTCTGCTCACACCTTTTATAAGTTTGCCTGACAGATGGTGATCTGTGTCTGGACTGATTTTATGGGGGTCCGTGCTGCATTTCTCAGTGACCAGAGATCTGACAGATGCCCTGACACACTGTAGCATTGGATAGGCTTCACCATTTCTACAGATTCCAGCATTGTGAAAAAATGTGTGTGTGTGTGTGTGTGTGTGCGTGTGCGTGCGCAGCATGCAGTCAGTGAGGTTTGTTGGCTGCTGAGATGTAACATATGCACACACACACACACTGCCGTTGCTACATTTAACATTTGCCACTGAACAACGGTAAATATTCTCATGTGCGCTTCACTGACAAGTTAACTCTCAGTATTTGTAAGATATTAAAATAAAATGAAGATGGAAAAAAATGAAGTCTTCCTATTCCCAGTTGCTCTGGGGCCAGGCGGAATTACTTTGTCATGTTCAGCAGAGAGCAGGAAATGAGCAATTCATCCTCATTAGACAACAGTGGCAGACAAAATACTGCAAGAGCTCTTCAAATCACTGCACTCAAAACAACATTTAATAATTCATCTAAAGTCTTTTTTTTGTGGCACACTGGTGTTGGAGGTAGTAAATACATACATGGAACAACACCTTTTACTGCCTGGTAAATAAATGAAATCACAATTGTAGGTGTGCCTGTTACTGGTTTACTGGGGTCCTTCAGACAATGCAATCGGTCAAACTGAATGCAGCACAGATACCAGAGACATAATATCAATTAATGGTCACTATTTTTTTGTCTTTGTAATCAAGTAACATAAATAACATTTGCATTGGTGAAGTTATGTATTGTAACTGCTCATCATATATCAACCAACAGTTGTGCCGCTGTCACATTGTGTCTGAAAAGGCCTTAGGCTGGTGGACTCTGTACTGCAAAGTAGAAACCTATTCATTTCAGATTGTTGGTAAAAGCACCAGATGACAACAGCAACCTTTTACAAACCCAATGATCTGTTTAATAAGGTCAGTATCAGTGATGATACCAGAATGACATGTCGTCTGGCAACAAATGCTAAAACATGATTGCAATAATCCTGCAAACAGTGCAAAACAAGGAGTCAAAGTCTAGTGCACCAAGCCAGACAGCAACACTGTCAGTGTGAGCATCGCTCTGTGTTTATGGCCATCCAGGTAAATAAACTTTCTACTGGCTGCAACTGACAGTTTGTGTTCATATATGCATATGTGTATTTTTGCACAATTTATTTATCAGTATAACAGGGAGTGCATGGCAGGCTGTGTGTCTAGTGTGTGGAATGAAGGGAAGACAATACGTGGGTTCCTAAACGAAGTAAAATATCAATTTTAAAATGAATGCTGACAAAATAATCTGCTAATGCTAATAGGATGGGGATGCTGGCCAACCAGATTAGAAACGCCATTATTTTCAAGCCAAGCTCAAAACAAGCTCTGTGTCTGTCCATTGATCTCTAAGGGACAACACAAACCAGCAGGGTTTGACACGTCCTTAAACACCTGTTCTTACATCAAGACATGTTTCCAGACATGCCACCTAGCATCACCACTTGTGAAACACTATGATTTTATCACCTTTGTTTGGTGAAATTTTCAAACTTTATGACGAATTTGCAATCACTCTGTTTGCATATGAAAAGCTGAAACTGAAAAACGAGTGCCTACGAACAAATAACCAGTGGGAGTTGCGTCTGAGGCTCATTTCATTTGAGACTGAGGCTGTAATGAAGCAATATTTCAACAACATAGTGAACGTTATTGCTAAATGCATAATCTTTGTTATTTCAGTAATTCATTCTCTCTTGTGTACTACTCTAAATCTCTTAACATCCCAAAATCAAAAAAGAAAACACATAAATCAAAGCTTCCGACAAAAATAAATATAAATTTATTGACTGGCCTATGTCAACCAGGTACCTCTCCTGTTCACACAGCCTATTGCCAGCATTGTGTAATACCAGAGTCTTGCACAAGGTTAGGCAGTGTTGCAAACTAAGAGACTTTCTCACTAGATTTGATCAACTTTTCAACCAGTCATCCACCAATCATGGACCAAAAGCAAAAACTATATTTCCTTATGACAGAAATATGAGCTCACCAAATGTATTACGGCTCATGTTGAACTCACTTATGGTCCACTTGTGTGAGTAACAAATTTGACTTACAGTCTTTCAACTCGAAAAACCCCTCAGCTAGACATTTATAGATCCTGTTGTGTTATGGGAAAATGGATGAAGTCCATTAACAGTGATATATCTGGCCTGGCTGAGGCAGGAGCTGGCAGAACACATTATGATGTAGTAACTACAAACGCCAACAACCAAACTGACATTGGCAGGGGGAGATTCCCCTTTGTGTTTTGTGTTATTGAACATTCCAATGCTGTGAGAGCTGGCCCCAGACCTGGAGAATCAACATCAAAACACACGTGCCATTATACAACTCAAGAGAAGAAACAGGGAAAAAATTTTGCTTGAGCAAGAATACTAACTTCCATATTTTGTGTGGGATTAAATTAGAGCCACTTTAAAAGGTACAATTTGTAAAGTATGGAATCTTAGTTTAAAACACTGGAAAAATTAACAATAACAACAGACCGTGAAGAAAGAACAATGTCTACAGTAGGTTAAAGAAGTCTGTGTACGGGGGCAGCCGTGGCCTAGAGGTTGGAGAAGCGGCTTGTGATCGGAGGGTCACCGGTTCGATTCCCCCACTGGACGGGCAGGAAAAATTTGGGTGTGGTGGAGTGATTAATGCGAAAAATACTCCCCCCCTCTATTAGCCGGCTGATGTGCCCTTGAGCAAGGCACTTAACCCCCCAATATGCTCCCCGGGCGCCTGATGCTGCCCACTGCTCCTGTGTGTGTTTCACTGCATGTAATTTGCCGGGTGTTGCATGTGTGTGTTCAACTAAGGATGGGTCAAATGCAGAAGACGAATTCAGTGTGTGTATGTAAAAATATATATACTGCCAATAAAAGTTGATTCTTCTTCTTCTTCTTCTTCTCTTCTTCTGTATTGTGATTCAGAGATATCTACTGAAGTTCACAGCTAGCCAGCTAGCTCAGGCTTGTCCTGTCTCATAATATCACTTTGTTCCTCTCAAAGTGCCATGTTGTGATCTGAAGTGACAGTCCAGGAGCAATCCATTCAAGCTATATGTCCACTAGCTGCACTGTACTGAGCTAATGGCAGCTATAGCTCCAGTCACAGACAACGACAGCAACAGTACAGTCAGCAGCAGTTGGCAGGTGCATATTTTTGGAGCTACAGTCAAATTCCGACCATATTACACAAGTTACCCCTTCAAGCACTGCTTTTACTTTAAGGGTGCCTGTTGTACAATCTCTAATAATTTCCAAACAGTAATACAGAGCAAGCAGTTTTGTGCTGTTCAGATTTCAGAGTGTAATCAAGAAAGACTTGACTCAAAGAGTTAAAGCAAGGCGTCTGGACTTGTGAAGATTGACTTGAAGACTAATAAAGGCTTCCAAAGTAGGCTGCTCAGAGGACCACCACTTAAAATCAGATTTTCATTGGGCAGCGAGAAAATTTACAATTTGTGATGAATGTAAAAAAAAAAAACAAAAAAAACATAGTCTCAGACGCTGCACATACATCATAATGCACAAATGTTCAAATACTCAACTGTAGGAATAAGAAAAACATCTTGTCTCTTGCACTTGATTTTACAAAAAGAGTAAAAATATTTGTATCAAGAATGAAAAAAGAGACAATTATCACATTCTCTCCTCAGCTATATAGCATATAATCTTAGTTACTTGTTTTGGCTTTAAGGCCCACAATGTGTGTTTTCATCAGCCTCATAGAGCCACTGTACACTACCTTCTCAGCACCAAACAGCAGACAATGTTAAAGAAAACAGTGAAGCACGTAGCTACAAAGCCGAGTATTTCCATCAGCAGAAAGACCAAAACCAGCGCCACAAGAAACTGCTGGATGTGTTTGCCAAGACAACTTTGTGTTTTCAGCTTGTTCTGCTGCCCCCAAGTTGCCATGAATAAATAGAAAGAAAAATAGAATTTAGAATAGAAAAATAACATTTCTGCAGCTTTAATATAATCCTTACTCATGTAACACTACTACAAGGATCATTACCTACATACCTAGTCTCTGAAACAAATCTGTACAATAATCAATCCATCCACTAATCATAACTGACGGACTCTAGTGTAAATAGTCTTTTTCTTTTCTGTACTGTGTACAGCTGCAGGTACTTGTTTCCTGTGTATTTATTCTTTCTGAATGCACACTTATTCTTTTTGAATGCAGGTACTTGTTTCCTGTGTATTTATTATTTTGAATGCACATCCTTCCTTTTCCTTTTATCAATAAATCTTCCTTTTATCCCACCCTCTATATCCTGCTGTAAAACTGTAATGGAACTAATAAAGGATTATCTTATCTTATCTTAAAGCAAGTCAAGATTGTGAGTAGGCACATTGGGCAAGCACTATGCAAAATGAAATATTTAGGCTGACAACCCAGTAACACAGTTATGCAATATGCCAGTATCACTTTAGCAAACATTTTGATAACTTCCCCCTCTGTTCCAGATATCATCTTGGTTCAGGTGCAGCAGGACTGTGCTATGATCGTCCCTGTGGTGGCTTTGCTGTTGCTCCTGTTGCTCTCTGGACCCTCTCTCCAGGGAGACACTCAGGAATTTGGGAACGGTGATGACATACTAGAGAGAGAGTTTATCTATGCACCCAAACGGCAGAAACGTGCTGTGGTCGACCACAGTGCTACCCAAACAGACAAATGCTCCTATACCTTCATTGTCCCTCAGCAGAAAAACAACGGGGCCATCTGTGTGAACTCCAAAGAGCCCGAGGCCCTGCTGGAGAATCGGGTTAATAAGCAGGAGCTGGAGCTGCTTAACAGTGAGCTGCAGAAGCAACGACGGCAGATTGAAGCATTGCAGCAGTTGGTAGAGGTAGATGGAGGTGTGGTCAATGAAGTCAAACTACTGCGCAAAGAGAGTCGCAATATGAATTCCAGAGTCACACAGCTCTACATGCAGCTGCTGCACGAGATTATCCGCAAACGAGACAATGCTTTAGAAGTATCGCAGCTGGAGACTCGTGTGCTCAACCACACTAATGAGATGGGGAGGCTAATTGTACGCTACCGTGACTTAGAACATAAGTACCAGCATCTGTCAGCCCTTGCAAGCAACCAGAGTGCTCTCCTCGTGCAGCTGGAGGAACACTGTAAGCGGGGAGGATACTCGTACAGTGTGGTGCAGGAAAGGAGTCGTCCTGTCTATCCACAGCGTCCAGTGATCCCCCCGCCGTCTCTGCAAAGGCCTGTATTGTCTCCCGGAGGCTACAGACCCTTCCATCCACCTACCTACACCCGTCACACCAGCAACCCCATGACTAATGAGATACAGAGTGACCAAAACTCCAAAGCATTACCACCTCCACTGGCCACAATGCCAAGTGCTACATATAGCTTCACAAACAAGCCCTCTGGTAAGTGAATGTCCACAGTGATACTTTCTCATCATCCTTTGGTCTGTCATTGTAGTGGACATATTGTAAAATACTTCTATACCTCACTAAAAACAAGCATACAGAAGACCATAGAAACCTCTGATAAATTGCTGCAGTTGCAACCAATGTCAAAGCCCCTTAAATATCTTTATAAGTCTGGTGGTGCAAGTTAGGAATAGCCCCCTAAGCTGCACCTAACATTATGATGACTTAATAATACATGCCTATAGATCAGGCAGTCAATGAATAAAATGGGTGCTGAAAAGCTCATTTCTTATCTGTGATGTATTCAAACCCTTGCACAACAGAGGAGCAGAAATATTAATAAACACTGAACAGTAATAGACATGGAAATCATAGGGAAATAACAATAAAAACCAACGTAATATAAGAATTATGACAGTATGGGAATCTGAAAAGTGTTGACCCAGACAGCTGACGTAGATTTATTCATTTCTGAAACAGTATAACAGTTTGCTGCAGATTGACAGACTTAATCTCCAGTCAGCTGAGTCATTGTCCACCTATCAAATGGTCTTTTGTTGCAGATATCACAGAATATATGATGCAAGTGAAACATGTAAGCCAGATCCTTTGTGTCATGTTTTAAGTTTCTTAAAACGAAGAATGGTTTCAGTACATGATAAAGAGCTGAAATGGTCGGTCTGTTAAATCAGTCAGTCAACAGAAAATGAATCTGCAATTAGTCTTTTTTCAAGAAAATGTATGCAAGTTAACAGAATACGTTTAGTTATTGGACTGTTGGTCAAACAAAATATTCAGCTTAAGGAAAAATGTCACTGTAAAACTGATTTGTGGTTTTTCACTGATTTCCTGAACAAGTACTTAACTAATTAGAGAAACTGTCTGATTAATCAGTAATCATATCAATAATAGATTAATAATCATAGCACAGTGATTTTTTGAAACATGGTAGCTAGACTACTAAAGTTGTACAACAGGAGTCTGGTGATGTTCCCAGAGTGTGAAAAAAAAAAAAAATAAGTTGTGAGTTGTCTACATTAGACAACTCCTATGGTGATCATTTGCGCCTACACACTGAGGACAGGGGCTGTAATGCAATACACGTTTGTATAGTCCTCCTTTGTGTTTCCATGTGGTGACCAAGAAATAAAGTCCAGTTTTGCTTACGGTAATATTTACTGCTGCCAGCATCATGGAAACTGGAAAACATTTGTCATATCTGGCACACATAACACATGGTCAACAGTGACTTCATTTTTCCAGGAGCCCTCCGTCCATATGTTTTAATATTTTATGTGATGTTGCAGTGTCTGTTACTTGCACAGGTTTTTAGAATTATAATAACAGTGATTACCGCATTTTGGTGAAAATGAATGCCATTCATGAACGCCTTTGTAGATCCTGCAGGCCCTTTCAAAGACTGTCTAGAGGCTCTGGAGGGCGGATACACCAACAGCAACATGTACCTCCTGAAACCTGACAACAGCAACCGCCTCATGCAGGTTTGGTGTGACCAGAGGCATGACCCTGGTGGATGGACTGTCATTCAGAGACGTCAGGATGGCTCTGTCAACTTCTTTAGGAACTGGGAGACGTACAAGGTAATAATGAGGATTTGAGCTTAGAATCATAAGGTTCAAAAGTTTTTTGATTGGTCTGTGATATTGAATTGTCACGATGCATCCATTGCATTAAATGGAGAGGAGGCTGTATTTAGGCACACTGATGCTACTGTCCTGACATGCAACTAGACAAGACTAACATTCCAATATTAAAATGGCATTCCCTCAGTACAGGAAAGGTAGCATGAATATCTAAAATAAATGTCCTATACATCCACCCAACAAGTGTTGACATTTGACTCTAAACTAGGGATGGGTGGTATACCAGTGTCATAGTAATCACCAGTGTGTTATTGTGGCACTACAGTGACATTATAATACCATAATCCCAATAATAAATAAATCAATAATCATCAATATCAATAAATCAATAATAATTCTGTTCTTATATGGTATTTATCTGGTTGCAAATAAAAAAGTAAAACATATTCAATACATAATGTTGGCTGTATAAAAAGCAAGTAGCTGTTAAATTACAATTAGGCAATGAAAGAGACAACTGGTGAAAACATGTTATGAAGAAAGATCAGGCCTGTAGCCTGTTGTCTGAAAAGAGATGAATGGACTGTCAGCACCAGACAGGGAGACCGAACTCATATGGGAGACTTCTTCCAAGAAGAGGGGAAAGCCAGCCTCAGTTATTTGGAACTGTTTCGGTTTAAAATCATCTGACACAGAGTAAGCAACAACATTATGCGGATGTGGGACCAGCAGCGCCAGGGAAGCACATGTCCAAGTCACCCAGCCATCGCTAAAGGCATTCTTTACTGTTGCTGTATCTTACAACAAGAGTAGCAAGAAATGGACAGATATTACAAAGGCAATCATACTGCAAATAACACAGGACATTTAGCTCATTTAAAGCATGAAGAAAGAATGCTTATGTGGTTCAAAGAATGATATGATTAGAATGGTTTGAACACTGGAGGCTAGTGATAGATGGTTGTAGCAAAGGTACACTCCTCTTCTAGATTATCCCTTGCTCTATTTGCATTTGTTGCATTTACTTCATTCATATTATCAGCTAAATGGGCATCATGCTTCTGTGTAATGTGTCTATTTATACATGATGTCACCTAATTTCTGAAGGCAAGCTTTTCATAACCACACAAATGGTCTTGCAAGGCTATCACTTTCCATGTATATAGGTGTAAATGCACAAATAAAAGTACAACATGTACAATGTGCCCAGGCTGAGACTGTCACTGCTTCATCTTGTAAAATAATGCCCATCTAGGTGACAAATGTTTTTAGGGAGTCCCTTTTTAACAGTGACATTGTGAATACTAGTGTCACTAGTTTGCAAAAACAGGACTTTGAAAACTGTGGTGATATAAAAAGACCAGATAAAAGGTGCATCTGTGGTGAAATAATTAAACTACCATTTAGTCCCCACAGCTGAAGTCTATCTTAAACAAAACAAACTGACCAGTCCATCTCATTGTGTAATATGTGTGTAATCTCAAGAAAAATGAACAAAATCTATGAGATCACAATAGCACAGCAGTAATCAATTCAAATAAACTAAACATAATCTCAGTGTTGCTGCCAGTGTAGAGATCTAAGCACGCTGTGTTCCCCAGTTACTACCAGTGGAACCCGACAGTACATACTGTAAATACGGGTGCACAAGGTCAAACATTTAGTTGCCAAAGATTAACATCCTGAGGCCTAAAGTGAAGACATCCCAATCTGCGTAATCTTCTCCATACTCTTAACTCAAGACCGAAGCACAGTGGAGCTCCAAGTTGTCCCCAAACCCCAATCATTTCCCAATCCACACTCAATGAGTCAACAAGGCAGTTTAAGCCAATTATATGCTCATATTTGGCAGGGATGAAGACTCCATGCTGACTGAATCCATGTGTCATGTAATTGAAGCCAGAGATTCAGACAAACAGTGAGTTCTGTTGGAGAGGATCTTTAACGCGTCTTGCCATTATGCCACTGCTCTTGGCCCCTCGCTCTGACATCATAGCAGTTTTTCACAGATACTTGGAAAACATGGGTGGTTTGTTGTTAAAAGCCCACAGCTGTATCCAGGGGATGGAAAAGCATCTTATTTCTTGTAAATTTTAAATTAAGAGAAGTGCTATGTCATTTCCTATTAAATCATACTTTAAGAACAGTAGGAATGGACTACTCTGTACTAATTCAATGTACTTCTACCCTTACAGCAAGGATTTGGAAACATTGATGGTGAATACTGGTTAGGACTAGAGAACATCTACTGGCTGACCAACCAGGGCAACTACAAGCTGTTGGTGACCCTGGAAGACTGGACCGGTCGCAAGACCTTTGCAGAGTATGCCAGTTTCCGCATTGAGTCTGAGGCCGACTCCTACAGGCTACGAGTGGGCAGATACCACGGCAATGCTGGAGACTCTCTAACTTGGCACAACGGCAAGCAGTTTACCACACTGGACAGAGATCATGATGTCTACGCAGGTGAGTGGAATGCAGTGCAAGTGAAGCCAATCATAACCCATGATGCGCTTTTGCTTGCAAAAACTACTAACCTTATGCTATCAGATTCAATGTATTACATAGTCTCAATAGTGCCATGTACTCTCATTGAATGAGGGTGAATAAATCATAACTAGGTGTATTCAGGTTTCAGTTGTGTACCCACAGTGATGAGCTGATACTACTCTGTGTACTGTACTGGTGTAAGGGTATGTGCTGCCTCCTCCTGGGATATCCTCTGGCCACCCTGTACAGGTACACGTATGCGTATGGGTGAATACAAAAACTGGTCACATCGCCATTCTAGTTTCAGGCTAGCGATAGGATAGGGGTGTTGCAACAAATCAATCTGGATCAACAATCCAATATCAACAATCCCAAGTGAAAACATCGCTCCGTATCATCTTTCAGATACACATTTATTTGGAAATTCCATAGATGCATCCATACTTACCTCCTTCCTCTACATTCAAAAAGTATATTATGCAGTAAAATGACTGTTATCTGTCACCGTGTCCATCTCAGCTTTTCATGAAGTAGCAACAACACTTCAGACGATTAAGCAGAGCAGATTTTCTTTGCAGAAACAACATTTTTGCTGCAGGGATTCTGTTTTCCCCCATATACTCAGCTGTTTTTACTGATATGAGATCAAGTGGCCAGTGTGTTGCTGCTGCCTAAATGAGTACCTCTGACTAAAAGCAGCATTCAAGACTAGAGTTTTGTTACTGTTATTATTACACTCAGCCATCATGTAAACGGTTGTGTTAAATATGATACTATCTCAGGCCCCTGAACTGAAATGAAATCGGGTTGTGATAGACTTTGTGAGATCAGGAAATACTGTACTGTTGTCCAAAAAAATAGATACAAAATTGTACCATGATGAACCTTGAGATTACAGCTCTACAGTAAGATTTCCCAAAATACAGATGTCTTGAGTTACACAATATTCAAATGTTTTCTACAGTGTTTTCTAACAGACAAGGGCAAAGTCATCTGAAATAAAGACTGCTTCTACTTATGGCAAAACAAAAGATTCATGAAACAATAAACTAAAATAAATAAATACACAGAAAATAAGTTTTAAAAGCCATATCAGTCAGCTAACCCTTATATTTAATGAGCAAGCCTGAATTTACCCTGAATTAGATCAGAGGCATCATTATTGCGTAAATGACACAGAAGCATTGTTTAGACAGCATATAGAAGCTATACTGCTCACAAGACAAGATGCTTCAGCCTCAGCTCAGTAGAAAACAAGAGTTCTAACTTAGTCCAAGGTCAGAAGGCACACTACTGATGTGACATACACTACAGCCAGAAGCTGACTGAAGTTCAGAGAAACTATCTGTATCTGTTACAGTCACAACTGTTCTACCTGGAATTTTTATCATTTTGAACATATAATTACACACAAAAGCACATGTATACTCTAGTTTCTTTGTATCTTCAGCAGATTTCGAAAAATAATATTGATATTTGTGGTGGAATTTTTCATTCACCCAATCTGTACTGTTCTCAGTCTAAGCTTGGAATACAAGTGCATGTTACCAAAGTGAACATTTGATCTCTAGCTATCGGAAATGCAAGAACACCCTATTCTTCATGCAGAGTTCAGACAGACTCAGGAGTATACAGCCTGAGAAGAAGACCAGGGGCTCTTATGCCCAGCAGAAAATTGTGCATAGCAAAGTGTAACTGTCCTTACTAGTTTTTGACTCAAACAAACACTCACAAACACTCTGCTGTGGCTTCTTTTATGACTCCACATTCCACTCACTGATAACAAGTTTTGATTTTTAACATAACATTAAAATTACATTTACTTTGCACAAGAGCAAAATCCAATTCCTTACTCACTGAGAGTTTTCTCTTTCTTTACCTTCATCTTATCAATTCTGATTCAAAGTCAGTCAGGAGTTGCAAACGCTGATTCTGACCTTCCAAGTCTTGGATGTTTAAAAGCCAAATACCACAAAAATTATACAATCTCTGTTAGGATCCTATCAAACACAGACATGGTAAGGCAAAATCAAAAACTTTTAAAAAATTACATTCACCTTTATCAGTTTTTTGGGATCCTATTGACAATGACAACTGATGCGGAATTTCTCTGAGCCAAAGCAAAGAAAACTTCAGAAGACCAAATAAAGTCTTACTGTAGAAGTTATTTATTTAATTGTGCTTGGTTAACCAATGGAACATGTTGAATATAACTATCAATAAACCCAAAGCAAACAGCACAATGTCATCCAGATTCTGAGAGTATCTTTCTGAAAATGGTGTCTAAAAGTCTTGAATTATGGGCATAATCCACATTAAACGTTAAATTACTTTAGATTTAATTTATACATTACTTACAAATGTCATATTCCTCATATCCCTCTGCCACACTGAAGCTCCCTGTCAGGGACAACTGGCTACTGTCTACATACCATCTATTCTGACTTTATCTGATCTTGGAGTTCTGAGTTCTTGCATTTCCCTTAAAGGTAGATATTAAATGTAAAGCATGCACTTGTTGTATAACAGACTAGGCTGAGAGAGGAGACTACTGACCGAGTGAATGGCAAATTCCATGACATTGTTGTTGATTGTGAGGAAAACATTGGCATTCTACACTCATTTTAGAAAAAGCACTGCGCACACTGAATATGACAATAAACCAGCTCACAAATGGTCGATGTCTGTTCATTCAAAACCAAAGTCCAAAAGCCTGTATTCTGCATCTGCTCTGAAGACAAGCACACAGAAAATAAACATTTGGATGCAATCAGAAATTTAGATTTGGCAAGCAAGTCATCCCGATAATGTCTGGCTGATTTTAATGATCTAAATGGTTTGCCAATTAATCAACTAAGCAAACATGCATATCTGATTTGGATTATGTCTGTTCTTTGACTTACTTAAATACAACTGGCTGGCTAAAGTCAGCAATTTTGCAAATGCCCCAGTATTATTAATTTTGTATGAACAAAAATAATTAAAACAGCAATACTAAACCTCTACTTAACACAACAAATGTATTGTAGTTTAGAACGCATGCACAAAAGGACAATCCTGAGCAGAAGGGGGTTAGCTTCCTGCCAGCGCTGATGCAAGGTTATAGAAAACAAAACTGTTACAGTACTAAGTTCAGCTCTGCAATGGGAATAGTATTACAGAAGTATTGCATTAATGATGTAAGGTCCATTGCAAAGTTCTTACACTGAACTCCACAAATGTGTATGTACACCCACAAACCTCTGCAACCATATAATCGGGACTGGCACAAGGGATCTGTTGCATGTCTCTAGACGTTTGAAATCAATCACTTCTTTTTCCACCTCTTTTCAAGACACACCGTTAATCTGATAACCAATTTATTCAAGAATACAAGAACAAGCCTACAAGTAGAAACTAACATACAGTCTATGCAATGGCAACAAAACAGCCAGAAGTTAAAAAAACAAAACAAAACACTCATATCTGACTTTTCCTGTTTTCTTGTTCTCCAGCAGTCCTCCAATGTGCTGCTGTAGATATGCCCACCACACCCACTACAGTGTTATACAGCAATGGTGACTCACAGATGGACAACATTATGACTTGTGCAAGCACGTACTCATTAATCTCTCCATGATACAGTGTTTCCTATAAAAACGATCAGGCAGGGAGGAACTTCTCGCACATATTCATTAGTGTTCATAGTCCCGTTAGCCCTTGATGTGTGTACAGTAATCGGTCAGTCCAGCCCCTGCAATCACGGTGCTCCGGCTGCATCCTTCTCACATGAAATTTTAGCGTTAGCTCTGTCCTGCTAAAAGTTGAAGATTGATTGATGGGTGGATGTCAGGATATTATTGGTTGAAACTGGTTGGTTACATAAGGACACCTCCTTTACTTGCCTAGACTCTCACAAAGCCTGCTTGACCATTTAATAATTAGATTAAAAACCAGATTGCTGAGTTGGTCTGATTTGATTCTGTCCGAGTCTGAGTTGCGTATTGCATGTATGTTTCTCTCTCTCTTTCTACCTCTTCTTCTCCTCTTTTATCCGTCCTACTATTAGCACGATGGTTCATCCTTGTGAGTCGGGTCCTGCTCAAGGTTTCTTCCTGTTAAAAGGGAGTTTTTCCTTGCCACTGTTTGCTTGCTTGGAGGTTCAGGCTCTGGGTTTATGTAAAGCACATAGAGACAATTTTGACTGTAAAAGGTGCAATGTAAATAAAATTGAATTTGAATTGAACTGATTCCTTGTGTCTCTAGGAAACTGTGCGCACTACCAGAAGGGAGGATGGTGGTACAATGCCTGTGCTCACTCCAACCTAAACGGTGTATGGTACCGTGGTGGGCATTACCGCAGTCGTTACCAGGATGGGGTCTACTGGGCGGAGTTCAGAGGAGGAGCTTATTCTCTGAAGAAAGTGACTATGATGATACGACCCAGTGCAAACACCTTACATTAACACCACATTCAATCAAAACTGAACAGATTTTAGTGGACAATAAATTCCACCTACGGGCTTTCATTTCTATATCACAACAACAGGCATATTTGATCGGAATTTTATACTTCACTTGTTCTGTTTTTTCTTTACTATATATTCATAATGCAAGACTCATGCAGTGACACAGCAGAATCCAAGCAGAATCTCCTCCTACTGGTACCTTTTATGCATATCTTGTTTGAATTGGAGCTAGAACAATGACAAGGAATTTTGGCGCAGAAAATAAAATTGGACATTGAAAACAAAACATGAACTGAAAATGCAAACACTGGCATTGAAACACTAGTATCTGAAAAGGTTGCACTGGCACTGATATAATAATACAAAAAAATTCAAATGAAAAGTAAAATTAAGACACTGAAAATTATTTCATTTTATTCTAATATATTTTCTAATAATATTTTGATGAGTTTTGAGGGCAATCTCATATACAGATTTCATAATTTCACCTGAAACTCCCAAGTTTGTTGGACAAGCTTAATGTTTTTATTCAATTCTTTTTTTAGTTCATGTCTTGTTTCCAATGTTTAATTTTATTTTCAGTGCCAAAACTCACTGGCACTGTTCTAACCCCATAGTTTACGTATGTATAACGAATATTGGGAGCAATTATACATGAGAGAAATCTGGCTATTTATTTTGATACATATTTCTACTATAGGTTTCAGTAAACCTGCAATTTTTCAGGATGATTTCCTTTCCAAGTCTCTTGCCTCTTAATATTTTGATTTGAAATAGGCTGAAGAAAATCGGTTAAAGGCCTTCAGAACACACAGTATGTGAACAAAATAGTTCAAAATCCAAAAAAAGCTCAACAGGAAGTTGCAGGAACTGCATACAGAACGCTGCATTACTGTGTAACTGAGTACACTATGAATGATCCTTGAACTAAACTGCATATGTGGAATGTAATAAATCTATAATCTTTGTTTTGTCTATGAAGCCTGTCTTTGCTTCCACTAATGGTGCAGAAACAGCCCATTTGAGACAATCCTCATTACATGGTCATCAACAGTTGATGTGACTACCATTATATTATCTTAAATGACAGTTATGAAATTTCTGAAGAATGATGACTGGAGTGCACTACAACTCACTGACTTTACATTTAACCTTTCTAAGATTTCAAAGGCATCCAGGTTTCAAAAGGACCTTTATCTTCCTGGCATTTTATTAGATAATATTTGTTTCAAGTTTACAATTTTGCTCTTATATGATTACCTTTGATTAGTAAGCTGGAGTTGAGACATAGCTACCCTAGTTTTGCGTAAAGAAGTTTAAACAAGAATGACTCTGTCCAAAGTTGAGAAACACACCTACCAGCACCTATAAAGCCTTCTGTATGAAGCTCATACATTAACATGTATCTTTTTGTAGTGCACATAAATATAATTGTAAATTTGCAGTTTGTAGTTTTAGCGGGAAAAACCTGTCGAAACCATTTCTTGGCAATCAACACTGGAGTGTAGGAACTTTGTGTTGCATCATAAAGTGTTTTAATGATAGTGAGGTCACCAGGTTTGGTACCACTGTGCCTGTACAGAAAAAAACCTGTGATCACTGACTGCTTCTTGCAACCCAAGCTATAGCCAGGGCACAGAGGCACAGAATGGTTTTTGAGCCTAGTATTTCCTCCAAAAAACCATAAATATTATGTTTTTACAATTCTACGGATACCTCAAATTTATCAAAAGGCTTTATTGCGCCTCACCATTCTGTAAAAAAGCTATGAAGATGGAATGGGACGTCATTGTTGTTCCACCTTTGAAGCCAGGAAGGAGGTAGAAACAGCTTCTGAATTTACGTCCGTGGAAAAACAGTGAGCCACAAGCCAGCAGGATAGGACTGAGGTTGGACGTTTAGTTGATGTGTTACGGGAGATTTTGAAAGGCTCTAATTCAAAGAAGAACAGCAAGTGAAAGTGTCTGCAAATAGAGGAGACAATGCTTTCAGTGTGGAAAAAAAAAAAACAAAGGCAGTTAAGAGAAAGGTCTTCTTTATAGTGGTATTGCAAGATCTCAGTGTAAAAAAGGCTTCAGCGAGCTTTAGAGGTGCTGGTAGGTGTATTCATAAACCTCGGACTGAGGCGGGCCAACTCTTTCTACTCATTTCTAATCTTTATGCCAAGTTAGACTAAGAACTTCCTGACTCCAGTTCAGTATTTTTTGTGTTATTCTTTAGAATTATCAGTTACTCAAAGTAATCTACCACATCTGTATAATAGGGACACTGTGATTTAAATCAAAACCTTCAAATGACAGGTGACAAAGACAGAATTTACAAAAACATTTAACAGTGAAGCAATAAAACAGTACAGAAAGAGGAGTCAACTCAGTTATTCCCTCTGCTTTCCAAAGGTTTCCGGGCCTGTTGATCAGTCACTGTATTAGTGTGCATATACAGTACGTACCAGGTACTCTGTGTATATATATGCTGTTTTGTTAAGATTATTTATAGTCTTTATGTTATCAATCTTGCAATAAACCATGTCCAGCCCTGTTTGTGCTTCCAGTGATCTCATTTCACTAAACTCCACTCAAATTCAATTTCATACCTGAGACACCAAACTCCTCCAACCTCTTCATTCCTTACAAAGTAAGCAAATTTGCCATCATTCCAACCACCCAAAATCAAAGCCCTGTTGCATTTCAATCATCTAGACTACACTCACAGATTCAATCAGAGTAAAGCATAATTCTATCAGTGTGAGTGAAAAAGCAGTATCGGTTACGCTGGCAAACAGTAATAAATACACAGATTCTATAGTATAGTTCATTAGTTTTCCAGTCAACCAGTAATATTAATGCTGTAGTGGCCACCCTTTCTAACCTTCAAGTTGACAGCCTACAGTATCTGCTGAGGGGAACTGGAGAGTGACTGATTAAATATGACAACAATCGCAATCTGTAGTCACAATACACTCTTAACATAAAATATGAAAAGAAAAATAAAGTGATGAAAGTATGTCTCCATGAAATGTCTACAAAGTAACTTGATCTGTGCATTTTCTAGAAAACTGCAGACTAATGCTGATGCTAAAATACAGTTATTACCATAATTTATGGACCATAAGAGGCTACATTTTCACATGATTTGAACCCTGCGGCTTAAACAATGATGTGACTAATTTATGGATTTTGCCTCGAGACAAAAGTGACACTGAGAGCGACAATGAAAGAGAGACTGACAACGTGGACAGCTGCGGCTTATAGACGATTGCGGCCAATATATGTACAAGTTTGTTTTGTTTTTTTTTAATTTAGTGGGTGCGGCTTATATTCAGGTGTGCTCAATAGTCCAGAAATTTAAATAATTAAAAAATATTCTTTGATGTCATTGCCATTTCCAGATTCATTTTATTTTGGTATAAATATAAGTCCAATAGGAGATGAGTGGGCTATGTCACAACTCAATTATGATAGTCCTAATTTGCAACAATCTGTCCCTCTGTCTCTCTTGTACACAACAATTAGACTAGAACTAATATAACCGCTGAAAATATTGTCTTGAAACCAGTACTAACTAATGTAAATTTCTGGCTTTGTGTTGTTACATGACCAACTGAATGGGCAGGTAATGCACTCTTTTTAAGCAATTAGTTATCCTAACCTATCCTAATAAAAGAAGCCCTACACGACATATGCTTGGATTTTCTTTTGAAGTATTTTCACTGGAGTTCACTGACTGTTGACCACCATGGGCGTGGTACACCTAGAAGTCAGTATCAATATCCAGATGTCCATTGAGTCTGATAGAAGAACAACTGAACTAAATATGTTGTGCCATGCTTTCCATTAGGCATTTATAAACTTTATTTTACACTTCAAGACAGCTACTGAAGCCATTAGCAAAAGCTTTGCTTCCTCCTAGCCCTGACACGACTGACTACAGTTTCTGAAAGACCACCTCCTGCCTTTAAGTCCTGTGAAAAGAAAGCTGCAAATTACAAAACCTTTATTCATTTTTCATTGTAGCTGTGATATCTTTAACAAGGTCTAGTTGTGTGCTTTGCATATGCATTTGGCAATCACCAGTAGGGCTGGGCGATATTAGAAAAAATGATCATACGATTTTTTTTGTTCAAAATGTTCGATAACGATATATAAAACGATATACATGAAATCACTATTTTTTCATTCTTTTTTAATCGGATTGCTGTCTGCGAGAAGTGCTTGCGGCCTGGGAGTTGATAACGAGGATCGATCACTTTCATTAGATTTTTAAACCCGGCTGTTTCGACAGTGCAAATTGGCTGCATGCCTTTTGCGATGAATTGTGTGATGGCATGTGTGATGTCTTTGTGTCGTTTCGATGTTTTTTCATACACCATGGCGCTGGAAAGAGCGGACTGTATGGTTTGTTGATCAGCCTTCCTCTTATTGCTGGTCGAGGGGGCTTTACCGACCTGGCAGCACTCTGTGTGCTCTAATGGGTGATATTGTTTTAAATGCTGAAATAAGTTGCGGGTGTTTCCTGTTTTAGTAGGGACGTGACTTCTACACATTTTACACAGGACTTTGCTCTGTTGTTTATCCGATTTCAAATAGCCAAAGTACCTCCAGACAGCCGAGCCCTTCTGACCCTTCTTCTCAACGATTTCCTCCTGGGAAGAACTGAGGCTTAAATGCTGTGCAGAACTCTGCCCAGCCGAGTTTTCGCTCATTTTTATACAGTCTTGCCTGTTTGGTTGGAGACACGCCGTAGTGGCTGCAACCACTACGCTATAGAATCTTTGCCGCAAACTTTGATGAGATGCTTCTGTTCTGTTAGCCACCACAGCGGGCCGTGTGTGTATGTTTGTACACACAACCTGGTGGCTCTCTTCAAAAACTGATGGGCTACGTGCGTCAATTTTTAGTTATGATTGGCTACTCGCGTGCCCGTGAAAACGTTGGAGATTTTTTTTGTGAAGGCGTGCGCTATCGAATGTTATCGAATGTGTCTTAATTTCTAATCGTATTAATTATAAATCGCGATTAAAATCGAAATCGAAAAATCGCCCAAGCCTAATCACCAGCACCTCCTTTTACAGTATATGATGGACCATACAGCTGAACACTGTTTACAGTGCAAGGCTTGAAAATGCAGACTAGAATTCAGACGAGTCATGTAAGATGTTGAGGGGTTTGAAAATGGTTTTAAAGGGACAGAACGGAATGTGTTGTAATAATACTGAACAGATAAAGGACTTACCAAGGTAGGGAATACAGGGCACCATCTTCAGGGAGCGGATGTATTCTCTCATCCGGGTGTAGTTCTCTTCCTTGGATGTCAGATAGTTTAGCTTCTCAAATGTAGCCTTGTCTTTCCGACTGATCAACTACAACAACAGAGAAGAATAATTACATGTTCGATCTTCATCTCACTCAGGGCCTATTACATGAGTGGGAACTATGGCAAACATTATTACCTCTACCTCATTACCAATACTTTACATGAACCAAATTTAAGTTTAGTTGTGTTCCAAAATCCACAACAGACTGTTAAAAAAATCTGTTGGAGCTAGAGGATTATTTCTCATGGAATGCACTCAACAGTCATTTCAAGCAAACATATCTCTGTGGATTTTCCCCCTTCACATCTGCTGTGGACTGCAATAGCCAAATAATTAAGCACTGATCATGCATGGTAAGTTAAAGAAGGTATGCAGTGCATCATCCTGAGTGAGTCAGACAAATTTGGCAAACTCTGTTTTCTTTGTTGCCAATATGTCACCCAATATGTTTCCTCAGGCACAAAGAAAGTGACTTTGAAGGTATTTGAGTGGTACTGGTTTCCATCAACTGTATAAAACGAAACACTAAAAAAGGTGATGGAGGGTGAAATGCACTCTCTGTCCAGAAACAAACAAAAAATTGCTAAATTTCCTTATGTTTGGCAGGAGACATCTGCTTTCAGTATCTATCTCGCAATCTGAATATATTCTACACAGTAAAAGTAAATGTCACAAAGCTATTAATATTTAAGTATTCAAATTCATGATGCTTAAAAACACTCTGTTTACGAGGTACAGTTTGCATACTGTCTAAATGTATGTCCATTATGTTGTATATGGAACAGACAATCTCAAAAACATTTACGTGAAAACTTTTATTAAATTAATGGGACCTTGCAGAATTCTATAGCTCTACTTGCCTTAAAAACTAATAAACAGAATACCGTATTTTTCAGTTTTGAACTGCTCATAATGGAGTCGTCATCTCGAGTCATGAAAAATCCTGTCAGGCATTATGCATTTTCATTTAATTTCCTTTTTTTCCCTGGCAATTGTTTTACTTAACAAAAACTAAAGAAATAAGCTAATAGGAAGAAGAATTGCTGGTTGTTAGAATACAATTCAACTTTAATTTTTGCCAGATCAGTAACGGAAACTGATCAACTTCATAGTTTTGAATCAGGACCTTTTAGTATTTGTATCATGTAGCTGATGAAAAATAAAGTGTCAGTGGCCTCTGACAACAGTATTCTACAGATCTCCACATAACTGATTTATGTTGCATCTGTAATACAACATGAGTGTTTTTTAAAGTTCTCCTGCTCTTGACTGATACAGTAAACATCCTCTGTACTGAAGGCAGCCTTCCTGCTAAACAGAGTATTTCTCCATGTGTCTTGCTACTGTGCATCAACTTTTCATGGTCTTATACTGTAACCAGTAGAGTAAAATCAGAAGTCAACTTTAAATATTTAATAAAACATTAATTGAAAACAGGGCACTTTCGTGGTCTGGAGAAGAAAAGCCTTACATGAACTCAAACTGAACAAACAGCTGTCTGTGATGTGGAACTAATCATTCAAACACCCGCTTTGGAAAAAAAAGTCTGTCACACTTCATTAAGGTAACGAAAAATAATTTGGTATGGACAGCCAAGCACATCATCTTGATTTTCCCTAAGGAGAGGACAGCCAAAGCCCCAAAGAAATGCCTGCCTAAAATCTTTTCTGGTCAATCTGGTAAAATATTATGTGAAACCCAACAGCGAAGAGAGTAAAGATAGAGAGAAAACTAAAATTTGCTTCCAGAGAAGTCAAGTAGGGCATGGGTCTGTGGTTTAACATCTGTTACCTGACTGGAGCACAAAATACATGCAATTCAGGTTCAGGTTTAGCAAATTTCAAATGTCATTTATTAGCTGGGGAACAGATTAATCAGGGGTGATAGAGGTGATGTGAACCCCCTCGAGGCAGTCTGGGGGCATGCACCCCTGGCAAGATTATTTTTTAAATATCAGCTTTATAGTATGGATTTACAGTAAATTTTAGAATTTCAATTTATTTATATAGCATCTTATACAATCAAAATTGTCTCTAGATGCTTTACAGAGCTTGAACCCTCAAGCAAGCAGACAGTGGCAAGGAAAAACTCCCTTTTAACAGGAAGAAACCTTGAGCAGGACCCGACTCACAAGGGAGAACTATCCTGCTGATAGTCGGCTGGGTGAAGGGGGGGGAAGAAGAGGTAGACAGGACAGAGAGGATGAAAGAGAGAGAGAGAGAGAGAGAGAGAGAGAGAGAGAGAGAGAGAGAGCAGAGGAGAGAGAGAGAGAGAGAGAGAGAGCAAGGGAGAGAGGCAGAGGGGGTGGGGTGTGAGAGAAGGAGCACACAAGCAGAGATGCATAGCAGCAGTAATAATACCAGAAGTATCGGAAATGTAGATAATGATAATGACAATGAAGTATACAGAAGGTATTACGGTGATTTTGAGAGAGAGAGAGAAACATACATGCAGTAAACATCATACATTACAAAGGACAAACATGACTTTATTGTGTTGTATGTATGGTCAAGGGTGTTACAAGCATTTTATATTTTTGTTCATATATATTAGTACTAGTATTGCTTGCCCACTCGCTTTCCCACTTCAATTAGTGCATGAAGCTGGCGTCTTACCGCCCAGGTTTTGCTGAGTCTGAAGATGGGGGCGCTCTGCAAAGCGGACACCACTGACACCAGAGAATGAAGGTTGTTTAACTCCAACAGTTTCTGGAAACAAACACCACCACCAGATTTAATGAACAGACAGTACTTCACTATTTAGTGCAGTACCATAGGTTGAATAGATTAATTCACGGTAATTACCTGTGCCAGTGAAAAAAAAAAAAAAAAAGTTGTCCTGCGCACAACTTACAGACGCTCCGTAAACTGTGATGGATGTTTGTGACATTTTTCAGTTTCTCCCACAAATTAGCTTGTGCTGTTGTTTCTATCCATCTGCCCAACCCAGATCTCAGAAATATACTTGTCAACTATATGACAAAAAGGATGATGCAAATTATTGCATTCTATTATATTTACATTTCAGACAGCGTCCAAAATATTGGATTGTGGTTGTACAATATTATTATAACAGCTAAACCTGAGAAAATGAGTTATAAACTACAATAAAGAACACTTATCTTTTTAATCTCACAAAAAATAAACTCGGGAATGGATTTCATTAATAGAAACTTAATTCAAGGTCTATTTCCCAATAAGTAATATATCTTCTTTTTTCCTTACTGTATATGCCAGAACTTGAAGTATATGTCTGATATCTATTACCGTAGGAGCCCGAATTCACGAATATAGTGTGTGAAGATTATTATCCAGTGAAAACATACGTTTCAGTTTTAGAATAGCAACAAAATATTTCAACAACATTTTGCCACTTCTTCAAACACTGAAGAACTCCCTGAAACATCCAACGAGCCTTAATATTATTAATATAGAACAAGAAGGACATTTGTAACCACCGTACTCAACAAGCTTATATTCAAAACATCGTTTAACATGCACAAAATCACATATATTACTTTCATCTTCAATCACATACAATTTTACTACAAAATGAAAAATTAGTTAGGATAGCACATATTTAGATAAAATAAGATAAGAAAACCTTCATGTGTCCCACAAAGGGGAAACTGCAGCGTTACAACAGCACAGGTACAAGAACAGTACTGGAGTAAAAGTTACAGGATCAGAAATATTTAAGATAATAAGAATAAAAAATATAAGAAATATAAAAATAAGCATAAAATAGCATCTACCTATCTAGAACTCAACTACAAAGCTCTGCATAAATAATAATTTCTTGTGTTACACACACATTTATCACTCAGTATATCAATATTTCTAATTGTGTTCATAACACCTTAGCATTTATTCAGTAATTTGAACTCACCTTTGCTATTTTGACAAAATGGCTCAGTATTTCTGCTCGAATTTTCAGAGTCTGCGCAGTTAAGATTTCTCTCACCAGCCAAAAGCTCACCTGAAACATAACAACATTCATATACATATACAAAATATCTATCCCAACTCTCACACATACATGTCACAGTCACAAAGAATGTCCAAAAGCGAAGCAGTAGAGGCTGAGATATGCTTACTTGTCCCAGTGTGGAACATTATAAAACAAGCTGAGCAGACTAACAGACAGATAGACCATTTTAAGCCTTAAAATAAAGTGCTTGATAATTGCCACAGCTTTGGAACACATGAGACATACTGGTTTTGAACTGCCAGTTGGAATAATGAACATGCAAGAGTCCGTTCTTGATTAAAAGTTTCATACTGCTTCTGGTTTTCTCTCTTAAAAGCACACTGTGTGAGATCAGTCATCTCTGATTCACTTACTTCTCCAACTTTGGTCTCTCGTCTCTACTCTCCCGTGTGTTTGATTAGCTCACGCACTGACACAAGTTACAACGCTTATCAAAGTGCACAGATTTGATTGGCTCAGTAGCATCATGTAAGGTGATTTGTAAGCATGCGGTTGGTCTGGGATTTTCCTTGGCCGATAGTGCTGTAAAGACTAACAAAAGCTGCGCTGGTTCAAGTGGAAACGCTCCGTCAAAATGTAATAATTCTCAATAATTTATCAGTTAGGTCAGGTCTGGATAAGACGCACCAGGGTCTGGACCACAATCCACCTATTATGGATTGTGCTTTACCTATTTAAGGCACTAAATACAATTTATCAGTGTGGAATAAAGAGGGACACAAAGCTCATCATTATACTAATAATTATCACCTAGAAAGGTTGTAAGATCTTTAAAGCTGGTGAAACTGTCACTTGGAAGCCACACTGATTCGAACCACCTTCTCACTCCAAGGGTCAGCTAATCATAATCATGATATACACTAACAATGTGCATTCAGCCCAGACAGCTAATAACATGGTGTCTGAAAGCAAAACAGATGGTTAAACAATGAAATATTTGCTTCAGTAATTTTGTAATACACACCTGGTTGAACCTGCGTGTGAATGCGACCACATTGGGGGCCAAACTGTGCTTCTCCTTCCCATTCCATCCACAGCTGGCCAGCTCCTGCCAATCAGAAAATCACATTAACCCAACAGATTTAGGGGATCAATATCAATTACCAGTGCCACAAGTGGTGACTCAAGCTACAATTTAAAGAACAGGAGATTTATGGACTTTTACCAAACTAATAACAACCACATTTTTTGGACTAGAGCTAATGGCCGTAGATCATTTGTGCCAATATGATTCATGCACGCTAGTCACATAAATAGATAAACGAACACACAAACAAAATTGCACCCTTGGGTATACAGCGTAAGCAATGCATGATGATGATGATGATGATGATGACCAAGTTATAGCATTACATATGTGTGTGTATTTTTTGCTTGTATTACTAATGTCCAACTGAGCTAATGTACACATGAACATATATTCATATTGTGGACAATGTATATATAAATACTCGTCCCTCAGAACTGTGTGCTGGTGTGGTGTAACACATTATAATTTACAGCAGATCAGGTGTCACATTTCATTGCGGTTCGTGTCTATGTCCAACGGACAACAGCAACAAGGTCAAAAAGAAGGATTTTGTGACAGTCATCACCTTGGTGGTATTCATGTTGTTATATATACTGGTGCCTATTCACAGATTAGAACATATTCATGAAAAAAATCATTACACACCTCAGAGCTGTTGCCTTGTCAAGTTTCAAGGTTTTACTATATACTACTGAGTGTTGAATTGCACTTAGTAGTACACAGTACAGTTGTGTACTATTGTGTTGCAATTGGCTAGTACTCACTGACTCAACACACGATTGTGACTGGATGCTAGCTGTGACCGGAAGTCCTATCCGACTGAGCTATAAGCATTAGTGCAGGCTGGCAGCTGGGAAAGGTTTACAGGTGTAGTTGTGTTAATAGACTTAGATTTTTTTTTTTTTTTTTTGCATTTTTTTTTAAACAATTGTTAGTTTGCAGGTGTAGTTTGGTCAGGTTTGGGCAACAAAATTAGTGTTAGGTTATCAATATAAAAATGAAAATAAAATGAAATAAAAAGCGCTTTTGCTAATGTGAAAATTATTATATTTTTATAAAATAGAATATCCAGTTTATTATGCTCCTGGGGATTTGAGCAGTGCCACTACAACACACAAAGAGGCCAACAAATTTAAATTACCAAGGTTAAGCTAAACCCTCACCTATTAGATCTATGGATAATAAGATAAGATAGGACCCAAAATGCTGAAAATCTCAGGCTGTGCTGAAAGGGTTAGGAGCTTAAACAAACTGTGAATAAAACAATGTGTATGCCATGCAACTGTCTGTTACTTAAAACATGCAGCTTAGCACTGATTTGTAAAATGACTACAGCGGTAAGAAGAAACTGGAACTAGCTGGAATTAACATTACTGACTGAGGTTCTCATCACGTGTTGAGATAACTTGTACTGTTGGGCGCAATAAACTGAATACTCACCACTGACATTCTTAGAAATGAAACAAGAGAAATAAAGTTCATGGCTGCTCAACTGCAATTGTAGATACTTGGAACAAACCTCAGGGGACCATGTTGGATGAGTGAACTGAAATGTACACCATGTGCTTGAGGGGGCTTCTACTTGAGTTAATTTCTAATTCTCAGTCCCTAATGTCTCTACCATCTCTGCCTGGTTCTCTTCCCTTTTGTAAAGATTTTAGATTGCATAAAGCCAGCGGTGTGAAGGAAATCCTTCAGGGCAGAGCACTGACTGCAATTTCACTGACTAACAGGGTAAGCAAGGTTTCCAGCAGATAGTTCATCTTCTAACGTCGGTCTGAATTCAGCTGAGTGGCAACAGCTGTGAAGGCCATCATGGCAGCAATAGAAGTATTTCAAACAAAAAGGCAATTGAATTATTCCATGAGAAGGGGTTCCCTGTAAAGCACTCCTGATTTCCTTAGAGATCACTGCACCTCTAACCAGATATAAATAAATAACAAGCTGTGTTAGATTGGTTAATAATAGCAGATTATTGCTGGTCCTGACTAAGATCTGCTGCTGCCTGGTGAGAATATATAAACACCAGCATTACAAAAATATTAGAAAGAGATAAGATGAACTACCTCATCCACCAAATAGCCGTTCAAAGGGTTACACCGCAGCTGGAAACTTTTAAGTAGAAATGAGAGGCCAACTACTTGACAACATGAATCTCTTTTACCTCTGGCTGTATCGCTTTGAAGACTGGTGCATCCATCAGGGTGATCTGGCTCTGAAATAACAAGAAGGAAATTCACATTTTGTTTCAATATGCAGTAGGTTATGAAACAGTAGACAAAGACAGAGCACACAGTACAATCACTGCTACCATTTTGGTGATTTTGTCATGAATTAATGAATTATTATTAAATCATGTGTGGTTTTTTTATAGGATTTAATGAACTGTGTAAGAAGCTTTTCATACAGTATAAAGTAGCTGCGGACAACAGATACTGTAAGAAATACTCATTCATTATTAAATCACCTAAATATGACACCAAATCACTAAAAAAAAACAAATAACCACACACACATTTACACACATCGGACTGGCCAGTTAAACTTGACATTAGAAGTGTGCAAAACTGTGTGCATTTGTCATCTGCATAATACTCCCTGCACATCAGAGCTGTTTGATTCACCATTCATATGATTGGCGCAGTGGATTGTTAGTGTTATGGATTAGTATAAAGAATCAAGAATCTAAAATGTTGATATAACTCACAAATATCTTATTGTTTTGAATTTGAGAGCAGTGAGTGTGAAGGGCTGCAAGCAGTAAACCTTTTAAAATTTCCCCTTAGAGACCCATAGTAGTAGTCATACTGTAGCTGTTTTCAACAACCAGTACTGGTAGTTAACAAAGCACATTAGACTCAAGTGCTGTATTTAAGTACAAATTCAAAGGTACTCATAAACATCAGATATAACAAGAAAATACTGACATTTTAATGCACAAGGAGTATTTTCTAAATGTAAGCAAATGTAGCTCATAATACTTATAACCTTTTTTTGAACACAGGGATTGTGGTGGAGTATTTTAACAGTGTGGTATTAATACTAACAGTAGCTTATAATTGTTCTGATAAAGTTTCTTCAAAAAGGATGCTGATGGCTCAGACAGCCAACAGTTAACCTTCCATTTAACATTTGTAAAAGCTTTGCCAGGTGTATGGTCTGATACTGAAGTATTCTTGGATCTCTCAGGTAAGACTTCACCCCGCTTGCAGGCGGCATAAATCCTGAATGAAATTTGAAGCATACTCACAGCAAACTCCTCAGGTGTCACCTTCAGCACATCAAAGACAACTGCATCATAGCTCTTGGCGTAGTCCATGCAAGGTCCATCCAGAGACTCTGAGCTGCTGCTGGCCTGAAGAGACACACAAGTTAAAGTTGTGGAAACTTTGTTCTAAAAAAACAAAAAAACAAAAAAACAGTAAACAGACAGTCGGTCAAGGCAGATGGCCGCCCATCTAGAGCCAGGTTCTGCTCCAAGGTTTCTGCCTTCTAAAAGGCAGTTTTTCCTCACCATTTTCGCCAAGTGCTTGCTCAAGGGGGAATGTTGGGCTCTCTGTATTACAATTTAATTAAAGAGTTTGTTCTAGACCTGCTCTAATTGGAAAGTGTCATGAGATTACTTCTGTTGTGAATTGGCGCTATATAAATAAACTGAACTGAATTGAAAATTGAGACAGTAAATGTCTTTTTACACTGTTGCCACCTGGCCTTAATGATGGACTGTTGCTTTGTGACCAACACAGAATAATTCCTAGTGATTTATGTGACCTACAGGAGTCTCTTTTACCTAGCGAAGCAGGTCATGGTCCTTCAAAAGCTGTAAAAAGTTTGTGCTCCCCACCTGATAATTTTCATCAGTCACAGGGGAAGCAACTAATAAGAAAGTGAAAGATGTAGAATTGTAGTGAAAATAGGGTCAACACGTGGGAGGGGCTCACAGTAGAGCCGCTACTCCTTCGCATTGAGAGCAGCCTGCTGAGGCGGATCGGGCACCTGGTTAGGATGCCTCCTGGACGTCTCCATGGGGAGTTGTTTTGGGCATGTCCATCCGGGAGGAGACCCCTGGGGCAGACGACCCAGGACACAATGAAGGATAATATCTCTCATCTGGCCTGTGTGTGTATAATAAATCTAGGTCTATTCAAAGTTTCCTTTTTGACCACATTTAGCACTATGGAGTTTTAGTTTGTGGTTCCCTATTTTGTTTTTTCTCATGCACAGAGACACACAAAGGCACAGGTGCATTTAGGGTGTCACAATACACATCCCAGCCAACTGTTTCACACTATTCCTGTGGTAATCAGGTGGCGGTAACAGATAAAGAAGCACACTATTCATATGGATAAGAAAAACCAGCTATGCAAATGTTTTAAGGAAAGAAATGCATTCAACATATTTGTTACACCTCAAAGAAGACAAACAATGTGTTTTGGCAAGAAACACTGAATGTAAATAATCTACATCACACCTTTAATAACTTACATAAATACAGGCGACTGTATGATAGACAGTGTAAGAAGTGAAGATATTTTAAAATAGGGTATACAAGATCAAACAAAAATAAAATGGCTTGCATAACGTGATTCATGTATTATTATGGTGAATCAAGGATTCCACGAAGTATAAACAGACACTTTGTTCTTTTGTTCCGTGCACTTTTCAAATTAACATAATACGTTATAAATACCTCTGATGTTTTCCCTCGCCTGATTACTTAGCTTTGATTCAATCTGTTTTGAATGTTTGATTTTTATTTTTTTTTGTCCTTGTTGGGTTAATAAAGTTCAGCTCTGGCATTTAATCAACAAAACCAAATAGAAAGGAGTTTTTTATGAAACATTATTTGGAAAAAGAGAACAATAGGCATTTATGGGGCACTGTAGCTTAGGAGGTAAAGCAGGTTGCAAGTGTCCTTGGGCAAGACACTGAACCCAAAGTTGCTCCAGAAGCACCTGGCATGGGGAGGGTGTTGTGTGAATGTGTGAAAGAAGCAGACTGTAAAGTGCTTTAGCTGTTAAGATACACAGCTGTAGTGCAGTCCTTAGGAAATGAATGGCTATTTACGCTGCTACTTTAAACACAGGGGATAAAGAGCACAGCAGCCCCTCTAATGGCAATACAACCAGAACTTGAGCAACAAGTTGGTGTTGATGGCTTCTGCTCTTGTCACTTATGGCAGTGCTGGCCTGCTGTTCTTTAGCCTAATTTTGCTCCTGAATATGATACAATGCTGGACTTGTTAAATTTGGCAATTACAAAGCCTAATGTTAAGCAAAAAGGATGTTTAAATGTTAGTAAGAAGATGCAACTCATGGAAGTTTGGCCCAGTCCACATGGGCAACCTCCAGACAAATGTCTCCACGGAGCTTTACTGAAGGGGAGTTATGGGTAACTTTACCTTGCAGAGGGTCACAGAGAGACCAACACACACATATCCAAACCACCCCTGTGTACATTTGGCTATGAGCTGCCATGTGTTACTATGCGTTCACAGTCATCACATCAAGTCTACTGTAGATGGTGATGGTGAACTGAGAGGGAGCAAGATTTACTGTGAGACAGGATGAGGAGTGAGGACATGAACTGACCCAGGGACTCATTTTTAAAAAAATCTCAGTGGATGTATGGTTAATGGCAATGTCAATATATATAGGTACCGTATTTTCACGACGAAAAGGCGCACCGTACGAAAAGGCGCAGTCTCAGTTATGTGTGCAATTATTGTATTTAACACACAGATAAGGCGCATCTGAAGATAGGGCGCGGGTTTTATATACACGTTTTATATACACGTCCGCCCCTGTGTGTATTCATATACTACGTACGCCCGCCTGACAACACACACGTGCATATTTAAAAATAGATCGGGAGCAAAACTGAGTTTGGTTGTGCTTTATTTAAGTATTAATTACAACAACACTAAAACAAGCACATTACCGGTAACAGTCACTCAAACCCATTGAAGTCCTCATCCTCTGTGTCGGAATTGAACAGCTGCGCTAAATCACACATGGCAGGTTCACGTTCCTCACTGTCAGAGTCAGAGTCCGTGCCGTGCGGCTCCCCAGAAATGATGCCGACTTTAGCAAAAGCTCGAACAACAGTGCCAGCAGACACGTTAGCCCAAGCAGCTACAATCCAGTCACAAACTGTGGCGTAACTCGCCCGGCGCTGCCTTCCAGTCTTTGTGAAACTGTGGTCTCCTTCGGTCATCCACCGCTCCCACGCCGCTCGCAGCCTCACTTTGAACGGCCGGTTCACGCCGATGTCCAGTGGTTGGAGTTCCTTCGTCAGACCTCCCGGAATCACAGCAAGCGTAGCGTTCATCTGCTTTACTTGCTTTTTGACGTCGGCGGTGAGATGGGCACGCATGGAATCACAAACCAGCAGCGATTGTGATGTGTGGAAAAAACCACCCGGTCTCCGTACATACACCTGCCTCAGCCAATCCTTCATCATTTCCTCGTCCATCCAGCCCTTTTCGTTTGCCTTAATAATGACGCCTGCTGGAAACGTCTCTTTAGGCAAAGTCTTTCTCTTAAAAATCACCATCGGCGGCAGTTTCTGTCCGTTAGCATGGCAGCCGAGCACAACGGTAAACGAAGCCTTTTCGTACCCCTCTATCACGTCCGCAGCATCATGGTTCTCAACTACGTCCACACACAGATAGGGCGCTCTGGACGATAGGGCGCGCTGCACATTTTGAAAAAAATCTAAGACGTTTATATGCGCCTTATAGTCGTGAAAATACGGTATATATATATATATATATATATATGTATGTATGTATTATATACCTTGCTTACAGTATTGCAATATATCACGATATACATAGCCCAATGTCTGATTTGTGCAGATCTGCTTCTTTCCAAAGTGGTTGTAACAGATATGGTTAGAATGTGCAGCAGAATTTTCCCTTTACATGAGCTGTTAAACCCTGTTATGTGTTTAATACGTTCATACTAAACTTGTACAGAATTGTATGATGGCCAAAAAAGGACCTTTTGGAAGGACTTTTGTTCATCTTTGCAGTGTGAAGACCCCTGCTGTTATTCAGCAGTCTCTGTTACCATATCTGGTAGTTAAGTGTTGGATGGTATGGTCATCAGCGCCTTCTGGTAATACCTGGGCCTGTTTTTACCAGCCTATATAACCTAAGCTCTGTTACTCAGATATAAATACCTTTCCATCTGTCTCCCTTCAAGCAGCGCTCAAACATTGTTCAGCCCGTGCCGTGTTTGAAAGAAAGAGTGCAGAAGTAGTACAGAAAGACAAACGTGTCTACTGGCAATGGGAAAGGAGTCATTTTCCTATTTTTAGCAGGTTAACCCGTGTCTAAAAACCTGCAGAAATATTCTAATTTTGGTGTAAAATGGCATGACCCTCTTCCCTTTCTGGCACCCTCTTTGTCTATGTGGCAGTGTTAGTCTCTCCCCTAGAGTCCTATTTCATTTCTTGCATTATGTTGCATTCAAGTTGTGTAATACAACCATTTTCAATGCAAACTAGTATGAAATTCCCAATTGTTGTCTAGTGTGTAAGTGCTTAACATTTAACCATCTCTTTGCCCACTGTTTACAGTTCAGTTGTTGGTATTCTTATGTTCATTTGCTTGTTGTTTGATTTTTGCTGTCATACAATCCTCCTTGCCTCTGTAACACTGAAAACTTTCCCATTAAGGAATTAATAAAGGATTATCTTACCTTATCACACACTATTCTCACCCTACATGCACACCCTCTGTGCTCTGTATCCTTCTCTTCTGCCACATTTCATTTACTTTCGTTCCATACATTACTTTGTTAATCCTTAAATGGCGTGTCTCTCGCTTTATGGTTGTAAGAGCCATGGTTTAGCAGCAGCTACTGACAAGCACATCTAATTTCTTCATCCACAAGGCCCAGCATAACTGCAAAGAAGCACTGGGCACTACAAGAGCTTCTCCTTACCTCTGAAGTGACTGAATTGATGCTGGTGCCATCCGAGAGTCCGTTCTTGCGATACATGCTCACAGAGGGACTGGTGGGATGCACAGGTCAGGGCGACAGAGGCCTTCAGCTGGGGGACACACATAACCTCTCATCCATGCCTGGAAACAGAGGGCACAAGTCTTTAACTCTGATTTGTTTTGGGTTATTTTTTTTCATATTTTCCTTTAATTAACTTCAAAGTTTTCCACTCTATTTGACATTTACTGTGAACAGTTTATTACTTCCACTTTATTGCACCATTCTATCAATTAGGAATATTCCAGATGTGCTTCGTTTTACACATGATTAATACATTTGGAAAGAGAACAGCAAACTAGGGAGCAGAAAAAAATTACTAAAAATACTGAACCACAGAGGACTACAGATAAGAGGCTCATAAAAAGCATTAAACATCAGCTCAAATATCATCACAGTATTGCTGGCAATAATCAACAGTGGTGTAGTGGTACTTGAATATGAAATTTAATGTATTTGATATATTCGAGATATTCACTATATTCACTATATTTCAATATGTACACTACAGATGCTCACTGTGAGAGATAACTGTAACCCAAGAATACTTAAAGTTTCAGTTTTTGATTATGAAGATGTTGGTGGATTAATACCTGAAATCTACTCTGCCTCAACAGAGACTGTCAGCTGCACTGTTATTTTACTGCTATTTGTCTTTATATGTTTCACCACCACTGGGTGGTGCCCTGCACCAAGGCTAGACCTGGCCACACACACACACGCACACATAGTGCAGACATAGTAGCTTTGACTGAACTTAAAATGTTCTTAGGCAATTTTCTGTGAGTAATTTAACCATTACCATTTCCATGATCACCCCCACATGACAGCATTGTTGGTTTTTACTCTAAAAAGTTGGATTTTATTACATAAGCAATAATAATGCATCAATAATCCATTAAGAACTGATTTGCCTAAATACTAACACATGCATGTTACCAGAAGATGGCAATATACTCCAATATTAAACTTCCAGCCACAGCAGGAGACCAACACCGTGTTTAGCACCACTTCACTCTTAACAGGTTTTCAGTTTACAGTGTGCTCACACTGGAAGAGAGACAAATGTAACTATACACACCAATCACTATGTAAACTACTCGTACACTCGAGAGTGCTGCTGACAGACGCAATGCCCCATGATGTAATGCACAAAAAAAACAGGGGCTGCTCACAGCTGGAAATAATTGAAACTAATCATGGATGTTGGAAAAAAAAGCTCCAGGAACACATCAGAATACTGGAAATATTCTGCAGGTATTGTATAATTTCCTGTTCATACAAAACAGTTTTGCTACTATTAAAACAGAATACCAAGATGATTAGTGTAGTACATACTGCATAAAATTCATATGTAGTATGGAATGGGACAAACCACCACTGTACTACATTTTTATACTATGCACACTAATTCCAGGGAAGTTTTATAATAATAATAATAATAATAATAATAATAATGATATATATAGTGAAAGGGAATAAAGGGATTTAAAAAAGATCACTGACTCAGCTGACCTGATTTCCTCGAGCAGATCATTCCAGTGCCTCGAGGCCCTGACTGCAAACACCCTCTCCCATTTAGCTTTCAGCCAGGCCTAGAACAGACAAAAGACCTCTGCTCAAGAATCTTTACCGACACTTATGGTACTTAGAGGTCAGACATATAACAGGGAGAAAGGCCAAGAAGAGTGATCACTGAAGTCTTCTTAAACATCTATTCTATTCATCTGTTCTATTCTAAAACATACTGTGAGCCAGCGTAAAGAAGCTAAAATAGGAGTAATGCAATCCTGTCTCTTGGTTCTGGTTAAAAGCCTGGCAGTTGAGTCCTGTGCAGTCTGCAATCAATTTATAGATTTTCAGTTCAGGCAAGTAAAAAGGATGATGAAATAATCCCAGTGTGATGAGATCAAAAAAGGGTGCCTGTGTCTTTGGAAATTAAGATCGATCTTATTTTTAAGTATTAATAAAATCATTAAATAAAACACTGCACAAGCTTTGTGGTGTGCCGCTCAAAACTTAAGCTGTCATCAAACCAGATGCCAAACAGACTTGATGTTATTCAAATAATAACCAGCAGATGGCAGAATTTGTTCTGCCATGTGACAGGACACAATGAAAATGATTTCTGTTTTGTTCAGCTAAAGAAAATTGCTTGACATCCAGTTTTTACAAGGCAAAGGCATTTGTTCAGTGGGCTAAGCATTCCAAGGTCTGTGGATCTAACAGGCAGGTACATCTGCGTATCATCAGCATAAAAATGAGAAGAAACACAATGCATATGAATAATGTGCCCTGGGAGAGGCATGTATAAAGAAAATAAAACAACTCAAAACTGACCCCTGAGGCTAAGCATACTTAACAGGAGACAATGAAGATGTAGTTATTCACAGAAACACAGAAGCTACCATTTGACAAGTAAGATGAAAACCTGTCTAAAGCTCCTTACCAATTCTCAGCGCTCTCAACCTTTAAATCTTCATAGGGGAACCCGTCAAGGGTGACCTTTAAGCCCTTTACCTTTCGACCTGACAATAGAGACTCTAGCAGGTGCATTTCGTAGCTGCAAGGATATTTCATGGATTTTGAGAAAAGGAACTGAACATAAGTGTCTTTGTATGCGGATGAACTTTTACTTTTTATATCAAATCCAGACACCTCTCTACCTGTAATGCTATCCTTACTCACTCAATTTGGCCAGGTGTCAGGATACAAACTAAACTTACACAAGAGCGAACTTTTTCCTGTGAATACGGAGGCACTGGCTTTAAAATATACCAGCCTCCCATTTAAGATTGTGCAAAATAAATTTGTCTACCTTGGTGTTACAGTTACTAGGAAACATAAGTGTCTCCTTTAAGAAAACTTGGTTTGCATCCATCGCACAAGGGGGTTGATGTCAGTCATTTATGACAAATTGATGGGCATAAAACAGGCTCCTCTGGACAAAATTAAAACTGCTTGGGAGCAGGATTTAAACTTTCAACTGTCAAACAAAGTATGGGACTCCATTCTCAGACTGGTGAATTCAGCATCACTCTGTGCACATCACTCTCTGTTACAGTTTAAGGTGGTGCACAGGGTTCATATATCTAAAGTCAAATTATCTCATATGTACCCAGACACTGATCCTTTATGTGACAAATGTAAGAAAGATGAGGCCTTGCTTCTTCACGTTTTGGACTTGTCCAAGCCTGGAAAGATACTGGAGAGATGTTTTTCAAACTTTGTCACTTATTCTCAATCTTGAGTTGCACCTAATCCTCTGATTGCCCTTTTCGGCACCACTGGTGAGGATGACACACGCCTCACTCCAATCAAAAGCCGCACACTGTCTTTTGCCTCGCTTTTGGCTAGGCGTGCGATACTATTAAGGTGGAGGGATGCTGCCCAGTCCACACACGCTCAGTGGTTAAGGCACCTCATGTCCTGTCTAGACCTTGAAAAGATCCGCTATTCAGTGTGCGACTCAAGCAAGAAGTTCTATAAGGTGTGGGGACCTAAAATACTTTGAGAACCTTAAGGCAAATTGAGGTATCTGCATCTTTGTTTTGTTTTGCTCTTCCGTCCGTTTCTGTCAGTTACAGTCTGTATCGTCGAATGTCTTAACTTGGTTCCTTCTACTCACTTACCTCTATTTATTTATCTATTTGGCCTTTCTTGTTTACTTACTTACTTTATTTTTTTATAATTTACTTATCTCTCAACTCAATACTTGACTTCCAGCAGTTCCCTATATTACTCTAGAAATAATACACAGGAATCACGGTTTGTAGGTGTGGCTAGTGGAAATGGAGGGATGTTTATGTTTATGTTGGATTATTATGAAAAATGTACAATGTTTGAACATGCGTGTATATGTGAGGGGATAGAAATTGTAAAATTCAATAAATATAAAAGCTGCACCAGCTATCCCCATTCATCGCCTCAGTTCGTTACATAAATTTGAGCATGCAATGTGTTGAAAACACGGATAGATATTAGGGATAGGTATAGTTCTTTTTTTGTTAAGATGCTGATAAAATAAATTAGTTTTAAAATTGTCTAGTCTGATATGGCATCCTCTCTTCGGGTGCTCACATTTTTCAAGGATGGCTCTGAGTATCTTTGGGACACCTAAAGTACTCACAATCCTTAGTGCGCATTTTCCTCTTCTTTTAAAAATGCCAGACAAGAGCAAACAAACAGCAACACAGATGGCACAATATGCATTAAGGCAAAACCGTTGCAGTGATGCAATGATCCACACTGACTATCCTGTTCCAAAAAAAGGCAGCCTAGCCTGTGGGATCTGACTTGGAAGAATCCATCCTACCTCTTCTCAAGTAGTCATAATTTAATCATTTACCACGTAGCATCTTTCACTTTGAAAGGCAGCTTCTGTCTGTAGTC
This sequence comes from Scatophagus argus, assembly GCF_020382885.2. Lineage (NCBI taxonomy): Eukaryota > Metazoa > Chordata > Actinopteri > Scatophagidae > Scatophagus > Scatophagus argus. The sequence goes on along the minus strand of NC_058512.1, from coordinate 19,109,226 downwards.
TCACTCAATATCCCGCCAACAAGACTATCTGATTGGTTGCACATGACAAGTAAGACAAAAAGCCTATTAATGAATAATCTGCAATGTAACTACAAACTAAAGTTATCAAATAAATGTAGTGAAGTACAGTACTTGATCCTAAAATGTAGTGTATAAAGACTAAGCATAAAGACACACAAATCAATTTAAATTGTACTTAAGTGCAGTAAAATTGAGTAGATGTACTTATCTACTTCTATCACTATATATCTAAGTTATGACACTAAGATTTTTATTTTTTACAACAAATTTAGATTAGCTCCATCAGTCCCTAATCAAAATGTGACAAAATTAAATACCCTCAAAACTATCAACAGTCAGCATGTAGGACTTTACTTGATTAAAAACTTGATTTTTGAGCGTGCTTTTGTTGCATACTCTTCTCCCATAATGGGATGCAGGAAGAACTAAAAGAGATACTCACAGCTGTAATGAACCCAACTGAGTTTTCATGTTCTCCCTGTGCCTGCGTGGGTTTTCTCCGGGTACTCCGACTTCCTCCCACAATCCCAAAAACATGCACATTAGGTTAACTGGCTACACTCGACATGGCCCTAGGTGTGAGAGTGTGTGTGACTGTCTGTCTTACTGTGTCAGCCCTGTGACCAGTCCAGGTTGTACAAAGTAAGCTTGGATGGGTTCCAGCCCCCTGCGACCCTGAGGGATAAGAGGTATAGAAAATGGATGGATAAAAAGAAAATAATAAAGAAAAAAAAAAAACAAGGCTCTGCTCTGGGCCAAGCACGCTGAAAATGGGCTGATTCCAGTCCCTGGCCAGCCGATCAGTGCACCTCTACAGAATACTTTAAATATTAATGTACACTGTATACAATTGGTACACGATTAGTATGTATTATGGAATTGGGACACAGCAGGAGGTTGTAGTGAACTGTTTATGCATATTATATCTTGCCCTTCTACCCTCAGCAATAAGCTGGGAAGACTTGTACTGCCTGCTGTGTACTGACAGCATAGTATTTCATTATCAAATACATGCCTTCATGACGTGTCAACACAAAAAAACAAAATAACAGGCTGTGCTAAAATCTTGCTTCATGTTTGGTGTGAACCCAAGGAAATTATTCGCCCCAGACATGTGAATATGTCCAAATTCAACAGATTGTTTTAGAAATAACACACTAATTACCAGATAACCGAAACTCTGCTCTCAACACTGAAGCACTGGCCACACACAGCTCCAACACCAGAAAGTTTGCTGATGACACAATAGTCAGAAGGCCCACAGGATGTTCTGCCTTCTGCCTGACCAGACTCAAAGACACACCTCAGGCCATATAACACTGTTCAACTCTTGAACTGTTGCTTTCTTGAGCTCATCATTTGACACTTTGACCCACTACTTTATACACGGTTTAACGCACTGTTTTACAAGTGCACACGTATATTTAAAAATGCATTTATATTTTCAGGGATCATATCTCGCACAGATGGCCACCTAAAACCTTGACTCAAAGTGAAAGTGAAAAAAAAGGACATAGTGCAAAGTTAAAAGGAACAAGAACCATGTAGGTGTGTAAACATGAGTACACCCTGATGCACTGGTTTATACTGACTGGCCCGTATTAATGAAAATGATGGTACTAAATTGGTTTCATGTAGCACACCGATTGCTGATGTGTAATTAATTAATTTGACAGAAATATTTAAACAGAAAATGAAATTTTTTTCCTATAGCTTCCATGTCATGTGACCCAGTCACTTCAAATCAATATCAAATTGTATTACTGCACTGGACAAATGTGACCCACTTTTTGGGGTCTGTTCACTGGGTCAATAATCACTCAGGAGTGTGAAATGTGCACGTTTTGTTTATGTTTATTCCTGCGCCAAAATAATCACTGTCATTTGTCATAGCTTTTGTTATTCATAGTCTTGTTTCATCTATCTTAGCGTCAAATCCCTTTGAATATTTTTGCTTACCAAATTCTGATTCTTTCAGTTAAGTGCATGACACTGTAAAAGGTACACACACTACCTACATCACGTGCCACATGTGCTGTCCAGCCTTTGCTACCTCGGTCTAAGAAAAATTAAGAAAAGATGCTGGTTGTGAACGTTAACAATTATGAACTCCCATATATGCTATTAGACACCCTTTATTACTGAATAAGTGTGGTATGAGGCCATTTTTCAGGGGCTGGGCTCGGCCTCTTAACCATCAGTGAAAGGAAATCTTAATGTTTCAGTTTACCAAGACGCTTTGGACAATACTATGCTTCCAACTTTGTGGCAACAGTTTGGGGAAGGTCTTTTTCTATTCCAACATGACTGTGCCCCAGTGCACAAAGCAAAGTCCATCAAGACATGGCCGGATAAGTCCGGAACGGAACAATCCAACTGGCCCGCAAAAAGCCACGACTCAACCCCCTCAAACACCCCGGAGATGATGGTGTAACGTTCAGGTGTCCTAATACACTCTACATAGTGTACACTGTATAACTTGTCCTCCTTGTCTTCTCTGGTAACTTTGATTACAAAGACAATCAGGTTTTGCTTATTGCAATTTCAATATGAGAAACAATTTTAGTGTGAAAGGTAATTTTTGCATTTCATTTTTCATTGAAGAAAATATAAAGACGATGATGATGATCTGTACCAAACAAGCATGTTCATTTACGTCTGGAGAATATCATTTGTAGGCTGTGGTATCTCTTTAGCACCACAGTGCTTCATTTATAAACACATGCTGTGACACATTTTTCCTTCATCGTTAAATTGCAGCTCCTTTGGTTTGGATATTGGCCATTTTGAAATTTAACGACACTTCTCTTAACGCGAATGAACAGTTCGTCAAGACAGTTTGCCACAAAACACTGCTTCCAATTACGTTCTACTTTTAGCCTACTGATACCGTCTCTGTGCATACCAGCCCACACCACATGTAGGAGTTCCACGGAGATTCCAAATCACTGTGGTGCTGTATGTGGCTCAGCTCACGTTTAAAAGCGTAAAGGGTTTTCTCCTACAGAAAGCTAAGCAATAAACCAAGAATCAGTGACAAGCACTCAGACAGCTTTTTCAAATGTTGGAGTGCAGCATTTAGTCCTGGACATTAAGCTGTCTCCCTTGTTTTTACTTGTGTAGACAGTAACAAACAAAACATGAGGAACAATAGACTTGTGCAACCTTGGATGGAGTAATTAAATCACACACTAAGTCTGTAACTTGGACGTATTCCATGCAGTCATTTACGATACATCTAATAAATAATAAATAAATTGACAATAACATTAAACCATATGAAAATACTGAAGCCCCATGTCAGTCTTGCAAGCTAGTTTGCAGGAAAGTGGATAAGTGGTGCCTGACACATGGATGAGCGAACAACAGATGGTGCTTCCCACTAGTTCCCCCTGGCAGATCCTTTTCTTAGGATGCCATGGTGATCAAGACTTTTTTTTTTGCCAAATGAAACACTGTAGAACCCCTTGAGGGGCCCATGTAACTTTTTTAGTTTCATTCTCCAATACAGAAATGAAACAAGATCAAGATAAGACTGAGTTCACCTTGACAATCTTTCGGGTTTTAACCCTCAGATCAAAGTTAATCAAATGTTAAACTTAACTTTTTTCTTGTCCTGTTAGCAGCATGGCCTAAAGATGGAGATGTTAGCAGTCCATCCAGTTACCTGGCCAACTGTAGTCCAGTGGTTCCCCAGCTGGGGTTCACACACCCCCTAGGGGAGGCAGGGAGCTATTGCAGTGGGAGCGCAGAAAGGCAAATGAAGGCATGCTTGAGCACCGTTAGCATAACATGGACAAATTTGAGAGAGGACGTACAGCAGAGGATGAGTCTTCACCAAGTCAAAGCACAACTTCCAACAACCAGAAAATTTGCTGACACATGTATCGCTCTTGTCTTGAGAGACCACAGTGTGCGGAGTATTATGAAAATGCTAGCTTCTAACGGCTTGAAACCAATCACCTTGAGACGCCCTTTGAAGACAACACATCCGGAGCACAAAAATAAGTCAGCTTATTTCTCCAGAAAAGAAACTGTTGTACACAAGAGTTGTTTTTCCTACAGCTGCATCTCTACCTTCAAATCCTCAACCGTCTCATGTAAAGTAGCCTACGGAGCTGCTCAGTGCAGCCGAGGAATTAATACTTCCCTCTGCTGTCTATATAGTCTCAGCTATGGGTGATGAAGAAATAGTCAGCAAGGTAAAGGTAATTCCTTTGATTGACTTATTGATGAATTAATGAATGAATTACAATTACAATGTTTAAAATAAATTCCAGTGGAGTTCTGAAACAAAAGACGAGCACATGTGCTTCTCTTTCCTCTCATGTAATCCCCACCAATCAGCTCAACAGTCAACAAAAATCATACAAAAACGCAGACAAGAAAACAAAAACAATCACACGTAACAGTGAAAAGGTTACCAAATGAAAAGATAAAGAAAAGATCCACGTGGCCTAAAATCTGTGCTGGATTATTATTATCAATATTATAATATGTGTACAATTAGCACAATATCAACATTTCATTCTCTAATTACGATTATCGTCACTGTTGGTATATTACAACATGCCTACTGGGTTGTGGACGGGGGTTGCCATATGACAATGTCCACAGTGAAACAGTAAAACACTGTGATGGATGGTGACATTATTGTGTGTGTGCATGGGGGAGCTATAATCATTTTTGCTGCACTATCTATAATTAATTTGATCTTTCAAGGTGAGCTATAATAGTGTAGAACATTGTATGGCATCATTTTGTGGTTGTCTTTTCCATTTTTCTATTTGTGATACTGCAAAAGGCTTTACTGAGGGCTTTTGGGTGGAGGGTCACATTCTGCTTCAGGCCCAATAAATGCTGGAGCCGGCCCTGCACCATACAATACACAAACACGTTTTGACAGCTGAGATTCTCGTCAACTGCAGCATACACGCATCAGCGCGCTAGAACAAAAAAAAAAGCTGTAAACACAGCAACGAACATGTCTTTAAATCATGGCATCAGTCTGCATGCACTGTCCTGTAACGACAGCAGCTACGTATGACACGGTGTTTGTAGCCCATCTGAATCTCCAGCCAGGCCTGCTGCTGCTGCTGCTGCTGCTGCTGTTTGTATCAGTGCTGCACAACATCAAGCTAACGTCTCTATGGTGCCTACCTTTCAACCAGGCAGATTCCCTCGCTGCTGTTGCTGCGGCTGTATTAATAAACACGACAACAGGAGTTCACATTAAAACGTGTCCAGACGCGGTGGTTAATTAAACCCAATTGTTTTTTGCCAGCAGGGTCCAGGGGGGTTAACTCCTCCTTTGAGTCGAACATGAAGCCAAGGTCGTAACGTTTGATCCGCAGGGTCCACAAACCGCGCGGGACACATTAGACGAAATCATACAAACATGACAGTGACGTGCCAAATTATCTGTAGTCGAAAAAAGAAGTGAAAATGAATAAATATCGACAGCAGGAAGTGACAGGTAGGCACACTTATCTTGACAGCCAGGTGTATTGCCTAATCGTTCGCTTGGCTCCACAGAGTGCTCCCGCCTCTGATAACAACAAGGCCAATCAGAGAGCGGCTTTAAGCCAGCGTCCTTTAGACGCAGGTGCATCTATGACGCCTCCACGAGCTGTCTCACGGCTCGTATATCACATTCTCTTCACAGTACATTCCTGAAATTTCCTCAAGGAAAAAGACTGAGTGTAGAGAACAAACATTTACAACGACAACAGAAACAAACAAACGTATTTTCCACATAATTACACAGCTAACCCTACGTCTTAAAAATATTAAAACGTTAAAAGGGTATGATCTATAAGGCCTTCATTACAAAAAAGGTGAATGATATTACCTTGTGATTATATACACTGCAGATGTTAAAATTAAAACAAGAGTTGTTCTGTTTGGACAATTACCATTTTTATTGTCAATAATTATATAGTGCATGACAATGTTGTGCTTCTTTCATAAATATTGGCGCAACATGCCCACAAATGGTCATCATAATGTCATTGTTGTTACAGTAAGGAAAGAAAAAAAAATTAACTGTGCAATAACAGTACTTCTTGCTTAGATGTAGTCCATATGACTTACTGTTATTATACACAAATGTGACAGTGGTAGACACACAGTGTTAAAAGTGATTTATTTTCCCATTTGGGGGATTTGGGGGGAGTTCACCTGTCTTATCAACATGGAATGAACTTAGTAAAAATAACAATGCAAAATAATCTATACTTACTATGGCAAAAACATGAAGTCTTATTAGTACTGAGGCATTCTTGCACCCATGAATATGCACTCGTGTTTTATTTTTCCACAGTGGCAAAAGTAGCAGTGAAAGCAGCAACACCTCAGGTTTAACAGCAGGCTGAAAGCTATTGCTTCTGCAGCACTTAAGGAAAAATGGGAACATTGTGTAGTATTAGTGTAGTTAACATTAACTCTCTTAGTGACTTTTGACACCTCCAATTAATTTAAATACTCCAGATTTTATTGCAGTCAGACAGTTACCTCCCTCCACAAGCAGTATAAAAGGAAAACTATAACATTGTCTTTATTGTACCTTATTGCACTCTTACTTTTTATCTGATTGATGTATTGACCATTCCTAGATGATCTGAAGAAAAAAAAATTCAGGGTTCACGCTTTTTGCGTATTGTAGAATCCGCTCTGCTCTAGTTTCCTTGTGCTGGTTCATATCTACTCCTGCATGCCCTCTAGCGGCCTCTGGGGGGAAAACCAGGAGCGTCCACACTGACTATTTCACAGGATACTGTGGATTAATGGGAATAGTATGAAGGCCATTCACTGTATCCTTGCAGCTCCCAATCTATGGTCCCAGAACAGTGAGATTAAAGTTTGGCACTGAAGACAAAAATTGAAATGAATAAACACTGGCACAGCATTATCAGCAGCCACAGACCATAATGCCTTTGGACACAATTGGTTAGACCTACAACCAATCAGCGCAACAACATTATCATATCAAACCCCGATCCATATTAGAGAAAGCCTTGTGACTGGCCCATCACAAACCAGGACGAAAGGAAATGTGTCCGAATGATGGGGGGGCACCTTTTTACTGCCAATACAACAACACCTGTACTGGCGCTAAAAAGTTCTACTTGATATATTTTAATGACATTCAGTTCATAAATGTCGAAAGTTCATTCAGATATTTATCACGTAAAGCCAAACTCGAATGAGTACAGTGCCTGCTACCTTCTCAAGAGAACTCATTCCTCACTGTTTGTTTGAAAAGCGGTCACCAGAGCACTGAGTTCTCAAAGACTTGTTTCAGTGTAAGTGCTAAAGATTGCTAAAATAACTTGAATTTTAAAAAACAGAGAGAGAGAGACGTTGAAATCTGACAATGGTCTGACTTCACTCCATGTGCTCCTCCAATCATGTGCAAGTGTCAGACCGATCAACATCCACAAAAGAGTCCTTCCTCACAATGATGAGACATTTAAGGTTATATCAAATGCAGACTTGCAAATGCTACAGTAGTGAAAAAGGCAACAATGGTGCATAGTTGGGGTTCATACACCAGAAGAGAATTCTAGGGATTTTAATACCCAAATGAAGCCTTTGGGAGAACTTTGAGGTTAGAATAAAACAAGAAAACATCACCTTGCCTTAATATACAAATAAGTTTTAGCATACTTTAATACAAGTGTCTTCGCCTGTATAAGCATTTTGCATGCACCAAGTAGTATTACTCTGTTCCTAGTAAAAATCCAACAATGAAAATGTTACTTATGTAGAGGTACCAGTATTAGCATCAAAATATATATATATAGTACCAAAATGTAAAGGTATTATAAAGAATAGCCTATTTCAGAGAGTATATTCTTGGAATTATAATTACTGAGCCATTAATTTGTTCACCACTTTAATTTTGTAGCTGGTAAATGAGCTGTACATTCTGATAGGTGGCTTATGAATTTCTCATTGTGTACCAACAAAGCCTTATTGATATAATATCGTAAATGAATTCATGATTTTATTTTCATATCGTCAATCGAAATCTGCAAATTAAGCAGTAACTAAAGTAGTCAGATAAATAGAAATGTAAAAAGTAACAGAAAATAGATTAACTCAACTAAATTACCTCAAATTTGTACTTCAGCACAATACTGAGGTGCGTTCCACCACTATTAATGGAGTTGAGAAACACCATTAAGCAAGCTAATGCTAACTAGTTCACCTGACATTACATTATCACACAAAGGAACCATTAAACAGTTTGCAACATTATTTACGCTGCACTCTTCTGTATGGCAGTGGTGACCGTGCAGCACTTAATGTGCTCAGGCTACAGGTAATCAAACCTGACTTTCAGCAAACTCAAGCTCCCCACCCCTCCTTTGTTTATCAGACTCACCGCCAGATTCACATGAACGACCAAAAACGACTAAAAAGAGCGGCGAGTGGCAGAATTTTCTTGAATAAATGAACAAACAAGTATAATATTTCTGTCTCGTTTGATGGGGTTCTCTTCCTCTGCTTTCGGGACTCGTGCGAATATGCGCTGACGTTTAGAGTCATTTTTATGCAGAAATATAGAAAATTCTAAAGAGGTCACAAACTTTTAAGCAGCACTGCTATATAAAAGCAGAGAGAGAAAAGCCGACAATAGCTTCAGCGGCTTCAAATGTAGGTGTATCATTCTGAGTAATGTTGCAATGTGATCATTCTGAAAGTTGTTACTCGTTTGTGCTGGGTTGTCAGTGAGGAGAGCACACACAGCAGTCGGAGAGGATATCATAACAGGCGAGTGTGCGAAGACGTCAGTGACTGTTCGTGAATGGGCTGGGACTTGACACACACGCAGAGCTGAGTATAAGGCGAATCAAGCGTCAGAGCGTGAAGCTGAACCCTTGTGTGGCGACACGGATAGGATGCTCTCTGCCTCTTCATACATCTGAGAAACACAAAGGCAGTCAGTCACCACATGTGGGTACATTTGCTGTAGTGCACATCTTTCCAAGTCAATTGGATACTTTGCATCAGTACTAGGAAAAACCGCATGTGACAAATCTCTGGCTACTACAAAGGTGTCATGACTTCACGTTCGTACTTCGAGCTGCTTAAATGTTCTGCTGTCAGCTGTTGAGAAAATAATTCACCCCTGACCACTGAGCATTAAGTAGAAACAAAATAAATAAAATAAATAAACAAATTAGTCGTTTCCCTTGAAGGGGGACTTCACCAATTTTGCACATAAAAGTCAGAATCTTATGTGTAAAAACAGTGCGCTCTCTGAATTTCAACAATCAAATTTCAGCAACCACTTTTTTGTAAATAGCCTTAGATTTTTAGATCCAAAATTGAATTCAATAAACTTCAATATAGTTTTGTTTTTTTGTTTTTATCAATACCGGGCACTTAATTCTATCTGAATTTCTGAATTCTAAAAAGATACTTAAAGTTAAGTTTTTGGAATTACAGAACTTTAAATAACCCAGTGCAACTGTAGTAATCAGAAGAGCCAGAATAAGGCCATCTGTCACTGCATTTGGAGCTCATGATGAGGTTCAACTGCTGTCACTTGCGATGCAAAGCTGACGTTGACAGAGGTGTCTTTGTTATTACCCCTGACATTAACCAAGACAACATAATCTGTCATAAATATGTCACAACAGGCCTAATCATAATACTTTAAGAAACTTTTGCTTTATGGATTGATGTGGCCTTAAATTGTCGTGTGGGGCTGGTTTTGAAATCGAGATGAGACCATTATCATTGTGCGATGACCTCCAGTACAGTGGTACAATTTGGACTTGGATTTGGACGTGTCACCATGAACAGTTTTACTGATTTAAATTAAAGTGGTACAATTTGGACTCATGAAGATATTATTAAATGTTATAAGACCAGCTTGACAACAGGTAATAAAAGTCATTTCACTATTATTTTTATTTGGGTTTTTTTCATGTCTTTATGGGGCTGTGTTTCAGAGGTTGGCCTTGGCCTTTTCCTTTCAGTGAAGTTAAATCTTAATGCTTCAGCATACCAAGACATTTTGGACAATGCTATGCTTCCAACTTTGTGGCAACAGTTTGGGGAAGGTCCTTTTCTAAGGTCTATAAAGACATGGTTGGATGACTTTGATGTTGAAGAACTTAACGGACCCGCACAGACCTCAACCCCATCGAACAACTTTGGGATGAACCAGAACTGGTAGCCAGTTCTTTTCGTTCAACATCAGTGCCCGACCTCACAAGTGCAGTGATAATCTGCATGAATGGACAAAAAATTCCCATAGAAACAGTTCAAAATCTTGTGGAAAGCCTTCACAGAAGAGTGGAAGCTGTTACTGCTGCAAAGCTGTCTATGTATTCAGAAAACAATGTCATTAAATTTAAAAGCAGGAAAGAGCAATAAACGTATCATCCTCTGACAAACCCAATGTCTACTGTCAACATCTGCCCATGTTGTTCTTCTATGTAGTGCTAATATAACTAACTTAAACAACATATCAGCTAAAAACAAATACATACAATACATAGTCTTCAGAATTCCAATTATAACAACCTGTCATGTCTGTCCTTTGTAATGTATAATGTTTATTGCATGTATGTTTCTCTCTCTCTCTCTTTCATCCTCTCTGTCCTGTCTACCTCTTCTTCCCTCCTTCACCCGGCGGACTATCAGCATGATAGTTCTCCCTTGTGAGCCGGGTCCTGCTCAAGGTTTCTTCCTGTTAAAAGGGAGTTTTTCTTTGCCACTGTCTGCTTGCTTGAGGGTTCAAGCTCTGGGTCTCTGTAAAGCACCTAGAGACAATTTTGATTGTATAAGATGCTATATAAATAAATTGAAATTGTATCATGTAAAGGATGTCACCTGTATCTGCTGACCTTTAGACCTCAGAGGCCACTAAAATGTCTTTCCTGCAGTTTCACATCACTTTCCCCAGTGCTAACCTCTGCTCAGATTTCTGGTAATCGGGGTCATGATTAGCTCAAGAAATCTTTTGGATCTTCACAGTAATTTTCTCCTTACTGGTATAAATGGCACATCTTGGAAGAGCTCCTGAATGAAGCGGCGTGAGGGGAGGCGGAACATGCAGTGAGCCAACAGGTAGGACACCTCTGAATACAGACAGATGTCATCAAATGCATAGGGAAACTTCTCCTTGATCCTACCAAGAAAACACATTCACCTGACACATTAGAATAGGCTGGAAAAAAAAGCCAAAACTGAACTCTAACTTTAACAGGATCAGCCTCACGTTAACAAGCTGGTCTCATGGTTTTTGGTCCCCACAGAGGAGCTGAGATTGATGACCAAACGAAGCACCTCCTTCCTCAGTAGTACCCTGCCAGCCGGTGCACCCTCCGGGATGGACTTCACCCCTGCCAAGGTACAAAAGGAAAACATAATGATCTGAAACTAGATATACGCTGATGTGGAAGTTCAGGGCTGGGCCAAAAAGTCATGGGATGGGGTTTTAGTTGAGTTATTTCCTGTTTTATATTGTCTGTTCTCATGAGGCTTGGTTTACTTCCTGTACCTTACCTGTCTAAAATTCCTGGGCACATAAAATCAGATGATTTTGTCTTTTTTGGAACACAGTGCTGGTACAGAAAAAGTTACTGAACACATACAAACACGTTTGTAATAATGTTAATATCTGTGCCTAGCTTTTGCCTTGGCTAGATTATGTTTTCCTGATCTTTGACTGATTTCCTTGGGTAAGTAAAGACACTTTTTGAGTAAGTTCCTGTATCTGAGTCATGCAACTCCACTTGCCTGTGGTTCCAGTTGTACAACATACAATCAATAGCCTATATATTTTTAAATTGACAAGTTTATTTTTCTTATACAACTACAATGCTTAGAGAGCCTCTTAGAGAGAGTTTGGGTATTTGGTATATGTGCTATAACCGTTTAACAGTCCTGTTATTCATCCTCTCCTCTGCTGCTGTGGTGAAGAGATACACCACCAGAAGAGAAGATACACTAGAGGGTCCCAGCTGATTTTGAAATAACTGGCTAAATACACAGATTGCCCAGCCTATTTGTGATTTTTATTTTTTCAACTCATTTATAACAATGAGCTCCGTATGGCTACAGAAACATCCCAGCTGTTGATGATTCAGTAATTGTGCTTGTTAAACAGGTGTTTCATAATTTCCCCCATACTGAATACTGGGTTTTGTTACAGAAACAAATAATCAGAATGATAACTTGATGGTGGGTTTTTAAGGACCATAATGATACTAATAACTGAGAGTTATAAAAATCTGACGATGATATATTGGATTAATATATCAGATACATTGGTATGTCTGATCAAATATATCGATATTCATTTTCTTTAAAAAAATGTTAACATTTTTGATCATCAGTAGGGTTGAGGGATAGTGACACTTTAAGATAATTAAATTTAATTGAATAAGCTTATTTAGATAAACAGTTCTTCGTGCTACCGCTCTTGCTGGTGCAATTAAACTCTTGTAGAGGAAGAGGATACAATGAGATGATGTCATTTAAAAACCTCCAGTCAAAGCTTTGACAGTGGAAAAAGATGACGGAAACATGACCTTTCTTAGCCAGGTGGTGTTATGCACGGTAAGGCACAGGAACATAGGACCCAAAGGCACGACTCAGAAACAGGGCTCGAAAGTCACTCATGGTCTTTCATGGGAAGGCAGAGATTCGGTACACAGGTGGGCAGATCCCTAAATCAACGTCCGTTTCTTCTGTTTCAGGCTTTGTTGCAGCTCCTGGTTTCTGGCTGGTAATATCAGCTAGCAGAACTATGGCTACTACTAGCAGAGTGACTACTGTCCAGAGCAGGAATCAACTATAAGAATCTTAATTTGAACTAGAAACTCGTCTAGATACTGATCCAGCGGAAAGAATGCTGACCCAGTGTCGGTTCTGAACCCTCTCAAGGAAACACTCCATTATTATTTATTCTTGTTTTACCTCAGTTTCTACCACTGCCCCTCTTTGCCTTCTATGCCTCCTCTGTCAACTTGTTCTTTTTCTTCTGCAGGGGTAGAGTTTCCACAGATACTCTGTTCTACCTGGGAACAGCTACCAGGGAAAACAAATCCCGTTCCTCTTTTGTTTGTGCAATAACAGACATGCTTTCACTGTGCCGTAAATTGAGCCTTCTTTCTAGAATTTCTATTATCCTACCTACTGGCAGACAGAAAAGCAAAATAAGACTAACACAGAACTAATATTACTTCATAATAATACGTTTAAGGTAAAAAAAAAAAATCTATTTCCACCTTAATTTTCTTATTTATGAGCTGACAGCATAAAGTACAAGCTACAAATTTCAAGCGTAAAAGGTGAATTACAACTCTGTCGAGCACCTACCCAAAACAAGCTCTGTGCTGTGAGCACTACCCCCAGATCCCTGGGACACAGTGTCACTGCATCCAGACACCCCTGACAGCTTGGCTTGGACCATGACCTCCACATGGTTTCCTGGAGGCAAACTGTACCACTCTGATAATGAGGGCACTTCTGTTAGATCTGAAGAGGAAAATGAATGAAAATGAGTTCTACTATACTCAATAGAAAACCTTTGATGGTATCAAATAGCAGGTAGCTCATCAAATAAATATGTTATGGCAATGTGTGTTGGACTGTTGAGTTTTAACCAGATCCCACCTGGGTTGTTGTTTTGAGAGTTGTCGCCAAGCGCAGACAGTCCAGCACAGTACAGGCAGTTGTTATTGCTGTGTTCTTGAAGACCCGTCTCTTCGGAGCCCAGCATCTGCTGCTGTTCTGCCCGGCTCACTGCCATCAGCTCTGTGATACTGAGCTGAGAACGAAGCGTTGCTGGCCGACATCCATCACTGGGACCTGAGGACACACACAGCACATGCTGCCCATTTGCTGCAACACTTCTACCAGCGAAACTCATTGTCACCCACAATTCCAACAGACTCTGGACCAAATTATTTTCTTGCAGTTTTGTGAATTGCTGCAGAGTGTGTTGGCCTGTTTGTTAGTGCTGGAGTACAAATATGGAGTTGGAGTTGATGAGGTACAAAGCATTCACTTTCATCTTCCAAAGCCAAGTATTTAGTCATCAAATCAATCATACACCCAAGATTACTTTACTGCTGTAAACCGTCCCAGTGCTGCAATGTGCCTGTATTTCTTTTTTTCATCACCGTAATTATTATTGACAAAAATCAATTTGTGAATCAATTCAGATCAGTGCCATTCTAATGTGAATGAATGTGAACGTGAATGAAAAATCTGCACTATGACCATAAAAGCTCAAATGTAAAAAGGGTTACAGTCTTCACGTGTGAAAATGTGAAACTGTGTAAGAATTGTACTGCGTAAGATACAGAGATCAAAACTATATTTAAGTTAAATAATATTTGTGGCTGCTGCAATTGACAAACATACCATGAGCTGTTAATATGACAATGCCGTGCCCTGTTCCTTCTAAAATCTCACCATCAGAGTCTCCAGAGAAGAATTTAGCAGAGCAGTCCTCAGAAGGCGGGCTCAGCCTCTTTTGGAAATACGGTGTTTCTTTAATCTGAGGAAATCCAACAACAAGAGTCCCGTCCCACTAAATTCAGGTTACAGGATATCTCAGAGGAGAATCAAAATAGTGATGTGGTGTTTAGTTAACAAAACACATTCTTATAGATGATTAGCCCTACCTGGAACATGTTGTTGATATTGACAGGCAAAGCCAAGCCCATGTAGTCATCAGAGGAGCCACAAGTAGCACTGGACACTATGGAGCGTACAGAGGAGGAGCGCTGCAGCGTAGTTTGGTTGATTGGGCTCAGCAAGTCGTCCTTATCCAGAGATGCAAAGCTCAATGCGTTCAGAAATCTTAAAGACATATAGACAACAGGGAAAAGGCACATAAAGTGTGTTTTCATTCCTCCTGTCGTGCCATAATTTGCCAAAAATGTTCCACCTTTCATATGCAGTCCGTTTAAACTAAACTAAAATTATAGCCTCGTGGTGTTGCAGTTTACAGACGTGTCTCTCCAGACAAGTTAAGTTAGTCATGTTTTGTTTGTGTTTGTCTGTTGTGTTTTGAGTGTCTTGTTTTATTGGGTAGTCGCACTTCCTGTCTGTGTGTATCTAGCTTGTGTAGCCAACCTCTCTTGGAAAATTTTTACAGAAGAGTACAGAGAACAACATCTTGCGCATGACAGGTACCTTTGTGAGGTGAGTCTGGAATCCAGACTCCCTGTATTCATGGTGATGGCATCAGTAAAGAGTATGTCCTTGGCTGGGGAGGCCAGGGCCTCACTGTGCGACAGAGACGGCTGGATGCGTTGGTGTTGCAGCCTTCTTAGGGTGGTGTAGCCCAGAGCGTCACGAGGACTTGTGTAGCCGTTGTGGGAGCTTGAGCACTTCAGTGTGGTAGCATATCCCAAAGCATCTCTGGAGCTAGAGTACAGGCGGCAGTCAGCTAAGCTGCTCAGGGTGGTCACTGAGGGAGACCTGAGGGACTGGGCTCGGCGAGGCAAGGTGTGGGAGGAGCCAGGGGGTACAAGCGAGGTAGAGCAGGACTTGGGAATTGAGAGCGGTGTAGAGCGGTGTTTCGGTGTCACTAAGTTCTGTATGGTCTGGGTACTTATCACAGTGTTCAGGCTGACACAGTCGGTGTCTACGCAGGAGGGCAGGGTCTCCCTGGAGGGGCTGGAGCTCATGGAGCTGATGCCGCTGGTGGTGGTGTCGGTATTAAAGCTCTGGCTGCGGCTTTTAAATTGGGCGCCACTGCCTCCAGGACGCCCATCTTCAGCCAAACGCTCACAGCTGCACTGTTCCCGCTGGTTCTCAACTGTCCTGAACCCTGCATCCGTTTCCCCCTCCCCACTGCTGGGGATGCTCCCACCATTCTCTATGGCTTTATCCCCCGCAAAAGAGGTCTCTCTACAACCAGAAAGGCTTTTAGACAGGTGGCCATTATAAAGAGGGAACACATCTGCTGCTACAAACGAGTATTTAAGTCCCTGTTTTCCATCCAGCCCTTCTTCTTTACTTTGATTGCTACCTTTAGAGTAAAGGGTGTGGGAAAGACTCTTCCCAGGCAGAGACAGGGAGTTGAGAAGGCGGTTGCGGAAGCGGCTAGAGGCCAACACGGTGAAAGGGCTTCGGTCTTTCATCACTCTGGGGCAAAAGTACAAAGAAGACTCCTCTGAGAAGTCACCGCCCTCTACCCTTTCATCATCAAGCATATATCCACCTGTAAATAACACAGCAGCAGCCATTGCAGTTGTAAGAGTAATCAAAACATTCCTTTACTTTATCGGAGAGTTTGGGCTTACCGATTTGTACAGAGTCACTCTCACTGGTGTGCCTGGAGCCCGTGGACTCTGTGAGTGTGAGTGTACTGTGGACAGAGGACAGCCTGGGCTGCGTCTCCAACTCCTCTGGGACGACAGGCCACAGCATACTGCGGCTATGTCTTACAGCATCCCAGCCCTGCTGCTTCAATGTGTCGCAGCCCTGCCTTGTCTTACTGATGAGGCCAAGCACATACAGACACGCCCTGCAGAGAAGCCACAGAGACACCAGAGGCGGATGTCTCACACTGATGACATTTCAGGACTTAACAAGGAAGTATACACTTCATGTGGTTTTAAATACAGGAGACTGCTCTGTGTAATGTTGTCTTTTTACTACTTCTCCGCATTGGAAGTGCGAAGGTGTCACATTGTGTAAGCAAATATCTGTATGCACTAGCATTTTGGCAAATATCTGAGTAGTTTTGTAACGAACTAGAATCACCGCCTCTTGATTGTTTGCCTCTGTGCACCAGTCAAGCTGCAGTTTCTATCCATGTTTGTCCAGACCACTGACATGCACTAAAAGATGGACAATGCATCTCCATTTCCTCCCACTGCATAAAAGTAAAACAAAAATATCCCAAATACAACTGCACAGAAGATGTAATCAGCTCTTTGGAGGCATAACCATACCGTGTAAAAGACTGATGGGGCTTGAGGAAGATGAGAGACTTTCTTCATCAGCAGTCGTATAAACACAAACCTTTTTTTAATTTGAATAGCATTAATTCATCAGTTCTCCTGCACTGCTCTGAGATCAGCTGGTCATCTTACTGTTACAGTAGTTATGGTGGCTGCTCAGACTGTATTTGTGTTTTGCTATGTGTTTAGAACAATATTATATCAAAATAAAGGCTGTCTGAGTGTCCAATCCATCTTTGTTTTGTAAAGTGAGCTGAGGTTAGTCCTACCCTCTGATGGACAGAACCTCACAGTGGTGGGCCAGAGACACTATATCAGTGATCACCCCGTCCTCCAGCAGCAAGTTCAGACCCCAGTTTGATGAGCCTATGTTTCCCTGGCAGAAAAGACAACTAGTGAACATCAGCTATGGATTTTCTTAAAATGGCATATGTTTTTCCAAATACAGCAGTTGAATAATTACAGAAATACAAATGCTGACCAAAGCCCAGAGTGCTGCTTTCAGCTTTTTGATGCCCTCCCATTTCTCCAGCGCAGCTGATCGAACACTGTGGCTTAAATCACGAACCACATTCTGCAGAAGGAACAGGAAAGAAGTATAAGGAAAGAAGCAACCACCACTCTGTTGAATAAACTAGATTAAAATATGTATAAATTATGCACATGACCCAGCAAATAAATAACTGAAGAAATATTTAATTAACTCAACTGGTTATTTTTAATTATTATTCTAACTGTATGAATAGTTTTATTGAATATCTTTTAAATTTTTATTTTGTAATGGCATTTTCTTCAAAAACATTTCACAAATCTTTCACAAAGACACATTTTTCATAATGTCACACTTCATTAGCGTTTAGGTGTCACTGCCATCTCATCTCTTACCCAAAGACATGACACCTTGTCTTGCTGAAGGGGTCCAGCAAGACTCCTGCCAGATTTATAAATAATTTGAATTCACATTCCTGCTTCAAGCAGTGTGCATGAATGAATGGCTGTCACCTGCTGAGTCAAATGTTTAATGGGTCAGATATTCAGCTGTAAGGCACACAGCTATGAACCGCATGTCCCAGGATGTCAAACTCCAGTTTGTAGCTGAAGTGAAACAGACGGATGAACTTACTTGGGCTTGAAGTAACTGGCAGCCGGTCTTATCATGAACCAGTTGACCATACAAGTGTACAGGGAGGTAAACATTTGGCCTCTGTAACCTGCCATAACACACACAAATGATTAGGTAATGAGTTATATTAAGTTTCAGCCATGCTTTGATTTTTACTCTATATGGAAATTTGTCTCGCATGTAACATTTAGACCAGATGATGGCACAAGATGTAACACTACTACAAGGACAAGGATCAGTACTTACATACTTAGTCCCTGAAACAAATCTGTATGATAATCAATCTATCCACTAATCATAACTTGAGGGACTCTAGTGTAAATAGTCTTTTTCTTTTCTGTACTGTGTACAGCTGCAGGTACTGGTTTCCTGTGTATTTATTCTTTTTGAGTGCACATCCTTCAGTTATCCTTGCATGCTTTGCACCCTCTATATCCTGTTTGCTGCTGTAATACTGTAATTTCCCAGTTATGGGACTATGTGCATGTTTTTGGTATTGTGGGAGGAAGCCGGAGTACCCGGAGAAAACCCACACAGGCACAGGAAGAACATGCAAACTCCACATAGAAGGGCCCAGAACCCTCTTGCTATGAGGCAACAGTGCTAACCACTGCACCACCGTGCCGCCCATTTTGGGACTAATAAAGGATTATCTTATCTTATCTTATCTTAAGATGAGCAGTCATTGGATCATTGAAGTCATCGTCTGAGGAGCATAAAATTCAGTGCCCCTTCTTTCCAGTAGATGCTGGGATATTTCAATCTGGACCAGTGTGGCCATATCACACGGTTCTGCATTCAATTTGTACTTGTAAGTCATATCCCGAGTTGTTTTCCAACTTCCGAAGCCGGAAGTGACAAACGGAATGCAGCAATTAGAATTAACAAGAATTACCACCTCCCGGTTGTATGCCTCTGCCAGCTAGTAAATTTGCAGTTTACATCCATGTCTGAATGTTTTCCAGTGAACATTTTCCAGCGAGAAACATGCTGCTGGACTGTTCATCACACGGTGTAACACCAGTGACCTGTAGCTCAGTATCATCAAAACCGTGACCTTGTGGTGAACTAACACCGTGTGTCTTTTTGTGTACATTCAAACAAGAGTCAACACAAGAATGGGACGGCTGTATGGATGGATTACAAACACACAGATGGGCAACCACACAACATGATGCCTCTAGCTACAACTGTCACTTGAGCGGAGGAGCAACAACCGTAATAATAGCCCTTATTATGGTGGTGAAAGAGTAGGACTGGAGCTACTGGAGCATCAAAGCATACTGTATGTCAGTGATGTGCCTCCATTATATTCGTGTTGTGTTTTATATTTGTATCTGTGTTCTAAATACAGTAAACAGTGCGGGATGAGTCACCTTTGGTTGCTGCGGCGTACATAATTGTCCCCATTAACAGGCTTGCGGTATGTGGTGAGGGCCTCATTAAGTTGCTCTTCTATCATGTCCACGTACTTCAAGTTATACTCCTGAAGGAACACACAGGAGCACGGAACATCAACAAGGTTTGTTCATGTCAAAAACAAAAACCAGAATGAAGGATGTACCGGGGGTGAAACTTACCTTCTGCCATTTCTCCATTTCCTTAGTGATATATCCTCTCTCACTGAGATAAGAGAAACCCTTTGGAATAGATAAAAACCTGGTGAAAACAGACATGAGAAGGTTTATTAGTATAGCACCTTACAACAACAACAATTCAAAGTGCTTTACATTAAGACAAAAAAAAACTACTGGCAGCTGTGTGCCTCTGCCAACCAGTCAAGCTGCTTACATCCATATCTCATAACTCGTTATCTCATAAAGTTACCACTATATCAACGTGTAAGGTTGCAGTGAATATTGTCCAGTCCAAAGCAAGCCGTCGTCACGTAGACTCTGTTCACAGAGGAGCACAGAGGACTGATCCAGAGCGGTATCACACAGCACAACAGCAGTCAACTGAAGCTCAAAACCAATGTGCTGAAGCTAGAAATTCTAAAATGTGGAGGCTAACACACAAGTCTTTTCATACATGTATGTTCTTAACGTGATAGCAGGCTGAGTTTGTAACTGTGCTAACATGAATGCTAAAATTGTCTCCACGAGTCCAGGTTTCCGGTTTGGTTTTGGTTTGGGGTTTTGAAAGTTGGTGACTGATTTTTTTAAATGTTCTTCTTTGGCCAAAAATTATTTCAGTTCACCTCTATGGGACCTTAGTCATTTAGTGAGATCAATATTTAAATCTTTCTTGTTCTTAATTATAATATACTTATCAGAGAATCACCACATTTTTAAGTTTTCAACAGTATCAAAGTGTCTGTACGTCCATGTTGAAAATAGGGATTTCTAATAGCTAATTTTAGCACACTTTTAATGGTGTCGTAAAAAAAAACAACTGAGATTTACACTATAAAACACAAGTGCATCACTGCACACAGAATTTAAATTACAGGAGGACCAGCTAGTTCACAGGAAAAAAACAGCAGGCAATTATGCCTGCAATTATTACTGAGGAGGAAACATTTTCCACATAAACACGCCAGATGGGATTACAACTACTGACCATCGTCGGTTATGTTAAAGTCATCCCACCTGCCCCAGAGAAATAAATTGAGTCCAAATGGAGCTAAAGCCAGATAGTTATTTTACCTCAGCAGCAGTAGCACACCCTTGTCCCCCAGGTGTGTGAGAGCAGGTTTCATCTCTGTCAGTGCATGTAGGTTGGTCTGAAGAATAGCACATAGGGCAGGGGGCTGATTAAGTGCCAGTGGTTTAAAAACCCACAGGTCATGATTCAATCAGTTTGTGGTGTATGCTCTCTCACCATGTCTTCACAGGCTTCATCTAGGATGTCCAGCGCCTCCATGGAAATATTCTTATTGCGGTCATGAAGTTGAGTGACCAGGAGCTCGATGCCCCAGTTACTGAAGAACTCCACGCTGGCGCGCAGTAGGACCCGCAGGTGCTTAGTGGCGTACAACCTGCAGGTCTACGTTCAACCCATACAAGACAGGAAATTATTAGATAAAAAAGAAAAGTTACTGATACAACTTCACTCTTTTTAAACCATCTTTACATGAGTTACCTCTTGTTATATTAATACACTTTAGTGTATTAAGTCAGATTGAAAAGTCTCCATTCCGTACTGATTCAATGGTGTGCAAGTAGAAATGAAAAAGGTGGCGTAGAGACAAAGGGCTGCCACGCAACCCATCATGAATGCTAATCTGCAAAAGTATGCGCTAATCAACTGCTCAAGTCTCACCCACAATCATCAACTGTATCATAGCACCACAACTGTCAGGACTTAGGAATAAGAAAGCTGGCCCTTACTCACCTGACTAATAACCCTGCATGTTAAGGGTCGTCCCGTGCATAAATCATTAAATAAAAACAAAAAAAGATAAGATAGGTAACTAAATAGATATATATCTGGAGAGAAATATAGATATACACACACTAAATTATATTGGCGTATGCTTTCTTATTATAAATCAATGCAAGAAGTGAATAATCTTCCTTATCTGTGCATTTTATACCATGACAAATAAACACATTTTAAGAGCCCAGCTCTTTGTTAGACTGAGCATTATAAGAAATCAAATACCTGGGCCTTCAAAAGGTGTTTATTTACTGTGCATAGCATAGCATACACATTCATTTATCATCTTACCAGTACTTTTATAAAGACATTTTTAACTCAGCTGACAAAAAGTTGATATCGCAAAGAATGCATGGTGGTGGTTAACACTGTTTGTTGAAAACTGGAATAGCTGCATACACCAGACAAATACTAATCAATCAGCTCGTCTCTGATTACACAAGAAGGTGCTGTGGTGAAGCTGCCAAAGAGAGCTGTGTTGACTCTTACATCAGTGGCAGCAGTGAGGATTTTGGACAGAATGACCCGAGCCAAACCATCTCGACTGTAGTCCAGCGTGGAGACCGTCAGCTTCAGCAGGTGCTCCTGATTCTTCAAACTACATACGTTCAACAAACTGACAGAACAGACATGAGCGAGCAGCTGATTAAAGGAAATTATTCATTATTCATTGATTATTCATCTAAGTTGTAGCGGTGGGCTATAAGACCCAAATGTGTCTAGTTCAAGAGTCCACACCTAAAAGCTAAAATTGGCATGCTAATATTCACAGCTATAATCCTCATCATCTTAATTTAGCATGTTTGAATGCTGCCATTCGCCTGCTGAGGTTAATGGGAATGTTTTAAGAGCCTGACTACAATGAGTCAAGTTATATATACATATTTGCTAGAATAAGTGAACCTGCAGACAGTGGTAGCACAACAGTTTGGGAATGACCAAAGTCATCAGGATTCATCCTCTCAATACCACAAAGTACCACATGCCCGTATTAAATTTTAGTCTATCTAAGAGTTATCTGTCCTAGCAAGGTGCTACTCTACATGCACAGGTACAACCAGATAATAATACTAATAATAATAGTAATATTATTTACACTGCATACTGCCTGAAATAAGCACATAAAAACACATATCTAAAAAAGTACTTTTCCAATAGCTTCTCACCACTGAAAAAAGCTGCACTTCTCAAGCATCTTCACACCATGTTGGTGGGCTGACACTGTGCCCAGGAAGAGAAAATAATGCTGGCTGAGTGTGGTTAGCAGCCCACTGCCCTGCAGACTGCGGTCAGGTTTGAGTCCAGGAGAAGAAAACAAACTCTGGACAATGTCCCTCACCAGGTCTTCCAGGTACGCCTGGCCTTCCTAATAGACAAAGTCAAGTGGATGGGGAGAGATAGGTGACAACTTCTTTATGTTCAGGTAAATGGAAATCAAGTATGTAATACTGTTTCACTTTTATCTCAGTTATAAACTAAAATCACTAAAATCAAACCAAACCCAAACAGTAAGTGCTGAATTTGATTGATTAACACTGTAAAGAAGTCAACTCTGATATAGACGCACAGGAAAGGACAGCAGTTTAGAAAGACTCTCAGACACCCAACTGAAAAGTGAAACATAATGACAAAAAGAGTAACGTCAGGTCATCATGTTAATTTATTGCTCAAGTTTGCAAAATATAAAAACATTACTCCAGTGATTTAGTAGTGTATACACGCAAGAGACATTAAAAAACAGGAGGTGAAAAATCAAAGCAGCAAAGGCCTAAAGGGGCCACTTTATCCCACTGAATGTACACCTCTGCCTTCCAGTTAGGTTGGACAACTCATATTCAGACTAGTTATTTTTGAGTACATCCCAAGAGTAAGAGTTTAAAGTGTCACACTCCTCAGTAGGACTGTCTAGCCCAGGGGTCGGCAACCCGCGGCTCTGGAGCCGCATGCGGCTCTTCAGCGCCTCCCTAGTGGCTCCCTGGAGCTTTTTCAAAAATGTATGAAAATGGAAAAAAATAGGGGGGGATATATATTTTGTTTTAATATGGTTTCTGTAGGAGGACAAACATGACACAAACATTCTTAACGTTTTCCAATGCTGTAAAAATGTTTATAATAAATATTAAATTTCAACATTTCTGTCAACGACGATGTGCGTCACAGCCTGCGACACACGTTTCAGTGTGGCGCGGTGCCACGCAGGTGGCTGTTGTAAACAAACCGGCGGGTGTGTCATGGGCCATGGATCCCAAAGGGGAAAAGCGAAAGATAGCTGATGAGAACAGAGGATTCAAGGAAGAATGGACCGAATCATCTGCTTTCATTGCCGATTGCCTGCATGTTTGCTTTGTAATGAGAAGTTGTCAAATAACAAAAAGAGTAATTTGGAAAGACATTTCCAGGGAAGGCATGCTAAATTTGCAGCAGAACACCCAGTTGGGAGTGAGAGAGAAAAAGTGCGATTGCTTTACTTTTGGAGAAATTAGAGGAGCGCAAAGATAGATTTAAGAAGTGGATTGCATCTCCAAACTCCACTTCTGCTGCTAGTTTTGTTGCAACGTAATAACGCGTGGAAAACCGTTCACAGATGGTGAGTACATGAAGGATTCATTCATCAAATTGGTCATTTTGGTAAGCTAATATACACTTACAGCCTGTGTTCCCTTCATATAAGGCTTTTAATTATTTGCGGCTCCAGACAGATTTGTTTTTTGTTTTTTTTGTTCAATATGGCTCTTTGAACATTTTGGGTTGCCGACCCCTGGTCTAGCCTTACTCTCTGTTTCCTTTCATTATTATTGTTATATTGTCACCTGTTGCATTGCTTTGTACCAGACATCCCCAGTGTGTTTTGATTACGTGGGTTTTTGGACTCCTGCTCCTTTTGATATATTAAAGTTCTTGAGTAAGATAGAAGTCCTGGTTCACTGTCATGCTTTTGGGCCCTGTTCACTGATCCTCACCCACCTTAGCATAGAGCTATGCTAGCAGCTCTCTTTGACTGAAGTTAAGGACAGCTGTACTTTAACATCAATGCTAACATGCTGATGTTTAGCAGACGTAATTATTGACCATTCGTCACCATACTTTAGCATGTTAGCATGGTGAGACTTAGTAATAAGCACTAAAGATAAAGACCAGCTGAGGCTGATGGGAATGCCCTTAGTTTTGCAGGTATTTGATTATACACCAATGTACTGAACAAATTTATTTTGAACTGATGATAACCAAATTAGACTTCATCCCGAAACTATGAATGTCTGCGGCACATTTCATGGTAATCTGTACAATAATTGTCAAGACCTCGTACAATGAACCAAAAATGTCAAACTAATAATAGTGCTATAGAAAAAGTCATAAGATGACCACTTAAGTCAGTTAGATTGATTCTCTGGGGACCATTAATGTCTAAACAAAATTTTATTTTAATCCATCAAGTCACTGTTGAGCCATTTCAAACTGGACCAAAGTGGTAGAGACAGATTTTCCATCTCTAAAGCCACAAAAACCGCATGGGTAAGAAACACTGAATCCAACACATCCCACAATGCAATAAATACCATCAAGACAATCCAACAAACACCTACACAAACTAACACAAATAAATGTAAAGCAGTGTAACTAGTTACTGTTTGCCCTCACCTCTTCAGATGCCAGGAGGAACTCTATAAACTGACAGCCAACCACAGTGAGCTGTCTGGCCTGTGGATGCTCCAGCTCCATGCTTCCATACAATTTACTGCTGGGCTTGTAGAAGAAAAGCAGCCTTTGCACAAATCTGTACAGAAAAAAAAAACACACAAGCATGCAAACAAAGCACATGACATGCTCCTTATCAGTGTGCTGAAAATCAAGTGAGAGTACATATGAGGGCAGAAACACTTACTTGTGCATTTGTTCATCCTTGCTGCTACGTAAACTAACATTTGCCCCCTAGGAACAAGGAAAAAACATAAGTAAGATTTAATAAGGATAAGATCAATTAAAAGCACCTTAGATTGCATTCCACAGTAATACAAGTGGAGCAACTGCAGATAAGCCCAAACAGTGAGAAATTATCGTCCTAGCTAGGCAGGGTTGATTCTGGTACAGGTAAACGATGGAAACAAATCATTTATACCTTTACCTTCAAAATGGTTTCAATGAGGGACCAGTTCCAGTCTAAGTTCTCCTTGTGGTTGAAGATGTGGCTGTCTCTCATGTAGGTCATTAGAGTATCCTCAGTTTCCTAAAGGACAAATACAGTTGGCATTATTTATTCTTAGTAGCTAATGCCATACTTAAAAACCCCAAATGAAGGTTTCTTGATTACTTACATGAGTTCCATTAAGTAGAAAACACTGAGCCCTGTTTGAGTAGTGAAACAGCTAAATATACACCACAGGAATAAATGACGTTTATGAGTGTACCTTGACATTGAAAATGTCTCTCTGAGGTTTAAAGTGCTGGTCTCGGCAGCAGTGCGATGCTCCTGAGGTGCGGAGGATGTGGTCCAAGTAGAGACTGTACGGTTTAGCTCCATGCTTCTTCTTCTCATGAAAACACTTCAGGTAGTTAACTGCAGCACTTGCTCGTCTGCAAAAAGCATCTATTTCAGTGGCAATTGTTTAAACGGCAGACACTAGTTTTGCATAAATTACATCCCCTTTACTAAAACAGTCCCACCTGTAGCATGCCTGTGTTGAGGTACTCACAGTCTCTTCTCTGGACCAATATCAAAGGAGGCTGCCATGTTCATAAGGGTGGGCAAGCAGTGTAGATGGTGGCTGTGGCTGTGAGGGAGAATGGTGTTGGCCTGTGTGAGAAAAATCTGATTTACACACAAAAGCACTCTAACGACCCTCGTGTTCTAATCAACGAATAGGAGTACAGGAAGGAGGTACCATATGGAGAAGTTCTCCCAACAAGATGGTAGCTCGTACGGACATGGCATCGTCGCTGCTTGTGATCACCTCGACAAGACCCTGTGGAGGTCAGACACAGTGTGAATACTGACAGGATGATATAACCACAAAGGAATTCTATGCATGAAATGGTTATACCTCTAGGAGTCCACTCTTGATGAAGGCAGAAAGGACCAAAGCAAGGTAATTATCCATCAAGTCTGGCCTAGAACAGAACAAGAATTCCAATTCAAATCTCAACAAAATCTTATCTTTCAGCACACATAATGATATACTATAAATGAATAGATACAGTATTTACCTCGAGCATGATCGATATGGGAGTACTGTTTTTGCCTCAGAAGCCACAAATCCATCAGATAACCTCCAGCTGTCCTGAAACCTGCTGGGGTCTAAACAGGTAATAGTTTCAGTTCAGCTTCTATAATATCAGACAAACGCATGTAAAGAGTGATGCAACTATACCCACCTACACTACTAAGTGCTTCATTGAAGTCTGCAGTTGCTACAGGTATGACAAGCTGGAAGATATCATAAAACACCTCCAGCAAACCTTTCTGTGGGGGAAAGACGAGTTCAGCATGGTCAGACATGACACAGGTGTACAAAAAATGAAATAAAATGTATGTATGATGTGGCCTGAACACTTGACACTGCTATACGATGTGGCCTAAGATTCTACGTTTTTTATGGCTCCGTAAATACAACTAAATGAAATACTCTGTCTTGTCCTTGGTTTGGTTTTATACAACTTTGCAAGAATTCAACTCCAAAGACATCAACATATTTGGTGTCTGTGGGAAGCCTGAGAATCCTCTGAAATGTTTGCAATTGGAACTCCTGGGGTGGAAATGATAATTTTAATTCAAGAATTTCAAGGGATATAAGAGGCATTTCATGTTTCATATACAGATTTATACAATAATGTCTGTTTTTACAAAGAAGCATGAACTCCTTTAGCTGGTGGATGAAGGTCTTGTCCTTTCGCAAAATATGACCGTTAAAACTGATTACCTACCCGCACTTCCATATTTGGTATACAAAGTAAGCCAATAAGAGACTGGATTCCAGAGTTGCCTGACTTGCAGAGGTTAATGATGCCTGCAAAATGAAGGGGACAAGAGTTAGCGAGAGAAACACCACACACGTTCTCCATAACTCTGCAGAGATTTACAGCACAGTCAAATATTCTGCCGTGTTATAAACAAAAGCTTAATGGGAAGGTTAATTTAGAGATGAAAGAACAATGTTTTCTAAGTGCCACATAATTCGACAAGACTTTGTTGTGTAGATATTTTGGCTAAACAAAAACGACCATAAATAACACTATTTACCTGACCAGGAACGAAAAGAGGCAACTATAGACATTTTACTGGCCATGAACCGAGCCTCCCTATCCTCCCTGAAGACAACAAATAAAAAATATTTAACAATGACAAAAAAAGAAAAAAAAATTCCTACAAGTTTATGTTAAATGCTTCAACAGACTTTGTGGAACTCACTTGAGCTGCCCCTCTGCTCTGTCACCAGTGTGTTTGTAGTGAAAATCTGTGTAAGGGGCCAGGATTTGCTGAGAAAGATCGATTTGTTTTATTAATAACACCAAACATACTAGACTACAGGAGTTGTTGTACTGTATGGAAAAGATAGATAGATAGATAGATACTTTACTGATCCTGAGGGAAATTCAATACACGTTCAGTTTGAGATGTGTCAGTACCTCAAGTTCAATGTCAGAGCGGATGTACTGCCTGGTGTGAGGGTGGTTGAGGAGGTGCAGGATGGTGGTGATGAGAGCTTCATTGATGCGACTCAGCTGACAGTCAGTCACACTCTTCAGAATGGTGCTGAGACCGCCCCGCTGTGCTACCACAACAGGATTCTTCAAGGCTGCAGAATAAAGGAGCCACACAGAGTTCGGCCAACACTGTTACACTGCTGACGTCAGAGTGTGAGTGTGTACGTGTGTGTGTGTGTGTGCAGGCTGCTTTAACTCACTGAGCTCACAGACTATGGCAATGCAGGCCCGCACCATACGATCTCGTTCATGCAGCCCGTCGTTGCCCACGGCAATGAGGGAGTTGGTGACGGAGGAGGGGAAAAGCAGTGCATTCACAGTGATCATCTGTATGAACCAACAGCACAAACACACAGCGCAGTCAGTTTTTCACCACGCTAACGGCGAGGCTCTCGGGATGTTGGCTGATCGAGCAACCACTTTGCCTGAGACTGAAATATCACAACACCATTGAGGACTGTCATGTGGGATAAATATCCATGGTGCCCAGGGATAAATCCTAATAACCCTTTTGATTCACTGACATTTCCTCTGGCACCACAATAAAATTATGGCTCCAGAAGGAGATGTATGAAGTCTGTAAAACTGGGGTATAAACTGGGATTCGTGAGGAGGGGCAGCCCTTGTCGAATGAGGCTGGGAGGTTGACTATGGGTGGGTTGGTTTCCACAAAGTACATGGCTGATTTTTCAGAGACTACTTCTTCTGCAGAATGGAAAACTGTAAACACTGTGTGAGATTATTTTATTTAACTATTTACAACCCTGATTCCAAAAAGATTTGGGATGCCACGTAAAACTTAAATAACTATTGCCTTGGCCTTGTGGTTGTATGCCTCTAAACACCAGACAAGTTCAAGTCATGATGTCAAACAATGGCCAGAAAAGAGTTTTTGCAGAACATTATGATATCACAGTGATGTTGACCTTTGACCTTTTGGATATAAACTGTCATCACTTTATCATTTAGTTATGCTAAAACATGTTTCCACTTAGACCTGGATTTGGCCAGGGTACGATCCAAGAACCTTGTCGCTGGGAGGTGACATTGCTACCGACTGCACCACGATGTCACCTAATTTGCAAATCCTTTACAAGTCATATTCAGCCGATTACAGTACAAAGATACACTGTCCTATTTAAAGTGCTCAAGTGCTAAGTTAAAAGGTACATAATCCGACTGCAAAGCAATGGCCAAGGCACAAAGACATTGCATTTAGTGTCAATTAATCAGAGACGTGTTTTGGATCTAACAAGAATTAAATGAATTAAAATCAGAGTGTCATCTGTCATTCCTTTTAAAATTCAGGTGCACCTGCAAATGGCCCATTGCTGTTTAAATGGCCAATTCGGCAAGTTGAAGAAATAAATTGTTTCCTGCTGAGGAAACGGATCTGCTCATGGACCAAATCTGTCCCCAAATCTGTTGACTGCAAGAAATCTATTCGACTTCACTTAATCAGTTTCACTGATTCAGATTCATTAAACTGAGGAGGAGTGCTACTGCACATCCCTGCACACACATGCGTTGTAACTCTGCCTATGTAGAAGCATCTCACTATCTGAATAATGCTGCTTTTAAATAACAGAAAAGCAGTTGTGGTGGTAGCGCTGAACCAAAACTATAACGGGAATTTGCTCATTCTATACATTCTATAATGATCTCTAATCTTGACTTTCACAAACAGAGTGATAAATACAGTATTAGTCAATCTTGATACACTGCATTCATGCACCTGCTTTGTTTCAGATGGTCAGAGTACTTGTTGGAAGCACATCTCACCTTGCGTGCAAGTCTGAGAGCCTGAGTTCTTTCAACTTCGTTACTTTGCTGGATATCTATGCACCTAGGAGAGAATCAAGAGGACAGGTTTGTTAAGCAGAATGCCACTGCTCTTCTCTTTGTCTTGACCAACAAAACCCTTTGTCAAAATGATGACATTCGGACCCAGATGCAGTAGACAGCAGACACAAGGACTAGGAGAGCTCATTTATTGAAAATAATAAAAACAGAACCATTTGTACAAAGACTATCGGCAAAGAACAAAATATGATCAAGGTATGGCCTTTCTGATTTTCAGATTTTATTACTGTGCAGCTAATTTGCACTGTGTGTCATACTGGACGCATTACTATTTAGATAAAAACTGTCCTACCTGGTTAAGAAGGGAGACCCATCTCTGTGCCTCTGTTTCCTTACCAGCTCTTTTCAGCACACCAATTCATTTATCACTGAACATGTTCAATGTTAACTCTGTATTCACTCACTCACTCAGAATCTCCAGAATCTACAATTCAGAATTTTTTTAACAGAACCAACATGTGCCTTTCTAGTCAAGAGGCATTCAGTCATCCCTTCCCAATTATTCCGGAAGGGATACAATTATCTGCGGGGGTCATGAAAAAACGTAATTCTCAGACAAACCCTCCACACATGTACATGAATTAAAAAGTGAAAGTTTCAGCGCTGTACACACACCTAGATATGATTTAGAGATTTTGTTATGTACACTTTGATATACATCCATTACACAAAGACATTCATGTAATGGATTACATTCCTCTACAAAATGGAGCAAGTATAAATATTAAGTGACAGCAGGGGGTAGGGTATGTTCACTACGGGGTGGGGATGGTATTCTTGCAATTTATGTAAATTGTGAAATTCAATTAAAAAAAAATAACGTGGCCATCCTTTCACTTAGCAACTGTACATTACATGAAAACTACTGAAAAACTCATAGCTTCTATACATCAGGTCATCCTTACTCACCTCGCAATCAAGTAGTCCACCTGTAGCCGGAGCATCTTCTCAAGTACACAGCTGTCCCTGATAAGGTAACGCAGAGCCCGTAATCCAGCTGCACGTACTTCCTTGGCATCATTCAACAACGCTAACCGAAGACTTGGGAGAGGAAAATCGGGGAAGACTCATCATCAAGATCATTGCAACAGAAGATACTGAATAAGCAGTAGCCAACACGTCCAAATGCTCACCAAATAATTATCTCCTCATATGTAAAGCCAAGCTTCTCCTCTGAGTGGCCAACATTGCAGAGAAGCTGTGAGGAAAAAAATACCACTGAGAATGAGGTTACAACTTCTGGACAGGCCATGAAGATATGTTTACCTATGTGAAGTCACTGATTATATGACTCATCACCATGGTCTACACGTGTAAAAGTCAGATGGATCACCTGCTGATTGGTCCAAATTAATATATATGGTATAGTGGCAGAAATTAACAAAGCATAGTACACTTACTCAATTATGGTACTTAAGTACAGTACTTAAGTACTAAAGAAAACAAAGAATACCACTATTACTACTGCATCTGAACAACAACTGGCCAGATTGAATTTTGCCCAGCATTTCCCCTTCAGCAACACTTTGGCAATAACAATTTATTGAAAAATAATGGATTTCCATGAACTTTGCTGAAAACATTCCTACTCCCCACAGGAAGACACCTTTCCACTTTGGACAATACAAGAGCATTCCAATAGCTCCACTATCAAGTCAAAATCCAAGATATCATATGATGTAGCAGGCTGGTCACATTCAATCTCACAAGGGTACGTACCCTTTAAAATGCAATGACCTCATGGTCTTTTCATTGACGCCACACGTGATTTAGAAGTACTGGTTTTCATGTTTTTACAAACCTTTACAAAGTTGTTAAGATGGCCAAGTTTGCGCACGTTGGAGACCCCTTGCTGTCCCGCAACATTTTGAAGAATTTCACGTAGGTTCTCGGCAGGATCTGAAATCAGTTAAGGGCAACATGGTCTTTACACGCAGACCACAGTAACACTACCTCTTCATGTGAACAGAAAAATATTCTTTTCGAACAAATATTACCATAATGAAAGGTGTCAAACAGAAACAATGACCACATCAAACACAGCAAGGGTAAATACTGGTACCCACAGCAAAGGGACTATTTCCTTTTGTCTGACATATACAAGCCCACAGCTCACTTTCTCTTGTGAACTTCTGTTCTTATACCAGTGACTAATCCATGATTTGAATTTGAAGATGTGAACAAGTAAGTAAAAAATAACAATAATATAGCAATAAAGTAAGTCAATCTCTTGCACTGAACTCTTCACCATTTCTCTTTCCATTTTTGCCATTCTATTCCAGGCCTGAGTGAAATTTTCCAGCACAGAGTGAAGTGTTGTTGATGAGATTACTACTTATTTAATAGTAAGGACACTGTCTCTGTAGTAAGGACACTGTCACATCTGTTACTGGGCTCACTGAATTTAGATGTTTGGATAAAACACTGCAACATCTTTCATGATTTATCCAGCACGCAATTTTAAGTGTAATTAAAATAAATTCAGAAAACTTTATTCAGAAACCTTATTTATCCCACAATAGGAAATTCTGTTTGACAGTGGTAAGACCTTAAAAATCAAAATAAATAACTCATACATAGCCACTGAACAACAAGTGTTCGACGCTGGCCCTCAAACAGCGAATACACATATATATCAATACATATATACATGTATACCCATATACAAATATACACAGGTCAGAAGAAAAGGCAGAAACAACTACTACTCTTTGCTTCCTGCATTTAGCAGCCTAATAGAAGAAGGAATGAAGGAATTTGAGTAGCGATTTGTTTTGCTCAGGGGTGCGTAAAAGCACCGACCTGAAGGCACTGAAGTAAATTCTCTGGCGAAAACATTGTCAGGGTGACTAATGATGCATTTTTAACCACATGTTTATTCCAAAGTGAGCTCTTCTTTACAGACAGTCCATTGAACTAACATATACAGGAAAATGTTCAAAAGCTCTAAATAAAAGAATGGTTTAAAAAAAAATTACATAAAATACTTGTGGAAACACTACAAAAGTTCAGCTTCCGCATCA
Source organism: Scatophagus argus (assembly GCF_020382885.2). Classification (NCBI taxonomy): domain Eukaryota; kingdom Metazoa; phylum Chordata; class Actinopteri; family Scatophagidae; genus Scatophagus; species Scatophagus argus. The sequence continues at coordinate 19,076,167 of NC_058512.1, read as the reverse complement.
GGTGGATTCTTTGTTGTCCCCTTCTAACAACTAACTCTCTGTTTGCATTGAACTTCAGCTGAGAGTCAGCAGTGTATGACAGCAGCACTAGTATCCAGGATATTTTGGCTACTTAATGCCATCAGTGTGAGTTACCTGCCTCTGATGTTTAGAAGGTTTTTCTATGTGTTCTGAGCAGGGCATCTCTACATGTGCTGGCCTCATCAGTAAGACGAGGCAGGGCTACGACACGCTAAAGCAGTACGGCCGCTTTTTTCTTACTAGTTCGGTTTTAATTAGTTATTTGAAGCAAAAAATAGATGGTAAAATGTCATGGCTTTACTTTTGTACAGTGTGAGGAAGTGGAGAAGCACTGTCCATCATTACACATGTCAATGCTCACAACAAATGCACTAAAAAAAATACACCATGTAATTATTACTTTCTGTTCATGTAAGTATACATGTACGTAGTGTGTAGTGTATATATAAGTGTATATATATAATAATTTTAATTGAATTTTATTTGATTCTAAATCCACTGTTGGATTCATGATATCCAATACAAATTTCCTTAACACATGTACATGAGCTATGAACAGACCTACTACTGAAGCACACTTTATGATAAAAAAAAATTCTTGTTTGCAGCTAACATAAATCTAAATCTGTATCAGCCTTTACTCTTTACTAGGGGGCCGTGGCCTTAAGGCTGGAGAAGCGGCTCATGATCGGAGGGTCACCGGTTCGATTCCCCCACTGGACAGGACAAAAATTTGGGTGTGGTGGAGTGATTAATGCGAAAAACAAGGGCTGGTGTGCCCTTGAGCAAGGCACTTAACCCCCAATATGCTCCCCGGGCGCTTGATGCTGCCCACTGCTCCTGTGTGTGTTTCACTGCATGTAATTTGACGGTTGTTGCATGTGTGTGTTCAACTAAGGATGGGTCAAATGCAGAAGACGAATTCAGTGTGTGTATGTAAAAATATATATACTGTCAATAAAGTGATTCTTAATCTTACTAACAAACAACTATCAAACCAAACCAACATCATGACATGTCTATGAGCCGGCATGAAGCTTTGACTGGACCGAAAGTAGCTACTACGTCTAAGTCTTTCTAACTTGACAGTGATGACTGAGTTGGGTAAACACGCAGGCAAAACATGCGGGGACAGTTTAAGTCAAACATTTTACACTTAATTTGAGCATGACACCACCCACAGATAATATGTAGCCGCACCGAAAACACCAAGCAGAAAGTCAGTCATAGTGCTGCTGAGTGCTGATGCTGTCCTAAATGTGTCAGCGAACATACCTTTAGAAAGATCCAGGGGGACGTTTTCCTCCCCGCTGTCATTCCGACCTGTCGGCACGGACACAAAGTTATCAAATGAGGTCAGTTGGTGACCGGCTCCGCACAACCTCACTGTTGGCGCTAATTCAATGTTTGAAGTCTTACTGAGAGTGCGGTCAAGCAGTGTGAGCGGAAATCTGTCTCACCTCGCATCCGACTGCTCCGTGTCGGGCGGCCTCGGATGCTGCTGACCGCCATCTTTACAGAAGCCGCACTCTCCCATTAGAAATTCTCTGACATAGTGGACTGAGCGCGTGATGCTATCGCGAGAATCTCCATCCTGTCATTCCCTGTGGCGCATCTTCATTACTCTGCCAACTGAGCAGTTCCTCTATTACAAAAAGCTATAGCCTCTATAATGTTTAGTGACACATATAAAAAAGTTTATTTATTAAACTTACATCAGCGTGTACAACAAGGTATATCATAAAACTTGTGTCAGAGAGACAAGGTTGTATTCCTTCTTTGTGCTATCAGGTCTAGTCCTCTTTTCCTCCCTTATGAGGACTTGTATATAGCTGTATATTGCACTGTGTTTACTGTACTTGTAAATTGTTAATTTGTTAATTTATGACCTCTATACCTTTTTTTGTAACTGTTTTTGCACACTTTTTGCTTTTTGCACTCTTTTTCTGTTTTTTTGAGCTGCCACGACAAGTAAATTTGCCCACTGCGGGATCAATAAAGTTCATTTTATCTTATCTTATTTAAAGCTATTAAAGATACTAATCAAGTCATTTGTATTATTTATTTTGTTATTCAACTATACAGCACTGTGTAATAGTCTTAGGCCACCATTAGATTTGTTGTTGCCCTAATTAAAGTCATTGCTTACACCTGCATTTGTCGGGCTAATTCATGTCAAAATGACTGCTGTGAAAAAGGTCTATTACAGTTTGTCCAAGACATGCTCAAGCATTACACATTCCTGTTGTATGAGTTTAACTCACTAGAAGCTTGCCAATATGTATAAGACCAACTTTCAATCTCATCATTCCATTTAAAATGCCAAAGATCACAGAATTTGACAGACATAAAATCATAATTTTGCATCATCAAGACAACTCTCAAAGTGAAATCAGGAAACAAACTGGATACTCAAGATGTGGTATGCAATCCGCTCTAAAGAAATATAATAATATAATCTATCCTATAATCAGGAGAGGTCAAGGACAAAAAAATGGACCGGAAGGCCAAGAAAACTTTCAAATTCTGATGAGAAGTTTCTCAGAGTTTCTTCATTGAGAGACCAGAAGAAGTCCAGCAAGGACCCGGCTCAACATCTGGCAGTTTCATCGGGATGCCAAGTTGACCCTCCTGCAGTCTGCAGAAGCTTGATCAGGAATTGTCTTTGTGGCAGGGGAGCGGCCAAGAAACCACCTTTTCAGAAGGGGAACAGAGTGAAAAGGCTAAGATATGCTAAAGTTCACAAAGATTGGAATGAAGATCCGTGGTAAACAGTATTATGGAATGATGAATCCAAGTTTGAAATTTTTGGGTCAAATGGTTGAGAAAATGTGAAAGAGTTGGAGAGGGATAGAGGAATGAGTGCTTGCTGCCTTCAGTGAAACATTGTGGAGCATATCTGCCAGTAGTGTTGGCGAGATTGTCCAAATTGATGGGATCATGAATGCTGAAAAGCATAGACTGGATTTAATTCATCATGTCATTCCTTCTGCAAAGTGGCTGAATAAGAATGATTTTATTTTTCAGCATGACAACAATCCCATGCACACAATGCAGCAAAATTGTATTTGGAAAGAAAAATAGCTGATAAAACACAGACAGTTATTTTTAAAATTTTGTGTACATATTTCCTGTATTTTCTGTTTATATCTTAATAAAGAGACCAAAAAATAAATACAGATGGTCAGAAAAGCTTTGGTAAAACAGCAAATCTAATGGTGGCTTAAGACTTTTTCACAGTACTGTATATCGCAATAATTCGCCACAAGAATGTAGAGAAATGGTTTCCCAAAGTGGCTTCATGCTTCAGTGTTAATGGAGGTCTCTTTAGAAATTCAACAATGTACAAGTATACAACATATCCTTAAAAGTATCAGGAATAAAAGTATTTGTTCTACAAATTGACCCCTGAGATTGATTATTGATTTTTCTACCTGACCTTATTAGGTTATCAATAGTGATGCACCAGTGTGTCAACAACATTTCAGTCTTGTAGCTGCTGGAGCTGGACTGCCGTTTAGGCTACTGGTTCCTAACCAGGCTGTCCAAATGGTCTCTAGAAAATGTAAATCTTTAATTCTTTTTTAATTATTTTTTTTCTTCAGATTTACTTTCTTTTAATCATTCCTCTTGTAATTTCTTGAATTTCCTTAACTTCAGAAACAAGGTTTTCTGTTGGCATTTTTTTTCATATAAGGACTTCACTGTTTTTCTGATACACAATGTTATGTATTTTGGCATTGAGTGCAAAAGATGGAACATCCATCTTCATGTTACACAGTTTCCACCTGGAAAGCAAGAAGGCCAAATGAATAAAGGAAGGGCAATATATTTTAGTTCCATTTTCTAACATTTAAAGAAAGTCTTTATTTTATTTTACAAATGAATTAGTTTAGCTGACACACAGGATATTGTTTTTGTCCTTTTGTAATGCCAGGACTGTGAAATTATTTATGAACATGAACAGCTCTACATGATTTCCAGTTTTAATTTTGTAGATAACTTCCTTTCGGATGTGCTTTAGTAAAAATAAAGGAAAGTTGTTTGTGGAATTATATATATAGTATATAACCACTAAAGTTAATGTAATCTCAAAGTTATTTAATCATTCCTGGAAGATACCACTGCTGTGCCTATTTTTCATCTGCTGTGATCTGGCTACAGTCCCCTGCTTTGGTTTTATGTTTCATTTTCTTTGGAAATATTGGAGGAGAAAGTACCCAGAGCTTTTTATGTAAATAGACGTACTAATACCGCACTGTAAAAATATTCTGTTACAAGCAAAGGTCCCACATTGAAAAGGTGTGTAAGGTGTGTACTTTGTATAGCACTACACTTATTGGTTATTTTCATTATGGCTTTATCTGATTATTATTAATCAAGTTTTTGGGACTAGATTATTAAAAATAAAATGAAATAATTCAACAGAATCCTTCATTCATTCATCCTTGCATTCAAGAAGCTGAAAGAAGCTTCATTCATTTTAAGAGTGCTTAGTACATTTTAATCTGAACACATACACATACAAGGAATTTGGATCTCATCCACCCCTGGTGCTTTGCAACAGAGGAGTTTCCCAACTGTCTCGGTGACTTCAGCTTGGGTGATGAATGGATCAGCCTCTGGGTCCCCAGCCTCTGCTTCCATGATGGAAGGCATGTCATGCAGGACTGAGGAGACCCTCGAAGTATTCCTTCCACCGTCCGACAGTGTCCCCAGTCGAAGTCAGCAGCTGTAAACAGTATTAGTCAGGCACTGCTTTCACGTTCCCAGCAGACCCTCACAGTACGTTTTTGTCTGCCAAGTCTGTCTGGTTTCCTCGTCTCCCAGCGGATCCAACTCCCTACCAGGTGGTGATCGGTTGACAGCTCAGCCCCTCTCTTCACCTTACAGTCCAAAACATACAGCCGAAGGTCAGATGACACAACCACAAAGTCGATCATTGACCTCTGGCCTAGGGTGTCCTGGTGCCATGTGCACTGATGGACACCCTTATGCCTGGACATGGTGTTTGTTACGGACAAACCGTGACTAGCACAGAAGTCCGACCAACAGAGCACCGCTCAGGTTCAGATCAGGGAGGCCGTTCCTCCCAATCACGCCCCTCCAGGTGTTACTGGTGTCGCCCACGTGGGCATTGAAGTCCCAGTAGGACTATGGTGTCGGAGCACCTTCCAGGGACTCTAAGAAAGCCGGGTACCCTGCACTGTTGTTTGGCCCATAGGCCTAGACAACAGTGAGAGACCTATCCCCAACCCGAAGGTGCAGGGAAACGACCCTCTCGTTCACTGGAGAGAACTACAACACATGGCGGCTGAGCTGGGGGGCTATAAGCAAGATGGATGGATGATATGTATAAACAGAGTGAGGTATGTACATGTTTTAGTATTACAGGGTTAGCACACTGAATTATTTTCTGAAGTTGAGCCTACAGTGATGCCTGTTTCCTGAGTTGAGAGGAAAAGAAATGTGTTCTGCTGGAGGATAAACCACATCTTAACCTAGAAACTCCAAAGGTAATATTAATGGTTTAACTGGCCATTAGTAAAAAAAAATGTATCAGTAATAAAGATATTAGCTAAGACTTACAAGTCATCCATAAAGCTTGACTTATTAGAATTTTGTACTTTTTTCCCCAGGAAATCACCACAACTAGATTAATGCATATATTCAATTTGCATGACATTATGCAATCACTATGCAAAGAATCGCTATGAATCACTATGCAAAAAGACAGTGTGTGTTTTTATATGCAGACTTGGTTAACAGTTTGCATGGTAATCTGAATATGAAAAGATTTGTCAGTCTACTTAATTTTTTAATTTCGCTTTTCAACATTAGTTTGTATCTTTGTAATCAGCCCTAGCTGAGTTGATTATGGCAAACGTTTGGGATACAAAAAATAAACGTATAGTTTATTGTGGTGTTTTCAGAGGCATGTTTTTAACACCTCCATTCAAGAAGAATAAAATAACCAACTACGTAAGCTCTCCCTGAAATGCAGGAAATGCCCGAACAAGTCTGTATGTCGATTTAAAGGAATAGCGGTGAACACAGATTTGTCCTACGCGCATGAACGCAACATTTTCCACTTTGGGGAATGACGTGTCAAGAAAGTGCCGGAAGCTTTCAGTCTGTCCAAAATGGCTTACCAGACACTACAACAGGAGTACTTCCAGATTCCTGTTGTTACCAGGGCATATACAACCGCTTGTGTCCTCACAACTGCTGCAGTGGTAAGACAAACTCAGATAATCACTGTTTTGGCTAGGATACGGCTTGGTGCCGCTTAATAAAACGTTAAATAGCATAACGCCGTCAACTCGTCGATGGTTTAGCTACAGCACCTGTGAGAGGGATACGTGTCTCAACCTGGTTACCCCGAATTTTAATTCACTTGTCCAAGTCACTGAAAACCTTAAAGCGTAGCTACGTGTGGCTGATGCCTTGGCTTAATTTTAACCGTGGAGCCAAAGCTGTAAGCGCACACTTGGTTTCGTTTGCAGTTAGCTGACAAGACACAGCTGGATTGTCTTGCTGCTGCTGTCACATAACAGCTAACCATAGACTGTTGTGTGTAGAGGGAATGCTAAAGTCCTCTCAAAGACCGACTAATCCAGACTTGTTTCATAAAATTTAACATAATGTCGCTACCATGATAAACCGGCGTGTTTTAACCAATTTGATTATTTTTATTACATATGCATCATCAGTCAGCCAAGGGGTTTGGCTGAGGTGGCCAAATGAATGAACGACACATGTCTTTATTTCCCAGCAGTCATGGAAGCGAAGAAGGTATGACGAGGTAGATCCTGGTACAGCCCAGGATACAGCCAAAGTCTTTAACGCCCCTGGAAGGATTATGCATTGCATTATTATTGACAGTTAAATACAGCCTGAAAGACAATGCATAGGCATGTTATATGTATCTTAATTAACAACACAATAAATGCAGTTTTACATTCAAATACACTGTTATTGTTGTGTCAAGTAAATGCCATATTCTTTGTTTATGTGTGTGTGTGGGATAAATCACTTTATTTGCAAGCCTCAAAATAAAACACCACATATGTACGCTGTGGGATAAACTGTTTCCATATATGGAATTTATCATCCAAGAATGACTAGTTTAAATAAAGTGAAAAAAAATGCTCTGCTTGTCAATGCTGGATCATTTTGTGATGTTTATTATCATTGGCATCTTTAAGATCTGTGTAATCTTTGTTGTGTTTTCTCTCACAGCAACTGGAAATCATCACACCATTTCAGCTATACTTCAATCCGGATTTGATTCTAAGGAATTACCAGGTGGGTAATCTGACCCACTGCTCACCTTCATTCTTGGTTACCAATTTAGTTAACCAGAACATCCAGCTGTAATATATATTTTTTTTTGGTCTGCTACAGCATACACACTCCAGTCAGCTGCAACATTAAAACCACTGACAGGTGAATTGAATAAAATTAATTGTTTAATTGTATTAAAGGTTTACAATGCAATGTTCTGCGGAGAAACCTTGGGTTCTGGCAATCATGGATGTTCTTTGACATACACCACCCACCTGAACATAGCAGACCAGGTTTTTCTATCATGGTTAACATCAAGTAGATGAAGTTCTCATATGTTTTTATTTTTCTTCACACAGTGAATCAGGTTTCTGATATAGACTTTTCTGAGCCTGATTCATCCATATGTAATGTGGTCTTCCTCACATCACCAGGCTGGATTGACACTGAACCACTGAAAAAAAAACAAAAAAAACTTCTAGTCACTGGTAGCATGCAGCTTGCTTTTTAATCAAGGAAATTACCTGGATTTATTTATCCTACTCTCTCTCTCCCTCTCTCTGTGTGTTTTTTCTCCTTAGGTATGGCGACTAATAACCAACTTCCTGTTTTTCGGCCCAGTTGGCTTCAATTTCCTGTTCAATATGATTTTTCTGTATCCTTCTCGGTTCCAAGTCTCGCTTCATCCAGCATGTGAAGTGATTTTGCATACTTTCACTTTCACAAGGGAACCTGTATGTGGTTTCAGAGATGGGATGAAACTTTACACTAAAATGGTTCTGTAAGATACTGTAAACGATTGCCACGTATGACTTGGTAGTATTTAGTTGTTGGTGATAAGATCTGTGAAATGGTCCACGGTCCAGAATTTCTGTGTGTACTTTCTTAACCGTTTGCTTTCAGGTACAGATACTGTCGCATGCTAGAGGAGGGCTCTTTCAGGGGACGCACGGCTGACTTCGTCTTCATGTTCCTCTTTGGTGGGCTTCTGATGACTGTATCCTTCTTATGAATGTGCCATTAAAAAAAATCATTCTAACTTACAGGTAATTAACCAGTGACCAGTTGCTAATTTGCTGTACCAGATTCAGTTTAGTCAACAGTGAATCTTTTTTTTTAAATAATTTGACTTCCACAATTGTTTTTGTTTGGTTTTTTTTTGTTTTGGTTTTTTTTCTGGAGAGGCTTATCTGAGTGAAGTCAGCTGAGTGAGAGAGTTACGGGGTGCTACATTGTGTATTTGTGTCTTTGTATGCATGCTAATACACAGTGTTTCAATTATTTGTCAAGGAAAACCTCTGAATAACAAATACCACACAAATTCTGACCGTTTTCACAAGCAGGTAATGAAAAATTTCTGCTTAACAACCTTTTGGTTTTACCATAATATTAAATACAGATAAAATGTTCATTCTTTTATAGCATATTCAAAGGAATTTAGTATTTTACTGATATATTTTTTTATTTCTTCATTGAACTTCAGACTTCAGCAAAGCTTAGCCGCAAGATGAGCTGAGCTGAGGCTACATATTAACCCTGTATGCCCAGCAAAGTGAACGTATTCCTCAAAAAGGTTTGACCAATAACGCGTTAGCTACGTTATTTAATGTAGTGGTATACCATTTACCATTTCTTACATAGATTGTTACCACAGCAGCAGTGTTTGTCAGTAAGAATCATCATATGTCAGCATGTCACACACTGTAGTATCATTTTAGCAGTGACATATTATATGTCAGTACATGTCACTGGACAGTAGTATTGTAATAGTATTATTACAATTCAGAATCAGCATATACCACTTGAACAAGACCAGCAACCATCAGCCACTTTTCAGTCTCATTACTGTCAACAGCACAATGTAACTGGCCTAAGACCACTAATGCAAGAAGTATTCAGATTCCTTACTTCAGTAAAAGTTTCAATTGGGTAATGTAAAAATGTTGCATTCCAAGTATAAGTTATGCATATGCATAAAAAATACAACCTATATATTAGTAGCAAAATATATTTAAAATATGAAAGTATTGCCACATTTAATTAAATGAAATCATGTGACAATGATCATACAATGCTTTTTTTTTTTTGTAAGACTCGGAGGCCAAAAAGGTTGAGAATCACTTGTTTAATCTTGCGTATCTTAAAAGCTTGCTATATTATCAATTGTGTAAAATCGTAATCTGAAAAACAACTAATAACCAAAGCTGGCAAATAATTGTAGAGGAGTAGTGAGTGAAAGTATAAAGTTGAATCAAAGAAATACACAAGTTAAGTACATTCTTAAAGTACTCTACTTGACTAAATATACTTAGTTACTTTCCACCGCTGAGTAAAAAATTGCATGTTTGTGAGAACCTATTAAAGAGCAGCAGTTTTGGCAGCAGCATCGCTCAGTTCGCGCGCTAACCGGTTTGTCCCTTGTATCCAGAGTCAGTGGACTTCATTTATTGGCCATGTTCTTAACCGAGAATTCAGATATTTGGCACTTTTGTGAGCCTGGTTTTTCTGGGCCAAGCCTTCACTATCATGCTGGTGTACGTGTGGAGTCGGCGAAACCCAAACGTTCGCATGAACTTCTTTGGCCTTCTGAATTTCCAGGCTCCCTTCCTGCCCTGGGTGCTGATGGGATTCTCACTTCTGCTGGGCAACTCCATCATTGTGGATCTTTTAGGTACCTACCTACTGCTATCATCTGCAGTCATTATTTAGTATTTAGCCAACGGGGGGTAATGTGTTCATTGCAGCACATGAATGAGTGAATGAATCAATAGTACATGTGTTATAATGGTTCCCCCCTCCCCCTTTTTTTGAGGTATTGCTGTTGGTCATGTGTACTTCTTTCTGGAGGACGTTTTCCCGAACCAGCCAGGTGGTGGAAGGTGGCTGAAGACCCCATCTATCATGTGAGTCTCTAGTGTCCTCTGACAGCTATGTGGAATACAACAAGACTGACATGCACCACACCAAAGAGTAGGAATGAATGGTTTACCTGTAGGGGAGAGTAGACTTAAACTTTGGGGTGTGAGAGTTTCAGCTCCACATTAGCCTGCCTCTTAGATTAATTGAGAATAATATAGATTATTCTCATGTATTTGCTAGGCGAATTGGGTCCATTGAAAATATGCCAAACTTACCGTTAGCAATTACTACTGTTACTACTGCTGATTGCGTTGATAAGTTGCCCCTTTAACACCCCCCCCCCCCCCGTTCATCCAGGAGCATGAAATGAATTCCATCATTTTCATCATAATTACTTTGGTCTTTCCACCGTTCATACCCAGGAAAGATAGGAGAAGCTGCTGGCTTGTGTCTGGCACCGAGCTCTGGCTAGCTTTAGCTGTAGCTAGTTTCTTCAAACTGGGCACGTTCAGTTGGGTGATGGTGTTTTAAGTGTTAGGTTTGTTGTTCCGAACATTTTTGCGGTAGTGCCCCACAGTTTTCTTTGGCCTTTGCGAGCATTGCGTCTTCACTCACGGTAAAGAACATTCACGATAAAGACATGTTGGTGTGTGTCTGTGTGTTTATTATGAGAAATTCCCCTCATCCTCCTTCCCGGCGTCTCTCTCGCAGAAAGATGCTGTTTGACACTGCAGAGGAAGATGCCAACTACAACCCCCTGCCTGAGGAGCGCCCAGGAGGCTTTGCCTGGGGAGAGGGGCAGCGCCTTGGAGGTTAAATATGCCCCAGATCAGATCACTTCCAAATGACTTTCCCTAAGAGAGATGAAGGGGACAAACATGGTCTTAGTTTTTGACATGTTTGTTTGGTTCTGGATGGAAAAAATGCCAAACAACCAGAACTGGTTTGGAGATAACCGTCTGTTGTCTTTGTATATGGGCTTAAATCATCCTCAGAAACTCTTCTTGATGCCAGATCGTCGCTCTAAGACTATTTGACAGAACGCAAGCTTCGGATGGAACTTTGGATGGTGAGCCTTTAGGCTGTTTGTCTTCATCTCAGAGAAAAATGTTGACATACAATAACTCTTGTATGAGAGAGAGAGGAAAAAAATGATAACAGTAAAATATTATCAAAATGAATTTATTCAGATGGCAAGTGCATTTTTTTTTTCATTTCACTTTTTTAAAAAATAAATGTGTGTGGCAAATGATGCTTTGGTTTCATCTCTTTGAACTGTAGTACTTCATGAAACCAAAAATGATTAGAGGAAGTGATTCATAATATTAACATTTGTATGTTGACAGGATGTTGTTAATTCATCCCTTTACACAACAGGGCATTGCAACATACAGATATCAAGATCTCTACCATTTTTTTCCCTTCGTAGTCCAGTTTTTCATCCATGTTCAGCTGGGTTAAGTTTTAAGTTTTTTGATATAAACAGCCTTATATCACATTATTCCAAGGTAATACACAATCACAGCACACAATTTACTTGTCAAAAAAAGGCAGTTGCAGGTGTTGCATATTATTTTGCATAACAATACATTTGGCTGATTTTGAACACATTTATACTTTTTTTTAATTTATTTTTTATGTTATCGTGTCAACTGGCTTACTAGCCTAGCAGCATTTGCGGGACAGATTTTAAATTGGCAATAATGTCTGGCCTACATTCACTGATAAGATGAGATAATAAGTTTGGAGTTGTGGCAGCACATGTTAAATTGAGAGAAGGATTGAAAAGATTTGTTGATTGATGCTTGCATTGGATCAAAGCAAACCCTTCTTGGGCATTAAATTGAACTTCTAATAATCTGTAAATGTTGTGTGGGCTGAGATGAGTAATGAACTGTAACAAAGATGTTTTTTTGTATTGTGTTCTACTGTTTTACATTTTTTAAATTATCTTAAGTGCTATACAAATGGAGTTGGATTTCACTGTTACAGATAGAAATTAATTTTCACACGCCCTTAGAAGTGATGTTAAACAAGCCCAGCTGTAATCAACATAATGGGCTGTATTTCAAGATCATGTTGACATTCATACATCTAATTCCTGAGAACTTTTCCTTGTGATACAAAGTAATGATCTAATAAAATGAAGAGGCAGATTTAATGAATATCCTCAAAAATTTGTGTTAGCAAGAATATTTTATGTCTACGCTTTTTGGACAATACATAATTATTTTATGTGGCACGTTACATGGTAACGTATATATTTAATGCACCACTGCTGTCTCTAGATTTAACAACACACACTAGACTTTTATTGCACACATATGCCACTAAAACTATTAATATAAGTGAGGTGGGGTGCTGTTTTACCTCCAGTTTTGAAAACAAAGTAAGCACTATGTTTAATGAATTTAAAGCCCCAAATTTTCAAGTGTTTTGATCCAAATAAACAGTACATGTTATTGTAATACAGAGCTTGAAATTTACAAGAAATTTTGACTAATTCTCACTGAGGTGGCAATACTGGAAAATCTTGGCAGACAAAGAAAAAATCTATCATATCTTTCACGTTCAATCAGGAGGGGGCGATAATGGGCTTTGGAAATTGTTCCTCTACCTAGAAACGAATGAGGAGGGATGAAGAGTGGCTTCCTCATTCTTGCAATGGAACGTTCACTGTATTCGGGAAGAAACACGCATTGTTCTTCAATGTAATTTCCAAAGGTGGACGTGGAGAGCAATGGTTCTAGTTTCCATTTAATTTCGTCTTCTCTTTATTTTGTTTAAACCTATGGAGCAGACATGCTCAGATCAGTGTTTTTAAATTCAAAAGCCTTATGTGAACGTTTTAATTAACAGTACACTGGTTTCCGATTCCGATTTGCGACTGATCTCCGATCTTTATCGTGGGTCGCGAATACATCTGAAGCAGAGAGGGCTGCTTGTAGTTAGCTAGTTAGCGACTGCGTAAAGATGCAATTGGCTTTGAGTAAAACGTTTGGCCAGAAGCCAGTGAAATTTCAGTTAGAACAAGATGGGGACTTTTACATGGTTGGGTCAGAGGTATGTGACAATTTATTTGGTAACATTCAGTGCTATGCTGCCTAAAGATAGCCTCAGTTGCCCATTCTTCTGCCTAGTTGATGCTAGCATGCTAACGAGCCCAATTTATGGATTCATAAACAAAGAAATCACTAAAATCGCAGAACGGGATATGACAGGATAAAGTCGGGCCAACAACCCACAAGTCATATACAGTATATGCTGTTGCATATCAAAGAAATAACAGCCCACCCTACAGCTTTTGCTGTTTTCTTCTAACTTTTTTTTAGAGGATAACGTTAGTTGTGCTGAAGCATTAAGAGACCTTATATGCTTATTATATACTGTGTTTAAATGTGTGCTTAATATGCGAGTTAAATGTCACCCTCAGTCGTCTGATAATTTAACATGTCAATTTTACGTTTTGTCTTATTTTGAAAAAAAGTAAAAATGACTACAGCCATTAGTTAACTGTTTAACTTATGACTAAGTAGTTAATTGGCTGTTTTACAAAGACCAGACAAAGTAAAGTACCAGGACATGGGGCTTTTGTTATTCATGCAATGTGAACTGTAAAGTATTTATGTAAATCCCTAACTGCTTGCGTGAGTGTTCGTTTTGTGACTCTCTAGACCAGATTGCATGTAAGAGACTGGGGAACAAGAGTTTCTTTGGTTTGTCGAGACCAAAGTTTAGTTTTTTGACCCTTAAAACTCATTTGCTATGTCTGACATACACCAAAGTACCATGAAGTGTGGTGAAGCTTCCGTGCAGCAGGCTCTGGGAGGGTTGTCTAGGGACAGGGTCTGGTTTTTGCAGCGAAATGAATGAAAACTCATCTGTTCCAACTGCACCTTCTCTCCTAACAACCCTAACCCTCTAACACCCCTCCACTCTCTCATGTTCTCCTGCTTTCTACTCTTGCTTTTCCACTTAAGGACCTTTAATTATTATTATAATTTAGCTCTTATTGCTTTAGTCTAATTCTATTGTACTGAAACTTCTTGTTACTTATTCTTGCTTAGGATAAAAGCGTCTGCTAAATGAAGGGTTATGTAATGTCAAAAAAATACAGGAAAATCCAGATTCAATGAAGTCTGCAAGAGAACTTCACCTCAGGAGAAGATTTCAGTTCCAGCAACACAACAATCCTCATGAACCCTCCTCTTGAATCTTACCAGAGCTTGAGTAGTTTTAGGAAGACGGAGAGAGAGAGCAATCTTAGTGTCCACATGTGTAAAACTGGCCTGTCTACTTAAAATCAAGTTTGTACCTGCTGTCAAAGTTAAGATAAGATAATCCTTTATTAGTCCCTTAACTGGAAAATTACAATGTTACAGCAGCAAACAGGATATAGAGGGTGCAAAGCATGCAAGGATAAGAGAAGGAAAGTTGCTGCTACAGAAAAGACTTCAGCACTAAGTTATTTCATTTTTCAGAATTGTACTGCAATTCTACATCTTTCAAAACACTGCACATAGTAATTCAGTGTAGCCAGCTTTCATTGTTCTGTAAGACAGATTGCCAGGTGGTAACAATCAAGGCTGAGGACCCTTGCTGCATGAGAAAGAGGGGCTTTCATGATTTTCTCTCTCTGTTAGCGCTAACGAATAAAATGCTAACACCAAAAGATCACGAAAAGTTTTCTCTTTCCACAAAGCTCTGCATTCTGCTCTCCAGGTTGGAAACTATTTGCGTATGTTCAGAGGCTCTCTGTATAAAAGATATCCATCTTTATGGAGGAGGCTGGCCTCAGTGGAGGAGAGGAAGAAAATTGTAGCATCATCACATGGTGAGTGGTGTGCCTATTGTTATCTCAAGTAAAATTTATACAATTAAATAGGCTTTAAAACAACTGTAACGTCTTGTGTTATAATCAGGATATAATGTGTAATATTTCCACCTTAAAATGTCTAAAAGCCACCCAACTCTTTATTTTGTTGAGTTTTTTTTTCATTCAAGCTCAGTGCATTTCATTATGTCGCCTTTGGCTATAACATCCAGCAGAGTCAGAGGGTGAGGAAGGAAGTCGGCGAATGTGACTGAACGTAACTGAACTGTGACTAAAACTCATGTATTCTCATCAACTCATATAAGAACGATGTAGCTCAGAAACCACAGATAAATTTTCATCAGTAATGGTGGTTGTCGACATCGACGATGACAACTCCCGTGATCCCACTCAGCTTCACGACGTGCTCCTACTTCACTCATTAGATCACATCTTTTGTTTTCATTGGTTTCATTGATTCATCCCTAATTTGAGAGCCCTCCAGCAGCAGAGATAAGACAACAGCAGTTACAACTATTAGCCCACATGCGCTTTACCGCTCAAGCTGATACGGGTCTTTGTTTTCTCGCCCATTGCCCATCTGTAGCCACTAGTGTTACTCTCCTGAAGGCATCGGAATGTGAAGAGATCTTCGAGGGTAATGATGAGAAATACAAGGCGGTGTCCATCAGCACAGAGCCCCCAGCTTACCTCAGGTAATTTCAGATGCTGATGTTTTTGTGGTTGTTTTTTTTTCTTTACTGCAACAGAAATGAGAAATGTAGGATCTGGTGTTTTTGTAGCTTAACCCATATAGGAACTTTATCTTGATCTTTTTGTTGGAATCCCCTAACGAAAGTGCAGCACTCAGTAGCTTCCATACCCATCTTAACCTTGTGTTTTTTTCTCCTTCCTGCACAGGGAGCAGAAGGCAAAGAGAAGCAGTCAGTGGGTTCCCACGCTGCCCAACAGCTCTCACCATCTGGATGCTGTGCCTTGCTCCACCACCATCAACCGCAACCGAATGGGCCGCGACAAGAAAAGAACGTTCCCCCTGTGGTGAGGAAGCCATTTGTTTTTTACAAGGAAAGCAAAAAGTGCATCAGTATGGCACAAGTTCTGCATCCTGCCCTCATATCAAATAGATTTAATGAAATATAGCAACCCTGCAATGAATTTGAATGAATATTATAGTTTGTTGTGACTGTTTCTGTTGTACATTTGTTGCCTACACTTTACACTTTAGTTATTGGATGTTCTTATTTTCCATAAGAACAATGACAATAAAACATATCTAAACGACAGCAACATAAAACTTAAAAAAAATCAAAGACGGCTCAAATCAACAAACTCTATCAACATCTGCCCATGATAGTTCTCCCTTGTGAGTCGGGTCCTGCTCAAGGTTTCTTCCTGTTAAAAGGGAGTTTTTCCTTGCCACTGTCTGCTTGCTCGGGGGTTCAGGCTCTGGGTCTCTGTAAAGCATCTAGAGGCAATTTTGATTGTATAAGGTGCTATATAAATAAATTGAAATTGAAACTCATACAGGAGGTAACAGGAAACAGCCTACATGTGTTACAGATTACAGGAGTCTTGTTGTAAATAATGCAAAAAAATCACGTCCAATATAATTCAGCTAGGACTGCCAGACTTCTCCAACTCCAACCTTACTTTACACCATCCTGTAACACAGGGGTTACCCCCCCCCCCCCCCCCAAACTGATTCAGTGCAGTTGAGCCCTCACTCCTCCCGGTGCCACCCACTTAACAACAGCCCCCCAACTATGCCACCTTGCATAGATAGATACCGTAGATAATAATATGATTTTCCATCAGCAAAAATAAGAGTGTTATAGAACACACTAGAAGAGAATTAAGGATTGCTTGGGTGAGCAATAAATATCCAACATGGAGCTTTGTTGCACCTTGTGTCTCGCTCAGCTTTGATGACCATGACCCTGCAGTGATTCATGAGAATGCAGCACAGGTAGAGGCATTGGTTCCCATTCGTCTAGACATGGAGATAGATGGACAGAAACTGCGAGATGCCTTCACTTGGAACATGAATGGTAAATATATGCACTAGGTAGCATGCCAACATCTACAATATACAGCATTGTCTCCTGTCTAATTTTTCTGCAGTGATATTTCATGTTATATTTTTGTCTAACCTGCTCAATCTGCCTCCTCTCAGAAAAACTGATGACCCCAGAGATGTTTGCAGAAATTTTATGTGATGACCTGGATCTGAATCCTCTGGCCTTTGTTCCCGCAATTGCCTCAGCCATTCGTCAGCAGATTGAGTCCTACCCAACTGACAGCATACTAGAAGAGCAGGCAGACCAGAGAGTCATCATTAAGGTGGGTGAAGAACCAAAGGAATTCCTTACAGGTAGCTTTATAGGGAAATACTAGAACAGGTTTTGTTTCTGTAATTCTCTTACAAGAATTACAGAAACATTTTAAAATTTCCTTACATCTAGCTTTAGAGTTAGATATGCAGTCTCCAGCCCATTTAGACTGTGCTTTTTACAAAGGTCTTTGTCGTCTTGTCGAAAAGTGTAGTGTTGCGCGCACAAAGGTATCGTAGTATCTAGTTCCTAAAAAAAAAAAACACGGAGAATGTATATAATCTTTGTCTTATTCCTCAGCTAAACATCCACGTGGGGAACATTTCTCTGGTGGACCAGTTTGAGTGGGACATGTCAGAGAGGGAGAACTCACCGGAGTCCTTTGCACTGAAGCTGTGCTCTGAGCTGGGTTTGGGGGGGGAGTTTGTCACCACTATTGCTTACAGCATTCGTGGTCAGCTCAGCTGGCACCAGAGGACCTATGCCTTCAGGTAACTGTCTGACCTGGATTCATCTTATCCCTAACTGTCTATATTTAAGGCTTTATGGCTGATGGCTGTTGGTGTTGTAATTTGCCCTCAGTGAGAACCCACTCCCCACTGTAGAGATTGCCATCCGCAACACAGGCGATGCAGACCAGTGGTGCCCCCTGCTGGAGACCCTCACAGATGCTGAAATGGAGAAGAAGATCCGAGACCAAGACAGGAACACAAGGTGAGACAGTTAGATATATAAAGGACGGATTGATTTAACATCCATCTACTGTATGTGCTACCTGTTGCTGCCTGTGGTTTGTTGGGCCAACACTTAATAGAACTGTGGCTAAAATTACACTTAAAAGACGTTACAATATCTTGCTGGTTGGTGAGGGATAGTCTTTTTTAAACATAATGTCCATGGAAAAACATAATACTGGTCTGCTGCTGCAGATTTCCTGATTATTAATAAGATATTCTTGTAGCTAAATGGCATAGTAGTCAAATGAGAAGCATGTTGCTGAAAGCTGGTGAGGTGAGAAATCCAGAGATACAGAGCTTTTGGTTCCAGTACAGATGACCAGAGGTCAAATCTCAGTATATTAAAGGATAGGTTCACATTTTTAGGGTATCTTAAACAATACAGACACTCTCATTTAAGTGTTGCTACGTCGTTGCTAGGAGAACATGGATTTTGGTGGTTGTTTTTATATTTATTATATTATATATATATGTATATATATATATATATATATATATATATATATATATATATATATATATGAGGAACACCTCTTCAAATTTGGCACAAATATCCAGTTGGAGTAAAAGATGAACTGATTATATTTTGGTGATCACAGATCACTGTGACCTCATAAAACATGTTTTAGCTGTAAGTCAAGAATTCTTATGGTAATTCTAAACCTAAACATTTCACACAAGGATAAAATTATGCGTTGAGATTATGTGATTAAGTCAACTTCACTGTGACATCATAATGTTTTTTATAAATATGTTTTTCATAACTCAGGAACAGAAGGGCAGATTGGGACCATAATTTACATTTGGTCAGATAATGAACTGGTGACACTAATTTTGCATGTCCACCCTTGAAATTGTGCTGACTATCTTCTGTGCTGCTTGGTTGAAGATGTGTGTGAAACATCTTCAGCAACCTCCATGTTTGAAGCGTTGTAGTCCACCACAAGCTCATTAGTTTTAATGACTTTGAGCTCCAGGTGATTGGGACAAAGCTTTCTATCATTCTCTACATATATTATTTGACTTGTTTAACTATATTAGTCTTGTTTATGCTGACAGTAGCAGTGCTCAGATCATTCCAAGTTTCCACAGAATTCTTGAAGTAATGTGAGTAAAACGTGTGTTTCTAGGCGTATGAGACGACTGGCCAACACCGCTCCTTCCTGGTAGAAAGAGACGTGAAGCTGCGTCAGATGACGTGTCCTCTGGAGACTCCTGTTACTCTGATATGATCAGCTAAACACACACACAGGTCATCCTTAAAGCATTGATGAAGGATCTGGACATTTTCCCATGAGCATGGATGCACTCACAGACGTATGGTCAGTCTCCATGGGCACCTCACCAACTCAACACAACACACACACATCCAGGCATTCCTCTGCAACACAGGTCATCATGTTTCACTCTGCCTTTAACACAGCAGTCATGGCAACCCAGCATCACTGTTAGCTAGCGTTTGTCACTGAAGGAGGTTTAGCTCATGTCTGCTACACACACACACAGGCCAGGACACTTGGCAGTGACTTGAGATTGATGTATCTATGTGAATGGTTAGTGAATGGACACCATGCGTTTGCACTGTTAAACTGATCTGGACAGTAGTGTAACATCATCAGGGCAGCTCTTACACCAATCATTTGAAAATCTTTACATCATTATCACATCTGCAGAAGGTTTTCTCTGTCTGCCGCGGTCGGCATTTCTGTTGGAATGACTAGCTGTGATTGAGCAGGCTAGGTTAGATAATGTTCTGATCATTGTTGCAACAGTTTGAGGTTTTGACAGCATGATAGTTGTCTCAGAAAATATCATATATGTCTTACACAATTATTATTATCAGTAAAGTAATGAACAGGATTTGTTTCGGTTCCACAAATGCTTTATTGCAATTTAACAGAGTATTATGTCCTGACAGACATGAAACTTGATATAAACTAGAAATAGTTTTTATAATAACACTAATATGGTTAAATCTAAAACAGTTGATATGCAAATGTGCATGATATGATGATTGTAAATTTTATATATCAGTCTTAATCAACATCACTAGTTGTCTTTCACAGCAGACATTCTGAAAACATTGGAAAGCGATGGAGAAGCGCAGGTGATGACATTATGACATTAACAGTGCCTGACAGACAGAGCGACAAGGAATGAAGGAATATTAGGAATATTAATGACACTTGTGTTTTTTTTCCCTCACTATGACAAGTCAAAGCCCCATTTCCACTTGTCATTTCAAGTGTCTTGTATCTGGATTAAATCCAGATGAAATGAAAGACATTTCATTGAAACTCAGCCACACATATGTGTTTCTGTTGGTCAGATCACAGGTCTGTGATTTAGCTGCTGTTGTCATGAGGACAGAAGAGACAGACCGTAGATGTGTTAAGAGTTTCCACAGACCGACACTGACAGAGTTGCACTGTGGGAGGGGTAAATATAAATTAAGTGGCTTGGTGAGATGGATGCATTTACCACCATTCCAACTTCTGAAATGCCTCTTGGGTGCATTTAGAGTAGCATGAAGTGACTCAGTGTAAATTTGGTCTAAGTGTCTGTTGTTGTTTTTTTGTTTTTTTTCTTGCTAGTAAAAATAGTAAAAAAAAATAAGTCAAACAAAATTTTTGTTCCAGCTTCTCAGATGAGAGGATTTGCTGCTCTTCTTTGTCATATAACATTGTAAGCTAAATATATTTGTGTTTCAGACTTGATGTGACAAAACAAGACATTTGAACTCGTCAAAATGGGCTCTGGGAAGTTGTCATAGGCATTTTTCCATTTTTTTGGTTTAATTTGAATATTTTATTAACTATACAATTCAAACTGGCCTTGGTCATCAGATCTTAATTAGTGGATAATACCCCAGTGAGTGACCAGAGTGAGCCCCTGTGTGTAGGGTTTGAACATTTCGACTTAGGTGGCTGAGGCTTTAATAAACCTTACATAGTCACTTTTTAAAAAATGTTTATTTACACTACTTCATACTGTGATGTTAGTGGTTTTTTTACCTGACTGAAACAAGCAGTGCGCGTGTGTAAAATCAAACTACAGCAACCCCTTGATAATGTTACTGCTGTCCAGACAGCCCTTCAGACGGTGGCCCAGATCAGTCAGGAAGTTTGATTTTTAGCCCGTACTCCGCATTCTGATCTCGATTACCAGTTCTTACCAGTAACGTGCACCAGTGTTCATGTGCATGCTCAAACATAAGTAGTTCATACTGTTCTCTGTGCATGAGGGAATAATTGTTCCCACTGTTAACTTCTGTTTGCACCGTGCCTCACATTGAATTTGTGTCAGCGGACTGGAGCCTCTATTTTACTGAGAGTTGTTGGGTAGTCAAGAGGGGAAAAAAACAAGCTGACAAGAACCAATGATATCTTTTACGTAATGATTTTCAACTTGAACATACTCCAGAGAATGATCTTATTGTATGTACTGTTGCTTTTTGTTCTCTTCTTTTGTAAAATTGCTTTACCTTTATAGTGGACTTGTTTTTTTTGTTTTTTGTTTTTTTTTTATATGAAAAATAACAATAAAGAAAACTTGTTGGAAATATGCCTTTGCCAAGCTGTGTGTGTGTTTTAATTTGAATATTTTGATTTCTTTCAAAAGTGCAGTTGAACCTGCTGACACACAGGGTCAGACTTATGGTGCCAAAAATGAAAGACTTTGACATAATGCAGTTTGGGGTAAACGTGTAGTCCTGCTGCCTGTCAGGGAGAGTTCAGACGGGGCATTTATCCTGAACAGTTCTCACCACAAGCTGCAAATAACAGCATCTACAGCGCTGTGCAAAAGTTTTAGGCAGGTGTGAAAAAATTCTGTAAACTAAAAATGCTTTCAAAAATGGAAGCGTTCATAGTTTATTTTCATCTATTAACAAATGCAATGAATGAACAGAAGAGAAATTTAAAATCAAATCAGTATTTGGTGTGACCACCCTGTGCCTTCTAAAGAGCATCAATTCTTCTAGACACACTTGCACCAAGTTTTTGAAGGAACTCAGCTGGTAGGTTGTCCCAAACATCATGGAGAACTGACCACAGATCTTCTGTGGATGTAGGCTTCCTCAAATCCTTCTGTCTCTTCATGTAATCCCAGACAGACACGATGGTGTTTAGATCAGGGCTCTGTGGGGACCATACTATCACTTCCAGGACTTCTTTGTGCTGAAGATAGTTCTTAATGACATTGGCTGTATGTTTGGGGTCATTGTCCTGCTGCAGAATAATTTTGGTGCCAGTCATACACCTCCCTGATGGTATTGCATGATGGATAAGTATCTGCCTGTATTTCTTACCACCGAGACACCAGACTTGCAAGGAACCTCCACCATGCTGCACTGTTGCCTGCAGACACTCATTACTGTACTGCTCTCTAGCGAACAAACTGCTGACCACAGCATCTGCAGTCCTCAACGTTGCTTTTGCTTCTTCAAAAGAGCTTGGACAGCACATCTTGAAACCCCAGTCTGCTTTGAAATCGTTGTGTGGGAGAGACCTTCCTAATGGAGTATAACTCCCTTGTGTCTTGTTGCTGTGCTCAGTCTTGTCATGGTGTATGTCCTGTGACATGAAGTCTTCCACAACCTCACCTTGGCAGCAGAGTTTGGCTGTTCCTCACCCAGTTTTAAGCCTCCTACACAGCTGTTTCTGTTTCAGTTAATGACTGTGTTTCAACTTACATGTGAAATTAATGATCATTAGCACCTGTTTGGTATACTTGGTTGATGACTATAATCCCACAAAATCCCTGACTTTGTGCAAGTGTACCTATAAGAATTGATGCTGATTTGAAGATAAAGGTGCAGTGGTTAGCACTGTTGCCTCATAGCAAGAGGGTTCCAGGTTCGAATCCCGGTCTGGGCCCTTCTGTGTGGAGTTTGCATGTTCTCCCTGTGCCTGCGTGTGTTTTCTCTGGGTACTCCAACTTCCTCCCACAGTCCCATTAGGTTAACTAGGTTAATTGGCTACTCTAAATTGCCCCTAGGTGTGAGTGTGAGAGTGTGTGGTTGTCTGTCTTTGTGTGTTGGCCCTGCGATTGACTGGCGACCAGTCCAGGGTGAACCCCGCCTTCCACCCCCCCCCCCCATGACCTTGACAGATAGGCTGTATAGAAAATGGATGGATGGGTAGTAACACTAAATATTGATTTGATTTAGATTTTTCTTTTGTTCACTCACTTTGAATTTTGTAAATTGATAAAACTTTTGCACAGTACTGTATGTTCAAGGGATTTGTGGAGGTGAACAGAAGTATGTAAGACTGTGTGCCTGTGAGAGGGAGTTTTACTGTTGACACAACCTGCTTACTGTGTTGGTGAGAAGCCAAAAGTGCAGGGCTGCGTGTTAAAAATACAACATTGCTTCAAATGAAAATTACTACCATGAAACATAACTTGCAGGAAAAGAAAATATTTGGCAATAAAAAAATACAGATTTATTCACACGAATACATATTCTGATTGAAACAAGTTAATATAAAGGCAAACAGATCAGCATATGTTGATAGTACATCAAAATAGATAAAACATTGTTGTTAGGATATGCTTACACTGTTTAAAATAACACCTGGCAGTGTCCAATCTCTGTTGGACTGCTATTGTTTGTAGACAAACCACAGTGTATTTTTACAAGTCTTGATGCAATAATCAGTGTCCTGCACTGATTAGAAACAGTAACACCTTGAATACAAATGAACAAATGTCCATAAAAATATACAGTAAGTCAAACAACAATGAAACTCTGTCCTATTTCTCCGATTTCTCCAAATTTCTGTGAATGATACTCTCAGTGTTTTTGGATGACAGCATAATGGCATTCAGAGACAGGAAACAAAGCTTTTCAACAGATAATGAAGATTACTGTATGGCTCCATAAAAATGCACCAACAAAAGAACACTGAATAGTGAAAAGAACAGATTTTTTTTAAATTTGTGTAATATATGAGGTACTGGTTTACCTTGCCTACTGAACATTAAATAGCACCTTACATATACAAAGATGCAACACACTGCTTCATTTATTCTGAACGTGCTGCGATGAATTTAGAGAAATCAGTATAACCACATTGAACCAAAGTTGATTTTCAATACTGACTTGTCATTCTTCTGTCACATTTATGACATAAACCTGTCACCAACAGCACAAAAAAATCAAAAGCAACAGAACTCTTTTCCACAGTCGGTGCCAAGATAACTGGAAGGTTTCCGTGAATAATTACAATATTACAATGCTGCCCTGGATCAGTAACAATGAGTTATTTCCTGACTGGTCTGAATTTCTTGTTGCCTCCCAAAATTCAGTCCCTTTTTGTGTGCAGACTGTCTGTAGAGCTAAATGGTTCTTTGTTGCGGTGGGAGCCGGCGCATGCAAGAATGAGAACCTAGTGACTAAAAATCAAAGAAAAGTGAAGAAGCAGGCTGAAGTGAGTGCCAAGGTAGCACTGAGGCAACTGGAATATTGCTTCTGTAAAAAATACAAAAACCTACACAGAGACTGATGTTAAGTGTATCCATAGGTTGAAGCGTAGGTTGCAGAAATGCCAACAGGCACAACTATTATACCATGCAGATATCCAGTGAAAAATAATTGTATATTACTCTAATTTTACTCTCCGTGACACTTCTGAGATAGCAGTTAGGAGGTTTAGTGAAGGCATGTTTGTCAAGAAACTACATGTAACAGTGTTAGGTAATTAAATTACAAAATAAATGTAATCCGTTTACTGAGAACAAAAAATGTAATTAAATTACAGTTATTAATAAAAATGCTGTCGATTACAATACATCATTCATTTTGTTACTACGCATCTTTTTGCTATGCAAGATTACCTTCTTTTTTTCATCTTCCCAGACAGTGTAGATCACCATAGCAGCTGGGACAAATCTGCAAAAGCTTCAAGGGTAGCATTGCTTACAAGGACTAGTTTGTAACAATTTAATTTATGAGTAATGATAAGTAATCAAATGTAAGAAGTTAAATTACATTAGAAAAGTTACATTACTAGTGATTTGAAACCTATTACATTTCAAAAGGAAACTTTTGTAAGGTATTACTGCCCAACACTGCTGAACAGTACTCTAAAATTTTGACATTTTGAAGGTCAACCTGTTTCGCTGTCTTAACAGGAGTTGGCATCAGGGTTGATATCAGATGGTCTCTGTGCATTCAGTGGTCAGACCAGTCACCAAAAGAGAAGCAATATGTCTATACTATACTAATACTAGTCACCTTATTTTTATGTTGTGTGTGCTTGCTAACCACTAGAAAGTATACAGACAGTTGGTTTTGTCCACTTGGAGATGTGTGAGCCACACACCTTGACTGAGGACATAACCTCTGTGCCGGGTGCAGTCTTTGGGGTTTGCCCCGTGTGTTCAGATACACAAACAAACATCAACACTAGCCACCAGTCCTAGGCTGGTGTAGGCATTTTTTCCAAGAAAGAGGAACAGATTTTTTTTTAATAGATTAGAAATAGAAACTAAATAGATATTTCTGAAATATATCACAATGTCAATCCTCAGTATTCAGCCCGAAATGCATAGGAGAAGCCAGCCTTTTTGATCTAGTTTGGGTGTGGTCATATAATCACATTTGCATGTAGCCCCCCCAAAATCTCAAATATGTTGACCTAGCTTTGCTATTAAGAAAGTTGTTGTTTAATTTGTTTGTTTGTTTTTCCTAACTCCAGATATTAAAAAGTACTTGCACCCAGGCTGGTAATCCTGTCTTTTACTGCCAATTTCTGGTGGGTCTTTCCAAAACACAACCATTGCAATACAGTACTTCACATTGTTCTACAGGGCGTCACTAGAGTCTTAAACCTTTCAATCCACAGAGGTCAGTGCAGCAGTTCTGTTTGTCCAAAAGCTAGTGTGGAGTTGCTCTTTAAACATGGACAAATTCAAACAACTTGGCTGAGTTTTAGGACCAAACCCTGGGGGTGGTGCTTTGTCAGGACTAAATTTCACAATTTTAATCAGCCATCTTCTCCCAGTTGTGCATTCTCATCTAAAATAATTTCTGGCAAGTAAACAGATATTCTAAGACTCACAGCATATAATCTAGAAACCATTTATATGTATACTCAAAAGCAAATCTATTGTTTTTTTAAAAATAATTTGGTTGTATCAGGCAATGACTTTGGCAAGAGTTTGTTGACATATTAACGGAATACATCAGCTTTAAGTATATTGCCAAAATAGCCGCAATGTGGTGAATGAAGCTGAATAATGAACAAAATACTCTCCCCAAGGTTAACAGATGGTTATGTATGAAGTTATGGTGACAGAAAGGCAGCGCAGCCAAAGAAATCCATGCCAATGCTACGGGGGTAGCCTTCTAACACCTTCATTTCCACAGGGTCAAACTTCCAGTAGTGTGGCCCAATCAAGAAATTGGCATAGCCTGTGAGAGGGTGAGAGAAGACAACAGTCAGCAGGACTTTTCACAGCTACAAAGCAAGAGCCAAAGAAAACTATGATAAAAGACAATATGTAGCTTTGTCCTGATTGCAGTAGAGGTCTTCACAGGTCCATCCTAGGACCCAACATGGGACCCATAGAGGATCGGATCCATGTTTTATACAATCGGTCCAGTCCAGATTATGTCCCGTTCTATACGGTGGGTCCAGGATCTGTTTAACACTATGTGTAATACCCCCATGGGACCTGAGAGGATCTGGCCATGATCAGACAGCACTGATCACTTGGATCTGTGCCCTTGGAAACCCTGAGAGCAGAGATCAGACTTGTCTTGGAGAGCACAGGTGACAACTAATTAAAGAATGAAAGATGAAAGTGACATATTTTGTCATTGGAGGGAACTCACTCCAATGAAATTTGTTCTCTGCATTTAACCCACCCAAGTGACGTGCACACACACACAGCAAACCCGGGGCAGTGGGCGACCGCGTGCAGCGCCCGGGGAGCAGTGGTGGTCCGACACCCTAACCGCTGATCCAAGACTGCCCTATTGCTATCTATATTATGTTAGATGTAACAAAACTGTAAAGTTGATTCTATACAGGTTGGGTTTATCATCCATCACCATGACAGCAATTGGACTGTTACTAGTTGAACTAGTGGATTCGACATCATGGTGTCACAATCAGCAAGAGAGCAGTGATAGGAAATCTGGATGTGTTTTACCAACTTTCTTGGTGAGGAGGATTATGTGCAGAAGACTCCTAATGTTAATTAAATATTAAGTAAGAAACAAAAGGGCTTTTCACACTGCATATTCTATCCTTAGCCCTGGGCTAAAAGCTGAACTTGGGATAACTTAAACCTTTTAACACACATTGTGAACCCAAGGTAAAACTAAGTTAATAAAGTTACAATTCATACTGCACTTCTACTATTCCTGGGTTAAATGCCTGTTGGAACACACAATTAATCTTTACATTCAAGACTGGTATGTGACTGCTGTTGGTTGTTGAATCCCAGTTCCACACTGATGCCTTTTAGCCCTATAACAGCACCAATAATGTCTACGCCAAAGTTGGGGATAGCCAACTTTCTCCAACGCTAAGCCCTGGACTAAGAATGCATAGGTGACGAGTTCCTTAGCTTAAGATGTAAGAATGCTTTTAACCCTGGGCTAAGTACAGCCCAGCCAACAACGTTAACTTCTTAATAACAATCAACTGAAAAATCTTTGCAGATCGGATCTGTTTCTTGGCCTGGTTCTGGTGTGGTATTTCTCACTTCTGTATGGTTCCAGGTTCCTGCTTTCAAATAATAGAAGGTTCAGGTTCAGATAGTACATTTCTACATATTTTTGGGCTGGGGCAAGAAATTTTGGACCCATGAAGACCTCTAGATCACAATCCTCACCATATCTGTCCCGAAAGGCTGCATCAATATGGCTGGGCACTCCTTCCCATTCATGCATGCTACGAGGGTGTACATCATCAACTCGATTCTTCTGAGCATTGAAGGGCCAGTAAGAAGCAGACTTGAATAGGTAGACTTTCTCAACGCGGTCCTCTTCCCACTTCAAAGCTGCTTGGATATCTGTTACAGGAAGACCCAGCTGCCGAACTGAATCCGGTCCTGTAATCTTTCTCTCAGCATCAAACACCCAGTAACTGTCACCTGTCATGATAAAAAAGACAAAAATAAAACCCAAAATTTTATCCTCATGTCAGGGACTACTGTCAATATTTTTTTCCCCATGCTCTAATTGAGGACAAAACATTTACAACTGGCCTAGCTCCACGGTAATACTTTATGATAATATTATTTTAATTAACAATTACTTTTTTGGACCAATTGGAGTGGCAACTTATAGGGCTGTAATCGTTTGCGTATTTGTGCCTGATTTGTGCCTGTTCAGCATGCAGGCAGGACGTGCCCTGTTAACAACATGTGCTAACATTAGTAAAACAAGCTGACTGGCATGCGAGTCAGTCACAACAAGTGCAACAATTCCGGTTCCCAGACAGATAAAACAGTCACAGAGAGGGAGAGAGTTGTTGATGAGACAAGGAGCATGCATCAGCCTTGGTTCACTGCTATGCAACACGTAAATGTTTGGGTGCTTTGAACGAATGTTTAAATATAGCCAAGATGAAACCAAATGAAAAACTCAGCACTGACAAATTTTATTTTTCATAACTTTATGCATTTTCATTTTTAATACATGTGGCTCTAAAAACTGCCACAGCTGGCAGCTGGGATCGGCTCTGAACCGGAATAATGTCTTCGCAGAATATGGATGGAATAAAAGCGAATTATGACCCACCTCGGAAGAACCAGATGTTACCAGATTTGTCTTCATATGCAGCATCAATGTGATCAGGAATGCCTGTCCAGTGGCGCGATGCCAAAGCTGGATAGCCAGGCTGTAGCTGCCAATCGCGGATACGCCAAACATATCGGGACTTAAAGAAGAACAGCTCTCCCCTGATCATAGATACAGCATCAAAGTTTGTTCTGCAGGCGTCCGGCTGAGGTACAACAACATACATAGTGGGGACATTTTTGTCTGTGGACTAATGATGCAAAGTTCCCAAAATATACAGTATGACATGAGAAATATTGAATTTTGCATTATATATTTTTTACAGTACTATTGTCTCACCATTGCAACATCTATCTCATTGGTCATTTCAGGGGGTGCATGCAAAGGGGGCCCATACAGGTACTGGATGCCCCTCTTGTCATCCTCGCTCAACTGTAGAGGGTAGGAATCACTGTAGAAGGGACACATCACAGCATCAGGCTCCAGAGAATGCTGCAGGCCCAGGACATGACCAAACTCATGAGCTGCCACTTGTAGGAGATCTGTGCCTAAACAGGACAGCAAAGGATAAAGGGGAAAGTAACACTAACATTAGATCTTGAATGTGTTACAAATGAGGTGCAGTTTTGTGTTGCCATTTAAAACTCCATTTAACCATTTAAGACTCCTCCACTGTATTTCAAATGTACTCACCCACATTGTTGCCCACTGTCCAATTCTCATCATAGTCAAAGTGGACTTCTCCCTCCCTGTGTGTCCTTGGAAAAAAGGCATGGGCAAGGATTCCTCCAGGACCATCAAACGGTAAGTTGTCACCATGCCAGTACCTACACAAGCACTTCCATTATTGTATGCCAACAATCTATAATGTAGTATCATACTTTTGAAGTTATTTCTGTATGCTTAGCATGTTGGGAATCCAGGTGGGAGAATTAAACAATATAAATATTTAAGTATTTATATATAACTTTATAAATATATAAATAAAAAATTGTATCAGATAAGCTGCATAATGTTCACATTACTCTCATCCTAGAGCTATGTTACAGCTGTACTTTCTTCCTTTCTTTTAAGTGTGAATGATGAATTCTTAAGCTGGCATTATTCCAGTCAGGAGAGCAAAACTTATCTTTGATACTTGTTGAAAATTACATGAACAAGAGCTAACATGCTGGTTGTTGCATGAATAGGAAATGGATGATATGAAGCATCACATTTTCTATCCTCAGAAGTTTTATTTCTCAGAGGCATGAATGAGGATTTCTCCGTTTTTAATGAGTTCTTTTACTGGAATTTAAATATATTCAAATCCTCTATTTACTATGCATGCCTTTATGGTAGCTTTTTAATAACATGTTTTTTAAAGTGTTATCTACTTTTCAGGCAAATCATAGAGACTGCGATATTTAATGTCTTCTTACTTCATCTTTGTATTTGTCTGAACTGCCTTTAATGCAATATTTTGCTTAAATGCTGCATATGGGGAAATTTCATGAGCTATTTCAAGTTTGGTTATAGTCTACAGGTTGTTGGCCATATCAACTGCTAACACCCCTGTCATAGTGCAAATCTGCCATTATATAATTTGTTCATTTTGATTACCTCAACATGAGGTAGTCAACAACTGATTTAATTTCTCCTTAATTTTTAGCTATGCTAACACCTTCATGAACCCCAGAGAACGAATCCTACTGATTTAGGTGATCCCCAGTTATTTCCTTTATTGCCACTAGAAGGTCAAGGTTTTTCATGAATATAGTATTTCGAGATATTTTGGGATATTATATTTCACAGTGAAGTGGACACCCCATCTTGATTTTTTTTTGGTCAAATCATATGAGATTCAGTCTCAAAAACCAGTTACATTACAAAATGAACGATGAAAGTAAGTCGAGAGTCAAGCTAAAAAAGAGCTTAGCAGAGTAGTTATGAAACTGTAATGTAATGCAGTGAGACAAGAGAGTTGTTATGACATGGACATGTTGTAAACCAAATGCTCTAAGCTGACAAAAATGTAGCTGGAGGCACACTTTTAAAAACCCTGCCTGTGTTGCCTTCATTTATGTTTGTAATCTGCACTTGAGCTTGGCTGGGATACATCTGGTTTAGTTTTTCCTGGGTCATTCTGACAAAAGGATCTAAGACATTTATGTCTGGGTCTGATTACAGAGATCATCTGGAAAACACAGACTGGTGCCAACTTAGGGTCTATATTTAAAGTTGTTTTTTTTTAATTGGTCACACATATTCCTCAATACTGAGTTTCAAAATTCCTCACAGTCAAAACAACAGCCAAGTAGGACTTGGGATATTCTTTTTTTGATACAATATGTATGCAATAATCATGTCTTTAACATTTTATCTCACTTAGACTGTCTATAGATTCAATTTTTCACATTCACATAATAGTTAAAAAACACATTCTACAAACTACATTCTGCTGCATTTGAAAAAAAAAAAAAAAAGACCAACCACAGCTGATTCCCATTTTTGCTGTCCGTGATTATTCTTGCCAATTTCATGCCATCTGTCTAAACAGGTAAATGTTTCCGAGTTTTTCTCTGTGCACATAGATCCAGTCAGATACAGAGTTACAGAAACTGTTTTCCTCATGAGAAGACAGATCAGATGTTCCTCCTAGACACAATGAATGCGGGATATCTGAATATCTACAGAAGATTGCAGGGACGGAACAGTCGTTTCCTGTGTGTGGGTATATTGTTCTGTCAATGAGAACTTGTTGTATAGAGAATATGCATAGTTTTGTATTATATTTCAGGAACGACATGAGTTTATGAAACTACAGCCTACTGGAGAATATTGTATATTGAATCATTTTAGTAATATAATAAATTGAAATAACAGCACCTTCAAAGAAAATATACTGAAATGCTATTTCTCTCAACAGAGAACTTTTGTTCCTTCTTGTTGATCTTGACTCTGTTGCCCCCCTAAAAAAATAAGACTACAAAGCAAAAGAGATTAGTTCCACTGTGTAACACTCAAATCCCCAAATTAAAGGATACATCACAAAAACATGAAAGAAAAAAGTTTCCCACCACACTGGATTCTGGTTTGGGCTAGCAAGATACCTAAATCATGTAGGAGAGCCCTGCACAATGCCAAAGCAGCCTGTTCCAGAACATTAATAGAGGAACCTGACCAAAGCCTGGGTTTCTTTTCTATTTCTAATATCCTTGTGAAAACAGTCACCAATCAGCTATGTGACTTTCTAAACAGCAATGGTTCATGTGAAGAGTTCCAGACAAGTTTTAGAGTGCATCAAGGTTACAAATAACCTCCTAATTCCATAAGAAGAGGGACTTGTCACCATACTCGTATTGTTATGCCTTTAGTGCTGAATTTGACACCTTTGACTGTCGCGTGTTATTAAAACAGACTGAAACACTTGGCACTTACCACTTTGGCATTAAAGGTACTACATTAAGTAATTTCAATCTCAATTTGTATACACCAAAATTTGTCACAGAATTCCACAAGGTTCTGTGCTTGGACTAATATTATTCACCTTGGATGGGCTTCCTATGGCTAATATTATCAGGAAAAAAAAAATCCTAATAATTTAATTTTTCATTGTTATGCAGATGACATGCAGTTGTGCTTATCAATGAAACTAAACTTCAGGCATGAGTTGCAACTTTCTGCTTCTAAACTCAGACAAAACTGAAGCTATTGTGCTGGGTCCTAAGCATCTTAGAAAGGAATTATCTAATGATATAGCAACTCTGGAAACAACTCTTGGCCTCCTGCACTACCATAAAAAATCAGGTTATCTTTGATCAGGATATATCCTTTAAATCACATTTAAATTTACAAACTTAAGAATAAAAGCTAAAGTTGAAGCTTTTCTGGCGTTCAGATGACTGCAGTACATAGACAAAGGTGAACACACAGCTTCTAGCTGATAGCTAGATAGCTGTACAAAACGTTATTGGCCACGGTGAGCTCTATGTAATCTGAAACAAAATCTTTAATTCAGAATCGAGCAGTTTTAGCCTTTTTTTTCTTTGAAATTATTACCAAACACACATGATAATGGTTAATCTAACATCTAGCCTTTTTACTTAAAGACACCGATTAATGCGCATTGTACCTGTAAAAATAACACATAATCCATCTTTTAAGCAACAAACCAACAGCAGTCTTATTTATACAACATTAGTATAGAACTTGTTGATTTTAACTGTTCATAGCTCCTGGAGATATTAAACTGTGTGCTGTGCTTCTCACTGGTGATCCTTTCTTACCTGTTGAAGTCAATAATGATGTCAGCTTTCTCAGCGGTGACCTCTCTGAACCTCAGAGGAGTCACTGCACTCCACACTCCTAATGCCTCCTGGAGGACTGCTCGCACTTTGTCCTCACTCATCTGCCAGGGGAAACGCACAATCCTATTGGACACATGTACATACACAAAGAGAGCATTCATGAAAAAACAGTGTATCCTATAACCAAGTTAAATACCTGCAGAGGATTCAGATCTTTTCTAAGAATTCCCATAATGCACTGTTAACTTTCCAATATCATGTCATACAATATTTTCAGTGAAAAAAACAAAAACATACACATATACACAAAAATATTCACATGAGGTATTGCCAAAAATAAACCCTGCATGTAGTCAAACTTGCTGTCACATTGTTACCATGGATGCAGCTAATCATGTAGCGTTCACCGAGTAAATCCCAGTCCTGCGCGTGGATCAGTACTGTTAAACTTTGCACCTCTTACACAGACGACACATAGCTGCTCCACAAACTTCTAACACATGAGACTAATCACCAAGAAAGAAAGGAACCTGAAGAAAAAGCATGTGGTTGAAAGCATAAACTTACGGCACGTTAAGACACAACAGTAGGTGTGCAAGGAGAACGTCTTTCAAGTATTTAAAACAGAACGAGAACGTAGAAAAGCTACGTGTGCTACTCCCAACTCTAAGTTGTAGCATAGATATTATAGTTTGAAATAACATTATTTCTTTTTTTAGTAGAGGGATGAATGTTCTGTTGCTCACTACAGCTGTCCATATGAACCAAACTGTAAAAGTTCTGCTACAGTGAAAATCTAATCACACTATGCAACTTGTTTTACAGACCATCAACATTTCTAGTGTTTTGATCTAAGTATATTATCTAGATTTTGCTGGAATATACCACTTCAATTTCCTTAACATTCCAGGGCTGCTTTTCATTTGTCATTCAGCTTGCCCTCATTGACTTCCCCTCTCAGAGGAATGCCGTCGCCACCACAAGTGTTCAATTTGTCTGAAAAAATGAAGTGTTTATGGAACTGCTCTCCATGTGGCCTACACGCAATGTATGCTGTTATGTAGGGCTAAGGATAAGTGACTGAGGGGAAGCGGAACTACTAATGAAATGCAGCAAAACAGACTCCCTCCAAAAAACTATTTACTTGGGGCAGGTATTGTAATTGTTAATTACAATAATATAAATTACAGTAAGTGTGGGTCTTTAGTGCATGCTGGAAACTTTTTTTGTGATAAAATATATATTAATTTTATTAATCCATTAACAAATAGTAGCAAGGTATAATTCAGCAACATGTTGATGTATAAGAAGCTGCAG
The DNA here is from genome assembly GCF_020382885.2 of Scatophagus argus. Lineage (NCBI taxonomy): Eukaryota > Metazoa > Chordata > Actinopteri > Scatophagidae > Scatophagus > Scatophagus argus. The sequence continues at coordinate 19,041,734 of NC_058512.1, read as the reverse complement.
GTCGCTTTGCGTGGATTCACAAAACGTAAAGCAATGCAATGCCCGCAGGGTTGTGTGGAGGTGTGTGCATGTTTATCTGTGCTTTAGAACGCAACCGCCATGAAACAATCGGAAAATAGCTTTTTAAATATCTCTGATTCACTGTTTTGTTGCCGCTAACTCCACTCTATCTCTTCATTCACTGTCTAGCTCTCATCGAGCCACGGTGGAAGGGGCAAACCACAAATTAATCCTATGCTCAGTCTGGTAAAGTGAATCATAATTTGAGTATCCACCCCATGATTCAGATACTCTCAAATATTTAATTGGTTCTTCTCAGCCCATGTTACACGCCAAGTTTCATGAAAATCACGCCAGTAGATTTTCCCTAATCCTGCAGACAAACAAACCACCAAACTGGGCCAAAATCCTACGCCATCACCCTTAAACTAAATATATCTGGGAGATTAAGGGATGAAACAAAAAAATGTGGGGGTTTTCTTCATGTGTTTTTGTAGCAATCAAACTAGCAAATAATATATTTTCTTGATAGATTGAGAATGCCAAGGAACAGCAACAAGGTATTTATTTCCTTATACTCCAAGACTCTGCAAAACCAGAGAAGCAGTAGATACTGTATATACATGCTGGATAATTTGGGGTATGAAATGGCTGGACATTCAATTCAAATAAGCTTATGAAAGTTCATCAAACATTAGCGTGTTTCAGCTGTAGAAAAGGTGCGCTTGACTTCAAAACAAGGTGATGTCCACGTAAGTGGCAGTCACTCCACTCAGCGTAAGTTGTGGCTACAGACCCTGGGTTGAGAGTGGGCTCTTTCTTTTTGTTCAGCTGTGTGGACATGCTCAGACACAACAGACAGAATGTAAACTGAACCTCTTTACATCTGGCAAGCATCAGTGATAATGTGAAAGGACTCCCCTCACTCCTCACAGACAGCAAACTGCATGCACGTGCTGCTGTGAAAGGAAGATTAAGGTCTACACAGTCAAAATAACCCCTGCATAATTTAAACTGATGCTTGTGGATATATTTTCTTTAACCTTTATTTATTCAGCAAAGTTTCACTGAGAGCAGTGTTCTGACCACCCTGATCATACTCTCACAGTTACACACACAGTTACCACACATTCACACCTGGAAGCTGCCCAGTACAAGCAGTCTTATCTGCCGGCCACTGAGCAGCTCCACTGCGCTGGAGTAAAGGGCCTTGCTCAAGGGTTCCTCGGTGATGACAAGGATGGAGGGTCAAGCACTGCTGTTTCACTTTTTTCAATCAGACTAACCACACTAACCTTTAGGCTACGGCTGCTCGCCAGTACATGGAAAAGAATACACTGGTACAGATGATGAGGTGTTTAAGGCTTATTAATTTGCTTATGAACTCAAAAAGCTCTGCTCACACAATACACAGCACAATTTGTGTTTAGGGTCTAGTACTCTACATCTGTCCTATTGTTGGTTGTCAAAGGAAAATAGGAAGCTGTGATTGGTCCTTGTACTTCTGACAAGCTTGTGTTTGGCTTGTGTCGTATAAGCTGTATAAGCCATGAGCTGAATACATCAGGGACACAGAGAGTGGCTGTGCCTATACTTTATTCTACCTTATGCTTTGAGTGTAACCGCAGTTTCATATAGTTAATCTTGAGATCAGTGCTTCCTTACTTGGCACAGGCAAATAAAAACCGCAGTATTAAGTATAAAAACCCTGAATTTTTACTGCCTACTTTGTGCTGCTCTCTGATAGCCTACATGTTCAGCTGGTAAAACTACAGCAACTAACAGCACAAGAGACTCTATAATGAAGCAACAGTTTGTGTACACTGTTAACACAAGCACACAGGCACCCACACAAAGAGTATTGCAGTATGAATAACAGCGTCTCTACAATAATTAGAACAATAATAATTATTAAGCAGTTAAACTTATGATTACAGGATGATTCCACAGTTTACTAGGTGCCTTGTGGCTTGTGACAAATATTATGACACTGATCACATTTCCTTTTGTTAAATTATATACTGAGACATTTAACAATTGAAAAATCATCTTGAAATAGACTAATAACAGCTGATATATCAGAGTGTACTTTTTTAACTAATTGGTCTAGTTCTAGCAGAGACCATTTTCTAAATACATAACCTCTATTGATTTTATGTATCAGTATCTTCAGCCATAGTCCCAGGGAAAAAATGCTTTAAATAACATCCCCAAAATGAATAAAAGTAAGAAGCTAAGGAAATCTATCACCAATCCTGCATAAATGGAAATGCAATGAAGGAAAAAAATATTATTACATTATAACCAAGATTCCATGAATAGTTGCTTCTGAATGTCTTCTCCCAGGTTTTGACTACAACTGTAGGTGTAAATTTGACTAAAATACAATAAAATACAATATTAATAATTCAGTTTATGAAGATATACTCTCTGTGTTTTGGTCATGTTTACTATTAACATGTTGACTGTTTTGCTGGGAGTTTTACTTCAAAACAATATTTATTTTCATTTAACAAAGCTACAAATAATATAAATAACATAAGCCATAAGTGACGTAAGAATCTCTTTTGAACAGAAGTTGCTCTTATATTTCTATATATACACCCTATATTACTTCATAAATGTACAATTAGTAATTAGTAATGTAAAGTAAATTAGTAATGTAATTAGTGCTGTGTATTCTGGATTCAAAGACAGTGACAAATGTAGTGGCAAACAGCTGAATAGCTGTATAAATCCCTATTTGTGCCTCTCCCTCTTACTTGTAAGTGAGGTCAGTCTTCTCCCAGCGGCCTCCAAACAGTGCAAAGCGCTTCTTGCGCTGCTGTCTACTCAGGCCCCCCTTCTTCTTCAGGTTGTAGTATGGCAGGCTGACCTGCATTAAGGTGGGATAGTCTGGGACACCACATCGAGGACGTTTCCAGAACGTGGTGTCATTTCTGGATGCTAGTACAGACTTCAAATGATACTTATTATTTAGCGTGTCCTGTTCATGTTTTCCCCTCCTTTTCAGACCAACATTATCGCTGTTATGAGGCCATCCCTGCAAAGAAAAGCATAATAATAATTAGTAACGATTTTTCAAATGGAAATTGCAATGTCCACTTTTATACAGATGATACCATTTAGTATGAATTCAACTCTACCAAAGACCACGTCCTCTCCAGGTTACAGCCTGCTTTGGACAACCTCCAGATCTCTCTTATTTATTTCAAGCTTTTCAACTAAGAGCACAAAGCTTTGATGTTTTGATCGCAATCATGATTTCAGTTGAATGTAATTGTTATAATACAGCATCATAACTAGAAGGAATTTGGCTAAACAACAGATGGTCTTACAAAACACTGTATCACCATTTGATTCATTACTGCAGGCTTTACTGCTTGCAGGTCTGCCCTTTGCACAGAAAAGGTCAAATGTGGGGGCAGAGGGCAAAGATGTAGCAAAGGAGGCTGAGGGTGAAAGCACTGAAGAGGGTTCAGGTGTGAGTAAAAGTCACAATGGACAGGGGAGGCTGCAGTGCCCAAAGGATATGTGTTGAAAACAAGAGTGGGGGAGTTGTTCAAGTGGACACTTGTCTTCATCCTGGTTTACATTGTTTGTAATGTAATTTAAGCAAAGATCATGTGGTGATCTGAGACATGTGTACTGTATTAGAACTTTACTTACTTACTTTACTCTAAAATGATTACAAAACTAAAGAACACTAACAAAGTTAACAGCATTTGGTTTGTTTCCACAACTGAATTTTTTAATTTAAATGCTGACTGGAAAAAGTGTAACACCTACAGAATGATTATAGGAGACTGCAAACTCACCAAGGGAGAACTAGGGATGTGCACACTCCTAGCCCAACATGACATCTCTAAATTGCTTGTTTGGCTGACCGACAGTTCAGAATGTCAGCATCTGACAACATACCTTATGTATGTCATATGGTGCCTTGTACACTTGCTGATTTGACTGTTTGAAGCTAACCAGGTCAGCTGTCCCGTTAGCCTATAATTGTTGGTACTGCTTAGCTTCAGAGTTGCTGAGTGGGCTGAGCAGACAACAAGTTGGACCAATATAAACACTACTGTTGGCTGAGATCTAGAAAGAGGGTGGAAATTATTCGCTGAGAACTTTCATGGGGCTGGTACATCCTTGCCTTGCATTACAACTCACATTATTAACATAAATGTCTGTAATCATCAAAGTCAACAGAAACAAATAATTAGGCAACCAAATTCATAAACTGTTTGAAAATTGAAGACTTTCGTTTCTGTTGGAATTCTTTACAACATGTTTGTACTGTTTTCATGTGATGTCAGACTGCCTACTGTTTCAATGCTTTGAGCTACTGTATTAAAGAGCTTAGAGAGCCCAGAATTAACTTATGAGATATGAATGTAGACTAGAAAAGGCTGAATAACCACTAGCCTCTCAAATATTTCTGCTTTGTCCTGTGAAGCTAACGGTGAAACAAATAGGATTAAACTGACTTTACTGACAAAAGGTTACTTTAAGCTTTAAGTCATGTAACCTCAACCACACAAGTAAGTCCCCTCCACCCAGTATAGAGTGCAAATAAAGCCTTATTTATTAATGCAAATGAGACAATCAATGAGAAAAACTGCATGCTTGAGCAAAGCTGTAATGTAAAGGAATTATGGTGTAATATTTGTTCAAATACTTGACAATCAAAAGCCTCAGTGGCCCTGAGTCAGCCTAAAAAAATAACAAACTCTTTGAAATGAACTCTTTGGTATGCCATCTGGGCCAAGTCCAGCTGCTCTTTGTACTGTCAAGAATAGACAAGAGTTGTTTACTGCTTAAGGACTGGTAAAATCCCCACAGCGACTAATGTCTTATAAAAGTCCAAACATATATTCATCCATCCATATCTAAGCTTGGGATGTGAAGTTTGAAATGAGGGGGAAAATCAGATGAAGATCTCTTCATCTAAATCAACAACATGTCTCTTAGAGCCCATCTCAACTAAGCTGGTCAAAGAAGTTCTGTCCCTTCTTCCTTTCTAGATATGATAAATCTGTCTCTAATAACAAGCTATGTGCCACAGTCCTTTAAAGTAGCTGTCATCAAACCACTCCTTAAAAAGCACACTCTTGATCCAGAGGTTTGGGGCAACTATATACCGATATCCAACCCTCCCTTTCTCTCGAGATCATTGAGAAAGCAGTCGGTAATCAGCTATGCGACTTTCTACATAATAATAATAGTTTATTTGTGGATTTCCAGTCTGGTTTTGGAGCTCATCACATCACAGAGATAGCACTGGTTACAGCCACAAATGACTTTCTACTTGCATAAAACAAAAGTCTCATCTCTGTACTCATATTGTTAGACCTTAGTGCTGCATTTGATACCACAGACCATTATATTTTATTAGATAGTTTGGAACACTTAATTGACATTAAAGGAAATGCATTAAGCCGGTTTCGGTCTTACTGATCAGATTGAACTCAGCTCATTCATGTTAATGATGAATCCTCCATACACACATAAGTTAGTTGCGGAGTCCCCCAGGTTCTGTGCTCGGACCAATATTATTCACCTTATATGTGCTCCTCATTCGTGATATTATTATTATTAATACTGCTACTATCAAGAGCTCATAGTACCTTATTATGCAACTAATACTAATAGGATGCAGAGTTACTTATGGTTCCTAGAGTCACCAAAAGAAGAGCGGGAACCAGAGCCTTTTAGTTATCAATCTCCCTTTCTATGGAATCATCTTCCAGAAAAAAAGGAAAAATTATAACTTCCCATATTCAAATTTCTTATTTTTTTCTGACAAAGAAAAGCAGCAAATATACTCTGAGAAGTTTTTTGGCATTTTTGCTTGAAAGATGACTGCAAAGATTAACTGACTAATTGTTTCATCGTCATCTCAGATTGGGATCTTCACTGCAATCTAAAACGAACTCATGGTGGTTGAACAACAGTTGCACAACACACAGAATAATGGAACCAGTGGTAGCTCTCCCAGGGTTGAAGACGTATTAACCTCTCCAAGAAAACTGAAAGCAGAGGCTTAGCTAAGCTGACATGCAGCTCAATTTAAGGTGAGTGACAGAACTAAGGCAAGTGTGTGGGCAAAAAGCAAGTTTTCATTTTAAAAATAAAGTCACACATGCCATTGAAACAAAGCTTTGTGTATGCTGGGGCAATCCTGGAGATGGAGCTAACATGTCACCACAGGATTCTGTGGTTGCAGCATCTCGCCCAAATTGGCATGCCTGATCTTCAACCCAAATTAAGCGCTGAGCCCGTCTACAAAGGGGAGCATTGTTGTTTTATCTTATAGGTGGCATCTGTTACATTGAGGAGTCTTTGTTGGTGTCACTCAAACTTGCAAATAAAATGTGAGCATGCGGGTATGTACATGCACACCGAAACACACACCGAAACACAAATCCATTCTTCAGACCTCCACAAAGCTACATCACGCACAGTGAGCAGATGTCTGGAAATTCCCTGTTTAGTCATGACATCAGGTTGTCTGCAGTATAACATAGGGGGTGTGTAATGCTGATCTGACAAGAATGACTAACGTTACCACTTGCAATAACAAAATGAGAGCAGAATCTGATCTGACTCCCGAAACCACCACACTCCAAATGTGATAAGATTCTCACAGATATCCTTTGGCAAAGAAAAGCAGTGCAAAACTGAGATAAATGGTGTGCATTGTGGAATGTGGAAGAAATCACTCACGGGTAAATATTTAACGGCTAAAAGTCCCAGATATCAGCAGACATTTGCTGTTTGGTATACAAACTGGCTGACTATGCCAAGTGAAGGAAATGTTTGCAGGATAAACAAGATTTGTATGAATGGAAATGAGAAACTAAGCTTCCACTATAAACATCTCTCACTAAGTGTTAAGAAGCTCTGTCATAACATTTCCACATGAAACACACATGTAAGAGCTACTGCCGACAACGGTCAAAGAAGTTTTCACATCCTAAATCATAATACATAATACTCATCTAAAAATATTTCTTCTTTCAAGTTAAGTCTTATACTCAAAATCCTACTTAAACCCTAAAGAATTTTTTTTCTTCTATTTTGGGACAACAACTACAAGTTAAACAAAACACTGATTTATTACTTGTGAATATTTTCCACGGCCTGTTAAGTTAACGTAGTGAAAACAGTTGCATATTTACACATCCTGCAGTTATGTTCCTGTCCATGTGAAGAATTTAAGTCTAATATATACAGAAACTGACCGAAATATTTGGCTCTTGAACTGCTAGATGTTCCACTATGTTCACCAACTGGTCTCTAAAAGGGTATTCATGTTACAATATTAATACACAGTGCAAATACATGCAATATTTACCACTCCAAAACTTCCAGTGACACTGTAGTGCAGCGCCACCTTGGCTATAATGCTAATCTTGCTAGCAGTAGATGAATAAATTTCAGTCAAACGGCGTTTTCGTAACAAACCTGGTAACTACCTCTCCATACTGATATTTCTCCTAGTGTTTAGTCTTTTTTGTATACCCAATTTGTTATTTACAGCTCTGGAAATTCAGAAGGCTTGAAGAAGACAAAGTAGTTTGTGATCAGTATCGATGGCTGTGCCCGCAAAGTTCAACAAATTTGAACTTTTGTAGACCATGCAGATGCATAACAACATTCCATACTGTTGACTGAGCATGTATACTAAGGCCTAAGCATGTATAAAAAGCCTAATGGCCTTTCTTTCCAGTTACTCACACTCTATTAGGAATATGGATAACGATAAGAATTTCTTCAAAGAAGTTCCTGTTGGAGTCCTCTGCCTTCAAGAAGATGTGGTCCAAAACCACTGAAAAACACACCTGAGACAATGTGTCTGGACAAATGAATCCAGACAAGAAGCACCTGAAGTAGCCAAGGCGCATCAAAACATTTTAACTTTATTCAACAGTTTTCTCAGTTTAAATATTCAACTTAAATGAATGCTAAAGATCTCAAAATTAAAAATGAAAATCTATCCCTTGTAACTAGAAATGCTGAACTGAGGCGTCAGTTTCACTCAGACAAATTTGTTTCTCTGTTATTGGTCACTTGGAAAAAGGTAGGCTTTAATGACATTTAGTGGTGAACCAACTGAACACCCTTCATCTTACCATCCCCCATGGAGTCCGCTAAAAAGCCACAATACACCCCCTCTCCAGAGCCATTGTTTGATTTAACTGTTCTGGACCACTGCAGAAACATTGTGGAAGAACATGGAAAACTGCATGGAAAAGGACTTGCTCCGACTATAGATATAAAAGGCTCATTCCAAGGTAAAGAAAACACAACGATTCTTAGTCTTAGGTGATTATACATTAATGAAACCCGACACACCAGTCCTCTAAGGCAGTCGGTTACCTTCAAGTCTTCAAGTACAGTCAGCTTGCCTGGGTTAAGAGCGTATCGAATTTTATGTAAAACATTTCCATTTTCTATTACTCCAGTAGAGTTTAGAGGGAAATACCCAAATGAAGCAGAACTGCATTACTTGAGTAAATCTGCTTATCTTCCACAAGTGGTTTGCTATATGCCGATAAACAAATTGATGTCTACCAAACAAAAATCATTCCCTGTCAGTCAAGAAGTGTTTTAATGCCCACACACAACACGCTGTCATGGCTTGACTGCATTCTTGGGAGATTAATCTGTCAACACGTTTTTTTTTTTTTTTGGCAACTAAAGGATCATATAATGAAAACAAATGTTTGATACTGTTGCAAGCGTCATTGGCAGGGCCGGTTATCTTCTGCAGACGCTCAGTAAGATGCACAAATAAAAGGCTTGCTGGGGTTTCTCAGCTGAGTATCTGTTTGCCTGATGTCTCTCTCTCTCTATAGCTATCTGCTGTTTTCTCCTTTTCTCCTGACTCAGCAAACACGCCAAGTTTTTAACCTCCTCCAGCTGCCAGATGACTTGCCTCTGCATGCTTAATCTGACTCCCTCTCACGCTGTTAATAACTACACCGGAAAGCAGGCCTGACATCCATCAAGCTGCAAAAAAAAAAAAAAAAAAAAGTTTGACTGAAATGGGTCCCATTTGGGCATAAAGTACAATATCTTCATATGCAAGACGCATGCATTTGTTTTGTTTTTCTGTCCTGCAAAAAATTAAATATTTGATTCTTTCCCATTAATAAATAAATAAACATCTTGTGCATAACTACCACTAATGAACTGAAAATGCATTTGGAACACGGAGTTTCCCAGGGTTAATGATGATTTCCAGCTGTTTCATGTTATCTGACCTGTAAATCAACCACTTGAAGCTTCCAGTGAGCAAACTTCATATCCTTCATAACATACATTCATCAAGACTGCGTTAAAGAAGTTCAATGCGTCTTCTGAATGTTTAAGGAGCTTTAGAGGAAGTGTGTCATGAACTATACTGCTGCTTTCCAGGACTTTCCAGGCTGTACATTACATTAAATACATTCCCACGTGCAGGTCTTTTGTATCACCTTTGTCCCTAATCGCCTTAGCATTGTGAGATCCCAACCTTTTATTTAATCGTGACCACACTTCTCTCTACCCATCTCGGACTCACCTGCTGCTTGTACCTGCTGGCAGTCCTCCGGTCGTGTACCGGCAGAGAATGAACGCAGAGGATAAGGTGCAAAGAAAAGATGCTGCCGCAAAACCCGACAGCCCGCATGCTCTTCTTGTGCAGACACGGACTGATAGAGGAACAGCGAGGGCACAGCAGACAGAGGAAGAGGAGGGAGGAAGAGGAGTGAGGAGGAGGCTCAGCAGGGTGAACTTGTAGCCCGGCGCGGGATTTCTTTGTCCTCTTGAAATGACACTTTTTACGAGTTTTCAAGTGCTCAACTGCACTACACACGTGACTTAACCCCTTTCTCTCCAAATGTACTAACCCCCCCCCCCCCCCCCCCCCCCCTCACACACACACACACACACACACACAACTGAAGATAAATCTGAAATAGCCAAGAGGAGGGACTGAGTGCCATAAAAGAAGCTCCTGCTGAAGTGTGGGTTTAATCATTTCATAATGTTTGCATTTGTTGTTTAACAACAGAAAAACACCTGCAGGCAACGTCATTTCTGTGATTACACGGGTGGCCAATAATCTGCACGTGTCACTAACAAGTCACTTAACATGATGCACTACTTTTTATATCAATATTTCCTCCTTGGCACGAGCCTTCAGCTGATTGTGGTGTTACTTATAGGATGAGGGGACAGAGAATGAGGTCCGTGGTCAGACCTCAACCCAGGCACTCGAGCCTCAGTGAAGGTTTTGTTAGTAATGTGTTATGAATCCATTAGGCCATATAGCAGCTCTTGGTACATGCACAAGACACTGCTATTTCTCCCATAATGCCAGCCAGATGGTTTAAGTGCCTGGTTTCCATTGCATTAAGGTATTTTTCGCATCAAGGACTCCTAAACTGACCCCCATTTTTAGATCTGCGTAACAGAAACTGTATGAAACATGTTATTTGTGAATTATGGTGTGAATAAATCGTTCCTGTTTTCCCCATGGACCCCCTGGAACACCTTCCCTCTTTTTGAGTGGAAAGATGAGCCGTTACCAACCCATTCTCTTTGGATAAGGGATCTGGAAGGGAAGGTTAGTTTCAACCCAAGGCAGTCAGTACATTTTACAAAGCCTGCCAGTCATTTATCATTAAGTCACTTAACAAATTTGGGGAGTAATTTTGTCTGGCTGCCATGTATGCGTGGCAAACAGTTATTGTATGAAAGATGTGATGTGTGACATTATTATAGTTTTCGGTTCTACTCATGTTGCTATTGCTGTTGCTAAGTGTTATTTCCCTTGCATTGCATTTGTTTCCATGCTTATTTATTTATTTTAATTAGTTTTCTTTCATTTTGATTGTCGTGTCACAAGGTGGGAGGCCGAGGGACCTTAAGGGCTGCAGTGGTTGTCAAGATGTTGACTGTCACTGCAGAATTTGTTCTTACGTGCTAAATTTCATTTTGTGTCTTATTATCTGTTCTAAGATAAAAATGTGTGAGAGTAAAGAGTCAAAACTAAATCAATCAATTGGTGTTTCTCCCAAATAAATGAGTTACATTTGTCTTATAAAGCGCCAATTTTATATCCCACTGTAGCAAATTATAGTTACATCGCCCTGAGCTTACACCTCAAATTAATAATTTGTCATTTATTACACACTGGCTATTGGCTAGAATATGGGTTTCCCGTTTTAACAGACTCAAAGTGGAGTGTGAAAAGTATATTGGAGACTTCAAAGTCAGATAAACTTAAAGTGAAGGTGTTTTGGAAAAACTTAAAAAGTGTAAGTTAAATTGATAATGTTATGCTGATTACCTGTATGTATTTGGCTCGAACAGTCGCTGAAAATGAGTTCCGTTTAACTATAAAGATGACATGTATCATAGCAGGGCGTGTCTTTGTGGAACCTCTGACCTTATTCTGAGACCATCACAGCTCGGATTACGGCTGATACGGAAAAGGTGATTCAGTTTTATTGCATTCAAACATAACTGCTGTCAACGGTTATTAAATGGATTCTTTGTAAACACAGGTGGAGGTCTCGGTTCTCTACAGCTCAACTTTTTCAAATAAAAACAAAAATTCCACAAATGACACAGCACTTTAGTCAAAACATATGTGCTCCTCAACCACAGAGGCATTCCCTGATCACGCTGAATTCTCCCTGCAACAAACATCAGCTCTGTGATTTTGCTCCACAGATTAACCGCTGGGACAAATGATGTTGTTTACATGTGTTTACTCTCAAACAAAAATGCTCATCTGTCTCTAACATGTCTGCTTGTTTGTGTGTGCAGTTCGTTTCTCGTATGTTCGCGAGGCGAGTACAATCGCACCAGCTGCTCTGCTGTGTGGAAGGGCAAACACACTTCAGGTTCTTTGCGTCAGACGACTTCAGATTGTCAGGGTTGGAAATTTGTGGCTTGCTGCTACAGATTCATGTTGGATAACTGAGATAATTTATCATGCATTGCTTCATGAGCTGACAGTTTGATGTCTGAGCTCGGAAACTCCTCAGACAGAGTAAGAACACTGTCTAATAAGTGGGTGGCGTTGGAGCTTGATGACAGGTTCAGTTGGCACCAGCTACATCGTGGCTTTACAAATTTACACAGGACTCACGCTGAAAGCAACTGAGATTCCTGAAAGGCTGGGATGCTGTGTAAAACATAAATAAAAACAGAATATGATAATTTGCCAATTTTTCTTCTTAAATACTCAACACAAACAGCACAAGGACAGTATTTGTAATGCTAAACCTAATCAGCTTCATTTATTTAATATCTGCTTATTCTGAATTTGGTGACAGCAACACATTTCAGGGATGCACGTCTTTTGTTGCCACTGTTGGAAAGTGGTGGAAAAGTCTTGTGTTGAAATTGTGCAAACAGTTGGGGTGGAAGCTGTGTGGTTCACATTATACATCAGTTTCCTGTAGCACCAATACCAGGGTGATGTTTTTATTTGTTTAATACTACTATTGCTACTACTGCTACCAACAACAATAATGATACTACTACTAATAATAATAATATTTGGTGCCCCCCAGTGGATAAATCAGGTCCTTGGCTGTTTCTTGCCCTCCACTGCTATAATGTAACAGTAGATGAGAAACTATTTGTTATATTGCATTTTGATTCAGAAACCCTGTCTGACAGTTTGTAGATCACACAAGCTCCCAGTAAGGCTTTTTACTGGGAAGTCTCAGAGCCTAGAGTGAGTAGGAGAGATCATTTATCAAAGAATGGGGTGAATGGGGGATTTTATTTTAGTTTAGTTTAGTTTATTCTATTTTATTTTAGACTTATTTTCGATCCAGTAGTGGGCGGTAATGTAAAAATTTTTGGATGCAATCTACCTCTAAAAACCATGAAGAGGAAGAGGAAGCAGACGAAGAAGAGGAAGAAGACGGCGAAGAAGAAGAAGAATTTGCTAGCTGGTTAACTGCTTTAGCACTCCCCTGATTTTAGCGTTTTGATAATGGCGCCTTTAGACCTCGATAAGTACGTTGAAATAGCAAGACACTGCAAATACCTGCCGGAAAATGACCTAAAGGTGAGTTTAACAAGCTGAAATGAACATAGCGCTACGCTTTTGTTCACATTAGTGACGGCAGCGGGTTAGGAAGTTTGTTCAACATGCGTGGCTAATAACGTAAACTGCTAGGGTTAATTATTGCTCAGAGGTAGCAGAAATTATTTTTCGTGTATGCATATCATGCTAACGTCACCGACGGTAGCGATCACCGGCTAATAGACTGGGAACCTTATTGTGGACAGAAAAGTCAAAGAGGAAGCTATAATGCTTAATGCTACTAGCTAACAGTTAAGCAAGTCTACCCGATATGGTTTAATACTCATTTTGCAATATTTAGCGTTCAGATATCAGCTAAAACATTTAAGCTTTCAGAGAAGCAATACTGTTAAGTTTGAAACCGGAATCTGATACAGAAAAGCCACAGAGCTAAATCTGATGTTTAACTTCTTCATCCTTTGCTAACATCTGGCAAACAAGTACTCACCAATAAAATCTTGAGATTCTGTTATAATATTCTGTTACTCACTGAAAACCATCACTAACTGGTGGGGAATGGTGTGTAAATTGTTGGTAGCTCCTTGACTTCGGTTTGGCAGTTTTTCCTGACCTAATAGTAATTTTTACCGTGAAAATTACTTTATTATCATGGGTTAAAATAGTTCTCGAGGGAACTTTCTGTGTTCTGTTGTTATGATGTTATGACGCCTACTTTTAGAGGATGACTGAGACACCTAAATGTTGTTATGTTTATTTTTCAGAGATTATGTGATTATGTTTGTGATTTACTACTGGAAGAATCAAATGTTCAGCCAGTCTCTACTCCAGTTACTGTTTGTGGAGATATTCATGGTCAGGTAGGCCTAACTGATTTCTTTGTCCAACCCTTCAGGAATGATAGATTAACCTCATTTGTTGTTAAATTTCGAAAGTTTATCCTGTAAAAATGACATCCTTGAGCCTGAGATTACTGAAATATAGTCATTTCTTTTTGTTGTTTCCTAAATTTAAAACTGTACATACTTAAGTAGTGTCTGTTTTAAAACATTGTATTTGTTTGCATTTATTAATGACATTCACAGATTTGTACATATTAGTCTGGAAAAATATAAGTTATTATAACTATGACTTTCACAACATAATGATCAATCAGTCCTACTTTTTGCCAGCCTAAGCAAATTTTACTAGCAAATGGCTTCAGTTTTTCTGAACTTTTATGCTATAAAACATGTGCCCATATTGCATCAGCCGATTTAAAATTTAGGACATTTATGGCACTTTTGAACACTTGAATTTCGTCTTCTTATAAAACAACTTCTTTTTAATGTTCTTGTCTAGTTTTATGATCTTTGTGAGCTCTTCAGAACTGGAGGCCAAGTTCCAGACACAAATTACATTTTCATGGTAAGTTTTCTATTTTTCTCTAAGTTGCCGCAATAATGCAGAGACTGTTAGTCATGCTCTCTCTCTTATACTGCTGTACTACTGTATATCTGTATATTATGACTTCTGCATAATGGTTATAAGTAAACATAAAAAAATCATAAAATCATTATTGCATTGCATATTAAATTAACCTGTAATTACCAATCCTGCTATCAACACTGTGACACTGCAATGAATCTGTGTATATTGCTGATAAGGTTTTTTTGTTTGTTTTTTTTGTTATGCCAAACATTTGGCTTACCCAAATGGGATTATTGCTAAATATCAAATATATACTTATGCATTTTCAGGTAACACACATACAAACCAAAAGAAAAGCTAAGTAGGTCTACACGTAGAAAGCAGTAATAATTAGAAGATTCTTGACTCATAGCACGAAAGGTTTGCGTGAGCTGTAGCCTTTATAACTGATGTGCTCTAACTTACACACATCATTAAATGCCATCAAAAGACCAATATCCAGGATCCTTCAACAAGTTCTACAAAGTACTGATTCCTTCTCACAGAGTTTTTCAAGAATGCCTGTACGCATCCACGACACACTAAAAGTATAGACAGTCCTATGTATACAAAGCGTTCCTTTGTAGGAAACAAGTAGAAAGTTACTAAAATTATTCTATACCCAGGTTGTTCAGATGTGGAGATGCACTGTGTCCTGAAGACAAATGAGCTGTCTTTTGGACTTCTGGAGGCTGTGAAACATTTTGGAGTCTCTCATGTCAGTCTCTCATGATGTCTTCTTTTTCCTCCTTTAGGGAGATTTTGTAGACAGAGGATATTATAGCTTGGAGACATTCACACACCTGCTAGCTTTAAAAGCAAAGTGGCCGGATCGTATCACACTTCTACGTGGAAACCATGAAAGCAGACAAATAACACAAGTGTACGGCTTTTATGGTAGGTACATGTGCTTTACTGTTACTGTTTGTGCAAATGTTTTACCAGCTCATCAAATCTCATAGCCATGTATGTTCTGTTTATTTTTAGATGAGTGCCAAACAAAATATGGAAATGCAAATGCCTGGCGGTATTGCACAAAAGTGTTTGACATGCTGACTGTGGCAGCTGTGAGTTCATTCATGGTTCTTTCGTGTTCCTTACATGATGGCATTTGCATGCTGTGCTTTTTTAATAACATGAATATATCCATAGGTACAATATGTAAACATGAATAAGTTCTCTCCCAAAGATTGCGGATTTGTAGATTCATTTTACCTATTTTGCAGTGGCAGCCTGCTGCCGCAAAATTAGTGCTGCCACTGCTTCAGAATTTTATGAAATGTCATGAATTCTCAGTTACATGACTCCAGGGAGCTGTCACCTCCACTGAATTCAACAAAGGGTTGTCCCCCTTTTTCCTGTTTGAGGATGAGCAACTTCAACACTGACAGGACCTCCATCACAGCACCAGTGCAGCAGTTTCTCCTCAGGCAAAATGATAAACAAGGCAGAGGATAGCATTATTTTAATGGAGAACAACAAAAAGGTCAATTTAAATAGCTAGCATTAAAGTTGTAATTCAACATTGGTTGGTTCTAACAGCAAATTTGGTTAAATACTACAGGTCATTAAAACAAACTTGTTTTTATAAAGAAATCAAACAGTCTGCAGCTCTTTATCTAACAGCTCACTGCGGCTGCTCCTTATTATTCCGTTACTCTCTGCCGTATTTCAAACTGATCATTGACCAATTTTTATACAGACAACAAACTTATCTATCCTACTCCTATCCTCTAATCCCAGTTGATAGATGAGCAGGTCCTGTGTGTCCATGGTGGTCTTTCACCCGACATAAAGACTTTGGACCAGATCCGCACCATTGAGCGAAACCAGGAGATTCCTCACAAGGGGGCCTTCTGTGATCTTGTGTGGTCAGATCCAGAGGATGTGGATACCTGGGCTATCAGTCCACGAGGTGCAGGCTGGCTGTTCGGCTCCAAGGTTACAAATGAGGTATGTTTTGTCGTCGACTGATCAGTGGAAAATTGAGGAGGGGGATGCTTTGACCCATAGCATCAGTTGTTTGAAATTAACGTTCATATTTTGTTTCAGTTTGTTCACATAAACAACTTGAAGCTCATCTGCCGTGCACATCAGCTGGTTCATGAAGGCTACAAGTTCATGTTTGACGAGAAGCTAGTGACCGTGTGGTCAGCGCCCAACTACTGCTACCGCTGTGGAAACATTGCATCCATCATGGTCTTCAAGGACGTCAACAGACGAGAGCCCAAGCTGTTCCGTGCCGTCCCTGACTCAGAGCGTGTCATACCTCCCCGCACAACCACCCCTTACTTCCTCTGATGACAAACGCCAGTTCTGCCTCCTCCTGTGGAGATTCCAACCCAAATGTATTTATACGCAAAATATTCTAAGAAATTTGTGGGAGTAATATCCCTTTCAGGTCTACAGCATCTTGAGAAACAAAGAGTTTCCCAGAGCTGCAGCCTCTTTGCACCACACTCACTGTTCTGTCATAAAGGAAAAAACATCCTCTTCTATCCCCAGTGAAAAACAGATCTTTTCCTCATATATTATCGGTAAAAATGTTAAATGGTTTAATTTTGATCTTGTGTATCCCACTGAAGCAAATATAAACTAAATATAAAGTTTAAACTGAGTGGTAGCTGCCAATAATACACACTCAAATAAGGTGATATATATTTTTCTTTAATTATAACAACATTATGATCTCATGGTTGCCTTTAGAGAGACTGGTTTCCTCTTCACATCTCTGGAACTGGGAAATAAACTGTTGTCATAGTTGCTCTTGTTGAAACACCTCAGACCCATTGTACAGCTGCTGAGCCCATCCTCATTTCTAGACCTTTTTAATTTATTGTTTTTAAAAAGTGACCTGTGTTACTACAGACACTATGTTTTCTTAGGGCAAACATTCAGAAGTGTTCATCTTAAACTGCTCTTTACTTTTTACTTTGTTTTTTTTCATCACTGTGACTATTTGACTAATTTGATAGTGTGAAGGACTTGCTGCAGAAGAGGCTTTTATAAGCAAAAGCAATATCATTTAAACTAAAAATAAATGTGCATTTTCTTGAGTAGCTCAATAGTTGTATTTGTAGCAGAGAACTGTTTAAGGCATTTTTCCCATGTTTAGTAATGTCAATAAAACATAGTTACTTAAACCACAAACTGATTATTATTATTATGTGTTACCTTTAGCAAAATGTCAGTCAAAACAATATGATCCTTCTGTTGCAGGTACAATGAACAGGGTGCATTATAATGGTTACAGTGGTCCAGGCTGCATGGTCAATGTTTTTAAACAGATCAAATAAGAACAAGCTAATGTCGAAGAAGGATTAAGATGACAAAAAGAAATTCAGGACAAGGTGATTACGATAATTACAAGGACGTTGGCTGGAAAACTTTGCAGTTATCTTTGAACACTGTAGTAAATTAAATAATTGTATTACAGTATATTTTCACATTATTCCACATAAGGTACATAGACTATTAAGGTCAATGCTTAAGTGATCTTGTTGTATGTATTTGTTTACCAATATTAAACATGAAGCATGAACACCACCAGCTGTATTTTTAGAGGGAACTATTGTATTTGATTTTTCAGATTAAGATTTTACTTATAAAGATGCAATTTTGTCAAACACAATGCATTGTTCAAGATTAAACTAAAGAGTCCCAATCTTTTTTTGGCTGGGTGGGACTTCATATCAAATTTTAGGTGACCACTAAAAAGATATTTCCCTTTTAAAATTCTCATATGGTTTTATTTAAATAATCTAAGGCCCAAAACAGCTCAAACTAACCAACATCTTTAAAAAAGATGAATACAAATTCTTATTATTATTCTTCTTGTTACTTTCCCACTAATCTAACAGCCTCTCTGGTTTATAGGGGATCCTGGGGCCCAAGGTCAGAGTTGAAAACACTGGTATAGGCCTTCTCATCTCACATTTCTGTTCCTAAGATGCATCTATATATCTATCTGTCTATCTATATGATGATCAGGCAATGATGCAAAACCCCACAACATCTGAACCCTTAAGGTAAAATACTGTATAACATTCCATTCCAGAACATTGAATTCTGGAACTTATGACATCATTCTGAATGTCAAGCATTCCATTCCAAAAAATAATATTCCAATGCGAAAAAGAAAATTTATTCCTTGGACTAAGTATTCTATCATGGAATCCTGGAACATTCAATTCTGAAATAAAAAATTCCATTACAGAACATCTGGGACTGATGTGTAGGTGTAGACTTTCCTTGGGAGACTGAGGTATGTGATCCCTTCATAGTCGCAACACCCTCCCTCCCGAGTATTCCAGACCATGGGCACTGTCCCCAATGATTAGGGAATGTTGCAGAGGTTTGTGACCCATGACAGCCCCACAACATCCAGAGCCTTTAGGTATAATTTTAACATTTTATTCTAGAACATTGAATTCCGGTATGGATGACTTCATTGCAGAATGTGAAGCATACCATTCTAGAATATAGTATTCCATTTCGAAAAAGAACACTCAATCCTTGAACTGAGGATTCCATCCCGGTATCCTGGAACATTTCATTCCAGAATACAACATTCCAGTCCATTCCACAACATTGATTTCCAGGACTGATCCCTCGTGGAAACTTTTCCCGGGGAGGATGTGGAGTGTGATCCCTCTATAGTTGCTACATGCCCTCCCACACCAGTCTTAACAGTCCAGCAGCACCATGCCCAATGTTCAGGCAATGTTGCAGAGGTGTGTCAGCCATGAATGCTCCACATGACAAGATAAGACTTTGGACCTGATCCGCAACATTGAGTGAAACCAGGAGATTCTTCACAAGGCAGCCTTCTGTGATCTTGTGAGGTCAGATCCAGAGTATGTGGATACCTGGGCTATCAGTCCACGAGGTGCAGGCTGGCTGACAAGACAAGACAAGACAAGACAGCTTTATTTGTGTAGTCCATTTTTACAAGCAACTTGTCTCAAAGGGCTTTACATAACATCATAGCAACATCCTCTGCCCTCTCTCTGTAACATGGCTGCAACGGGCTCGTACAGCACGGGCAATGTATGATAAGTGTAGCCGCAACGTTGACACAGTTGATCCTTCTCCCAACTCGAGACTTTCAATGCTGCCCAGCGCTCCGCAACACAGGGCTGTGAATATGACTGTCCAGTACGGCGACTGTATAATGTCTTTGAGGCAAGGTCCTCCTCGTCCTCCTGAGGACCTGGTCACCTCCAAACCCACACATGTGAGCTTCACGGGCAACCACTGAACCGCCGAAGACAGCACCGGTGACAGGTCCATCTGTTGGTCACCAGTTGCTGGTGATAGAGTCCGTAGATCAGAGTTCAGCTGCCACAATACACACGTTCCCCACGTCGCGTGTTGAGGATCCAGTATAGGGAGGATCTCACGGTCGCTGCAACACTGCAATCGTTCCAGGGTTAGCTTGCTCTGCTTGTGTAACACTTTGAACGCCAGTGGAGCCCCAAGTATGGAGAGTGTCTTGCTCACCACACTTCCAGCCAGTATCGCCTTGTGTAGAGTCCAGGGGTTATGATCAAAATGTATTGTTGACATAACGGTTCACACTTGCGTATATGTCCGAGACGATGGTTGATACCCACAAAAAGCATCCCCTGTGAAAGGGTAGGTCTGGTGACACGCTGCCATGTCGGGCGATGTGTCCATTTTCACCCAGACCAAGGGTGGTCTGGCCAGAACACTGACCCTTTTTACCTTGTGGCCCTTGGTATCGGTGTACATATTGGAAAAGTGTTTGGCCATAATGAGACCATAGCTGTATACTCATAATTTCTCCAACGGAGTCTTTGCCATTCGGCATCCAAGCGTTCAGCTCCGTAATGCGTGCAGATGATGTCTTTCAACCTGGCAAAGGGTATAGCGTGGACAGCTCTAAGCAACCTCATGTCGGCTTGATACTTGAACCTGGAGGATAGTTCAGCCATAGACGGCCTCGTCCATCTGTCCGTCTGTCCATCCGTCTGCGTCTCGGGTGAGGTTTAGAATGTATGTTCGGCATGTTATCAGAGACCTTTGGATGTACAGTCTGCACAGTGCGAGTATAGTGTTTCCATATCCACTAGTACTTTGGAAAAGATGAGCTGTTGCCTTTCACACAAGAGGTGAAATTTCATTTCATTTCAGTAAACGTGCACGTGTTGACGACCGTGGTGTTGAGCGGTACGTTTATCATGGACGCGGCACAGCACGAGGATCCGAATTTCATCTGCAGACTGAGAGACGGATCGGTTTCTGCTTCTGGAGTGGGCGGGGTGTGTCCAAGATCCCTCAGTCGGACGGGGGAGTCTTCACGGCCGTATACATAGATTGGAGTTGCATAGTTCGGCAACTGTTCAACGCTCTCGTGGGACAAGTGGGTCACATTTGGCTGTTCAAGTTCCGGCTGGACCTTGAACGGTGTACTTTTAAGGTATTTAAGTCCCTCTGTTCTGATTGCACACAACTTCTCTGTCGACTCCTCCTGATTTAAAGCGAAATTTTCCTTCTGGTACCTGCAGAAATCAGCCAGGAGAGCCAGTCTGATCAGAACCTCATATCCCTGCACCTGAGACAGTTTGTCCTTACTTGGCAGCATACCTGGCAGCACAGCACTAGAACCTTGCAATTCGATTAGGGCTTTCTTAGGGCTGACATATTCGTCTTAGACGTCAACATCTTCACTAGTTTCGTCTGCATTCTGGGTGTAGACCCATTGTCTCTCTGTTTGGAATGGCAAACTGCATTGCACTGCATCCACAAATGGAGTTTGCATAGCGACGGGATCCCACAATTTCGGCATCGGTTACCCTTGTCCCCGTCTTATGGCAACCTGCTAAAGCTGACGGGGCCGGTTTCCTGCAATCCGGTAGGAATGGTGTCAACTGTCACGAACTGGATTCCATGGAGTGGTTGCAGGCCGACTATAGCAGTCTCCCCGATTACATACACAGGTCGAAGACACAAAGAAAGAGGTTCGGAGGATTATGAAGGAGAAGAATGTCTCCTACAACAGGGTTTTATTCATGAACAAGACAAGACAAGACAACGTTATTTGTATAGCCCATTTTTACAAGCAGCTTATCTCAAAGGGTTTTACATAACATACTTTACTTAACATAACGAGATGGGCACTCTGTGTTGACCAGCAATGAGTACATGATCCACGCTCCCATGGTGAAGACAACAACTATGGCTCTGTCAAGTTGAGGCGGGGTTGCTACTAGCCTGCAAAGGTTTTCAGCAACAGGCGTCGACACAAAGATGTATGCTTCCCAGGGGGGTAAATTCAACGGCCTCCCTGTGGAGAACAAGACCGCAATCAATGATATAGTCAAGAGGATCAAGAGAGTGGCATCTTGCATGTTGCCCAGGATAGATTTCACCCTAAGTGGAAGTTGATGCCAGCTCCGATCAGCAGCCTGCAAATAAGGCCAAGGTTGATAGTGAACTGACAATATTTGACACCGACGTAAACTTTGACCTTTGTGATTTCGACTGAGTGCTCATGCACTGGGCCACTGGCTTGCTGTATTTACCGTGTAATGCTTTTTGTACTGACTGAAGGTTTCAGTTAGCCATGTTAATGACCGTCACTGTGTGTTATGCAAACGAAATGAAAAATGTACGTCATGTTACTGAATCTTGGAGTAAAATGTACCCGCATTTTACTCCGAGATTCGAGTCTAGTGGGCTCCTCGATAGCTCTCTGGTAGTCTGACTCGCCGCAGTGAGTGATTTCTAGCTCCCCGTGCTCAACCTGAGTACTGTGGAGCGGACTGAGTATGCTTGGCGTAGACTTTCTCGGGGAGGTTGAAGAATGTATTCCCCTGATAGCTGGAACACACACTCCCACCCCAGTTTCACACTTCAAGCGCATGATTCCTGATTACCATGCAGTGTTGCTTGGCATGTCAGCCATTACAGCCCCAAAACATCTGGAGCCTTCAGGTGATTTATAACATTCCACTCTAGAACACTGAATTCCGGAATGGATGAGTGTATTGTAGAACGTTATAATTATAAATGATAATTCTAAAAATTTCGGAACAGGTCATTGATTTCCGGAAAAGAGGATTTCATTCTAGAATGTCAAGCGTTACGTTCTAAAATATAACATACCATTCTGGAACACAACAATTATTCATTGGACTGAGGAATCCATCGTGTAATCCTGGAACATTTTATTCCAGAATACAACATTCCTTTCCATTCCAGAACATTGAATTCCAGGAGTGATCCCTGGTGTAAACTCCAGGGAGGCTGAGGAGTGTGATCCCGCATAGTTGAAATACCCCCTCCCACCCCAGTTTGACATTGCAAGGGCACTGTCCCCGATGATCAGGCAATGATGCAGAGGCCTGTCAGCCATGACAGCCCTACAACATCAAGAGCCTTGAGGTAAAATCTAACATTCCATTCCAGAACACTGAATTCAGACACTGATGACTTCATTCTAGAATGTTAAGCATACCTTTCCAAAATAAAATATTCTATTCATAAACAGAAAATTTCTTCCTTGGACTGAAGATTCATTCATTCATTCATTCCATCCCAGATATATAAAATTCAAGTCACAAATTAAATCTAAACAAGAAATTATAATGGCCAGGTCAATATTCTGGGGGGTACAGAATTCCCATGGACCTTTTTAAAATGACAGTCACATAATCCAATAGGCACAAATATAGTGACTGGACAGTGATGTTATTTTTCGGCTCATAATCCTACTAAACACTATATTGCGGTGCAGAATTTTAATTAGAATCAGATGAATGGTTTGCAAATGCAATAGATTTTAACAACACAGGTTACTTATTTTGTATTTTGCTGGAACAACTAAATTTACTGCTTTACTTTTTATGAGTATGAATATCATCTGAGTAAAATGTGTCAATGTCTGTGCTCATGATGGAGGAAAATTCTCAGCAGTTAGCTGACTAAAGTTTATTCATTTTTTTATATATATAAAAAACATTGTAAAAATCTGTAAATAGTTCTCTTACTCTTATGATCAAAAGCATCGATCTGAAGCTCAATTTTGAATCTGTTCTGTAAATAATTTTCTGATAAACAATAAATGTAGCAACTTCTGATCCAACTGTATCAATTTTCAATTTTCAATTATCAAGTTTAAGCATATGCAGGAACTTTAATATTAATGTACCACCATTTCTCTGTCATTAAAACTTAAATTGCTTAAATTATTTGACGTTCTGTCAGTGGGTAAGCTTTTATTTTGGCAATATTGACCCGGAAGTAGCTAGCCAGATTTAGCGGCGCGGAGCCAGCAGCTGTCCTCATCCTGTTTCCCCTGCCTCCCTCTGCCTCCCTCTGCCTCCCTCCTTGTCACAGGACAGCAACCTTTCATCCAGAGTAGCGTTAAAGCATCAGTAGACAGCAGTCCCATTCACGCTGCTGGGGGATACGGCTCGTTAGACCGCGGTCCGGTGTCAGTCTCACGCCTCTGAGATGCCAATACAGTCGGGCTTCACCGATATAGCTCGTCGTGGCTTTTGCACAGATTTTTGAGAAGCATCACTGTGGTACCCCTGTCCATTCACGTAAGCCAGCTGGCGAGGTAAGAAGAATGTGAATTACACGAGCTGTAGCTGCACCCACGGTGTATTAAATGACACAAATTAGCAACCATTGCTTATCTTTGTTGTCCACATATTATTGTCCAGATGTTTATTTAGTTGTGACGTTAAATCGAGTGGTGTCCTGACTTAAAGGTGCCGATAATAGAAGGCTGATAACGTCAGATACAGAGCATTAGCTATGTCATAGCTTACGGCCCATTTAAGCTTGGTTTCATTAGTAGCTAAGAGATAGATTATTGGTGACCGTGGTACATTACACCTGAATTAGATAATTACAGATATTAAGTGTAGCTAATAATTGAAAAACAATACATGCGCTACCCCTGACGGTGATTTTTCTTTTCATACATATGTGCAGTAGTGATATGCTTTTTTTTCAAATCTCTTTCATTCAGGGGGTTTTCGTGTATGTATTTTGTTAGTGTATTTTGCGAGTTTTGTGTTATGATCAGTTTTTTTTCCTCCAATCTCTGCGCCTGCAAGCGTCCTGCCTGTCTGTAAAACTGAATGAGACATGCCGAGTGTCTGAAGGCAGGAATTCTTACTTGCATATTATTTCGAGAGAAATAATTGTTTGATACTGACATGTACGTGAGCCACGCAGGATAGTGGTAATGACAACACAACGTAAGCTGAGGATTTTAGTGTAGTACCATTTGTGAGACGGTACACATGGTGTACAGCAGCCAAGGTTAGCCTACACACACTGACAGCTGCTCTCCATCATACAAGATAGGCACACATAGACACTCTACGTCTGTGCGCTAATAGCTGCGAGGCTACACTACATGGCAGAATAAACGTGGCTGCAAATGAACAAGGTGCAGCATTAGCTTGACATTGTGACCACACTAGGTGCTGCCTTGACCTGATTGCACATCCATCTTGGTGAACTGGGGGTTGTAGCTACTGTGAGAATGAAATCTGGGACAACCCAGGTCATCCTAAAAAAAGGTGACCATGTGACACATTTCCGCCATAGTTTCTTATTTCTATTCATATTTAAGTGGGGCAGCTATAAGACACTCAGATATCTCCAACCAGCAAGGTGTGGGTAGAGGCAGCTGTATCAGCAGGTTAGATATCAGCAGGTTCTTGTTACTGGTTGACATGTGTCAACAAATCATACATTCACATTGGAATAAATGATAGTTCAGACAGCTTGTCACTGGATTTAATGTTTTTAACTATTCTAAACTAATTGGTATTTTCTCCTTAATGCAGTATCTCTCTGCAGTTGATATACATATAATTTGTTTGTCTTCAGGTGTGAAAAGTCAGTGTCATGACTGGAGCTGAGACTGAGGATGATATTCCATTAGGCGAAAGGAAGACTGTCACGGATTTCTGCTATCTCTTGGACAAGTCTAAGCAACTCTTCAATGGGCTACGGTCAGTTTTAAAGTACTCTGTTGTCTCCCGTTGTTGGAAATACACAGACCAGGCACAACATTAAACCCATGACAGGTGAATTGTACCACATATCTAAGCATCACTGCAGACCGAGCACATCCCCTCATGGTAATGGCATTGTCTGATGGCACTGCTGCACTGTTGGTGTTTGTTAACAAATGATGGCGTTTACTGGTGATTCTGGACTATGGACTAATTGACACATGTTCTGCAAGCTGTCATGTGCTTAGACTCTCTTATAAATTATTTGTACAAGGTTTTGGGACTGCCACAGTGTGTAATGACCAACCCTGCCTGCTCTCCCACCAAACGTTTACTGAGTGAGTGTGAGTGTGTGTGTGCGTGCGTGCGTGCGTGTGTGCACATGCTCTATGCACCTGCACGCCGTGTCACGTATTCCTGGTAAACTTGGTTTTACTTTTTGTGTTGATCCTTTCCGTCATCTTGGCTGGAGCTGAACGAGACATGATGCAGCCTGTCTGAGAGTTAGTTTGGCTTTTTAAGGGGGGGGTGCACCATTGTAAAGGAGGTTGACTTTACTGGTTTTATAACACAAAACAAAACAAGAGCATTACTTTGAAACTAAATGCAGCCCAGTGGACTTTCTGTCTCTATAATCGTGCTGTTGTTGGAAGCCAAAATCATACTTGTAAAGAAAATACAGTTCATCACCTAGCCTTAATTCATACAAAGGAATTTAGTTTCTCTTTAGTGACACTACAGTATCTTCTCTGTCTCAGACAAAAATGTTACATATGTAATAAGCAAGATGGGTCACATGTTTTGACTACTTTCCTGAACTGGAAATTGAAACCTTTTTTCGTCTTGCGATTAAGCAGTTGAAGCCATTATCAGCATCACTGACCTATTTGCACCATTTTCAGGCTAATTGTCATGGTAGTAGATTGATTGATACTCCACTGTCACAGCTATACAATTCCATCTCAACTTTCTAGTCTAGTTTTTGAATTCCTGTTTATTTTCACTAAATAACAGCAGTAACATAACAATGTTTCCTTCATTCTTGCACTGTTGGTGGATTCCGTTGGAGTTCCATTTCCAGTGTTCCTGCTTTCTTGTGTATTTTTACCTCGTTTCTTGTGTATTTTGAAAATATGTCAGTTTTTTCTCCATTCAGAAGATTTCTTTGAAAATGAGAAGCTGTTGGTCTTGTGTTGAGGGAACCACTTTCCCCTAATTCTTTATATATGAATACATTTTTACTTGATTTTAATTGTATTTTAGCACAAGTATCGATGGCTTCTCAGTACCATTCTTGAGAAAAACCATAGAGATAGAGAGAAGTGTCACACAACTCACAGAGGCGTCATATCTTATTTTTGTAGCATTTTACATCCCAGTTCCGTAGATAAAAATTACTTACTGTCATTTCCAAAGTTTGTAGCTAATTTTCATCAAAGGATTTTAGCTCTCCAACAAATTTAATGTTTATTTTTTCCCCTTGGGTGCAATTGAAACAAAACAAAACAAAAAACTGTATGGAAAAATTTCCAGGAAAATTCCACCTATTGTTACAAATTATATCTATATATTGTAAATGTATGGTGTATTTATCACATGTCTTGCCCATTGTAAAATTTAATTAAAGAGTTTGGTCTAGACCTGCTCTAATTAGAAGGTGTCATGAGATAACTTGTATTGTGAATTGGCCCTATATAAATAAATCCATCCATTTTCTATACCGCTTATCAGTCAGGGTCGCGGGGGAGCTGGAGCCTATCCCAGCTGACTACAGGCGAGAGACGGGGTTCACCCTGGACTGGTCGCCAGTCAATCGCAGGGCCAACACACAAAGACAAACAACCACACACTCTCACACTCTCACCTAGGGGCAATTTAGAGTAGCCAATTAACCTAATGTGCATGTTTTTGGTATTGTGGGAGGAAGCTGGAGAACCCGGAGAAAACCCACGCAGGCACAGGGAGAACATGCAAACTCCACATAGAAGGGCCCAGACCGGGATTCGAACCTGGAACACTATTGCTATGAGGTGACAGTGCTAACCACTGCACCACCGTGCCGCCCTATATCTCAATATTGAGTGCTCTTTATCATTAACGATCAATCTTTGATATAATGGCAATGTTATTCCTTCATCTGTCTTGCTTTCCTTGTGTTATGATTTGGATCACCTCATTCACTACCACAGAGGGATCTGTTTTCATTTCTGGCTTGTAGTAAATGCTTAATTGTCCTTCTCCCAGATATTTTCAGACCATTTAGTATTTTGAACTGCAAATTTAACAGTCTTAGCATGTTATTATGCTTAAAATCTGTATAGTTAAGCATGTTATTATGGCAGGGCAGCCAGTTTGTAAAGGGTTTATTTTTCAGTGTCAGTTAAATGAAACGAATATTTCATTTGAGAAACTGTAGAAATTCCACCTGATCTACAATATAATTTTACATTACTAGGCATTAGTAGAACTGCAGTGCATCAGTGTTATTAAGAGCCAACTTACCTGCTGAGAGAGCATTAGGTTGTGAGGGTGAGATGAGAGGTCGGAGGAGAGTCTCTTCAGCATCCCTGTGTTCTTGTAGCTTTAGGAAAGCTCAGATTTAGTTTAATGGACTGAGATTTCTCAGGGATTCCCAATTTTTTTGCTGCCGACACAGCACAGAAAGCAAATGTGGATTTTAAGAATGCAGCTGCACAGTAGGGAAAGGTGTTAGCTCACCTGTAGTCTGCCTGTAGTGTTGCTTCCAACTTGAAACCATATCAATGTTCTCCTGCACTCAGGATAAACCTAACAAAGTCTAAACAGATGTATTATTATTGTTATTATTTTAGGTTAGGCCAAGGTCAAGTCCTCAGATTGACTATTATTGACTCCTTGTGTTACTATTACATAACTGACACTTTAAATTAGTCAGCATTTTGGATGTTTTTGTTGTCATATTGTGATGGCAAATATCACAATAAGCTGAGCAAAACTGTAGAGGGCAAACCGCCATACTGGCCATCTGGAGTAGCAGTAGCTGCTGAACCTGTCATCTGGTGGCGAGCCAAGCAAGACATACTGACAGAGAGAAAGAAAAGGGCTGGGATCTTGAGCTCGATAGATGGATGCATAAAAAAATGATTCAGTGATTAGGTGAATAAACTGTACAATCTGAGCTGAGAGTGACACACTGAGTTTTTGGTATATTAGTCAGAACTGCTGCTACTTTCTCATCATATTTGAATCACTGCCAGAATGACTTGGTCATAAGCTCTAAACATGCATTTTAAAAGGCTCCCAAAATCAGAGCCACGTGAAATGACTGCAACAGTGAGACTCCATTTGTGGTGTTACAGCCTTTTGAAAAGATGATTTCTCAATAATCATCAACGCGTCATGGTTGCAAAGATAAGATGTGAACCACTGTTAAGTTTTATCAGAGAAATTAAATTTGGAAAGTTTATTAATACGACTGTTATGATTCAATGTGTTAGACCATGGACCAAACCTTGTTACCTTTTATCAAATGATGATTTATGTTCTGTGGTATGATAGAGATGGTGAGCTACAGCTTTGTTCAGAACTTTAAAAAAAATACTAGTAGGATACTAACATGCCTGTAGTTGCATGTCTGTTCAGCTGCTCTGATTTAGCCGGTAATCGAAGAGCTGATGAGATGAGTAAGAAGTTTTTACAAAAATGTTTGTATGTGTCTGTTCTCCTTCTCAGAGACCTTCCACAGTATGGACACAAGCAGTGGCAGTCCTACTTTGGACGGACCTTTGATGTCTACACCAAGCTGTGGAAATTTCAGCAGCAACACAGGTTATTTCTCGCATCCTATCAGTTCACATTTATTGGTGCCATGTTTCAAGTTTGTATTTAGTATTGTGTGTTTTCATTTACTGACAGGCAGGTTCTGGACAGTCGGTATGGCTTGAAGAGATGGCAGATTGGGGAAGTTGCATCAAAAATTGGACAGCTTTACTACCACTACTAGTAAGTCAGATTATGTCTTGTGTTGTGTTGTCACTGCCTCACTGATGTCTGTTTTCCTCTTTCAGTCTGATTTTAACACTTAAAATCACAAGACTCCCCAATGTCCAGCAAGGACTGACATCTCGTGTAGTGAAATAGTGTTTGTTCATATTACTGTTTTAAGTGATACAAGCAGTAGAGAAGCAGCAATGGCTCTGTGTGTAAGAATAAGATTTGTTTCCAAGTGGCTTTCACTTATAAGGAATTTCCCTTGGTATTCTGATGCACAACAATGAACATAGCAAGACTTTGTGGTGTGCTACTATCAGCCTGCTAGCCATATTAGCTCCTGCAGTTTATGTTTACAACCTGGCCCGTGCTATTTCCTGTCCCCTCCTGCTTTTGTCCTCACCACATGCATACATTTCACCTGGCAGATTTACCATATGACCCACTTGCTATCACAATACCAACAGCTTGTTTTGCGCAGCCTTATTTGAACGAACTCCCCTCAGGTTTGTGCACCTCTCCTCCCATGCAAGTAATTTTCAAGGTCAAGAAAATAACAGTTGGATCACTGCTTGGATCAGTTGTTGCACCAAAAACCCCACAGGGTATTTGTAATTCCAAATTGTGGCAAGTTGGACATGTGCTGCCTGTGGTTCAATGTATGAAGAATCCACATGTATGAGTTTAACATTGATATTTCTAACTTTTGTGTGCTGCGTTCTAAATCATACAGTTAGATTTTTGTTTTTAAATAAGTGCTGTATTTTATCCACTTATCACTTAAAATTTGTGTACATGGTGTAACAGACTCAGAAGTTATGAAGTGTATTGAAATGTAGTCCACTCCAGAGATAGTAATACAACTACTTTCTAATCTTGATTGATAGCCTTCGTACCTCAGAAACAAGTTACCTGAATGAGGCCTTTTCATTCTACTCAGCCATCCGTCAGCGCTCCTACTACTTTCAGGTCAACAAAGAGGACAGGTAAGTTTCAGAACATTTTTTAACATACACTATGTGGACAAAAAGTATTGGGACACATTACACCAACAAGGACTTTAATGACATTGCATCCTAAATACTTAGACAGCTTTCTAGCTATAACAGCTTCCACTCTTCTGGGAAGGCTTTCCACAAGATGTTGTGATGTATTTCTGTGGGAATTTTTCCCCATTGATGCAGTAGAGTAATAGTGAGGTCGGGCATTGAAGCACAAAGGCCTGGTTCGCAATCTCGATTCCAGTTCATCCCAAAGGTGTTCGATTGGGTTGAGGTCAGGGCTCTCTGTGGGCCAGTCAAATTCTTTCACACCGAACTCATTCAGTCATGTCTTTATGGACTTTGCTTTGTGCACTGGGGTAGAGTCATGCTGGAATAGAAACAAACTGTTGCCACAAAGTTGGAAGGATAGCATTGTCTGAAATGTCTTGGTATGCTGAAGCATTAAGATTTCCCTTCACTGGAAGTAAGGGACAGAGACCAAACCCTGGAAAACAGCCCATCCCAATACTTTTGTCTATATGGTCTATATGGTGAGTTACAGTTTCAAGAAGTAGATGCCTTTGCTTTTTATGATGAGGATTGGACATTTAGGTTTTTAAAGATTTTATACTGTTGGTTTAAAAATGTTCCAAATTCCACTTTTGTGATTATCGTCCATAGACAATGGATGTGTGCAGCAAAGTCTAGATTTCTGTTTAAATAATAAAGCTATCCATACTTCATATACTTTATATTTTATTACTGTCAACAAGTCCTATGGAAAGACTGTCTCTGCTACTTTCTGACTATGCTATTCTGTTGCTGACTTCAGCTACAAGCTCATTTCTTCCTTTTTAAGATAACATTTCCTTAAACAGTTGCTCACTATAGTTTTTAACATACATCACTCCAACAGAAGGAAATTGTGCGTTTGGGGATTTTCAGTGGCGTATTAATTCACATTTGGTCATCTAGTGAATATTTGAGGCAGCAAGATGGTGTATGTGGGATTGAGTCAAACTACAGTGGAGTTTTGTGGCAGAGGGGAAGAAGATATATCAGGCTTTGATGCACAGACAAACAATACATGTTGGATCTGCACATGGGATTTGTTGATGATAAGAGAAATATGGCAGATAGCGAGACTTATGTTTTTATTTTCTCAATCACAGAGGCTAGCAAGCAAACTTAACTTGATGAGCTATATATCAAAACTTAATAATTGTAGTCGTAGCTTTAATGGGAACAATTCTTCTGTCTTCTTGTGTCGTTTATCAGGCCGGAATTAGTAGTGAAGAAGCTTCGATATTATGCTCGCTACATAGTCGTCTGTTTACTGCTGAACAAGATGGACCTTGTCAAAGTTTTGGTAAAGGTATGAAAACTTTTTTTAATAACAGCATGCTGAATTATCAAAAACTCTGTTCCCTGTACAACTCTGATTTTCTGAGTAGCATGAACACACCTCCCCACCTTTGTACCTCTCGTAGCATTCATAACCCTAATCCTAAAGTAAGAGATTAGGATTCCTGTAGGAAAGACAAAATTATACTTAAATTAGATCCTGTAAAGATTTTTCCTGCACCTTAGCACACTATTCCTCAAACATTCTTCACTGTCCGTGATAGCATAGTAGTTGCACTGGTCACAGGCCATCCTTCACAAGGCACAAGCCACTTGGGGTGTTTTGAGAGGTCAAGCCCATGCAAGGGGTATAAGCCGCCTCAGAAGAGCTGCTTCAGTCAATGGCTAGTGAGGAGTAAGTAAAATTAGGTTGATGTAGTTTTTCCTACCGCTGGGGAAATTACCCTGTATAATGCACTTATTTCAGTTTTGGGGGTCACAGTTCAGTACATTTTCAGTAGAAAGAAACCGAATCATTTCCCATAATTATTATTCCCATAATAATATTTATGGGAAATGATTCGGTTTTAACCGAACAGACGCCATGGCGATGGGATCTTATATAGAAATGGAAATTACAGCAATCACCCATAAGCACATTCTAAAATATGAATATATATGAAATATGAAATAAATAAAACAAAAATTATCTATTATGACAAGTGCAACATATTTCTTGAAATTTAACATACAAAAGGTGATCTGTGCCATATTTGATTCATTATATCTTGATGGTATTCCCACATTCCCCGTAACAGGAGATTGCTCCAAAGCTGATTATTGTTAACTTGCACCTCTCTCAGATGGATGGCCTGTACGTTGTTCCACAGTATCACTTTGCCAGCCTGTGGGTTTATCTGAACAGAGAACACAGCTACCCTGCACTACTGATAAATGCCACCCTATTAGAAGGCCTCACAGTACAGCACTTAAGAAATGGAGAGAAATGCTTTAGCATTAAGAAGCCAGCTATTAGTTCTGATATGGCCATGTTTGAGACAGCTGCTCCATAACCCATTCACAGTCTGCATAGTCCCATGCCCTGTGTCAGATTGTCACACAGACTATAATTATGCTGTGGCTCTGGTGCACAGTGTCCGGTCTGAGAGAAATCTCAAAGTACCTGAGATCAACACCAATGCCTGGAACACACTACTTACCTACCTACTGGTGTCCACACAATCTTCCTGCTGCAGTTCTGCCACTGCCAGCCCTGTTTTTTATATACTTTAGTTTGCTTATGATAATAGCCACCAATAATCATGACAAGTACAATTTGTTTTTCACACATGCAAAAAATATTTATACAGCTGCAAAACTTTGTTGCACATTTTTTTTTACAAATGCACAGATTTAGATACGTGCATGCAGTTTTCTTCACCTGCACACTAAGGGTGGTAAATAACTCTAGGCAACTGCAACAATTCACAAGCTCCAGATATTGATGGCACTTATTTGCTTCCACACTGGTCATAGCAAACCAGCAGTAGGCAGCCATAAAGATGCTTGCAGGCGTGGTTCTTAACCCTCTGAAGTCATGTATAATTGTCAGTTGTTGACTATTTTTGATTCTAATTTTATATTTCAACTTAGAATTTTTTTTATCTTGCCATTTTGGAATCATTTTTGATCAGCACAACCTCACAAGTGTGATTTACTGTTGTTTTTTTCATTTTGACATGCTGTATTGACACACTGGACCTAAAATCACACAAAACTCTAAAATCCGACTGGGGAAAATGCGCTGAAATGCGCTGAATGAAGTGCGCTCAATGCGCTGGTGTTTACTGCGTCTTCTTGAATAAAATGCGCGCCCCAAACGCGCACCAAACGCGCACCAAACGTGATGGCAATGGTCATGAAAAAAACAGTGCCTATATTTTTTATCATAACTCGGGTTTTACTTGACATATTAACAAAATTTAAAAACTGGTATATAGTTTGAAGTGCCCACTTTCGACACAAAAAAAACTGTGATTCAGCGAGGCTGCGTCTTGCAGCTACGTCGTCTTAAAGTGGTCTTGTGATAAGGACGCGCCGGCGCGTCTGTCGACTCCTGAGGGTTAAAGTAAGGGTGTTATGTTTAATCAGACAACCCAAAAATCAGACAAATCAGACACGAATGTAACGGTTCAAAATGATTTATTACAAGAAAGCAAGTTGACTATACAAACTTATTTTTAGGTAAAATTGTTTGAGGGGTTAGAATGAGTCCAAACAATGATGTGCAACAGGTGAGTGCCTTGACATGTGGTCTGAACAGAGTCCATAAACACAAATAATCCAAGGAGTAGAAACACATCCTCTGGATGAAACACACAGGACACTTGGGAAGCTAAGCAGAGCTGGGCAGGCAATGGGGAAGTGAAACCATGAACCTGCAGTACGGGAGAGAAATGTCAGAATCTCTTGAGCTCAAGCTCAAGGAAAAACCGCAAAGACCTGAAATGCATACCACTGAATATACAACCACAATCTGTTGGAGATCGAGAGTGTGAGCCAGTCTTATAGAGCAACAGTCGGGAGGTGGAGTTGATAGGAGAGATGAGTCGTGGCTGTGCAGGTGAGTATAACTGAGGAGAATGTAGGTCAGGCCTGCTTAGCTCTGCACACACACGTGCCCACACATATCACACCAGGAAGGCAAACAAAACCGAAACACAGGAAAAGAAAACACAAGGGAACCCCAGTAAAATGACTGAACCTCTGAGAGTTGGTTCCCAGAAAAAGGAGAATCATTTATTTTCACTTTACTTCCAACCATAAGTAACACATGACAGAATGAGTATTTTCATGTCATTTTTGAGATAAAATGTCTAAAAGCAAAATTGTTATCAGATAGGGGACCCTGGGACAGATTCTTATCAAATGGAGGTCGGTGGTCTAATTTGTTTGTTGATCCTTGATGTGAAAAAGTTTGAGTCACTGGCCTCTGGCTGGATATGGTACACCTTGAAACACAACCAAAAAATATTTCTTTCGAGAAATGGATTACTGAAAGTGTTTGCTCTGCAGGTCCGGATAGCTTTAGTTGAGTGCTTTGACAAATACCACAACAGGAGCCTGAGTTTTGTTAAGACATGCAGAAGCGGAGGTTGGGTTCTAGTCTGCCTGTGGGGCCACGTTCTGTTGTGGAAGACAGACCTGAAAGGTGTTATTCTCATGAATCTTGGCTTTTTGTTTTTTCTGCATGGAGGTGAGAGCAGAACAAAATCTACCCTTGGGAAAACTTGAATGATGGCACTTTGTCAGTTTGATGAGAATGGCCACAGACTTTCCCTGTCATCTGATCAGCATGGCACTGCACATACAGATGTTGGTATGAACTGTAGTACAGCTGTTTAATGATACATAGCCCATGTTGTCAAAGGCCTATGCACAAGAAGAAGAATCAGCTTTATTGACAGTATATATATTTTTACATACACACACTGAATTCGTCTTCTGCATTTGACCCATCCTTAGTTGAACACACACATGCAACACCCGGCAAATTACATGCAGTGAAACACACACAGGAGCAGCTGAATCAAGCGCCCAGGGAGCAAAATGGATGTTAAGTGCCTTGCTCAAGGGCACATCAGCCAGATAATGGAGGGAGGGAGCATTTGTCACATTAATCACTCCACCACACCCAATTTTTTCCTGCCCGTCCGTTGGGGGAATCAAACCAGTGACCCTCCAATCACAAGCTGCTTCTCCAACCTCTAGGCCACGGCTGCCCCCAAGTCACAAGCCACCCCATCCATTGTGGAAATGAATTGCCACTAATGACTCTAGATAGCGTGTTTTCCTTTCCTTCAAAATCCAGTCAAGGTGCTTCTTGGATTGGGGTCTTGTTGGAATGTGGCTTCTCTTCTTGGGGTGCAGCAACCTTTTTCAAAATTAAGGAAATGCTAAGATGTTGTGGAGCATTCTGCTTAGGTTGTGACTGATAGTGCTCCACTGTGAAAGTGGATCATGTCCATGCCAGTGCCAAGTTGATATGTGACACCAGAAGCTTCGTGTCCACTCCCTTCTACTGCTCATTATAACCCAGAATGAGTCAGTCTTCAGCAAGTGGATTCAATAAAACGTTGAAGTTATTCTGAGAATATGAAAGGGGTGTGTATCTGAGTCAGACATAGAAACTAATGCACTTTGATCACAGCCTCCACTTTCCCCATTTAGAATACTAGGGCAAGTTAGCCGGCTTCATGAAATTAATATGAGATCTTATTTTATGAATCTAGCACAAATCAAATTTTCCTTTCAAGAAAGTGTTTTTTGTTTGTTTTGTTTTTTGTTTTTTTTTGCATGGCCCATTCTGGATTTAACGTCCATCTGCTACCTGCAGGAGTTATCTGAAGAAATCGAAGACTACACACAGCGATTCAACACAGAGGACCAATTGGAATGGAATCTGGTTCTGCAAGAGGTGGCAGCTTTTATAGAGGTACCTGATCCTCAAAGATGTAACAAAACTCAGTGGTTGCAAGGTTCTGTATTTTATTATTCATCTTATGTGTTACAAATTTGTTTGACTAGATCACACATGTCAAACTCGGATGGAAGTACAGTGTTCATAATCTGCATGTCCCAGGATGCATTCTGTTTTTGTTATTCACACACTGTAGGTGTCTAGCTGTTAGGCAAAATGTCTAAGTAAAGTTAGCTGTTTATGCTGAAGGTATGTCAATAGATAGTAGTACACACGTAGTACACATGCATGTCTGCCTTACATTATTTTTGGTAGATTTTCAATTATTTCAAGTTATTTTCTTTTAAAAAAGATAATCAAACCCTACAGTCCTGTAGTCTGTAACAGGAAAAGGTAAATTAAGGGTTTAAATTACTTACAGAAATTAAAACTTTGATGCAGCATTCCACCTTTCTGGACCAACTGCGAGGTAAATAAAGTAAATAGAAGTCCCTATTGTGAATTGTCTACTGCGTGGTACACGGAATCTGCTGTAGCTCACTGGTGTTTTCTCCTCATATATAAAACAGGCGGATCCAGTGGTAGTTCTGAATGACAACAATTCTGTCGTCGTCACCAGCAATCGACTGCAGGAGGGGAGTGTGCCTCCATTGGAACAAGGCATGGTGGTTGGGCAGCTCGTCCTTGCAGATTCACTAATCATCGGCAACTGTAACAACCAGGTTTTAACCCACTAATTCTAATTCACAGTTCCTAACATTTCATCCACATCAAAATGCTTGTTGACCAGTGTTATTAAAGAAAGCTTGTTGGGTTTCAAACAAACAGTATAAAAGATTGAGTAACTTTTCAATAGAGAATTTCCCTGCAATGCCTGCAGCCCTGTTGTCTCTTATGTTTTATCATATAATAAAACCTTTAAAACAACTTCTTTAGCACATTTATAAAAATGTTCTTTCATCTTTGCCAGACATTTGCTGCCACCAACCCTTAGTCCGTCCGTCCATTTTCTATACCACTTATCCGTCAGGGTTGGGGTGGGGAGCTGGAGCCCATATAGGACAGACCTCTCCCTACTCTGTGTCTCAGATCTGATTATTTATCATTTCAACATAAAGTAACTTTATGACACATTCTTCATTTCTTGCTTTGGGAGTTGCTTTTTTTGTAGTTGCAGTGCCCTCTGCTGGGTAGAATATCTGACTGACCATAAAACTAAAAAAATCTGTGTGCTAAAAAACCTCAAACCTACAGATTTCTACAGGGGACAGTTTGCCCCCCCATATCAAAAATACATAGTGTCCTTACCTGTAGGGCTGAGGAGTCATCTAGATTGTTTTGGTGTGAATTGTAGAGTTGTGGAGCAAGCTGCTTCAGAGGCGTCTGCCATTCACTCATTTCTTTCGATATCAGCAGAAGGAAACATGCATCTTCTCACGGATAAGAATTTAGTTAACTAACCTAGCTAATGTTACAGCTCAGCCGAGAAGGATGCCGTCAGTGTTCACCTGTGTTTGTGACAGGGCCTGTCTGGCTATGTGTACATGCATGTTTCTTTCAGCACTGTGATATGGACTAGTTTGGTTGATAAAAGTTTTGGTAATACTTTCTATATTAAACCGCCCACAAGAAAGTCTGTGGACTATCTTGAGTAACCGGGTCATGATTTCTGGGTTCAGTTTTTTTTTCAGTTCTTTTTATTTGTTTATTGTGGTTTCAGCGCCACAAGTCAAGTGCCATCTAGTACGGTAATATTTGTGAGAAGTTAGATATCTCTACAGCGGATATCAAAACAATCTAGGTGAATAAATAGCACCCAAAGTAAGAGCAAGGGTGTTTTTGAGGTACTGTTCCTTCCTTGTACAGTAAGTTGTTTTATTCTTTTTAGGTGAAATTCAGCGAGTTAACCATCGATATGTTCCGTATGCTTCAAGCTTTGGAGAGAGAACCTGTAAACCTGGCCACACAGACTTCGAAACAGGGGTCACAGGTGAGAGTCATGTCTGTGGATAGCGCATCTCTGGTATGGTGTTTTTTGACGAATTAATGCTTTCACGCCATAAAGGCAAAAGCCATGTGCTGCACACACCAGTACAAGGACGTTTTTGGTTTGTATATCAGAGTAGAATATTCCCACCAAGGCAACAGTATACACGTCCCATGAACGATGCAGTCTCTATCAGGGCCAATCAGTATCAAATACCTGTATGTCACCACGGCCAGGCCTGTGACTGCGTCTCTGTAATTAAGTTGTAACTGAGAGCTAAGTGAGGTGCAGCATCCCTCAAGATTTGCATC
Source organism: Scatophagus argus (assembly GCF_020382885.2). Classification (NCBI taxonomy): domain Eukaryota; kingdom Metazoa; phylum Chordata; class Actinopteri; family Scatophagidae; genus Scatophagus; species Scatophagus argus. The sequence goes on along the minus strand of NC_058512.1, from coordinate 19,003,151 downwards.
ATTCCCCACTGGTGTCTGACTAACTTTGGGTGGCAAACACGATGAGCAAATGAACATACATCACCTCCTAGAAGACTGGTTACCCTGTCTTACATACATACATGCCACTTTTTTAACTATTTATTCTTTCTTAGCCCTCTTCTTTAATATGCTGCTTAAAAAATGTTTACATTTCGGTTACCTTTTTATTTGTTGCACCGTGGGCCTTACAGAATGATGCAATATCGATTCCTATGTGTGTCTGGTACATATGGCATTGACAATTAAGCTGACTTTGACTTTGAGTGAACTTGAACTGAAATATGAACAGTAATTATGTAATATATTTCTCTACAGGAATCCAATGAGAAGCCAGCTAAAAGAGAAAACCCTCACAAATATTTGCTGTACAAGCCAACATTCAGCCAGCTTTTTACTTTCTTGTCTGCTTCTTTCAAGGTCAGTATTCATCTTAATCAGAGTCTCTGGGTTACATATCATGACAGGTTTATTATTATTGTTTTATTATTGAAGTTCTGGATTGTGACAGATTCTCACCTTTCCACAAGTCATTTACTAAGTGGGCAAATTTTGGGTATTTTTTTTTCTCCTGCATTCTCTACCCATTATTTTCTTCCTCTTTGTCTTGTGCTCTAAAAGTATGTGGGTCTCAGTAACAGCTACAGTTCTGATAGGTTGGACATGTCATCCACAACACAGACACAAAAACAAAATACCAATTGACCATATGGTGGCACTATAGCAACAGACTTTATGTTTTTGCCTATAAACCTCAAGTCTCAGCAACAAAATTTTCCAGGGTTCTGTGTGTCCAGACGAAACTATCTATATAAGCCACGCCTATTGGTGTCTGGTTGTCACTAGTCGTCCTCCTCAAGATTGGCACATGGCATATCTGGACAAATCCAGACAAAATTTGTTTGTCACATTTTGAAATTCTACATTTTGAAACCTGTGTCTTCAGGTTCGCTTGGCTTAAGCTTAATCATAACCAAACTACTTCATAGATTCGTATGAAATTTGTATGAAAAATTTGTATGAATATTTCACATTCCAGATTTCAAAAAAGCTATATAAATTACCTGTACGTCCTACAGGACTGAAAAATGTTCGCATCCACTGAATTGTGAGAAAACTTTGTCTCACTAGAGCTAATTCGACAGTACAATTCAGAGTCCACAGTGATATTCGTTGTGTTACTGTATATGGGTGCAACTAATTATCTTCACTACTGATTAATTTGCCCACCGTTTTCCTCCTCATTTATTGTCATCAGTGCCAAATTTGATGCCATTCCGCCAAAAGGTAGCGCTGTAGCACCATCCTAAGTTTAAATAGTCACAGTGCTCCAGTGCATTGTGCTCAGACCCTGACAAAGACTGCTTCCAGTTATGTTTTCTATTTTAATCTTCAAATTTTATGTCAAGATTTAAAATATGTATTACCTTAAATCTACAAATTGTAGAACTTTGCCACATTATCTTTTTTTTCCCATTGCTTGAATTTTCAGGAATTGCCTGCCAACAGCGTTTTGCTTGTCTACTTGTCTGCAACTGGAGTCTTCCCTACGGGGCATTCAGATTATGAAGGTAAAAAGCTAAATATTAGAAGGCACATTTTTCAAATATAATATCTGAAAAAAAAATGATGTACTTATTTGTAAAATATGGCGATTCCAGCAAACATTTTAATATGTTTTAAGTGAATTATATTAATTTGAAAGACAAAAGCTGTCTAAACATAGCATTCACTCTCACAGTCATAACAAATCTGACAACACTGTTTACTTTTTATCTTTAACATTTTGAGGAATTTGTTCCTTTTCACATGGACACTGGTTATATATTCAAAATGTGAAAAAGGTCTGTCAGCCTCATGTGATTTTTTTTTTTTGACAGCAGTATTTAAAACAACCTTAATTCTTTATCAAAGTAGATATAATGGCCCCATCCTTATTAAGATTTCAATGTTCCTGGAAAATGGGAGAACTTCCTGTCAAATATAATCTGCGTTACCCTACATCACCAATTCAAAGGGTCTGTATTTGAAAACCTGGGAATTAGACTCTGCAGTAAATTAATTATCTTTCTCTTTTAATACCAATCAGTTTGCAATTTCATTCACACAGAAAGGAGTTTGACTACAAGATCATTTATGTTTATTCACCCCAAAGAGACTGAATACCTCAGTGTACAGTAGCTTTAAGCTAGTGATGAATTGCAGACACAGAGGGTGTGTGTTGTGTCTGACTGAACTCCTCTTTCACCAGAGACTCTGCTTTTGTGCCTCCAGTGTCTGTTGGCAGTGTTTGTTCATGAACATTCCCCTCCGGTCAGCAATCAGCACGGACAAAGATAGACTAATTACATAATTACAATACATTATACCATTGCCCACTGTGGAAACAGGTTGAGAAACAAGAGTGAATGTAAATTCACTTTTTAACCTCAAACGTTTAATAAAAAGTGAACTGTGAGCACAACTCCTGCTAGTCAACATCTCTAGATGAGAGCAGAATCTGGTTGTTTATTCCTCCATGTCAAAAAGGCACGGGGTCGCTGGGAGGCTGGGAGGCAGGAATCCGATAAAGTATTCTTTAATATAAACAAAAAAAAACCCCAAAAAACGCTCAAAACAGGCACACACTTACTGTGGCGAAGGATCAACAAAAACTGGCAAATAATAAAAATCATGGCAAAGTGAAACAAGAAACTCCTGGCTTGAAGACATGAAAAAAAAACGATCCGACAAAAAGTGACAGGAAAGACCAGGACTAAATAAACAAGACAATAAGACACAGGTGGAACACATTAGGGGAGGAGAAAGCAATCATGATTAACAAAAAGCAAAGCTACATGAAAAAGAGACACGCAGAGGAAGTGACACTTTCAAAATAAAACAGGACATGACAAAAATCTGGAACATAATAGATGGAAACACATGACAAGACACACATGAAACATGGCACATGGACTGAAAACCAAAAGACAAAACATAACCGAAACACAAGGTGTGACCCTCCAGAGAGTCCAGGTCTGTCAGCGGCTCTCTCTCTTCCAGAGCTTCCCAGGTCTCAGCAGCAGAGCGGTGACTCTTTCCCTCCGCTGTGCTTTGTCCTCCCCATACAACACTCTGCAAAGCCCTGCAACACACAATCCTTTTTCGCTGCAGTTTGTTGGTTTTTGAAATCGCACACTTTGATTTGACTTTGTGTATATATATATATATATTTGACCTGCTCAAAAAACTCACTTCACGTTTTTCATTATTGTCACCGCACATTGTGGAGAGATTTAAAATTTGTCTGATTACAGCAGATTTTTATAGTAAAGAACATAAAAGACGATATTGGTATTAGTTCCATCTGCTAACATAATGCCATGATGCTAACCAATACAATGTAGAGTTCAAGCGAAATATCTGATCTGTATGTGAAAAGGTGTTTGTGTATTTAAATTTGAAGCAATTAAGCTTATATCTCTAAGCATTTCCTGTAGGACCATATGACTTTGGAGGAGTTCTCACAAATACAAATCGAGATGTGGTGAATGGAGAAATGGTGCAGAAGAGGAATCAAGCCCAGAAAGAAATGCACTGGTGAGAATGCATTTAGCATCTTCTTTTGTTTTTGAAACACTGAAAAAGCTAAAATTCTGAAATGTTTCAGAACAAACAACAGAAGAAGGTTGTTAATGCCCTGAAATATGAAAAATATACCCAGTAATATACCCAATTCTCATGCTTCCTGTGTTCATAGTTAGTTGGCAGTTGTTAGACATAATCCAAGAGGACAGTCATTGCAAGCATTCTTGCTTGTTGTGACTAATGACAAATAGCATCTATCTGACCATCTGTCTGCCTGCCGCCTCCTCTCTAGAATAACAGGTTTAGATACTCTCACCATGTGTACACATCCAGTATATTGAGACACATCCATCTGTCAAGAGTCTATCCATCCATCCATTTTCTATACCGCTTATCCGTCAGGGTCGCGGGGGAGCTGGAGCCTATCCCAGCTGACTACGGGCGAGAGGCGGGGTTCACCCTGGACTGGTCCCCAGTCAATCACAGGGCCAACACACAAAGACAGACAACCACACACTCTCGCACTCACACGTAGGGGCAATGTACTCACACAGGCACAGGGAGAACATGCAAACTCCACACAGAAGGGCCCAGACCGGGATTCGAACCTGGAACCCTCTTGCTATGAGGCAACAGTGCTTCTGTCAGAGTCAGAATCAAAATACTTTATTAATCATTGGGGGAATTTGGGTAGGCAGTGTTGAAGGTCACCATAGACATGAAGGTATAGAAACGTACCTTTCTGACCTTTACTTGTTTGTGACGTTGCAGCCTTCATCCAGGGGATTTATTCCCTTTCACGCGGAAGCCACTTTTTGTCATTGTGGATTCTTCAAACAGCGGAGCCTACAAGGTATGTAGCTAGGTTAAACTGCTTGGAATAAAACATGCGTATCAGAGGTATTAGAACTATTTGGAGAACTGAAGTACTTGTAGATGCACACATTGTGCAAGATTGCCAGAATTTGCATCAAAATCTGAACATGCCTTTTAAGATTCAGCGCTGCTTGCATTTTCCAAAGATAATCGAATATCCATAAATCGGCTTATACATCATAAAAAAAGACTTTCTTCATAACGCAACTAGCCTTATCGTGTTTTTAAGCTTTCTTCAATACAAAAATAACCCACTGATAGTTTTCTGTACATGCTTGGATACATTGCGTTGCAAACAGGAGCTGCTAATGCATGATAATTTTAATGACACAAGTTTTCCAAAATGTAGACAAATGTCGGCAAAAATAAAAGAGCTCAAGTTGTAGCCCACAGCTAACTCTGTTGCAGCGTTATACTTCCTGTTTATATATCCCAAAGCATTCAAACTATGGGAACTGTCCATAATGTTTGTACAACTGTCATTGTTTATATGATATGGTGACACTGAATGTATATCCTTATGATTAATATGACTTCTTCTGTATTTTGTTTTTCCTAATAGAATTTCACAAATCTGTTTGGCCAGCCTCTGGTGTGCCTACTGTCACCTACAGTGTATCCCAAGAGTGTACAAGGTGTGTGTCATTAAACGATAATTCAAGTGATAACAATTTGTTAGTCAGTCTCTCAAGACTTTGTGACGTTCTCACTCTTTCTGTGGCTCTCAGCTCCAAGCCCCACTGGTTTCTACTGAAGACTTGAATATTTAAAAGTGACTCACAAGTGAATGTTAAGTGTCAAGATGTTAATCAAACATGAGTAAAACAGTGCAGTTTTTTTGGTTCTCTGGTAAGTACACTATATAGACAAAAGTCTATATAGACCGATCATCAGGGCCATTAATGAATTGCATTCTACATACATAGACCGCTTTACAGCTATAACAGCTTTCACTCTCCTGGGAAGGCTTTCCACAAGATTTTGGAGTGTTTCTGAGGGAATTTTTCTCCATTCACAAGGAGATTCATAATCTCCTTTCCATTTCCATCTCAAAGGTGTTTGCTGGGTTTTGAGGTCAGGGCTCTGTGAGGTGCGGTCAAATTCTTCTGGTGTGTCTGGCTACTTTTGTCTATATAGTATATATGTCTCAGCAGGAAGATGAGATTGAGTCAAAACAAACTACAGTGTGCGTATTCATGGTAACGAAGGAGCATGTCACCCAGTGCACCCAGTGTGGATCATTGATGTGTTTTTAGTAGCTTTTGAATAACAAATTGTGCTCTGTGTCACAGAGGAAGAACATATATCAGGCTTTGATACACACACAATACTTTTTTAGTAGATATGTTCACTGTTCATTTTGGTCTGCACATGAGATTTGCTGACTATTACCAAGCACATGCTTTGCATGTTGCAGTTAGTCTGTGTTTTTTTCTGAATTTTAATAAAAAGTGTATAAATTAATGTTATGATTGAAAACTTTATTAACCTTAGGGATGTAAAATGTACTCACATTTTTAGGTAGGCCTATGTATGTATGTAATTGTTGAAGTTAGTAAGACTGCTGCTTTCACTGGGTTTTAACATTTTAAAATGTGTCCTTACTTGTACCATGTCTCTGCTCACCTGTTCAGATCAGTCTCAGCGTGGGAGTCTCTTCACTTTGTTCCTCTACAGCCCACTCCTGGCTTTCTCCTCAGTGTGTGGCTTAAGCAACGTACGACGAGGACTGTGGGAGAGGGCTCAAGATTTTCTTCGCAAAGTATACCGTGACATTGGGCAGATGATAACTCGATCACGAACCATAGGTAACACATGTCCCACTGAATCTTTCAGTTTTTTTTCTTTTATCTTTGTCTTCATATATGCCTTATGGTGCTTGTTATGAGGTGCCCTTATAGTCAAGGTTTTAACAGCACTAACTGTGAACCACAGTGTCCTTTGTTCGTGTCCAGATGGTGACCTTTTGTTGTAATTTTTCTTCTTTTTCTTGTTCCTCTGCTGTGAACTAATAGCAATAATAATAATAATGATGATAATAATAATAAAATCACAGGTAATTTTAAAGAGAAAGCACTCCTATTGGCTGTTTACATAAATGCAGATGTACGTCCCTTCAGATGGTGAAAGCCTGATTCAGTGGCGACTGAATTTGTGAAAAATTTCCAATAATCAGAATCAGAATCAGATCAGAATTCCTTTATTAATCCCTGGAGGGAAATTCTTGAGTGAGAAAGATCGGGAGCGTCTGTAACAGGCTGCACACGTATCGACGCATGCGCACTGTGGTAGGCTCCTTTGCCTACAATGGCACACATGTAAGTGAACATATCCTGGTTCCACGTGGAGCTTCAGGCTCTTTATATTTGTATCGACAAGTAGCAAAGAGGTATGATGAGAAAAGTAGGGGAATAATGGGTGGACAATGGGACCAGGGTCTTGGTGAGACCTGTGGCCCGGAGAGCGAAATCTGTAAGGCGTGAGGTTTCGCAGCCAGACTGAGTCTTGCTGCTGGTGTTTAAACTTGAGGGTTTGGTGGGAGGAGATTAGTGACTGATATTAGACAGCGTAGAGAGAACAAGTTTGTGCGTGTATGTGCAGCTCTTATTAATCCTTTGGTTTAGAAAATGGTGAGAAAGACCAACAATCCAAAACCAAAGATACTCAGGTGATAATGATACACAAGAGTGATTCTCACATTTGAGAAACTGACAATGAGAATGAAAGTGAACGCTTGGCACTTGTGCTTTATTCAATTATTTAAATGATTAAACAGTTATCAGTATCTCTTGGTCAACTCATCAGTTAATGAGCTTGTTTTCACTTCTTGTTTCACAGATCAGGCCTTTTTACAATTCTTTGGGGACGAATTCCTTCGACTGCTGCTTATCCGCTTTGTCTTCTGCTCAGCTGCCCTGAGACTACATAAACTCTTTCGGGTAAGTTACTGTTCCCGATGCACACTTCATCTGCGTCTAAGCTAATCGATCACTGTACTGCACTACAAATGCACAGGTGCTGCTGCTTATACCCCTAAACGCTGGTTTGCTTATCATCATCACATCACGTGTTCAAAAAAAGGCAGAAAAGATATTTAAAAGGTAGCAATTTGTGTTCTACAAAAACAGAAGTGATGAAACAACCTAATCACTTAGGTTTGCATTTCTTGTCAATGTCATATCTATAGGAATATATGATGTGTGCAAAGCATTTGATTTAAAAACAGAAAACAAGAAAAAATTTAAAAAAACAAACAAACAAATCAAATCAATTTATTGTGAATTTTCTTACTGAAGTCCAGATGCTATAACAGTATTGGTATTTCAATTAGATGCAAATAAAATCAAGCTGTAGGTTGCTATAGAGATGCTAAACATGGCATAGAATGGAAAACTAATAAGAGTCTCAACTCTGTGAACTATATTTGAACCATTTAACTCCAGCTCCAATCAGGTGTTTCTGTCCAGTTATATGTTTTAAGTGCGTTGCACATCTATAACCCTTCTTCACTTGGAAAACAGTCTCATAGAAGTTCTGTGATGAAAAAAAAAACTGCCAAATGTGCACATTTCACCTGTAATACACGTTCCCATAATTAGTATGTCAGCATTCTCAGCAATGTTTGCTGTTTGTTTCCCTCAGTGACCTTACACTGTCCAGCTGTTTTAAAAGAGCATCCAAACCAGGGAGTGAAGGTCTCAAATTCAGTTTTTTAGAGGAAGAAAGAACTTGGCCACCAATGTCTGACCGTTCACATGGAAGTTCACAATTTTGGGTTTTCTATACCCAACAAAAGTTAAGTGAACAAGTAGGTTATTCATTGACCAGTTATTGTTTTTAGAAGTGTATAAGACAGCAGTCAACATCATACAGTCACATGAAATCTGATGAATATTTATGTGCCCCCCTCCCCCAAAAAAACGCCCCAATCTGCAATCTGAGTTTCAACCTTTTTTTTATTTTCCCTTTTCCCTACAGTGTTACAGAGTAGTTTGTGCTCATTGCAACTAAAAACACACAGTGAGTGATCATACATTGGTATAAATGTCTTATGCCTCATCTAATGTCTTGTGTTTGGTGTACATGAATATACGTTTTGTCTTGATTTCAACCCTCCACCCAGAGTAAAATGGTGTTTAAATTTGAGAACAGTGTTCAGGAGCTGTTGCACAACGATGATGTTTGCTCTCCAGTGACGTTCAGGGGCTGTGTTGTCTCTTGCTCTGTGGATGTTCATTTCAAACATCAAGCTAAGCTGTCATTAATCTGGATCTATGTTGAGCAGAGGACATCGCAGTTGAAACAAGATAATACTTAATTACAGCAGTGCAATAACTTGGGAGTGGTTGCCTAACTAACAGGTAATATTTATGAGACCCATTTTTTGCAAAAAGCTCAGTTTTCCTTCTGTACACTCTGCTGATAACAGAGATTATACCAAGCTGATGAAGCTAAGATCTGTGCGTTCAGGAACTGTTTTGGCAAAGGTTAAGAAAAATCCTCACCTTAGTCTGGACAGGACAGCTAGTAATGCCAGAAATTTAGTAGTACTATTCAGACACCTCTTTATGGAGCTGTTTTTCAGGGGTTGGACTAGGCCCCCTACTTCCACTGAAGAGAAATCTTAATGTTTCAGCATACCAAGACATTTTGCTATGCTTCCAACTTTGTGGAAACAGTTTGTTGAAGGTCCTTTTCTATTCCAGCATGACTGTGTCCCAGTGCACAAAGCAAAGCTCCATAAAGACATGTGATGAGTTTGGTGTGGAAGAACTTGACTGGCCTGCAGAGAGCCCTGACCTCAACCCCATCCAACACCTTTGGGATGAAATGGAAATGAGGTTGAGATTTTGTCCAACAACAGTTCCTGACCTCACCAATTCTTTACTGTGTGATTGGACAAAAATTATCTCATAAACACTCCAATATTTTGTGGAAAGCCTTCCCAGAAGAGTGGAAGCTGTTACAGCTGCAGAGCTGTCTGTGTCAGTGTTAATTCCTGTTTTTATTTGTTTAGGAAAATGTCAGTAGACTTTGTCAGAGTTTTTGTCCTCATGCGTTAGTTTTTATTTAGTTAATTTCGTTAACTAATAATTTTTATCGTTTTCGTCAACAACCTTTTTACTGACATTTTCCTCAATAAATGAAAAAGAAGCAAAAATAATTGTGAGAGACGAAATCCAATTTGGATAATTATTGGTCAGTGACATTAATACTGGTCTGTGTATTTAGAATGCAATGACATTACTGGTCGGCCCCAGTACTTTTGTCTCTATAGTGCAGTGCTTCTCAATTATTTTCTGTTGCGCCCCCCCCCCCAGCAAGTAGAAAACAATTTGCGCCCCCCCCCCCCCCCCGACTATAAATAATAGTAATAATAATATGTAATAATATTTAATAATATGTAATAATAGGATGCTAACAATTCTCGCTGGTTTACTGAAGTAGCATTCACAAAGCGGGATGATCGTTGGCAATATTCGGCACGTTTTGGCTGAAAAAACTCCAGCGGCTTATCAGCATGATTGGGATGTAATGTCTTCAAGTGGGGCCTTCATTTATTTGGCTTCATGCTGTCCGCTGCCAACATTTTTAGACAGTAAACACACCGGTCTGTCGTCTCCCACTGTAGTCAGTGAAGCCAAGCGCTACATATGCTTCGTCATATTTCCTCGTCTTAGCTTTCGGGTGAGTTACTTTTGTCTCATTATCTTCGTCTCTCTCCGCCTTTCTTCTCATCCCTGTTAAAAATGTCTTCATGTTGTCTCTTAAGGGTTCGTTTACTGCACTTCATATCGCCTGCTCGGTGCAAAAAAGCCGCTACACCATAGAGCTAATACTCCCTGCGCACACTCTGACAATGAGAGCGCCACTGCCAACTACTGTAGTGGATGTGCAATTACACTTTATTCTAGTACGGCAAAAAAAGCATGTTCCCCAGGGTCACACGCGCCCCCCCTGGCATCGCACCGCGCCCCCCCAGGGGGGCGCGCCCCACTATTTGAGAAGCACTGCTATAGTGTGAGTTCAGAGCCTATGGTTGAAGGAGACGAGCCATACAGGTCTCACTTTCCAGTTGGGCTCTTTGAGTGATTAGGCAGAAAGATTCAAAGTCAATACCCTGTGGTATTTCTGTTTTGAGTAACTGAAAATTGCAAGTCCCCTATCCTGAATGGTCAGCCACTGTCACCACCAGATATCAAAACGATACATTGCCACAGAGCTGGATATCTCCCAGAAACATATCCATGCAGTTATGCACCATAAACTCCAAATGACCAAGGTGTTAGCTCTCTGAGTCTTGAAATTCCATTGGCCAGATGAGAAGCATATTCTGTACAGTATGTCAAGCCACAGTATTGCTATACTGAGAGCGAGAGATTTTTCCAGCAGTTCTTAACTGTGGTTCCCTACTGCTAACCAGAGACGAAAGAACAAACAGTGGAAACACCCAGAGTCTCTGGCTCCCAAAAGAACTGTGTTAGTGAGATGCAGCCAAGGTGGTTTATGTTTTTTGGGATACAAAGGGACTACTGCCGGTGGTCTCCAATTCCATTTCCACCAGGACAAGGCTCTAGCCCACAAGTCCATTGTGGCTACCATCCAGGAACACAGAACTTATTCACTTGATCTGGCACCCTGAGACTACTACTTCTTGGTGAAGAAGGAATTCACTTGGTGCCATTTTGACAGTGATGATGATGATATCACTGATGTGGACCACTTTCTGGAGGTCCAAGACACTGACTTCTCCAAAGAAGGGGATCCATATGCTCCATGACCGCCATGCTAAGTTTGCAAATGTAGAAGGGGACTATGTTGAAGAATAAATGTGCTAGGTTTTCTAGAATTCACTCCTTCTACCCTGGGCCTTGAAAGCATGTTTGTTGCTATGTTTGTGTGACGTTTGATGTTGTGTTTGCAGGAGTCCCGGAGCTTCCCAGAGTCATACCCTGAGCTCCCCAAACAGGACACAGTGGAGAGCAGTCTTCTACAGAAGCATATTTTGGAGCTGGCAACCATGTTGGATGTGCAGAGCTTATTTTGGGATGAATCACTGGAAGGCTACTAACAGGGCAGAATGGCATATGTGTACATACAGACTCAGCTGCCGGAGCCCTCTCAGTTGTCTTTCTTTCTTCTTCTTCTTTTTTTTTTTTTAAACAGAAAATGAAATAACTGATTTAGCACATTGTTCATGTTCTGCATTAACTGTTACTTGTGAAAGCAAATGTAGGGCAACATTAAAATGTTCACATAGATAAGCCAGAGAGTTTAACACAGTGTAAATTCCATATTTTGAGTCTCAGCGACTTGCCTCATAAATATAAGCATAAGACGAAAGAGTAAACAAACAAGTGGGACGTCGCAAATGACTTTTCAACTCGCCATTCCCCGTCCGCGTGTGAGGTAAAAACTGCAGTCTCTAACTTTAATCCTCATGTCAGACAATTGTAAAGAAATTGAGAGTCCTGGTTTTGTGAGGTTTTTTTTTATTTCATTAAGTAATATTTATTATTGTTTATTACAGTGAAAGTTGTGTAAACTTAAAGGATAGAGGATGGAAGAATCCTGGACAGCTTTCAGATGTGACTTTATCCATCTGCATGAGGGCAAAGCAGGGTTGTGTCAAGAAAGAACACAGGGATAAAACTCAAAACTTTAAAAACAAGTATAATGTCAGCACGTTATTTTGCACACTAAGTTGAAATTTTTCACCAAAAAAAAAAATGTTAATTCTGGTCTGGATTTTTGTATTTGCTGTATAACAGCTTAACTTGTAGCAGGCTGAGGTGCATGAGTTCATGTTCTGTTGTGTGTTGTGAGCCCTCATTAGTTGTAAAATATATCACAGTCCTTCATGTCATTAACCAGCAATCTAACAAATACCTTTAATCGTCCATTGTTTCGGTCTTGTGCGTTTTGAAAGTGATAATTATTCCTTTTCCATATCACTGTGCTGTATTTGCATGCAAAAAGGCAAAGAAATGTGTCAGTTTTGTTATGTTAGCCACAAAGAATGGTCTCCGTCTTTAAATGAACAATTGACCCGGAAATGAAAATTCAATCATTATCAGTCCTTATTCAGTTCTGAGGTCTCAAACTGAATTGAAAGGATATTTTTACACCTGATTTACACCTTTTTTTAAACCAGTATTTTCACTGTACACACACACACGTGAGAGCTCACGTATCCTCTCACCTATCTGTGCACACTAATGCTTTCAACTTAGTGGCTGCAGTAGAGGATTTTGGCTTAAAAAAGGGGTGTAAATAAAGTCTTTTCAAATCAGTTTGTTATCTCAGGCCTTCTGCTGACTTTGATTACATCAGACAAGTTGCATGGGTCCATTTTCAGTTTTTTTTTTCTTCTTTTTTTCTTCTTTTTTTACATTTTGAAGCAAGCTTCTTCAATTATTCTGGAGAGTGATACAGTACTTTTTGCTGGAAAGCTCCAGAAATATTTTGTGGACTAAAAAAATGAGTAGATAATGATTGAATTTTACTGTTCCTTTAAGGATATAAAAAACACTCGTAGATTTGAAATTGTCATGGGTTGGGAAGTAAATGGCGCCAGTGCATGTGTTTCTTGGGCCTCTACATTAGTAGTTGAGTCGGCAAATGAAGACAATCTAGTTTGATAACGGAGGAGATGACTTGGTGAAAGGTAAAGGTACCACCTCTGAAACCTCCATGTTGGTTCAGTACATTCGTTGTTGGCTTGGAACTTTTCAAAAAATTTATGGATGATTAGAAAAGTACATAATATCATCTGACTTATCCTTTGAAATTCGACTTTTTTTCACCCCCAATGCAGCTAAAGGTCTTGGAATAGCTGAAAACTAAATTATCAATATGTAATATTTTTTTGCCTTTAAATTTTGCTTGGACAGTTTCATATGCTCCACGTGTTAACATATCCCAAAGTAGAAATGAGCTGAAGACAGGTATACAAAGTCAGAACGTTATCAGACATTGCCATTAGTGATTTATTTCTGGCACCAGCAAGGGGAGTGATTGCACAGGCCGTTGTGATGACAAGCTGAGAGTTAACCGAACTTGACCAAAATGTTTAAATAATTGATTGATACAGGAAGTGGCCAAGCTGTCTGGTTGAAATCAAGATTTTTGACCTGACAGTAATAATAATAATATGAAGAAGAAGAACACTATTTTTAGTGTTTGTTATATTTATTGACTTTGCTGAGTATGTGTACAGGTAATGTAAAGAGATGTTTTGGCAGATGTGTTTGTTCAGTATTTAGAAAGTCTGTGTAATGAAATATGAGGTAGAAATTAAGGAGGAGCAAAACGTTCATGAGGCCTGCTTGCTCTTTGGCCTTTTTTTTTTTTAAAAAAAAAAAAAAAAAGTTTAAAAATGTTACATTCCAACTTTCCAAGAACTTGAAGAGAGACAGAGGAAAACCACCACTGTTTTCTCCATTTTACATGTGTCTGGGAAAGTGAGCCGTTTATACATTTTCTTCATTTTCATTGTAAGATCAATATTTCCATGTTCTCTTGTGTTGACAGTTATAACAATTAAAATATTGTAGGCTTGCACTTAATGAAGTTTGATACTGTTATGATCTTGTTTGTTGTGTTTTAGGGGGGAAAAAAAAAGAGAAAAATCCTTCTATGTGATTGTTCTTCACGCCAGACCCGCACACTGGTGACCTTTTTTTTTTTATTATTATTATTTTTTTTTAAACAGTGAGTAAAAACTGTGTGAGTCACTGATATCAAATATTTTCCTACAGGAAATCTTTTCATCTGCTGTCCCTTTTTAAACAGCTTCTGCCTGAATTGTGTCAAACATGTTGACTGGTTTCTGCAATACCGTTTGAAATGAGGAGAAACTATTGTTTTCTAGCCGGTGATGCTCTAAGACCATGGTGCCGGTGGGATTTGCTGTGCCAGTCACGATTATTTAGTTTGCAAATCAATATAAATAACATTTTTTAAAATATATTATTTGAACATAAATCAGGGCAGAAGAAGACGAAGAAATGTGTTTGTTTTAATTGTCAAATATTGCATGTTGACAAGTTGTATGTTAAGTCTCAAAAACTCACGTTTGTATGTTTACAACATGTTATTCTATAGTGTGTTCCCTGAACTCATAATCAATGAAAATAGCAAATATTGTCTCCTAATGGCACAAAACAAGCATTATTTCATGGGAAATAACCCCAAGCAGTGAAGTGACACTGTACTCTGATCATAATGATAACTATTAAAAGAAACGAATAAACAAGGTAACTTTTAGCTTCTGTTAACAACTTTTACTGTAGTGATGTTTTCTGTGTTCTGTATTTAAAATAGCATTGTAAACACAACTAGTCAATTTATTTTGTAGCAGCAGTGGGCGCGTTGACAGAAAAAGAATGAATTTGAATTTGCTTGTATTTCTTCACAGATTAATGTTCCTCGAAACAGGATTGTGCATTGTATGAGTGTGTGTGATTTTTTTTTTTTCTTTTTTTTTTTTTTTTTTTGTGTACACCACAACATACATTGATTCTGCTGATATACAAAATTATAACTTGTACAAACTAGATCACCCTTCAGGTAAACAAGACACTAATAAGGCATTAAGGTCTATGAACAAGATGTGAAAACAGATAATAACTTCTATGAGTAAGTATGAATATTTATGTAAACAAACAAACAACTGCTATAAACAAAATATCTTGTGCAAACAAATTTTAGCAAATAACTGAAAGATGATAATAATGAGGTACTAACTGAAAAAGATGAATCTGTACAAACAAGTTCATGTGAACAAAACATTGAGATACTGTGTTAACATTAATTTGTGGGAACAAGATTTTAACAAGATATTAACTTTGTAATGCGATATTATCTGGATATTAATTTGTACAACAACTTGTATAAGCAAAATGGTTTGTGTGAACAGGATAAGGATATTAACATGTGCAAACAAGTTTGTATAGACAACAAGCTTATAAAAGATCATTTGTAGGAAGGAAAGAGACATTTGTGAAATTTAACTTATTAACAAGACATTAACTTGTTCAAAAAAAATTGTGGTAGCGAGATATTAACCAAACAAAAGGATAACTTGTGCATATGTAATAATAATTTGTGCGCACTATTTTTGATAGTGTTTGAAGTGACTTGAAGTGAAAAATGGTGGACAATTCACAACATCATGCAGTTAATATTATTCTCGCTGGGATTATAATAACTCATGCAAGAAGGACACTGACAAACCCAAGATAAAATCACAGTCCAGCAAGCTTTTGAGGCCTCCCTCTCTCCTCTGCTGCCATTGCCTTTGCCTGTAATGAAATAGTTTATGAACTGCTGAAAGTTCAGACTTGATCAGACTTTTCACTCTGATTGATAGCCTTTTTTTTTGAGAATTTTTACATAGCCCTACTGGGGTGTGTATATTTTTATTTTTTTTATTTAATTTTCTTTGCTTGTTTGTTTTTTTAGATAAACATAGTTGATGTAAGTACTTTCAAATTGTTTCCAGCAGCCACAATGAAGTTTCTTAGCAGACAAGGTTTCAGTTATATTAACCTCTAATCTCATTATCTCTACACACCAGATGCTCAAACGATTGATTTCTAAAGTTTACTTTCATACCAGGAAAATCCACAGAAGAAGCATTGAAACCAGGAGTGACCCCTGACCATGAAACACAATGGCAGCAGGGAGGGTTTAAAGGCCGTTTGCTGGAGAATGATTTTGTGGGACCAAATCAGTGGTCACCCTGCATAACCAGTATAAGAATCCACTGGAGTATAAGACATGAACTTGTTTTTGACATGACAAGCACAAAAGCCACTGCTCCATATGTGGACCTGCATCCATGGAGAAACATGTCAGCACCTCTTGGGAACACACTGCAAACAACTGCCGACTGATAAATCCTGTTTTCTCTCCCAGATACGCAGGTGTCATTTCTATGTTTTTATACTTCTAAAATGTCCAAAAGATGGGGTGCAGCCTTCCTTTATAGCAACATGTGTGACTTGATTTTTGTGATTTTTCAGTCAGTGTCAGACTGTCAAATGTATTTTCCAAAATTTCTGTTTGAAAAAAATGTGCAGATCTCTGTAAGCAGCATGTTTGTTTAGAATAGAAAGTGCCAAAGACGGTGTACCCTCACTTTCCCAAGATTGAGATTACTTATTGTATCAGATGGAGGTTTTTTTTCTGTGTTGCCAGATGGAGCCAATAAAGAAAGAGAAAATTTGGCTTCATAAAAGAACCTATAAGTGTCTTTATTGTGGGACTGGGGAGAATGTACAAACACTGTTGTCCATTAAGAAGAAGAAGAAGAATCAACTTTATTGACAGTATATATATTTTTACATACACACACTGAATTCGTCTTCTGCATTTGACCCATCCTTAGTTGAACACACACATGCAACACCCAGCAAATTACATGCAGTGAAACACACAGGAGCAGTGGTCAGCATCAAGCCCCCGGGAAGCATATTGGGGGGTTAAGTACCTTGCTCAAGGGCACATCAGCCGGCTAATGGGGGGGGGGGGGACATTTTTTCCCCACACACCCAAATTTTTTCCTGCACATCAGCTGCTTTAATGGTGGGAGAATCGAACCGATGACCCTAATCATTTACATGCATTTTTAGGAAAATAATTTTGTCTTTTAAATTTCCTTATAGGGGGATGTATTTGTAATAGAACACTTTATAGTTTACACTGTTATTTGATTCATTGTAGTTAACTGGTGTACTCAGCTCACGTACTTTTAATCTATCAAAGCTTTCAAACCTTTATTTTGACTTCTAAAACATTAATTCGTTTTAGACCAATAATAGCTCTATAGCTGTACAGCAGTGCTAGGTAGATTTTAGAATAGAAATGGTTGTGTTGTGTTATTTCTTGAAATGTGTTATTTCTTTCAAGTCAATGTCAAAGCATAACATGACTGAACCAAGTGAAACAACTGCTTTGTTTTATTTTGCTTTTGATTTTATTTTTTGAAGGTTTTTACAGGGAGGGTTAGTAGAGTAAGGATGTAACATGGATAGTTTGAAATCGACGTTTTTATGGCCTCTAGGGATCAAAGATCAAGGATCAAGGAACTTTATTGTCATACCAGCTCACATTTACATGTTTATGATCCGAAATTAGGACTCAGGTCCCGGGAGCAATAAGCAGAATATAAAAATATGAAATGAAACTTTGAATATATATAGAAATATAACCGAGGTAAAAATAGAATGTATAAGCTAAATACAAATACAACATAAAAACTAAACATTTGAGAAATAGGAATAAATAAATAAACAAGCCAGTTCTAGTGCAAGTGTGTGCTAGTATGAGTTAGCGCAGGAAAGCAGTCCGTAACATGTAGGTGCAAAGTGCTTAAAGTATGCGTTGGCCGGGAATCGAACCCGGGTCAACTGCTTGGAAGGCAGCTATGCTAACCACTATACCACCAACGCTTACGTTTGCAGAGCGCACATATTTGTTCCGTGTTAGTAATTGTAACATCTTATGGAAAACATTCATAACGTATACTACAGTGTACACAACACTCCTGTCACAAATACTAACTGCATTTTTTTGTCCACTCTCATTATGATATTCTGCCCGAACTGACACCGATGCGTTGGTGGTTGCCATGAGTGAAAAGGGAATTTAATGGTCCTCCAACCCTTTCTAGTGGCCTGGTTGAAATCCTACTCACCTACACATCAGTTCGTCATGATGAGGTTTAGGTTTCTGTTGACAGTGTTTTAGTTGTAGGTATGCCCAGACAAATTTGCACTCATGTAAAGCTCTCATCTAAAACAATCTTACATGAACAGATTTGGTTCATGGTCTAGAAGTTCTCGTGTTTTGCGCACTTTTGCTTTTTTACACTGTATTCTGTTCTTGTAAGCTGCCACGACAAATTAATTTCCCCGCTGTGGGATCAATAAAATTCATCTTATCTGATCTTAAATTGTGTATCTTTGATACCATGGTGTGAGTGAGTGCGCGAGAGTGATCCGCGCTCACTTCCGGCTTCGCTTCAAAAAAAAAAAAAAAGAGAGCGAAGGGAAAAAAACATTGCCACGGACATAGCTACCATAGCTTGTTGGGTTAAGGATGTTGCTAAGGAACGTTAGAATTTCGACTCTGGTCAAATCACAATTGGATAAAGATGTCACGTGCGTTAAAGTGACCAACCACAGGGAATTTAGCGTCACTATCTGTTGAAGTCTATCCAAGCTTCCGCTGTGTTAGACTTTGAATGTGTTTAAACAATCTACTTATTTTTCGTCTTAAACAAAAGGTGCTGTTTTGCGAATGAAGTATATTGTCAAGTACTGACTAGTATATTCTGATTTTTTATATGGTAAGCCGGTGAATTTGTTACTTGTTAGTCGCAGACTAGAAAGGCTGCTGTTAGAGTTAGCTAATTCTGGTTAATGTCAGGCTAATGTTTACTTCTTGCTAAGCTATGTTGCCATTTGATAATGTCTTCAAGACTGAAATACAGATTACAATCCATCTAAAAGTATTAGGTTAGGTTAAGTTGCAGTTCATGGCTTTGATTATTTGTGTCGATATTAGCAACTTAATTTATTCAGTGTTTTTGTGAATGGGCTTTGCTAGTGTTTGATAATAAATTTCATACATTTTTGTATATTTATTATATTTTACAACATTCTGTTTCAGTGAGTTTCAGGGAAATAGGTAGAAAATATGAAAGGCCCTTAAAAGTAAACACACAACACCTGAAGCATTTTTCCGTTCTTTCTGGTTTTGCCCATATATAGGTTTTAAGTTTTCTTCTTCTTCTTCTTTACATTATAGCAGTAATACAATTATCTTTCAAATATAGCTGCAGTAATTGTTGTAAATATACGGTACTACGGAAATGTTAACTGCTTTATTATATTTTTTATTTGCACAAAGTCATTTTCCTTGTACTTTCACATACACCTCAAACCTGCATGTCCCTCTTCATGTCATTATGTTATCACTAATTTCGATGGGAAATTCGAATGTGAACAGTTACATTGGTTGGGGATGCTAACCAGTACTGTTTTACAGAGGAAAGCAATGAGAACTCGCTCAAGTTCACCTCCAATTCATGTGCACATCAACGACACCACACCGGTCCATGTGCATGTGAAGAGCCAGAGGATGAGTCCTGCCAGGACTCCTCAGGTTAGAGATTTTTATCCCTTATAATAGAAGTGATGGCATTTGTTTTGACTGTTTTCAGTTATTCTTTTTTATTGTAAATATGTGCCTTTTAAGATGTGTATCTCCTTCATCTTATCCTTTTTTTCCTCATCAAAAACATTAGAAAATGTTGTGAAACTCATTCCACTCATTCCCTTTTATTAGACACCTGTTCTCATACAATGTAGTTATTATGCAGCATAGACAGACCTGACAGATAATCCCACTTGACACTGTGTGTTTTAAAGGGGAAGGCCAAGGTTGACAAAGGAAATCTCCGTCCTACAGCCAAGGTCAAAACTCGAGTGCCATGGATACCTCCAGGAAAGGCTTCCACTCGGGACGCTTCATTCAAATGGGAGGTAATGAATTTTATTATACCTAAATGCCATCCTCGTTTTCAAAACATTATTTTTCTATTCAGTTTCAGTTCAGTTTATTTATATAGTGCCAATTCACAACAAAAGTCATCTCATGACACTTTCCAATTAGAGCAGGTCTAGACCAAACTCTTTAATTAAATTATAATACAGAGAACCCAACATTCCCGCTTGGATGGGTGGCGAGAAAAAACTGCCTTTTAGAATGCAGAAACCTCAGAGCAGACCACAGCTCTACGTGGGCGACCATCCCCCTTGACCGGTTGGGTTGAGAGAGAGAGAGAGAGAGATGGAGGTGGAGGATGAGAGAAGGAGCACACAAACATGTGTAGCAACAGCAATAATACCAGAAGAACTGGAACTATAGATAATGATAAATGTGAAGTATACACAAGGTACTATGGTGATTATGATAATAATGGCAGTAACAACAATAATGGTAGTAGCTGTAGTCATAGTAGTAATAGAATTAAAATAGATTATGACTAAACAGTAGTAATCAGAGGATTGTGAAAGATTCGTCCACTCAAATATGTAGTGTTACTGAGAGTGTAATTTGCACAAAGGGGCCAACACACCGCCTTGAGATCACACCACCGCTCCCTGAACCAGAACCTGAACATTCCCAGTCTGTGCTGCGATTGGCTGACCTCACATCAGAAGAAGAGGAAGGCCTGCATGGACGAATCAGTCAGTATGAGAGGAAGATTGATAGCTTACTGACTGAAGTCAGCTCTCTGAAGAATGAGGTCAGTCTCTCTTCTGTTCCCTTTTTGATCTGAGCGGGTCTGCATCACACAAGTCTTTCCCTTACCAAGTCATTCTTAGACTTACATCCATCAACAGATTTGACATCATATTGGTCTCATATTTTCATTTTTATTTCAGACTTAATTGATGTGTTGTTGTTTCTATGTAGGCAGACGGTAAATTGAATGGACTCAAATCATTATTTAATATCAGAAAATGCTTAATTTATAGACTGAAACAAACTTTGCAAAATGCTTCACAATTCAGCATAAAATGAAAAGGTTTTTATCATGAACATATTGAATGCAAATTTAAAATGATGAAGTTCACTGATAAATGTTTTAATTTTGTAAACGTACCTTTGACTGTTATTTGACAAAGTGATGTGTAGATTACAAAACAATAACACAATCATGTGAAATTGGCCAACAACCTAAACAATGTTTTATTACAAGGTTACATCAGTTTATATTATAAGCACGCATATCATTTTTATATCCACGTTTACCAAAAGACACTTAAAGGACTCTTAAAGAGTCTTAAAGATTTCTGCACTGACAGTTGTGTTCACTTGGTGAGGTACTGTTCTTCCATCAGACTAAGGTCGTCCATTTTTTGTAGATTGATTAAATTTTAGCAATTTGAAATTTTAAGCTCCTGCATTGGTTGTATCCTTTAGAAACAAATAAGATTTGAAGACCCATAACATTGCAGCCTCGCACAGTGTGTATGATTCCACAAAGACCGCAACAGGGTATAGTTTGTCTGTGTCTGTCAACATGAATGCTTTTACACCTCCATGTGTACAGGTGGAACTGCGGAAGAAGGAACACCTGCTGGAGCGCCAGTCAGAGCAGCTGAACGCATCCCAGCGGGTGATTGCCGAGCAGGAGGAAGAGCTGGCTGAGGTGACCAAGGAACTGGAAGAGACTGAGAGGGAGAACACTCGACTACGGCAATCCATGGAGAAGATGCTGGAGGAGACCGACCACGACAGGCAACTATATACTCATCGCATTTACACTTCTCTCCTCTTCTTCTTCTTCTTCCTCTTCTCACTTCTAACTTTAGCATTTTCTGCTATTTACAATTGTGTTCAGCCAGTGTAGTTCATTATATAATGAGAAAACAGAACGGAGAGGCCTTCAAATTCATTGTGATTGGGAAAATACTGTGTCAGTCTTCAGCTTATATCTTGATTGTGAAAAAGCCAAGCCTGCACAGTGTTAAGATAAAAACAAATTGTTGTATTGTAAACCTTTCTGTGTAAAGGTTTTTATAGTTTAATGGAAGTTAGTGTGAGGAATTTATGACATTTCATTGGGTTTTGGTCATCAACATTTTTCAACATTGTACTGATTTTTAATTAGTAGTTTACATGCAAAAATTTGTGGCAGTGGTTGATTTTGTGTTGCGTTTAAGCTGCAAATCTCTTTATAATGTTATAAATTTAGTTGTAGATCTAATATTTCACGGCTACCTACAGGAACACTGGTTTGATAATAGTAAGACAAAGTTTACGTACCAATGTACTTGTTCCTGTCTTGTCCTTGCAGATTAGACGGGGACAGTATGCAAGACAAAGATGCTCTTCTCAGGAAGCTGATGGAGGCTGAGGCAGATGGGACAGCAGCTGCCAAGCAAGTCTCAGCCCTGCGGGAATCTGTTTCCAAACTGTGTGGTGGCAGAGTGAGTGTTAACTCAGCATTTTACATGATGCAATTCAATGATTTGTCAGAAATACTTTTCACAACTTTGTTTTGTAAACGCATGTCTTTGCCTGTCTTTCTGTTCGCTGATACAGAGGCTGTCTGGCTCTGAGTCTTTGGTCTTGGCCCGTGAAAAGGAGCTGTTGCTGCAGAAACTGGAAACATTCGAGACCACAAATCGAGCTCTGCGGCACCTTCTCAGAGAGCAGCACAGTTCCCAGGTACATCTGGAAAACACACATGAACCAGACGATGGATGTGTGATCCTGATTTATTGATTTTTTTTTTTTTGTTGTTGTCGTATGCTTTCTAAAATCATCCATGTATATTTGTCCCATGTCTGATATATCATGGCACTTTTACATAGTAGTTTATATAGGAGCAGAGTTCCTGTGTTACTACCTGGTCAAACTTACAGGAGTTTGGTCTGGCTGGTTCTTAGTTTTAAAAGCCTGTACAACATCCATTACACGTCTGCCCGTCCTGGGTGAGGGATCCCTCCTCTGTTGCTCACCCTGAGGTTTCTTCCATTTTTTCCTGTTAAAGGTTTTTCTGGGAGTTTTTCCTTAGTCGATGTGAGTGTCGAAGGGCAGCGGATGTTGCTGATGTTATGTAAAGCCCTTTGAGACAAACTGCTTGTAAAAATGGGCTATACAAATAAAGTTGACTTGACTTGACTTGACTTGACTTGACTTGACTTGACTTGACTTAAAACTGCATTTACAAAAATAGTGCAAATGTGCACTGCAGATGAGGTGAAGCATTAAATAGTACTGTTTTTAATTGAATTTGTGTCAAAAAGAATACACACATTATCAGGGGTTATCAGGGTTATAGCTCCTAATTTATTAAAACAGGGCTCCTTTAGCAGCCAGTTCCTGGCCCTGACCTTCAGTCATGTTGTGCCAGTGTTCAGACATTATTTCAATGAGATACAATAAATTACTGGGTTGTGATCTTGACTCCCCAGCTTTTGCTTCACAGTCGAACATACATGAGGGAAAAAAACAAGTTTATTACATGTAGAATTATAGCATCAAAATATTTAGGTCTAATTGCACAGGTAATGTATTAGGAGTCACATTAACTTGATATGGTAAAGAAATGCATAGAGCTTCTGCAGCTGATGGAGTGCGAGATGTTTCCTCAGAATACTGAGGCAAATGCACTCAGATGTGTTATATAAATGTCAGTGCATTTGCAACCTGATTGAACTAATAACCAATAATAACTAATAACACAATCCACAATCTGCTGTCTTAATACGTGTCACATGGGATTTTTAGTAGCAGTATACGTTAAATCTTTTTTAAGCACAGTGACTGACTTTCTTCTCTGTTGCCATGTGACCATTTTGAGCAGATGGAGTCAACCCGACTGTCAGAGCAGAAGGACACATTACTCAAGAGACTGGCTGACATGGAGGCAGAAAATGCTGTGAGTTTGACTGACTAATAAAATGTACTTTATTTCAGTTGAACTGTTTTTCCTCCTTTCATTCAGCATGCTGATCCATATTATATGTTATTTTCCCCATGTATTGTGTCTTCTTTTTATCTTCATGTAAAACATGTGACTAAAGCTTGTCTCGCCTTTAACAGCATCTTGTGTTGAAACTTCAAGAGAAAGACAGAGAGGTTCATGAACTCTTCAAAATTTTGGATACTGAAAAGGTACTGTGAGTGCAGCTGTCAAAATTTCTCATGTTTTTTTACAGGAAATACTCTGTCAAACTGTCTCAAACTAGCATCCACAACAAGGAAATATGTATTTTTTCCCCAATGTATATTTGCTGGAATGCAGGACAATGCCAAGAGCACAGCTGATTTATCCAAGAGTCTTGAGTCAACACGGGCTCATTTACAAGGACAGCTCCGCAGCAAAGAAGCTGAGAACAACCGGCTTACTGTGCAAATAAAGGTTTGTAATGGTCCTGATCTGTCTGTCCTAACGCATGCCATCATGTGGAATTATCTATTGTGGTGCGTATAATGATTGTGCATGGTAAATGCTTTTGTCACCAAGGCCACTGCAGTCAGACTCACCGTTGCCAATATTTCTTAGCTGCTGTTAGTTCAATGAGAAAAGGCAAACAGTGAATCAAACTACAGTTTGTTTTTTTTTGCTTTTGTCCTTCCCGCTGGTCCAGAACCTGGAGCGAGCTGCCAACCAGCAGAAAGCAGAGATGAAGCATCTGACAGAGCAGCTGGCGAGGCTGAAGCAGCAGACCAGTGCTGACAGAGAAGCTCTGAAACGAGCCACCCGAGCCCAGAAACAACGAGCTGAGCGCAGTGAAGACACTGCTGGCCAGCTGAGCGTCCAGCTGCTTGAGATGGTAGGCTTGTGCCACAGAGCAGGCAGGCTGCTCTGCTGAAGCTCTACGCTTATTGACCAGACACACCAGATACAGTCGTGTTAGATTCATATAATTCATTAACATCCTCCTACGTACTTTTGTCAATTATTAGAACACTGGCCAAATGTTAAAAAACACTGAGTTCCCTAATTCTTTAAAGAAAGATTCAAGCCCCGTTGCGCACACCCACATTTCATCATTTCGCTGCCTTTTGTAACGTAAGGATGTGAAAACATTCCACTGTGACCAAAAAAAGTCCATCTTTATTTCTTTTTCAACAGGAGAAGCAGATGGCAGATGCAGTGTCAGCAGCTGAGAGCTGGCAGAGTCGCCATGCCCAGGAAGTGAAAGACAAGAGTTCGCTGGAGATTGAAGTGTCGCTGTTGAACAGGTAACTGCAGGTCTGTTTCAATTTCAGCTACAGTCAGGTAGAAAGACTAAGTCCCACCCGCTCCAAAGTCCCCCATGGGACCTTAATTCAAAAAAAAATCAGTATACAGTAATAGAAATAAATAATTTTTTGAGCATGTTGAATTGTGTTGTACATTACGAAAAATGATGTCTGTCACTTTATGAGATAACATTGGAACACGTGAAGGTCGCACTTCCTTGTAAAGATATTAAAGAACCACTAATTGTGTGAAACCGCTCAGTCAATGACATCTTTCATTTCTCACAAGATACATCGCCGACACTATCATGGCTGCATGTCATATTGGAAAAAGGTTTAAAAGAGGTGAAAATCACTATAAATCTACCATGTTGACAGCTACAGCTATGTGTAAGAAGAGCTCTTCTATTCTATAAGCTAGCTAGCATGCAGGACCGGCTCTATAATGTCACAGTCAATGGGTTTCACTGAGCGTTAAATGAGACAGTATTACTTACATAACCATTTTACGTGTAGTCTTATACTCACGTTATATAACAGTTTCATGGCAAACTTTGACTTTCTTCACCTGTAAAATTATCATTTTAATTGACAGATATCTTAAGTGTAATTCATGGCACATGTTGGCACATGGTGCCTATTGGCTCTCCTAAAGGGTTGGGTGTACGTGGGTGTTAAAAAAAAAAACCCTGATCCACATGTCACTGTCAGGACCACATGTGAATTTCATTCATACCAAACCAAAAATTCTACACCTGAGTAGGATGATGAATGAGACATGCTCTCTTAAATCACTCATATGTGTCTCTGGTAAGGCCTCTTTTTGAAGTGGAGTCTCATATTTAGCAGTTTTCCAATTATGACCACATGTGTTTTGCCCATAAAATATTTTAAAAATGCAGTGCTTTGCCTCTTGTATAGCACCCTATTTCTGTAGTCACCACAAAAAATATAATTATTATAGCACTGAAACCAACATATCAGTTGATCCTTGGTGTGACAGCTGCATGTTGTGTAATATGATGTATGTAGTCGTATAGCAGAGCTGACGGAACAGCTGCACAGTTCAGAGGATAAAGGCCAAGCGGACAGACAAGGCCTGCTGGATCACCTGCACCAACTGAGCACAGAGAGCACTGCTGCTAAACTGGAAAACCAGTCCCTCAAGGTGAAACACCCAACAATCCACAGAAAACGTGCAATTCACTGTGCACTGAGAACACATTTATTGGAAGTTCACCTGACACTGGCACTAATCAGAATTCTTAATTATCTGTTTGTGTCTTGGAAAATGCCCTTCCTATCCTCATTTTTTAATGCTAATAGACTTAAGCTGACTTAGATTACATTAGGAGGATGGACTGTGCTGTTAATTTAATAACTGATGACACATCATTTGAATCTGCCTGTTCCTGTCAGGCTACAGCGTCTGCAGTGGAGGAGAAGCTGGCCTTGTCTCAGTCAGAGCTGCAGCAGGTCAAAGCCTCCATCAAGCAATATGAAAGTCTGCTGGACAGCTATAAGATCCAGGTATGAGAAATGAACTTTTCTACTGGGAATGCAGCAACATTGACATTGTTGATAGCACAGCACATGCTTTTAATATTCATGAAGAGTCTAAACACAAATTTCTTTCTGTTAACCAACGCTCCGTAGGTTGGAAAAACCCGGGCTGAGGCAGATGAGTACTGCGCTCGACTGGCTCAGGCTGAGCGGGAGGCCCAGGCAGCACGGGGAGAGGTGGAGCAGGAGATAGAGGAGGTGCGCAGGGAGCTGCTGGGACGGCTGGCAGAGCTGGAGCCTCTGCCCGAAGCCTTACGACGCTCTGAACTCCAACTGCAGGAGGCGCAGGACAGGGAGCGCAGTCAGGAGAAACGCAGCATGGAGCTCGGCACAACCCTGACCGATCTCCGCATGAAGGTCACAGCAGTACCGTGCATGCAAGCTCAAATTAGCTCCACACAAAAAAATGACTTAAATTCCAACATAAGGTGCTCATTTGAAAGTGAATTGGATGTTGCTGCACTGATTTAAAAAAAATGGTGAGCTAAATCAGATTCAAAATTTTAGAAAACAGTTGGTGTGGTGGTTGGCACTGTTGCCTCATAGCAAGAGGGTTCCAGGTTCGAATCCCGGTCTGGGCCCTTCTATGTGGAGTTTGCATGTTCTCCCTGTGCCTGTGTGGGTTTTGTCCGGGTACTCCGGCTTCCTCCCACAATACCAAAAACATGCACATTAGGTTAACTGGCTCCTCTACATTGCCCCTAGGTGTGAGTGTGAGAGTGTGTGGTTGTTGTATAAGTGATATAGAAAATGGATGGATTGTAGAAAATTGTTTTATGAAACCAAACCGTAAGCGTTTGTAAGGAAGTAAGCGTTATGCTTTCATCACAAACATAAGTTATGCCATTGACAGATGGGAAAAATGGTTTTGACTGTGGTTAAAATTTAATTTAAATAATGCTATAAACAAGGTTGGAATGTTACTAATCATTAATCTCCAACAAATTTGACATTGAAGTTTTGCCATTAAATTTATTTCGATTGGAATTAAAAATGTGTTTGAAGTGACACATCAGTCAGATCAAGTCAGCTCGCACACATGCAATTCGTTTTACCAACAGCTTCAAGTAGAAAACTGAATACTTATGGGAACAATATGAGTCATCTGATAAGAGTCGTGTCTTGTGTTGTCTTAGGTGGAGACTCAGGGCAGCCAAATGGAGCTTTTGAGACAGAAGAACAAAGTGCTGCTAGAGGAGAACAAACAGCTTCAGCAGAGAGTGGAGAGTTTGGAAAGGTCGGTCACCATTTCTGCTTTTTTCTACTGGCTTTTATGCTTTGAGACAAGAGGTTTCCAGAGGTCGATACTGTGCCCCCCCCTCCGTCAAAAGTGAGACAATGTCTACATGGGGGACAATCATGTGCAAATTGTTGGAAGTTTTGAAAAGTTTCCATAGTTTTAGGGGATTTGAGGAATGCAATCAGGGCATTTTTAGACTGTATTTGTTTACGTTTTGGCAAACAGAAACCATTTGAATAAGCTAAATAAGGCTGAGCTAAATTCTTTCAGTGATTTTTTTTGTAGAAGATTCCTGAATTTGTTCTCAGTGAAATAAAATAAGATGAAATCATATGGAAAGAAAGGACATGTTTTCGTGTTCAGGTTTGACTGAGGCATGAATCAGAGATACCGAACCACTTTTGTGTTGTAAATTGCCCCACTTGGCCACTAAAGAGTTTAACAGACCTTAATTGCCTCTATGAGTCCTGTGTCACTGTTTCACAACAGCTCCTGCAGCTCAAACTACTGATCATGTTGCTGTGTGGCCACAGTAACTTGAGTTCCTGTTGATTTTACAACACCAACGTGTACCTTCCCCCTTTACCTCACCTTTTTTCCTCTATTGGCAAATCCTATGGTCCAGACTATAGAGAACATCTTTCCTTTAATAATCAGCAAGTGTGCTCTTGCTGATGTATTTGATTGGATTTGTCATTTTCACAGGTTAATGTTATCAGGAATTTGAATGGTATTATTCAGTTGCAAACATAATTGTTGGAAGAACGGAACCCTAAAATTTTAGTTTTAGTGTCAGTGTGTTTATTCCAACTGTTAATGCTGTTGCTGCTGTCTTGCAGAAAGCTGGAGGAGGCTGTCAGTCAGAACAGTGACCTGCTGGCAGTCACTGCCAAAAGGGAAGACACCATTCACAGCAATCAGGTCCGCCTGGACGAAAAAACAAGGGAATGTTCCCTGCTCAGCCGGAAGCTGGAGGAGGCCTTGGATGATGCTCGCCAACAGGTCTGAAACATGTATTCTCACAACTCAGTTGCATGACAAAGAAAATTAACCCTTGGTTTTTTTATGTTAGTTTGTTTGTTTTTTGTTAAGCAATTCTGTTTTTAGTCTAAACACACATTTACACTAAGGTGTTCAGGAGCCCAAGCTTCTATAGCTTGAGTGTGTAGATGGGTAATTGCAAGCATACTTGCATGGATTGAAGTGCGTATCATTGGCGATATATTGGTGCATGTCAGTTGCGTACTATTTTTTACCCATTATTTAATTCAAATGTCTCATATTTGTCTCAGTTGTCTGAGACCAGAGAGCGTGCTGCCACCAAAGAACGTTCCACCCAGTCCAAAATATTGGACCTAGAAACTCAACTTAGCAGGACTACCTCAGAAATTAACCAGCTGCGACGCAGCAAAGAGGAGGTAAGGCCCTCCAATAATAATAATTAACTCAACATCTACATGCACAGGCTGTGCAGTAGGTCTATAAGGTATGTGTTTATGATTCAGGTGGAGCGACGGTACAGAGGCCGACTGCAGGATGTGAAAGATCGCCTGGAGCAGTCAGACAGCACCAACCGAAGTCTGCAGAACTATGTGCAGTTCCTCAAAGCCTCCTATGCCAATGTGTTTGGAGACTTGGCCCTCAGTAGCTCACTGCGTGCCCCCTCACCCATCTAACTGACGGAGCTGTATCATACACACATTCCAAAACAATGCTATGGGTCGTGCCTGTTACTTTCACAATTGCTAACAAAAGATGGTGGCTGTAAGTGTGACAGTCTTGGTCAGTCACCTGGCTATTTGTTTCAAACCACACTTTGAACGGGTTGGGTGAAGAGCTGCTAGTGGGGCTTTTAGAATGTAAGATTTCTGTAAAGACTTACTTAGAACTGAATTGGTTGACAACCAAATTCATGTCAATGGATTAAAAAACTCAAGCCTAAAAAGATATGCCATGGATTTAACCTAGAGACACTAAGAATTGGGAAAAGAACCAAATTAACTTGAAAGAGTCTTTATTTACATGTAAACTGAACTCATTTAAATTAAAGAGACATGGCATTTATTGAAGGTCCTTTAACCCACGAAATGTATTATGAGTTTAGAGGAGACAAGGGCTTCAAAGGATGCGCAATGCAGAATGTTAAATTTAGAACCTTAAATTTAGAAACTGTATCAAATGTACATATGGGCATTGTTGTGTACAAACTAATTTGGTCACTTCACTACCAGTGTGACCGGATACTAGGGTTGTAACTGGACGCAAAAATCATGGTTGGGTATGCGCCTCGGTGTTAAAGTCTCAGTTTTGTATGTTTTCGGTAAAGCAGGAGAGAATGTTCATACTACTTTTTTTAATAGGAGGTTGCAGCAATAAAAAGCAGCTGCAACCCACTGATACAAAAGTAAGATATCTTAATATTATATAAAAATAAATATTCTGTGGGTTTGTACTCCACTCTGTTTTTTTCCTTATGACATATTTGTGCTATTCCATTTCAAATGTGTTAGCAATTTCTGCAGGTTCTGGAGGATGCTGTGAACAGCTGTGATCAGAGCCAGTAATGCAATACAGGCATAAGTGGTTTTACAAAATGACAGCACTCTGAAAATGTTGTTTGCCCTGATGACAAGCTAATTTGATGGTTCCCATAAACTGCACTAAGTGCCTGTAACCTGCAGCTCTTTATCTAACCATCTTGCTCTTGCTGCTGCTTTTACCATTCCCATCCTACCATCCCACTGCAGCATCTGCGCTGCACTGTGTTGCTTTGCAGACCGAATTTGATCAAACAATAGCAGCCATGCACTGATGTTGCTGAAGACCACAAATGGAACCTTATAGTGTTTACTCATTGAACAGTGGCTAAGGTTTGAAATGTCTTGAAGACACTTTGAACTTGTTGGTTTTATTTCCTGTATTTTCTGTGATTTAATTTGAATTTGTCATCAACATAGAATATTCATCATTTCTATCACCAGTCTTATTAGTTTTGATGGCTGCTTGTGGCTTTTCATGTTGAATATTGTCTTCAGAAATGTATGACTGGTAATTGAAGTCACTTTCTCTCTTTTTTTCATGCCAAAAACTGAATCTAAATTGTTGTTTTTTTTTGTTTTTTTTAAATCAAGCTTACATATTTATCTTTTATCCTGAACCTCAGCCAGTCATGGCTAAAGTTTATACCAGAACCAGACTACATGCTCTGTCTGCATTTAACTGAAGCCAAGCTACCATAACACATTATGCACTATGTGTCTATGGTCTTTGACTGTGAGGAGCTGAAAACACTGTCCTTTGGCTGCTACGAGACAGTGTGTGTCAAGCTGTTATTTTGAATTTACAGTTTCTCAAATGATATTAGGAGAATAGAGAGTTGTTGATTGTGGATTTTTATGACTATTTTAAATTAATTAAATTTCAATCAAAAAAAATATGCTGAAGTGATCACGCCTGTGGTTTACTGCCTCTGTAAAACCTCATCGCAACAGTGTTTCTCTGTCATGTTCTGCTTAAGAAGACTTGTTCACAAAGTCAGACTGAATTGTGTACTACTCGGTCATTTTAGGGATAGGAATATAGAGCGGCGATTAAATTTGAAAATGTACATCGGGAGAGACCAGTTAAAAATGGAAATAACACATGCAAAACAATTTCAGCAACTATGTAAGAGCTCATGAACAGCTGATCTCTTGTGTGATAAGTCCTTCTGATAGTCAGCTGATATGCAGCTGAAGGAATTACAGACAACACTGACAGCTACAGAGAGAACTGGTAACTGGTAAAGATGTAGTGCATTCCATATCGAACAAAGCCTGAGTCTGCAGGGATGGGAGCGCAGTGTTTTAATTAAATTGATTCAAATCACTCAGCCCTTCACTGCAAGCAGAAAGTCTGTCAGTCCTGTTTTATTTACTATTTGTCTTGTATTCCTATCCGGTGTATATATCGTTCCTATACGAATGAAGAGTGAGCATAGACTGAGAATAAAGTATGAGTGCATATTTCAGTGTTTTCATATTAAATGTAGTAAGTGATATTTTGAAATGTTAATGCCCAGAGAATTTCGGCTAGCTTCGGCATTTATCGGTTAGTTCCGTAAAGCTGCAGAGAATTACGTCACGTCATATAAACACCCATCACCGAGAGCCTCCTCTCATCCTTCTTCGACGATCTGCCTGCTCAACCACTATCTTTCGATAACAGACCAAGGTATTTAAAAGGTTTATATTTTTATTGTGTCGGTCATTTTTAAAAACAGATTTAGTTGCACAATATAGACCCTGCTTTTATAGTTGACCGGTTCTGTTAATTCAATTTGAATTCTCTGGGTGCCACGGATTCGCTAGCTTGGTGGCTAACGTTAGCTAACTGCGAGCATTCCTTTTGTTGAATATTTATCGTATGATAGGTGGATAATGTTTGCCAGTTGTCTGAGGGCTGTGATACTGACTACATGTTAACATTAGACACACTACCAAATTACATTTTGTTAGCTTTCGTCGACAACCGCTGACCTGCTTTGCATTCAAACAAAATGATTGTTTTAAGTTAAATATTCAAGTCTGTTTCAGCTAGCTAACAATTAACGTTATGCTTTCATCTTGAAATTGCAATATTATGATATTGCAAGTTTGACTGATGTTCAGGATAGCGAACATATCCGAGGTGTTTGTCATGAGCTGGTATCTGCTAGCTTCCAACGTACATTTGCACGATCCAAATCCTATCAGCTAATATTGATTGAAATAAGTCTTCTCTTACAGGTTGTACAGTCTGTGTTTTGAATCAGTTAATTGAACACCACTGACTTGAGAATGACAAGTTTCCGTTGGTAACCACATTAGCGTGTCGGCCATGGCGGAAAGGGAGCCGCCCAGTGCAGTTGAATACCTTTGGACATATGGCCCCAGCTGTCAGTCCTCTTATTACCCTGCATTTATTTAAGCGTAGCGGTTAATAATTTACTCGGACGGATATTGTCACATGAACAATTTGTGACAAGTTGGCATTGCATGTTTTAAGGTGTGGGTCAAAGCTAAGAACTGGTATTTGCATTTCCAGCGGAGCACGTCGAAATACAATTTACATAAATATAGTGTATAGTTTGCATACATACGGTTGTGGACAGTATGAAAAGCTGGACTTGCCATAACGTGAAGGCGCTATCTCACACTTGTGCAGCTGTTTGTCCCGGCTTTGTCAGGGTGGTGCCAAGTTCCTCACATACCAACTGCCCCTCTAATTAAAAGCTTTAGCATGCAGCCTACAAGTTAGTGATTAGGCACAGTGGGGGAAAAACAGTTTAAAAGCTGTGTTACAGAAATTCAAGGGGAATTCAGCTTTAAGGTATTGTGTTTATGTTCGTGGACTAAATTTTGCCACTGTGCATTTACAGTTCTAAATATTAATGTTATTGATTTATAGGCCTGGGTCATGGCCTTAGCAGATGCTTGTGAAGCTGTTCCGCCATTTGATAGGTGTAGAAAGTGGAAATGAGTATAGCTGTTTCCATCCATTAAGTCACCTGTGCTGACCAGTTTTATCATTGCACTGTCATAGAATGCTCACATCTGTTATTTGACTGTTAAAGCCACCTCGACCGTGGGAATTCCATCTACCAGCCAAATGTAAAATGACAACAACAGGGAGGCAGAATCCATTGATCATTAGATGGATGATAGAGGGTGTGTGCCATAGGTAAGAGTGTTTTTGGCAGGACTACCAACATTTACTAGAGTTATGGACAGTATAATTAAGTACTGCAGTCTGATTTAATGTTCAGAATGCACAGAAACGTATATAAAATGGGACAGCTGTTTGAGCCTGTGCTACAGTGAACTGAAACCTACACATTCTTCTCCAAACTCCCTCTCAACCCGTACAGCCTATAAATTGTCTTTTTCATTGTAACTGTAAGGTGACCGTGACCCAAATAGAAAATAGGCCTCCTTGTCTCCGGGGGGGTCAGGTTTGGTGTTGGGCCTGCAGATACAGTTTAGCCTGCTAACTCATTGTCATTCTTCTGCTGGCATGAACTACTTGCTGGACATTTTCAGATTCTGTTTGTATGGAAGACTCTGGATGTTCCCCATCTCAAATGTACAGCGATTCTTGATTGCATTAACTGCTTAAACATTCTAATGCTGAACTTCGAACATAATACTTCCTGTGAAAGCATCCACTTATTATAACCACTCACCGCTGATTGCTTTTTATCGATTGTGTGATCAATGTTATGCCCTACACAGATTAGCCTACACTGTTATGCCACATGTCGACTTTTACTAAACCCAAACTCAAGGTAACATCCGTGTTTGTCTTGCTGTGTGCTCCTTTGTGTGTGTGCCTGTGTGTCTTTTAGTTTGTGTATGAGGGAAGATTCTAGAGAAGTGTAGGGCTGTGGTGATGTTGTTTTGCTGAGTAAAGGGTTGGGAGAGAGCTGGAGGGAGGGGTAGGAGGTAAAGAGCAGAGAGAGCTGCATGGGCTGGGCTCCATCTTGGCTTGCTCTTCTGTACAGCATAGTCACTGCAGGTGCAATGCGTCTGTCTGTGCTGCGTAGCGGATTAGACTTCTTCAGCCGCTATAAGACTGTTAAGGAGTGCACTACAGATGTAAATGCTGCTGCTGACTATGACTTCACCACAGATGTAGCCTTCTGAACATCCAAGATACCAGGAAACCTGAGGATCCAGACTAGAAACACTGAATGTGTGTATCTTTTTGGTTTTGCACTAGTTGTCTTTTTTTCCCATCCTGTCAAATACTCAACTCAGATTTGTTAGTACGAAATTGGCATTCAAATTAAATCAATGTTAGCTGATTGTATTTGAATGTCGGTGAAAATTTGGTAAGCGGCTGGTGATCTGCATTGTGCATGCGTTTGTCTGCTTTTCTGTTGGCCTTAGTTTATACTGAGCTAACACTGTTCTGGTTTGTTGGTGATTTAACTACGGTATATATACTCTGTGTGGGGGAAAAACAGACATTCATTGTTTTTTACTGCATGTTGTGTTGTGATATTCTCTGCATGAAAATGATGTGGGATATTTACTTTATTGGGGTGCTGTTCTCGTTGATCTTGCTTTATAGAACCCTTTGTTTTATATTCAATACCGATTTCATTTCATATATAGAGTTAACCAGCTTGCAGTTGTTTGGTAACTATTGGTTATTGTGTACTTGAAGTGTTTGAGAAACATCCTTTCTCCCTTTCTTCCCTTTCCACAATATGAAAAAGGGTTGCTTAGTCTCATGAAGCCTTTCCATTTCCTGCAAATTTCTTTCATTTCTATCCTCCCAGTGTGGCGTCAGTGTGATTTCTATTCATAACAGATGGTTTACCATAGTAACTGGGAGTTGCTAGTGGAATGACTTCACTCTGTGGACTTCTGATAATAGCAGAAGATTCAGTGGTCACAGGTCAATGCAGTCTATTAATCTACTGGAAAGATGCTGTATTCTCAGAAACGATATCTAAAATCAGGTTGCTTCATAGTGCAACAATGCTAAGTTACTTTACGCATTCTGTACTTGGCTAACAAGCTTCTTCTACATATTAAGTAGTATTTAGACTGGAGTCCAGCTTTGTCATGGGTTTAGGACCTTCCATGAGTTCCACCCTAATAGTTTTAGTCTTCACCAGCAGCTGTGACTATCAAACTGGCTTCCTCCGACCCCTTCAGACTTGCACTAAGCTGTTGTTTATCTCAGAATCGCTTCACAAACATGTAAGCCTAAGGAATCATCTTCACTGTTAGGGTTTAGATTTTTGTTTCTACCAGGGAGGATGCATAAACCTTGGCAGAGGCATCCATCCATCCCTTTTCTGTACCACTTATCCATCAAGGGCATGGGTGGGGCCGATGACGACCAGTGAAAGGTGCGGTACACCCTGAACTGTCCGCCAGTCAATCGTACACATACTCACACCAAGGGCCAGTTAACCTAATGTGCATGTTTTTAGGGCTGTTTGAGGAAGCATTTGATAAATAATTTAGGTAACTCCTATAGTATGTGTGCAGTCATCTTAATAGGGTGAATCAATAACCATTGCCTTCTGTTCATCCACCTACACTCTTATTGTACTGTTTCCTGGCAGAGCAAGCAGGCACTTAGAGGCAGCATGGGATCTACAGTGTCTCTAAAAATATATATCTGTGCTGTGGCTGGTCGAGGATTGCCTGATTTGTAGCAGAGAAATTATAGAACATGGATGCCTCAATCTGCCTTTACATGGATACAGATTATTCTGACTATTAATAAAATAATCCGATAAGAAAAGTATTTTTAAGAGCAAGACAAAACAGAAATAAGTAGACCGGGTCTCTTAAATGAACAATTATTAGTGTTCTTAAAAAAAAAAAAAAAAAGACTTTTTATTATTATTTGTGGTAGTATCTGGTAAAAATGGTATGGTTTAAATGGCATTTCCACAAACAAATACTGCTTCTCATCACCATATCCACTAAACTGGTGTGTCACTGGTTGATATGATCATTATGGCAGCCCTTGTTTAGGCTATTATGTAACTGAACTAGCAGGACCTGCCAGAGATCTAAATGTCAGATTGCTTTGTCTTCGAGGGAGAAAATTTGAATCGAGTGTTTTATGTTGCATTTGCCCAACTTGAGCAGTTCTTTCAAACTCAAACCTTTGTTGGATTACTAATATCCCTCCGTATAGAACACTGACTATTTTTGCCTCATTGTTCTTAATGAGCCTTACAGCCACAACTTTATTGCATCGTTTATAGAGAAGGGTGGTAATAGCAACAGTAACTTTGCATTTGGTTTTTTTTGCCTGTAGTAAAGTGAATAATTGGATTTTAGTCAGTTGAGGACTTTGAAAGTCACATGCAGCTGGCATAGTTCTACGTTCCCACCCAGTAGTACATTTTAAAAATGCCTGAAAGGATGGAAGAAAGGGGGACAAGGGTCATATGACAACAACCATCCTGCTTCAGCCGTGTTGCTGCCTATTGGTGTGTGTGCGTGTGTTTGCTGGAGAGGGCTGAAAACCTGCTCAGGGGCAGCAGTGAGGCAAAGAGAGGAAAAGCTCTTATCAACTGATACAAGATGTGAGGAAGTGCTATCAGCAGTTGCAGGGCTGTATTTAGGGGCGTCAGAGTGCTGTAACTCGACTCTAATTTTGTCTGGTCTTACAGTCATTAAGTACCAACTTGACTACTAGCGGACTTTATATTGAAGGCAAATATTAATCTTACTCTTCTTACCCTTCAGTTCACAAGGCACCTAGTCCTATTTTAAAAACTAGTCACCAGTGCATCGCTGTGCAGAAAAAGACAGAGGTCAGTTGAATGATCCAGATGGTTTAAACCCTCTGAACTAGGACAAGTACGGATATGGGGGAGGGGTGCTGACTAACATTCTGGATGGTCACTTTTTTCAGGCAGTGGGTTGATACCACTAATGGGTCTACAGTATACTCAGTGATACTATGTTTGTTTATTGTGTATCTGGGTTTGTATAGGCTCCCTGGGATGCTTGCTTGTCTGGAAAACTAATGGCATCTCTGGCTCTGGTTAAAAAGCCCTGCACTGCTGACTCCACTAATCCTCCTATTGAATGTAGACAGGAACCAGGAGACTGTCTCACATCTATCCATTGCTTTTTGTCTCACTGTCTGCAACATCAACAAAATCCACGTTCATCTACATTTAGGCCTCACACTAAACACATACCCCTACTCCCCAACCTGCACTCAGCTGAGATGTCAGCTATTGTGCTTGTTTTGTGGTTGACCTTGGATTTGTTTGGCAGATCAATATCTCTCTCTCGCTTCCTCTTTTCTTCCACCCATCAACAGATGGGTGGTGCCTGAAAGTACTTTTAAAATTCTCACTGGTGCAAGTGAGTGATGCAACATCACTTGGTTTTTGCTTTTATTTTGAAATTCTGAATAGTTTTCATCTCTGCTCTTCAGTATAGTGTGTAGCCAATGCTGTATTGATTGCCTGAAATGAAACAGGTGTGGGTGGCTGTTCTACATCAAAAAAAGTTGATTGGTAGACATTACCCACAGTTTTAGGCTCCACTCACTGGCCATGGGGCCAGAAGCACAGTGGACAGAGAAGCTGACCGCAGCACACCCATTGTGTAATGAAGCCTGGTTACTGTTCGCATGCTTGTGGAATGTCCGCCCCCACCCCTCTTTGGCATTTTACTGTTTCAGCTGCCGGCCCCTTGGTTGCTCAGCTTGAGACAGGATGAGGGATTTTTGTTTAGGAAAACAGTCTTGTCCTTTATATCCTGTCTCATAGTTTCAAGCCAAGTTTCTGTTAAATGGAAAGTTTTAGAGATGCATATAATCTCTTTTCTCCCCTTTATACTCAAAATAGTTGTAAATAAAGCCCAATTGATAGTGGATTTTGACACAAGTAAAAATTTTTAACACCTGTATTTGTCAGTATCTATGAATGTCATGGTGTTTGAGCACAATTGTGCTTTGTATTTGTGAAAAAGGAGGATCGCGTGTAACTTTGAGACAAGCCCCAGTGTTATCCATATACTGTCTTTGGGTGGTTTGAGCAGGTACAATTTTAAAATATTTGACTAAATAAATACAATAATTCATGTATTATATATGCTTTTCTGCACAGAGCTGATCTATAATGAATGTGATTTAAACTTATTCAGCAGAAAATTATTTAATTCATTTCAGTTTATTTATATAGTGCCAATTCACAACAATAGTTATCTCATGACATTTTCCAATTAGAGCAGGTCTAGACAAACTTTTTAATTAAATTGTAATATAGAAAACCCAACATTCCCCCTTGAGGGGGAACTTAATACTCTCACACATGCTCGGAATTTACTTTTATGTCCTGTCTATGGTCTGTTTCCAGAAAATGGACACCACAGGGGTCAAAGTGCTGGAAACAGCCGAAGACATCCAGGAGCGCCGGCAGCAGGTGCTGGACCGCTACCGACGTTTCAAGGAGCTGTCCATGGTGCGCCGGCAGAAACTGGAGGACTCTTACCGCTTTCAGTCCTTCCGTCGTGACGCCGATGAGTTGGAAAAGTGGATCCAGGAGAAGCTGCAGATCGCCTCTGATGAGAACTATAAGGACCCTTCCAACCTGCAGGTTAGTCAATCTGTCGAATACTTGGCTGAACATTTACTTATCATAAGCTCTGACTACAACTGAATTTTTCTGATTGTTTTAACGTGTATGTATTTGTATTTTATGTCATATGTCTACTGCACAGGGTAAGCTGCAGAAACATCAGGCTTTTGAAGCTGAGGTTCAGGCCAATGCTCAGGCCATTGTCAGACTGGATGATGCTGGAAACGTCATGATCAGAGAGGGACACTTTGCCTCTGAGACCATTCGAGTAAGGCACACAGAAATGAAGATGTGTTCATTCTAATGTGCATGTTTTCAGCTCAGCTGTTAACCTGATCCATCTGATTCAGTCCTACACGCCTTACCGGACACAACAGAGACCCATAGTTACATGTGTCAATATGGCTGAGTATATACAAGTAGGTGTTGAGCTGGTGTGGACGATGTGTGACTCTTGAGTGCTGTGAAAACTCTTCCAGATCCAGCTCTTTGTAAGAAGCGACAGAAATCCTTGCTTTATCTTCCCATTAAAACTACAGGACTCACTTTCACTTTTTTAAAAAGGATACAGAAATTTGCAATTAATACATTTTCCTCTTTGCACTAACATTTAAAAAAAAAAAAATCCCTTTCCTTTTGTGTACCAGACCCGTCTGGAGGAGCTACGTCGGCTTTGGGACCTCCTACTGGAA
This sequence comes from Scatophagus argus, assembly GCF_020382885.2. Classification (NCBI taxonomy): domain Eukaryota; kingdom Metazoa; phylum Chordata; class Actinopteri; family Scatophagidae; genus Scatophagus; species Scatophagus argus. The sequence goes on along the minus strand of NC_058512.1, from coordinate 18,963,325 downwards.
AAGACCAAGGAAAAGGGAATGCGTCTCCTGCAGGCCCAGAAACTGGTCCAGTACCTGCGTGAGTGTGAAGATGCCCTGGACTGGATCAGTGATAAGGTCAGATTCACATTTGCAAGATGTCACAAAAATGCTCATGTGCAATAAAAAAAATATTGCTACTCAAAAAAAATATTTCATATATTGTGTTTAGGGACATTGTTTTAGTTGTCAGTTTAAGTGTTTCCACTTTCTACTAGCTGTTTGGTAGAACCAAGGAAATGCTGTTTCTGTATTTGTTCTACAGCTGCTCGAGCAGGACATGGTACTTAGTGTTAAAAGCTAAAAGGCTTACCTGATGCTAATGGTCCATATTGATCTGAATGAGAAATAAAAATTAGGCTAATTTTGTAACAAAGTACCAAAAGGGAAACATTTGCTTTGATAGTAACTATGCAACTAACATTTGAAGTACCAGTGCAATGATATGCTGGAACTATAAATGAGTTAAAGATAAGATATGATAAGATAATCCTTTTAGTCCCACAGTGGAGAAATGTACATTGTCACAGCACCACAAGGATAGCAAATAAAGACAGAGATAAATAGAATAAAAATATTCCAAGTTTTTTTGAAGCAAATATACAAAAACAAAAATTGAAACAAAAAAGAAATTATTTACATCATTAGCATTAAAGCTAACAATGTAGTTTGATCGGTACTAGGAAGGATAAAATGGTGCCTGTTGCTCAAATTTGACAGATGTTATGCCATTTTAAATGACATTTTTACTTTGTGATGAGAGTTAGCTTATGCAAACCTTATAAATGAAATGTAATGACTAAGAAGCCATTTCCTGTGTTTAAACGTTTGACTTAAATGTTTACATAAAAGCATTTTGATGTTGGCCACTTCCACCTATAGGAGGCCATGGCCACCTCTGAGGAGCTTGGCCAGGACCTGGAACATGTGGAGCTCCTGCAGAAGAAGTTTGAGGAATTCCAGACAGATCTGGCTGCGCATGAGGAACGTGTGAATGAGGTGAATCAGCTGGCAGCCAAGCTGATACAGGAGGCCCATCCCGAGGCTGAGCTCATAGTTCGCAAACAGGATGAGGTCAACGCAGCCTGGCAGCGCCTCAAGGGCCTGGCCCAGCAGAGGCAGGGCAAGCTGTTTGGGGCTGCTGAGGTGCAACGCTTCAACAGGTAAACAACATTATGGCAACAAATGGTCAGCCATTATGCAGAGTGTTTGTTAATTGTATTGTAAATAATGATTTTGGACACTTATGATCTTTGGTGATTTAAAAGGCTCTAATGAACAATTTTATTTTGACCCGTTGTAAATGCAAACTTGTGTGTTTGATTCCAACAATAGGGATGTGGATGAAACCATCAGTTGGATCAAGGAGAAGGAGCAGCTGATGGCCTCTGATGACTTTGGTCGTGACCTGGCCAGTGTACAGGCTCTTCTTCGCAAACACGAGGGTCTCGAGAGAGACCTGGCTGCCTTGAAGGATAAGGCAAGAAAAGTGCTCTGGAGAATATCTACATATATCCAAAAATAGCTAACAACCATTTTGTATTCTAGCTTTTTATTTTATTTTGCTTTCTATCAGGTCAACAAACTAGGTGGTGATGCAGAGCGGCTGCAGCAGACGCATCCCCAGAATGCTTCCCAGATCCATCTGAAGAAGGATGAACTTGTCACCAACTGGGAACAGATTCACACCCTGGCTGCTGAGCGCCGTGCCCGCCTGAACGACTCATACTGGTAAACAGTCTGCAGAGACTATGTTATGTTTTTTTTTTGTTTTGTTTTGTTTTGTTTTTTTTTTTTCTATAAGAATATGAAAACTGCTTCCGCTTCATCTACCCTCTTGTGATAATCTCTTTTAGGCTGCAACGTTTCACTGCCGACTTCAGGGATCTGACCAGCTGGGTGACAGAGATGAAAGCCCTGATCAATGCTGATGAACTGGCCAATGACGTGGCTGGAGCAGAGGCTCTGCTAGACCGCCACCAGGAACATAAGGTAAGACCTCTGGTAACACAGGTCATAGCTTCTTGGAATTTACTAAGAATTTTAGTTTAGTCTTTTTCAAAAAGCTAAAGACAAACATTTGGTAATTGTTTTTCTTTTGTGCTTCCAAGGGAGAGATTGATGCCCATGAGGACAGTTTCAGGACCACTGATGAAGCTGGCCAGGGCTTGCTTAAAGCAGGACACTATGCCTCTGATGAGGTCAAGGAAAAGGTAGAACTTGACAGACATCCAGATTGTATTTTCTCTTTTGTGTAATATTATCAAATGTATCAATACCAGCAAAGTCACATGTACAGTTCTAATGTTTGTAATGATGTGTTGTGTGTAGCTGGGCATCCTTTCTGAGGAGAAGGAGTCTCTGCTGGATTTGTGGGAGGTTCGTAGGCAGCAGTACGAGCAGTGCATGGACCTGCAGCTCTTCTACAGGGATACTGAGCAAGTTGACAACTGGATGAGCAAACAAGAGGTAACCTGACACAGCAACTGACACTAGTACCTTTCTTGATAAGAAATACCTCAGTGTGTATTGTCTAGTAGATGTGTTGGACCAGTTTTCATTGTTGTATGTTCACTGTATAGGCCTTCCTCCTCAATGAAGACCTTGGTGACTCCCTGGACAGTGTGGAAGCACTGCTGAAGAAACATGAGGACTTTGAAAAGTCACTCAGTGCCCAAGAAGAGAAGATTACTGTAAGTTACTCTAGTGTGTCCCCTTTTGAAGTTCACTTTCCATTGTGGAAGTTGTACAATCATGGCAAGATTCTCTTCAGTTGATTCTAGAGTGATATTGTTATGAAATGGAATACACAGTCTCTTTGTCTTTTACATCTCCAGGCCCTGGATGAGTTTGCTACAAAGCTAATCCAGAACAACCACTATGCCAAAGAAGACGTGGCTACCCGCAGAGATGCTGTAAGTTTTGCTATCAGCTCCATGAACGTTTCTTAAAAGGCTAACCTAAAATCCACCTGCTGGATGCTAAAGTATTGGGATGGATTTTTTAATTCCACACGTCTTCTCCTTTTCTTTACATTTATAGCTGCTCAGCCGTCGCAACGCCTTGCATGAGCGTGCTCAGTCTCGTCGTGCTGCCTTGGAGGACTCTTTTCACCTGCAGCAGTTCTTCAGGGACTCTGATGAGCTCAAGAGCTGGATCAACGAGAAGATGAAGACCGCCACAGATGAGGCTTACAAGGTAGCTGCAAGCCTCTTAATGCGTGTCAAGCGGTGGACATGTGTTCTCAGTTATTAAATGTTTTTATACATTCCAGTGTTATGCTCACTGTTTCTGATCTTCCCATTCTCCAACCTCTTTGCCTCTGCTCTCTTGACAACAGGACCCCTCCAACCTGCAGGGCAAGGTGCAGAAACACCAGGCTTTTGAAGCTGAGCTGTCAGCTAATCAGAGCCGCATCGATGCCCTGCAAAAATCTGGCCAGGAGCTGCTGGATGGAAAACATTACGCCTCAAGTGAGGTGGCTAGCCGCATGGAGGATGTCAGCTCCCAATGGAAAAAACTGCTGGAGGCCACCGAGCTCAAAGGTACTGGCTGCAGGAAAGCTTGAGCAGTTTTTCACTAAACTCAAAATAATGGAGGTACTATATGGCCAGATGTGATTTCATTTTCAAGTACAAGTTTGATTGTGTCAAATGGGAAAATTTCAATCAAACATTGTAGTATTACTTTGTCAGTATAGGATGAACATTATTAACTATTATCTAGGATTCTCACTGAGATGTTTAATTAGTGAGAGACCTCAGGACAAGAAACATTTATATTCAGACAGTCACAGAAACAGCATCAACAGAAACAAGATCTGTGGGACCAATTACGATGCAACAAATAAAAAAATTAACATAAACAGGAGTCAGAAAAGAATAATGGGAAAAAAATGGGAATAAAGGAATCTTGGGCAGTTTTGCAGTTCCCTTCATTTAAAAGGTGAATAGTACCTGAAAGTAGTTATGCATAGATTAGTTAGTATATACAGGATATGTGAGACTCGATAATTGTCGGCTCATGAACTGTAGTTACAAGATTGCCACAAGAGAAAAGACATGAGGTTGTTTACAAGCTTAGAAGAAGTCATCCAGCTTTGTGATACAGAAAGCAAGGATGTGTACAAAATTTGCCTTAGGTGAAATAGCATAACACACTGTTACAGATAGGGTTAGGGGCAGGGGTAGCATGACAGTCAAGTGCATCATTATTAATGCAGTAATAGTTTTACTGTTCAGAAAAGACAGATGCTTTTTGTGTTCCATTTAAAGAATTAATGGCAGGGCGGTCAGAGTCACAGGATGTAGAGAATACCATGTATGCATTTCCTCTTTGCTTCGCCATGCTTACAGTTGTGCACAGAAGCACAGTGTGTTAGTCAACATCACAGAAAATGTACATTTTGACGTACTTGGTGAGACATTAATCTTTTGTTGGGACGTTGTGAAACATCCCAGTTGTGGTGTTGGTTGTTCTTCACTAGGAATGGGCTATCTTGTGCGGCTACTTGTATCATCTGCATTAAATTGATTTTGAAGCACTGATAAGGAAGAATAATGTGAATAACAGCGGACTAAGAATGGATCCCTGCACCACCCATTACTGACGGTAATATGATGTTTCAATGTAGGAATCAAGCTCCGTGAGGCCAACCAGCAGCAACAGTTCAACCGGAACGTAGAGGACATTGAGCTGTGGCTTTATGAGGTTGAGGGCCACCTGGCTTCAGATGACTACGGAAAAGACCTGACCAGTGTCCAGAACCTACAGAAGAAACATGCACTGCTGGAGGCTGATGTGGCCGCTCACCAGGTACCCAACAAAAGAAATACATCACGAAAGCATACCTGATACCAGCTAATGTTTTTATTTGTACAAAACTGTGGAATAGCAAAAGAACAAATTATTTCTTCTCAGGATCGCATTGATGGCATAACAATCCAGGCTCGTCAGTTCCAAGAGGCTGGACACTTTGATGCTGACAACATCCGCAAGAAACAGGAGGCCTTAGCAGTGCGTTATGATGCTTTGCGCGAGCCCATGGCTGCACGCAAGCAAAAACTTTCAGATTCTCTCAGGCTTCAGCAGCTGTTCAGAGATGTGGAGGACGAAGAGACTTGGATCCGTGAGAAAGAGCCCATCGCTGCCTCAACTAACAGAGGTAAAATTTAATGTGGTCACCATCCAGGCCAGTATATTATAAAGTGCTGTGAAATGTAAGGCCGTGGTTAACAGTGTAACAATGTTTATTTCTAATGGGTAATTACATAAATAAGCAGTAAATTTGGAGGACCCTTCTGTTTTCGGTTGAATTGATTGTTCTAAAAAAATGCGGTCTCTGTTGGTGTTTTCCTCAGGCAAAGACCTGATTGGTGTCCAGAACTTGCTGAAGAAGCACCAGGCTCTACAGGCTGAGATCACTGGTCATGAGCCTCGCATTAAGGCTGTCACCCAGAAAGGAGAGGCAATGGTGGAGGAAGGTAATTATTTAAATTCCAAGACTTGTTTGGTAACTTCCACAAGACTTGAAATATTGTTTTGACATTCAAAATGTTAATTATTCATTTATGCATCCAGGACATTTTGCTGGGGAGGATGTGAAAGCTAAGCTGGCTGAACTACATGGACGCTGGGACACACTGAAAGCTAAGGCATCCCAGAGGAGACAGGATCTAGAGGACTCTTTACAGGCCCAGCAGTACTTTGCAGATGCTAACGAGGCTGAGTCCTGGATGAGAGAGAAGGAGCCCATTGTGGGGAGCACAGACTATGGCAAAGATGAGGACTCTGCTGAGGTACGTGAGTGGGGGGAAAAAAGAAAATAAATAAAAAATTCTAATACATTGCCATCAAGGGTTGGTCTAGAGTAAAAAACTGTCAAACTATTATGATGTTAAGTCAAAGTCATGAATATTCCACAACACGATTCTATAAATGCTGCACAATAAAAGAAATGTTGCGAAGTGAAGGGTTTCTGTCCACTAAAACACTAGAGGTCTTTTAATTTGAAACGGATGTAAGAAATGTTGTTGTATTAAAAGCATATTGCAGTAACTTTACCCGGGCAAGTGGTTGTGGATCCAAAAGAGGCTTCGTACTAAATTATTGTGGCATGTAAGACGATGTTAGACAGTATAACATGCACCAACTCATGACGGATGAGCATTATTTTTTAATGGAGTAGGAGAGCAACTCTATTATGTCATTAGGGAAACACAATTCTGTTTTGCTGAGCTAATTGGTTATCCCAGGGCTCTTGCTAATTAGCCACATGTCTAAGCTCTTCCCACCTACACTTGACAGATACTGGTTGAGTTACTTTGCATAAAATCAAACCAGTTTACGCTTGTACGCCGGATTGGCAAATCTGGGAATCTACCAAACCCTGGTGTTTACAATTTGTTGATCTCTTTGTGTTTTACACCAATTTTTGATCATGTTACATTATTACACAGTTCTTTTTTTTACAGTTTTAATACAGTTTTACTGAATAGGATTTCTTCAACAGGCTCTGCTGAAGAAGCACGAGGCCCTGATGTCTGACCTGAGTGCCTACGGCAGCAGCATCCAGTCCCTGAAGGAACAGGCACAGTCCTGCAGGGTAAAACACAATTCTTCTTCTTCACAATTCATCATCAGCTCTGCACTCTGCATCAGTGGGAGGGAATTTAATGCCCAGTAAAGTTTGTTTGTTTGATTGTTTGTTTTGGAATTAATTTCTGCAGTTAGCAGTAGTTTTCTTCAGTAGAGTGTTCAAATCAGCGTTTCAAAATGTTTGTTTAACTTCACAGCAACAAGTGGCACCAACTGATGATGAGACTGGAAAGGAACTTGTACTGGCCTTGTATGACTACCAGGAGAAGAGTCCCCGTGAAGTTACCATGAAGAAAGGGGACATTCTCACCTTGCTCAACAGCACCAACAAGGTAGAGATAAAACCAGCTCAATGTACAGTAAACACTGCAGCATGAAGTGGGCTTCAGGCTAAAATTAATCTGACCTGCTGAATCAGTACTTTTTTTTTTTAGAGGTAATCCTAGTGCTATTTAGAGTAATGTAATTGGAGTTGTTCAGGCTTTAGGTATTTTCAAATTTCTACTGTAAAGTTATTCATTAAATCTTTGGTTAGTCGTGGTAATAATCAGTATTGATTAATAATCAATTGTCAGCCTTCAACAAATTTAAGAGATTAAAGATGATATATTTCTGTGTCAATAAAATGTTATACTGCATGACAGTTAGGTGAGAGTGGACATGGTGACCACTTAAAACTAAAGCTGACCTTAATAATAATTATATATGGGTGCCAGTAAGATCCCTGAGGATCACTGTCAGTCCCAGAATGACACTTAACATTTAGAAATATAAATGTTTTTTCAGTTAACAAATTATTCCAAAATTTGCAAATGTCTTAGTTAAGTTAAGGCTTTTGATGCAAATCCCATTAAAAGACCAAAAATGTGACTGCCCTCTCAGTAGTTTCTGACTTCCCCACTCCAAACAGCCAAGATAAAACAAAGAGCTCATACCTAAAAGAGGGGCTGTGTCTGTGGTTGTCTGACATGGACCAGACAACCACACTTTGTATCATACTGGTTCCTGCTACAGATTCAAACACCAGTAACTTCTTTTATCAGTTAGGCAGCAATCATGTCAAACAGTACAGAGAATCTACAGATGAGAGCCTCAAAAAGGCCAATGCTTGAAACAAATCCCCAGACTCAGGCGCAAACCATAGAGCAAAGCATCACAAGGATGGAAGGAGTTAACAGCTGCAATTGCAACTTCTGCTATTAAAGACAGTTTTGGAAATTTATGACCATATTCGCTGTTTAGGTCAATATTTTGCTTAGAAGTATAGTGGCAAAGCTGCACATATTGCTATCTGGAAATGAAATGGCCCATATCAGGATATGACCTTCTGGACATACTACACAGCCCTATACTACACTCATCCTAAACCTATGACAACAATAGAGCTCTATAGCCCAGATGAAAAAGACAAATCACAATTTAGGTGCTCTGGCCAACACTTGTCCTCATGGTATTTGATGAAATTAGCAACATACAGAATATCAACAGAATTAACCTTTAGTTTTGTGACATCAACCAGCTATCAAAGTACTTGGCCTAAGTAAAAGGCTGTAAATAGTAACAAAATCATGACTTATGTCAGAAAATGTCTCATCAACATCACTTGCTAACGTTGCTCCTTCTCTGTGCTGCAGGATTGGTGGAAGGTAGAGGTGAATGATCGCCAGGGCTTTGTCCCTGCTGCTTATGTAAAGAAGCTAGACCCCACCCAGTCCTCTTCCAGGGAAAATCTGCTGGATGAGCATGGCAGCATTGCACTGCGCCAAGACCAGATTGAGAATCAGTAAGAAACCATCACGATAATCTCCTCTTTTTCAGTGCAGTGTAATTTACTAACTCATTTCTCCTTTCCTACTAGATTTGTTTAACTATTCCTCTTACAAGTGTGTTCTCTAACCTTTCTTTACATCCATTGAATCATTCTCTACTCAGTTTTTTGAAACTAATGACCTTGCCCCTCCCCCCGGCCTCTTTCTGTCTCCTCTGCTGCCCTCTTGCTGTATTTAACAACTTATCTTGACTTGCTGTGCATTCGTCTTGCCTTGCCACTGAGCAGGCTTGTCACCAAGGAGGCCTGCAGCGTGTCTGTGCGCATGAAGCAGGTGGAAGAGCTGTGAGTAGGAACCAGCGTCCCTCTGCGTGTTCTTGTGATTGTGTATCATCAGCAGTTTTACATCCATCCCAACCCCAGCAACCCTCATGTTGTGACACCATCTCTACTTCACCCTTTGTCTTCTATTCGATACAGGGATAGAAGCACCTGTGATGCATACCTTTCACTTCGTTCTCATGCCAGGCTTGCCTATTGGTGTTATTTTCTGCTTTTCTATTCATGTCATAAGCTTTGGTTAATTTTTGTATGGGTTATTTTATTGTCCAAGACTCAAGATGCTAGTCAGAGAAATTAGCTTTAATAATCATTATTATTAAAGCTATAAAGTATGAAGTTCAGCTGTTGATATTTATGTTAACATTTCATGGTCAAAGGAGTGGATTGCAAAAGTTATAACAAAACACGATGTAGAAAATAAATTAAAACGAGATTAATAAACTAAGGAGCCTATTCAAAAATGAAAGACTCCACAGTAAAACAGAACCTGGCAGGTCATTGCAAACTTTAATAGACTGGATTAAATATGTTTCCATCTGGTGATTATCAAATTTTAAAACTCAGCTTGGTGTCTGGCTGTTTGTTTGCATTGTTTGTCTTTGTTCTTCCCATCTAGTTAAAACTCAGAAATTTCCTTTCCTCCATTGTGGCAAAGTTTTACTGTGATCAGTTATTGTGAAGCCAGTGTATGATGTGATCAATCAGTCAGTCACCCACTGAGCTGAATCAGAAACTGATTGGTACTAGATTGGTTTAAATGCTAAATGAACTTTGTTGATGGATCAACACTGCTTATTTTCCTGAAAGTATTTAGAGCCTAGTATTCTTTGGTAATGTTAGTGACCCCTCTCTGTTTCAGTCAAGGAAGGTCACTTCTGCCATATCGATTTCCAAGAACCCAAACCAAAAATCCAAAGATACTTCATTTGCTCTCATAACTGACAAAGAAAAGCTTCAAAATCCCTATATTTAAGTAGCTGGAACCAGCAAATGCTTGAGGTTACTTGAAAAATGCCTGAAAAGATGAATCCATTATCAAAGTATTTGGCAACTAGTTTTCTTTTGATTGACTAATTGCTTAACTAGGCTGACCTAATATTTGTCTCGCAAGAAATATTGCTATTATTTTCCTGAGGACATAAAATTAGCTGGTTGTCAAACTTTCATACCAGAATTAGCAATTAAAAAAAAATAGGTGTTGTTAGTAACAGTACAGTCGTATTCTCACTGGGTTATTTAGATCCGTTTTGTGCTGACAGAAGCATATTGTTTATTAGTTTGTTTTTTTTTGTTTTTTTTTTAATCTGCTGAGGCAGTGAAGTAAAGTTCAGTGACAGGAGTTTAGGATTATGACCAGCAAATGTTTTCATCAGTAGCTGATTATTAACATCTTTTTGGATTCCTTATTTTGGTATACTATGTCAGAGGCATAGCTTCCCACAGCCCAAATTCTAATCAACTATTTATAAAAATAAATCTCTGTCCATTGTTTAATCAGTTTATTGGCTGTTTTTTTTTCAGTGCCACAGGAGTGATTTGTCAATTCTGAATTTGAGACCAATCAGTTTTTTTCTTTAATCCAAGAAAAGGAGTGATCACTAGCAACAAATACAAATTCTTTACAAGCAGATTCTCTGTCATCATCAACCATCATTTTTAATCCTTAAAAATGAACTGTGGTATAAGAAATGATAAGCTTTTGAAGGCACATTAAATGACATAATTCTGTGGTTGCCACCTTTTGAAGGTACGGTACTCTGTTGGAGCTGGGAGAAAAACGCAAGGACATGTTAGAGAAGAGCTGTAAGAAGTTCATGTTGTTCCGTGAGGCCAATGAGCTCCAGCAGTGGATCAATGAAAAGGAGAGTGCCCTCACTAATGAAGAGGTCGGCTCTGACCTGGAGCAGGTTGAGGTCCTGCAGAAGAAGTTCGACGACTTCCAGAAGGTAATGTTAACTTATGTTTATGTTTATGTATTTTATGTTTTCTCCACCACTGAACCACTGAAAATAACTAATGACAGCTGATGTAAAAATTTGCCACGTATTTAGGTTATAAGATATGAACATTCCAAGACTTACTTATTACTTATTTGTGTACTTAAAAATGTAAATGGTTTTTTGAATTGAGTTTTCTTATTCCTGGATCTGAACAAGGATAATCTAGAGAGTTTCTCCACTAGACCAAAGATTCACAACAAGTTCAAACATACAACTATTACTACTGTGTAAACTGATCTTGATTTTTCAGCTCATGTGAATCTTTCTGCTTAAATACAATCTTGCTCATAGTTTATATTATTGTTATATTGTTAGTATGTGTCATATCTCGCACAAGTGTATGATTATGATCTCATGTTTGATCCAGGACTTAAAAGCCAATGAGTCTCGTTTGAGGGACATCAACAAAGTGGCATCTGAGCTGGAGTCTGAAGGTCTCATGGCTGAGGAGGCCCCCATGGTTCAAGCTCAGGTAAGTTCTGCCTCCTTGGCCTCACTCCCAAGCTAAAGCCATCTTCTGTGCATTAGTTGTAATTTAATGGAGATCATGTTTTTTTTTTTTCCATTTGAAGCAACAAGAACTGCTTGGTGCTGCTCCAGGCAAGGTTGTAATCATTTCTGTGATTTACATACATTTTGTTTGAGATTTAAGAAAAAAACATTTTATCACAATGAAATTTATGCATCATGCCTTATTTCTTTAACAGGATGAAGCTGATTCCAAGACCGCATCTCCATGGAAGGTGAGATTGTCTAGCATTGTTGATCTGTTTTATGAAAATACATTCCTAACATTCAGATGTTTTATGTATTTTTATACAAATTGCATCAACTGCAAAGATTAGACAAGCTGTCAATCTTGATCTAATAACGTAACTGTGCATGATTGCTCACCATTGGGTGGATATTTGATACTGGTGTGTCACGTTGGGAATTTACTGCAATCATGCCTAAAGAGACGTTCTACTGGCATGGGGTTAATGTCACATTTCCTTGTACAATATGATTAGACATTGAGGAGACCTCGACGAGCCTGGGAACTCCCAAGCCTTTTTCAGCATCCCTTTATAAATTTCGTCTCAAAATGTCTCAATCATTCGCAGATATTTTGTTTGATTCATAATAGTTCGATGTTTGGGGCAGCTTGGCTGGTTCTCTAGCCATGGTTGCAGTGCTAACCGTGTCCTGGTTTGTGTGAAGTCTTGATTGGTCTTGGGCGAAGACCAAGACAAATCCTGGGAGTTTCCACAATACTCTTGACTGGTGTGGTGTTTCTCTGTTTTTGTTCCTCCTCCCTTTTCCCACTCCTCTCTGCCATGTTCTGTTCACCTTTGACTATAGAATATACGCTTGGCTGTTCAAACAACGGCTAACTTTAATACTATCAAGGTAAGCCGAACTAGTTGACTCCAACCTGATTTTGAACCGTTCCTCCCCTAGCTCCCCTGCCCTGCATTGTGATCAGAAAACTAACCCAGTGTTCCTGTTTTGGTGTCACATGATCCATGTCTTCCTCTTCCCTCAAACTTGAGTCTAACTAGTTTTCGAGTTTCAGAGTTTTCGGTTTTGTTTGGTTCCATCTCGTTTCCCGTAGTATGTCTTGGTCTTTTTATCGTCCATTTTGTCGGCTGTAGTATGAATGAATGTGGCATATGTTACGTGAGTTGTGTCTTCAGACCTTACTTTTTTCTGTCCTCATATTATGTTATGTTCTTAACATGCATCCAGTCCTGTGCATCTCACCCCGATCATGCCACCTGCCTTGGCTTTTCCATCACCATCTGTACCTATCAGACACACTATGAAAATTATCACACATCTAGTGCACACTGTATTTTCATGATTATAATGAAGGTATACTTAATGATTAATTTAGTCAGTCATGATCTGTCGGTTAATGTGATGATGACGTTTAATGGAATGACTCACTTTATGAGCGCTTCTTTAATGGAGAAGTTCTCATTTATAGTGCACATTTTACCACCAAAGCTTGAATAGATAAACTGCAGAAGGGCTGAACAAACTGTGTGTTGAGTGCTATTTAATGTTGATTATTTCATACGCAGGAGCTGAATAATCGCTGGCGGTCCCTGCAGCAGCTCGCTGAAGAAAGGAGCAACATGCTAGGCAGCGCCCATGAGGTGCAACGATTCCACAGGTATGAGCCGAAGACCGGTGGAAAACACACTTCACCCTAATAGGTTTCTGGAAATTCCATTTTATTCAAGCACATCCTGTTTAAAACAAATCTTTTGTATACCATCATTGTACGGAAGACATTTCCTGCTATATTTTATTTTGTTATTTTAGACCTTATATTACATTAACCTGGATTTGAGAGTTTTTACAGTGGTCTCTGTGGCCACGCTTACATGATAGCCTGGTAACAGACCAGTGAATTTCCACTGTATGTCCAGTTTATTCAACAATAAATTAGGCATGTTGCTGTTCTTATTGGCAGCTGTTTCAGACGGATCGAGAGGCAGTTGACCTATCAGAGCTGTTTGGGCAGGATAAAGAATGGGCATCATCTTTAATACACCGTATTAGACAGCAGTGTCGCTATTAAACATTAGCCATCATAAGATAGCAGTCATACAAGACCATGTAAAGTTGTAGCTGCAAAATCCCTCATTGCACTGACTGAGCATCAGTGTGTTTTATTTATTTTTGCCTTTTATAGAAAGCATTTTTAAATGGAAGCTTGTAAGAATTTTATTTGATGTAATACTGTGTTTGTCAGTAATTAAATGGAAACCATGTGCTTACTTCCACAAAAAAGACCTCCAGATGAAACCCCTTTCCCACATTTGACCAAAGTTGTGTTTGTGCTTCCTCAGGGATGCGGATGAAACTAAAGAGTGGATTGAAGAGAAGAACCAAGCCCTAAACACTGACAACTACGGTCACGACTTGGCCAGTGTCCAGGCTCTGCAGCGCAAACATGAAGGTTTTGAGAGGGACCTGGCAGCCCTGGGTGATAAGGTCTCTTAGTCCTTCATATGAGATTTTAGCTGATCTACAACCAAATCTCCTGTGAAATTGAATTATTTCTCCTAAACCATTGACTCATTTTTCCTACTCCCCTGCATAGGTGAACTCTCTCGGTGAGACAGCAGAGCGTCTGATCCAGTCCCACCCTGAGGCAGTGGATGACATCCAGGAAAAATGTACCGAGCTGAACACCGCCTGGAGCAGCTTGGTGGGACGTGCTGACCAGCGCAAGGACAAGCTTGGCAACTCTCATGACCTGCAGCGCTTCCTCTCCGACTTCAGGTGAGGGGACAAAAAAACAGCCAGTGGATACCACAACTCAGATTTATTTTTTAGTTGATGAACTAAATTGAATAACTAATAACTAAATTGATTGATGCAATTCAGATATGTGTGGTATGTTTGAGCTATAACTCTTCTCCTGAATACAGAGATTTGATGTCCTGGATCAATGGCATCCGAGGGCTGGTATCATCAGAGGAGCTGGCCAAAGACGTGACTGGAGCTGAAGCTCTTCTGGAAAGACATCAGGTATATTTTTTGCTTTTTTTTACAAAGTCGCAGATGTCCTTGCAGGTTTTTCCCTATTGGGTGTTGCTGATCCATCTTTATTTTCTTGTTCCATCTTTCCAGGAACACCGCACAGAGATCGATGCTCGTGCTGGTACGTTCCAGGCCTTTGAACAGTTCGGTCAACAGCTGCTGGTGCGAGGCCACTATGCCAGTCCTGAGATTCAGCAGAAACTGGAGGCTCTAGACCGTGAACGTGCTGACCTTGAGAAGGCCTGGGTGCAGCGACGCATGATGTTGGACCAGTGCCTCGAGCTCCAGGTACTGAAATGTTGTTCTATGACACAACCGGTTAGAAATGGTTGTTATGTTGTCACTTACAACTGTCATTGCACCTTCACCAACTGGCTGTTTTCTGTGTCCCTCTGCAGCTCTTCAACAGGGACTGTGAGCAGGCTGAGAACTGGATGGCAGCTCGTGAAGCTTTCCTTGCTAGTGATGACAAAGGTGACTCCCTGGACAGCGTGGAGGCCCTCATCAAGAAACATGAAGACTTTGACAAGGCTATTAATGTTCAGGTCAGTATGATGACTCACCGCTAAATGAAAGCTTTTAATATGGATTTTTGTTATGTTCCATAAATGAGTCAATGTTGCTCTGCTGTACAGGAGGAGAAGATTGCTGCTCTGCAGTCCTTTGCTGACCAACTGATTGGAGCTGACCATTACGCCAAACCTGAGATCTTCAACCGCCGCAATGAAGTCCTTGACAGGTAGGAAACATTTTGTTTTTTAATATTTTTGCTGTATATTATACTTTTTTGGAATGTTTTTTTGAGAGAGATCGCAGTCTTATATGTTTGCTAGACATCAATAATGCAGAATCACCAATATACATCAGAAGTTTGCTTTTCACGGCAGCTGGTGTCTCATCTATATATACACCGAACAGTCATAACATTATAACAACTTACCTAATTTTGAGCAAGCCCCCCTTTTGCTGCCAAAACAGCCCTGACCTGTGAAAGCACGGACTCCACTAGACCTCTGAAGGTACACTGTGGTATCTGGCACCAAGCTGTCAGGACCACATCCTTTAAGTCCTGTAAGTTGCGAGGTGAGACCTCCATAGAACATTGCATAGATGCTCAATTGGAGTGAAATCTGGAGACTTTGGAGGCCAAGTCAACACCTCAAACTTGTTGTTGTGTTCATCAAACCATTCTAGAACCACATTTTTGCAATGTGACAGGACACATTATCCTGCTGAAAGAGGCCACTGACACCAGGGAATACTGTTTCCATGAAGGGGTGCACTTGGTTAGCAACAGTGTTTAGGTAGGTGGTACGTGTCCAGGTAACACCCACATGAATGGCAGGACAAAGTGTTTCCCAGCAGAACATTGCCCAAAGCAACCCACTGCCTCAGTCAGCTTGCCTTCTTCCCACAGTGCATCCTGGTGTCATGTCTTACCCATGTAAGCGAGGCGCACACACACTCAGCCATCCACACAATGGAAAAGAAAACCTGATTCATCAGACCAGGCCACCGTCTTCCATTGCTTTGTAGTTCACTTGTGACGATCAAGTGCCCATTGTAGGTGCATTTGGCGGTGGACACAGGTCAGCCTGGGCACTGGTCTGGAGCTGTGCAGCCCCGTATGCAACAAACTGTGGCACACTGTGTGTTCTGACGCCTTTCTGTCAGAACCAGCATGAACTTTTTCAGCAGTTTGAGCTACAGTGGCTCTTCTGTTGGATTGGATAACACAGGCCAGGCTTTGCTACCCACATGTATCAGTGAGCCTCGGGTGACCATTATCCTGTTGCTGGTTCACTAGTTGTGATAGGTCCTGACCACTGCAGACTGGGAACATCTCACAAGAGCTGCACTTTTTGGATGTCCTGACCTAGTTGTCTTGCCATCACAATTTGATCCTTGTCAAAATCACTTACGCGCTTTATTTTTTTCTTGTGCTTCCAACATATCAACCTCAAGGACAAAATGTTCACTTGCTGCCTAGTGTATCCCACCCACTGCCAGGTGCCATTGTAATGAAATAGCCATTGTTATTCGTGTGACCGGTCAGTGGTCATAATTTTATGGCTGATCTGTATGTACTGTGTATAAAGAATGAGAGAGGCCCTAATTGGAGAACACATACAGCATGCACATACGGTATCCTTAAGTTTCAATACACACACACACACATACATATGAGGCACTTCCATCAGGAAATTTGTTATAGCAGTATGTCCAAACCCCATTCACCATAACCGTGGCAGTATAGAGCTGTCCAGTATTGATTATCAGTAGAATATGCTGACCCAAAGCCAGACCTTAGACATAGTCGGTAACAGTGGCATTGACCTCTAACTCCCTACTTTTGATGTTAAGATGACAGATCAACAATATGAGTGGTGACACTGTAAATTATACTGTCACAAAAAAAAAAGAATGATGGCTGGGATAAGATCCAGACCAGTTGCATTTAATTTGGCAACCAAATTACAGACTTTCTGTTTTTTGATGCCTGATGAAGATGCCTTTTGATTGCCCTTTTATACTTGTGGTGTTGTAAAGGTGGCGCCGACTGAAGGCTCAGATGATTGAAAAGCGCTCCAAGCTGGGTGAATCTCAGACGTTGCAGCAGTTCAGCAGGGACGTAGATGAAATTGAGGCTTGGATCAGCGAGAAGCTGCAAACTGCAACTGATGAGTCTTACAAGGACCCCACCAACATCCAGGTACGCATTTTCTACCGGCACAGGTCCAGGCCACTGAAGTTCATAGCACTCATGAATTTAGCCGATAGAAAAAAATCTGCTATACGTTTTTCTTTTTAAGAAATGTTAACATTAATTACATTAATATTGTAACATGGAATTTAATTGATTCTGGAGCAGACAGAGCCAAAAAAGTCAGTCGTGTGTCATTGGCTAAATTAAAATTATTCATCCGTTTTATCCTTTTTTTTATTATTATTGATTATACTGTTTCTAGTGTGTCAGATCCCTTCCTGTGTCCTGTCTTACATGAGACTGAATTTTTCTCCTACTGTCCTATTTTTTTTTTATAGCTGTCCAAGCTGCTGGTAAGTTTAAGTAGTGTATCAGCCGACTAACAGCCGAGCAGGTTATCTTCCATGTGTCCACGTCTTTGCTGTGTGTGTAGACGCGGCGTAGAATAAGCACTCCATCCATCTTTAGTTTGTCCCTTATCAGCACTGTTGAGTGCCAACTCTTTTTCTTTTTTTTTTAACCTGGGTTTTAATTTTGTTAATTTAAAAAATTTGGCTTAATTCTGTGTTTATTTTTGTATTTTATTCATTTTATTCTAGGTTTGTCATTGAAGGCTACTAGTTGTCGGGTGTGGCTTCCATTTTTATGTTCAGATCTTGAAGGTGGGATTATCTTCAACCTTGCTTCAGATGTTTGATTCCTCAGTCAAACTTATCAAATTGGATTGTTAAATGATATTGAGTGGAGAATGGATAATTCCTGACAAAGTAGACCGTGGCATTGCTGTCGACATAGTAAATTGTTGTGAGAAGCAATCACTGGTCCCTAACTGGCTCTGTGTATGATGTACTCAGTATTTACTAGTCTTTAATTGTCTTGAAGGCCATCTGAGAAGGTGATGAAAATGCAGGAAGATACAAACATGAAGCAACTTTGAAGTGACTCTTCCTTTAGTCTTTTTTTTCTTAAGTTAGCTTTGTTGTAAATGTCATTTACACTGCCATTTTATGTTCTTCACTTGTTTGTCCTGTCCGTCTGTCGGTGTCTGACACAGTGTCTGTCATGGTCAGTGTCTGATGTCGAAGTTTTTTGCCCTCTAGTTTTTCAGTTCCAATTTTACAAACTAATTCGCATTTGCCTTTTAATGTCCTCATAATGCTGTAGATATAGGATGCTGTAGGAGTGGTTCTCATGTTGTGTTTGTGCCTCTTCTTGCCTGTGTGTGTGTGTGTGCTGTCAGAGTAAGCATCAGAAACATCAGGCGTTTGAGGCTGAGCTACATGCCAACGCAGACCGAATCCGTGGGGTCATTGATACTGGCAACTCCCTGATCCAGAGAGGAGCCTGTTCCGGTAGCGAGGATGCAGTCAAGGTATTTTCATCATGTCTGCATACTGTGAATGCGGTATGATAAAATGCAAGTTTATTATTAAATACCTTTTTTAAATTTTGGGCATTCAGCAGATGCCTCTGACAGCATGGCTTACTAGCAGAATAAGATTTACAAGTATTGACAATAACAATGAAGGACAGAGTTAACAATACTGTCACCAATCATGCAAGAGCTTAAGAAAGTTGAAGCTAGAGGTAGATGTTCTTAAATTATGACGTAAACCTTCTGCTGATGGATCTTACTGGCTTGGTACAATAAGATATATCATAAGAGTTGAGATTTTAATTTTTACTTCTATAACAATCTGATGAATAAGAATTTCACCAGTTATAATATCAACTTGAATCACCAAGGTAATTGCCTCACAGTTAATTTTGCTTTAGGCTTTGAACTGTAAAAGCTCTTAATTAAGACCTTCAGAATTCAATACCGTGTCAGTCTGTGAAGCCAACAACAGCTGCATCATTTTATCAGATTCTACACTCAAATTGCAGTATTGTTCAGAAAAATTCCAATTACCCATGATTGTTCAGCCCTGTTGCAAAACATGGATTGTTTGGAGAATAAACATGTTAGTCTGTTAGCTCCCTGCAAGTTATGTGTGAGAAGTGAATTTAAATGCAGTGTTGTGAAAATAACTTGGCTCAAACGTGGCTTTTCTGTCAGGCACGCCTCAGTGCTCTGGATGAACAGTGGCAGTTCCTCGTCAACAAATCTGCAGAAAAGAGCCAGAAACTCAAAGAGGCCAACAAGCAACAGAACTTCAACACCGGGATCAAGGACTTTGACTTCTGGCTCTCTGAGGTGAGAATTTCACTTTCAGATACCCGTGGGGAAAAAGTCTGTGACACCAATGTACCGAAGATCATCTTTTAAGTGTGGCACATTTTGTTTCTCAGGTGGAAGCTCTTCTTGCCTCTGAGGATTATGGCAAAGATCTGGCCTCGGTGAACAACCTGCTAAAGAAACACCAGCTGTTGGAGGCTGATATTTCTGCCCATGAGGTGTGTAGCTCATTATTACTTCAGGGAACACACAAAACCTTATTTCAGAACATTTGTGAATTTTAAACTAATTACAAATTACAAAATGCCCACCAAGGCAGTTGTTGGTCACAAAATTAGTTCAATTCAATTCAGTTCAGTTTTATTTAAAGTGCCAGTTCATAACACAGTTATCTCAAGACACTTTACAGGTGTGTAAACAACAACAAAAAAGAAGAGAATCAGAGAGAAACGGGTCCCAGGGCAAAACCCCACACTGAGTAAGCATATGGCGACAGTGGTGAGGAAAAACTTCCTTTTAACAGGCAGAAACCTGAAGCAGAACCAGACTCAGTGTAGACGGCCTTCTGCTGTGACTGCCTGGGAGGGAGAGGTGAGAGACAGGGAGATGGAGAGAGACAGGAGAGGGGGAGATAGAGAGAAAAAGGAGAGGGAGAGAGAACAGACAGGGAGGATTGAGAGAACACTGCAGAGCAAGAGCAGCAGGATCCGGGCAGGGCCATGGAGAAGGTTCTGGATCCAGCAGCACTATCAGTGCAGTAGGCAGTTGGTAACTTGGTAACAGAAAGAATGGATCCAGAGTTACAGTTGGAGCTTCTGACCGCTTCTCCTCCCTACAGGATCGTCTGAAGGATCTGAATGGCCAGGCTGACAGCCTAATGGCCAGCAACGCCTTTGACACCTCACAGGTGAAAGACAAGCGAGATGCAGTCAATGGCCGCTTCACAAAGATCAAAAGCATGGCGGCTGGTCGTCGCGCTAAGCTCAACGAGTCCCATCGCCTGCATCAGTTCTTCAGGGATCTGGATGATGAAGAGTCTTGGATCAAGTAAGAATGCCCCCCCCCCCCCCCCTTTCAGGACATGTTGTTGTCAGCAAAGGAATCAGTAGTTCAGATGATTTCCTTTGTTTTTGCTTACAACACATAAGTGAAACATACGTATTCTGTTCTGACCCCACAAAGAGAAAAGAAGCTGCTTGTGAGTTCGGAGGACTACGGACGTGATTTGACAGGAGTACAGAATTTGAGGAAGAAACACAAGAGGCTGGAGGCCGAGCTGGGAGCCCATGAGCCGGCTATTCAGGTAAGAGGGTCATCCATCCATCCCTTTTTATTTAGTGACATTTGCCCAATTGTTGAGTTAAAAAAAGGCCACAGAGTTTGTGTACAGTAGGCTCTGAGCCTTGCTCTCTGCTGTTTCCCTCTAAAGCCTTACACCTTTAAGACAAACAGGGCTCAGGCTACCTGACCCCCTGAGCTGGCTCATTATGAATGTGACTGTAGCTGATCACTGGAGTTAGTGTCACTGAGAGCTCCTCTCAGTTTTATCAATAGTGATGATGAGGGGTATTTATATCGAGCCAACAGACTCATTTTTGGGAAATAAACTTGAAATTTAGATGTAAGCACCTCTAAAGTGCAGATGGAAGAGTTATTTGTTTAGAACATTTGAATGGGTCTACCTGTTTCCCCGTACATTCAGTTTTTGTGCTAAGCTCGGCTAACCACACCCTGACTCCAGCTTTGTTCACAACTCAGACATGAGAGCAGTACCAGTCTTCTCATTTCACTATATGAAATGAAATGATTACCGTATTTTCTGGACTATAGAACGCTCCTGAGTATAAGCTGAACCCACCAAATTAAAAAAAATAATAATAATATTTGTACATATATAGGTCGCACTTAACTATAAGCCGCAGGTGTCCACATTGTAACATGACATACGTTTTCAAGTCCAGGTCATCTGCTTTTATTACCTCTGAAAGCTTTTGTCGTCTTTTTGCATTGCGTCAGTTCTTCACGCTGCCGTCTCCAACGTCTCACCATTGATTCATTTACACCAAGCTTACATGTAGCAGCTCTATTTCCTTCTTGGACAGCCAGTTTGATTGCTTTTAACTTAAAAGCTGCATCATATGCATTTTTTTCAGTGTTTTCCATGATGACAGTATGTGCATGACACGCAAAATGACTGTTAAAGGTTACGCTTAAAACTAGCGTCTTCCTCTTTGCGTTACCAGGCCGTTAGCCCGTAAAAATCTCTAGATTAGCTGCATCGTTGTTTAGGCCGCAGAGTTGAAGGCATGGGAAAAAAGTAGCGGCTTGTAGTCCGGAAAATACGGTAAATGTTTTACCCGAAAAGATGAACTACTAATTATTAACATTTCCCGTTTGCTCAAGGCTGTGGCGCTGTTCAGTAAATTATTCAGTCAAAGCCTGAAGCTCTGGTGGAAGTTTTCATGTCAGTTTGGGTTCCTTCTTGAACAACTCAGTCAGGGTGCCATATGAGTTACACACTTCTATACACTATTGCAACTCCATATATCAATGTCTATCATAATAATAACCTTGCAACCCCATCTGTAAATTCAGTGATGCTACAGCAGCATAACAAGTTGTAGTTTAGCGATTATTGAATAACTAACCTGGACCTGAATCCAACTAGTGTTTCATCGTTGTTGTTCGCATATATTCTGACTTCCTGCATGCTCTGCTCTGGCAAATCTCGTAGCTTTGTTATGCAGTGATTATATGTTGTGTGTGTGTGCGCGTGCTCTCAGTCGGTGCTGGACACTGGGAAGAAGCTGTCTGATGACAACACCATTGGCCAGGAGGAGATCCAGCAGAGGCTTGCCCAGTTTGTTGACCACTGGAAGGAACTCAAAGACTTATCTGGAGCAAGGTAAGTCTGCAGAGCTACACACTGAGCCTGCCTGGCAGGTGCAGCCTAGGACACGTACACACACACAGATGGAGGTAGAGGTGTGTAAATGTGGACAATATATGCATGTTTGCTCTCAGGGGACAGAGGCTGGAGGAGTCGCTGGAGTACCAGCAGTTTGTGGCGAACGTGGAAGAGGAAGAAGCTTGGATTAATGAGAAGTTGAATCTAGTTGGCAGTGAGGACTATGGAGATACACTAGCTGCTGTGCAGGTCAGAGACAACACTTCATGCTACATAACATTTTATTATATTTATGTTTTTTTTAACCAGAAGAAAAGATTTTTACTAAGTGTCAAGGAAATATGTCTTTTCAATAGGGTTTGCTGAAAAAGCACGAAGCATTTGAGACAGACTTCACCGTGCACAGGGACAGAGTCAATGATGTGTGCGCTAATGGAGAAGAGCTCATCAAGAAGGTACCGGCTATATAGCATCAAGAGGATATAATCAATTATCCTACGTTGATTTGTGGAGCAGGACAGCAGATGATAATTTGTGTGCGTGTCCGACAGAATAACCATCACGTGGACAACATCAGCGCCAAGATGTCAGCTCTGCGAGGCAAAGTGTCTGAGCTGGAGAGGGCAGCTGCTCAGAGGAAGGCCAAGCTGGACGAGAACTCTGCCTTTTTGCAGTTCAACTGGAAGGCTGACGTGGTGGAGTCCTGGATTGGTACGAACACATCGGGACTTATGTTGTCCTCTTGCATAAGAGTTTCATTCCAAAACATTGATTTTTTTTTTTTTTTGCTGGAGGTACTAGGTGTGTCTCTCTGCAGAGACTAAAATCCTACCACTACATTGTATTCAGTCTAAAGAAAACCTAACTTATGTTTATATTTATATTTATGTTTCTGGAGAATGGTCCTGATTGATAATATCCGATGTTCAATCCAGGGACTTCTCAGCCATAGCTTAACGAAAGAAAATGCTGTTTATTGCTGCCAATTAGTGTCATGTTTAAAGGTTTGAAAATTGACTTGTTTTAGAGGGAGTTATGTACTCTGAAACTATTTCTCTATTTCTTGGTGAACAAGACCTTAATATATACACGGCATGGCAGTGGTGGTGCAGTTGTTAGCACTGTCGCCTCATAGCAAGAGGGTCCCAGGTTCGAATCCCGGTCTGGGCCCTTCTATGTGGAGTTTGCATGTTCTCCCTGTGCCTGCGTGGGTTTTCTCCGGGTTCTCCGGCTTCCTCCCACAATACCAAAAACATGCACATTAGGTTAACTGGATACTCTACATTGTGCCTTCGTGTGAGTGTGTGGTTGTGTGTCTTTGTGTGTTGGCTCTGTGATTGACTGGATAAGCGGTATAGGAAATGGATGGATGGATTTTAAGAGGTTCTTGTAGGCATTTTTTGCCTTTTTGATGGAGCCAGGCTAGTTGTCTCCCCCTCCTTCCAGTTTTTATGTAAAGCTAATACACAGACGTGAGCTTCTTAGAATGAAAGCAAATAAGTTAAACTATTGTGAACGCTTTTCCTTCTTTAATAGTTTAGGAAGCCTGACCTAAGTTGTTTGCATAGAGTTTGCCTTTGTTTCCATCATTTGTGAACCTGTGGATGTGTTTTTGGTTTAGGTGAGAAGGAGAACAGCCTGAAGACTGATGACTATGGCAGAGACCTGTCTTCTGTGCAGACTCTCCTCACCAAACAGGTATTCCATCCTCTCAAACAGTGTTCTACATTCCTTCTGTGCCATTTTACTCTTCCCTTCGACAGCATCTTTTTTTTTTTCCCCCTGTGTCTGTCTGCAGGAGACGTTTGATGCTGGTCTCCAGGCTTTCCAACAGGAGGGCATCACCAACATTACAGCTCTCAAGGACCAGCTGCTGGCAGCCAAACATGTCCAATCAAAAGCCATCGAAGCTCGTCATGCTGCCTTGATGAAGCGCTGGAACCAGTTGCTTTCCAACTCAGCTGCTCGCAAGAAGAAGCTTCTGGAGGCTCAAGAGCACTTCAGAAAGGTAAAGAGGCCACAAGAGCGTCCTGTGCTGAAGAGGTGGTCCACAAATCTTACATACAGCTGTGATATATCAGAAGCATTGATAAAAGTACTTGTTCTAAGGATTGTATTTTCTCCACACCCAACCCAGGTTGAGGACTTGTTCCTGACTTTTGCTAAGAAGGCGTCGGCTTTCAACAGCTGGTTTGAGAACGCAGAGGAGGATTTGACAGACCCGGTGAGGTGCAACTCTCTGGAGGAGATCCGGGCACTGCGCGAAGCCCACGAAGCCTTCCGCTCTTCGCTGAGCTCAGCTCAGGCTGACTTCAACCAGCTGGCCGAGCTAGACCAGCAGATCAAGAGCTACCAGGTGGTGTCCAACCCCTACACCTGGTTCACCATGGAGGCCTTGGAGGAGACCTGGAGGAACCTGCAGAAGATCATCAAGGTCTCCACATCCAGATATTATATAAACTTTCTCACACACACACACACACTCACTCTTCTTTACAGAAACAATAAGCTCTGTCTCCTGTGTAGGAGCGGGAGCTGGAGCTGCAGAAGGAGCAGAGGAGGCAGGAGGAAAACGACAAGTTGCGTCAGGAGTTTGCACAGCATGCCAACGCTTTCCACCAGTGGCTGCAGGAGACCAGGTAGAAGACGCGTTCTTCCAGCCGAGCCTTTCTAAAACCCGGGTTGGGGTTTCCACACATATATGCTCCTCTTTCACATAGTTAAATATCAGCATTTTCAACATTGGTGCTTGGCTTGTATGTTATGGTATGACATTTTAAAGATGAAAATGTCACTTCAGCTGCACACACACACACACACACATAATGTTTCAACTAACACGCTGCGGTTGACTCCGTAGGTTATGACACAGATATGTGAAGGCGCTCTCTGTGAAGTTTGTCACACTGAATACGTTCAGCGCAAAGCATGCTTGCTGGTCAAGTGTTTGCCGTCTTGTACAAATATCACATTCCAACAGATTGTCATTTTCAGTGCCAAGGCTTCAAACACATTGACCACTGTCCACACTGGTGTTAAGCTTGTTGTTTTCAGGGTTGTTGCCTCATGTTAACGTGTATTTGTCTCTCTCTCTCTCTCCATCCCTCCCCTCTGTTTCCTCCTCCTTCCTCGCTGGTGCTTGGGATTACTGTGCTAATCAGGACATATCTTCTGGATGGGTTAATATCTCCTTTTTTTTTCTTTTATATGTGTTTTATCTGATTCAATGTGTGTGGCTGTGAAAACCTGAGTGGGATGTGATGATGTAGATGTTATATTTTCTGAAATATTCCCTGTGTGTTTGCTCCAGTTTCTTGTCTGATGTTTAATCTCTGGTCCTTCCTCCTCCCTCATCCTCTCTTTGAATAGCATAGCCTATCGACGGGTTATCTGTGTCTATCAGTACCAAGTTGCTGATGATCTTTCTGGAAGGTCAACCTCTTTCAAGCCTTGCTGTTATTTCTTTTGCTGTCTCTGACCCACGCAGTGCTGTCAGGGCTGTGACCTCATGCACTCATGCAGTCTAAAAACACCATGTTGAAACTCCGGTGTGCTCCGTACCTTTCTGCTGTACTAACATTCACCCAGTCTTCAAGCTCATAGCACCAGGCATCAGTCAGCACTGCTCTCAGTGAACTGGCTGGTAACCACTTTGTTTACTGTTGTACCTCAGGGATGGAAACTGCATACTACTGACTTTCATTGTACAAGTTCACACATTCTAAACAGTACAAATACAGTACTTTTTAAGCAACTTTGAATGTTCTAGAGGAATTTGAGTCCATTGGGTCGTTGTGGTTTATTGTTCAGCATGTGTGCAGTGACTTCAGGGTGCACCATTCATCTTCTGTAACAGGAAACTGACTTTCACATTCATGAAGTACTAATGATGTGCTGCAGTTTCCAGTCCTGTGTGCAGTAGTCCTAGCTCTGCATGGTTTAGGTTACAAGTAGATTTTTGGCATGAATGCAGCTGCACTTTGTGGCAGTAAAGACACTGAAATAGGTCCTCCTCCAAATATAAAAACAATCATTTTATCCCAATAGCGATTATCCATGCTATATTCCCAAGAACCAGTTTATTTAGCACCTCTAAATACTTCATTTAATTACAGTTCACTAAGGTTTGTGTGGGAATACTGGATGTAGTGAATGCAAGTCTTCCTAATAACAGTGTGTGTCAGAGTGAGTGCAGTAGTTTCACCAGACTGTGCTGCTTCGTATCTAACATCATGTTCGTGTTTGTGTCAGGTCATGTATGGTGGAAGAGTCTGGTACCCTGGAGTCCCAACTGGAGGCCACCAAGGTAACTTAACTGTTGTAAATAATTAACACACACGCTAAAGATGAGCTTCAGTGTTACCGGTACCCAAATGCATTACAAGTAAGTCACTCTCAGTGGACAAGCAATCAAAGAGCAAGCTTGTTAGCTGTATCGTGAACTGGGGTATAAGGTGGACACAATGTGTCAGGTTTTGTTGATGAAGAGTGTGTGTGTGTGTGTGTGTGTGTGTGTGTGTGTGTGTGTGTGTGTGTGTAGCGTAAGCACCAGGAGATCCGGGCTATGCGCAGCCAGCTGAAGAAGATTGAGGACCTGGGTGCAGCTATGGAGGAAGCATTGATCTTAGACAACAAGTATACAGAGCACAGCACAGTGGGCCTGGCACAGCAGTGGGATCAGCTGGACCAACTGGGAATGAGGATGCAACACAACCTGGAGCAACAGATACAGGCCAGGTAGACGGCAACATGTCGCCAAATTAATCTGGATTTAAACACGCGTATGGACCACTCTTGGCAAACAAGACATACAAAACAATGGAAGGCTGTGAAACTTTTGAAGATGAGTAATCTGTTGATGCTGCTTTGTGCTTACGTTCCTCCTCTTTGCTTTCAGGAACACTACTGGAGTGACAGAGGAGGCTCTGAAGGAATTCAGCATGATGTTCAAGTGAGTGGCTTTGACCTGACGTCATTGTGACATGTTTCTTTGTCTGCTCTGACAAAGTCTCATCCTCATCCACACCTTTGTTGGTTTGCAGGCACTTCGACAAGGAGAAGTCTGGCCGTCTGAACCACCAGGAGTTCAAGTCATGTCTACGCTCGCTTGGCTACGACCTGCCCATGGTGGAAGAAGGCGAACCCGATCCTGAGTTTGAGGCCATACTCGACACTGTGGATCCCAACAGGTCTGTCGTGTATTTAGGAAAATAGTTTGGCAGGGGTGGTATTGTTCACTGTTGCAACAGTTGTTTGACTGTGAGGAATTTGTGTTTGCAGGGATGGCAATGTGTCATTGCAAGAGTACATGGCTTTCATGATCAGCCGCGAGACAGAGAACGTCAAGTCCAGTGAGGAGATAGAGAGCGCCTTCCGAGCCCTGAGCACCGAGAACAAACCCTACGTCACTAAAGAAGAGCTCTACCAGGTCAGATGTGTTCACTGCTCATTCTGTGGATTCAGTCACAGTGTCCAGTCTTCATCTAACCGTCCCCTTGTCCCTTTCAGAACCTGACCAAGGAGCAGGCAGACTACTGCCTTTCGCATATGAAGCCCTACCTCGACAGCAAGGGCCGCGAGCTGCCGTCAGCTTTCGACTTTGTCGAATTCACCCGCTCGCTCTTCGTGAACTGATCCCTTGCCCACCAGTGACCAATCGGGATGCGTTTCCCCCCCCACACACTTCAACACAAACACACAGCTGAAACTGCATGATTGTGAAACTAGGAATACTCACTGATAACAACTATCCGTACTATTTATCTCACTCTACTCTTTACTCTTTGTGCCTCCCATGATAGCATAGTGAACCTGTCTGCATTTGAATGTGATTGTTTTAGCTGTTTTAGCTTGTGCTTTCAATGAATTTAAGAACCCAATAGTAACAATAATGTTGTAACAACACCTTAACAACTGCAGTGTGCTTTAATAAACGCTACTGGTTAGAACTGGAAACCTCTACTGTTTTTATTTTATTTCCTCGATTTAATTAAAGTCTTGTAAAGTCTTTGAGATTGAAATATTTGACAACACAGTTCACATAAATCAGACATATAAAGTTGTCTTGGGCGAATATGTCTCATCCTGCCACCTGATTGGCTATCTGTTCCAGCTGGCTGCTTTCTCTGGGGTTCTGCTCAGTCAAATCCGTGCTCAGCTGCCAAACGTTGACCGTCCCGTCTGTCTTTCCCACTGCCAAGAGGTGAGGGTTCTGACAGTTGAAGGCCAAGCAAGTTGCAGCTTGGCCCGCAGCTCCCTGCTCGATGGTGGCTGCTGGCTTCAGGGACCTGCGACCCAGGTCGAAGATCTGCACCTCACCTTAGAGTGAGAGAGATGCACAGGGCAAGAGAGTGAACAAGGATACATTGTATCCTCACGTCATTATTTACACAATCCTACACACATGCTGTACTCTATTTCAGTATGAGAAGTAACAGAATAACATGTGGTCATCCATATTATAAAAGATGAGGATCATCCATGATGTCATCCTGAAGGTTTATCAACTGATGAGTGACCCTGGAGACTTACTGTGTGAGAGGTGCTGATACAACCCCAGTTTTATCAAAGAACTGGTCTACTTCCTGATCTAAATCTGACATGTAAACCCACAAATGTGGCGTGAAAACATGGCCTAACAGCTAATGAAATCTATCATTTTACAATTCTAAGTTCTCATGTTGTACCTTGTCCAGTGGCTGCAGCAAATACCAGCGGTCTGGTTGGAGACCACTGCACCTGAAACACGTAGGAGTCTGAAACCCTGAGAGAGAGCAGTGGGTTGGCCTGCAGCAGGGAGTGCAGGTGGGCCAGACCATCTGTGCCTGCAGTCACAAACAAGTTCCTGCAGACAAGTCAGAGCAAAGTCACTGATGAGTCACTTGTAAAACAGCTCCTCATCACTTCAGTCATGATCATGTGTTTGGTCGGTGACCTGTGGAAGGGGGAGCAGTGTATGGAGTGGACAGGGCCGCTGCGATGCCTGAAAGAAAAGACCGCCGGGGCTCTCGGCGTTACGCTCTGGCCTTCAGAGGGCGCTGCAGCTGGCATCTTAGAAGAGAAGGAGCATCTGAGCAGTAGGCCGCCCTCAGAGCCCACCAAGAAGGTGTCGGAGTCCCAGGGAGACAGAGCCAGGGAGGTGACTCCCACAGTGCTGCTGCCTCGGGCCTATGGGTGACACAAAACTGCACGTGTTTCTCACTCTGTCCTAAACTGCAGCACACAGGAGAAGTTTGGGATTTGCAATTCGGGGTGTAACATACAAATACACTTAAGTGTTCTAATGTTTTCTTTTGTGATACTCTATCGACTTCACACCCGAGGCTCACCTTGAAGCTACTGCCACTGTGGGGAACCTGCTGTCGTACCAAGGCGTAGGCAGCATTCAGGACAAGCCTGTCCTGGTCCGAGTCCACCGTCCACATCAGCACCCTTCCTCCTGAACAGGCACTCAGCACCCCAAATTCTCCTTTTTTACGCAGGGGCACCCAGACAACCTGCACACAGACAGCTGAATTGTTGCAGTCATGTTCTTCATCTTCTCCACTGCAGAGACTCCACAGTAACAAATCAAGATAATAATCAGACTGGACTGAAGCTGAAGTTCCATTTTTTTTTCTGCCTAAAGCATCTCAAAATGAAGTGCATCGCTGCAAACCAAACCTCTCCACTGGCACCAAATAAGATATCACGTTTCAACAGAACAGTTCAATCAGAAAACCAAAGATATTAGCTGGACTCACCCGATAAACAGGCTCTCTGTGACTGTCTGCTGACATCCCTGTTTGAACCAGCATAGGGTCCTGTGTCCGACTGCTGTCCCAGACCACCACCTCTCCACTGTACAGACCACCTGTAGCAACAGCAGCACACACATACATGCTTTACACTGGTTTACAGTGGTGAGAAAATAACCCCTGATGTAGTCATCGGGGGTCATCACGGCTTGGACTAAAAGACTACAGATTTATAGCAGAAAGTCTGTGATACAATTGGAGATACAGATTTTGAAAGATGTGCATTTACCAGACAGGAACCGTTTCATGAAAGTCTTACATCTTAATAACGTCCAAGACATAATGACCCACAATCCATCTATTTCAACATTCCAGACAGAGCAACACACACACACACACACACGGTGAACCTATATAACCTGATTATTGATCAAATATATTTAAACAGGTCCTGCTACTGTTGGGGAACAGCATCTAATGATACTGGAGAAAAGTATCCTTGTCACAAGGTTATTTATCTGGCGTAAAGGGTAAACCACCTTGAAATCATGAAAGAAGAAAGTTTGAAACTTTTTCCAATTCCTACCATTCTGCTGACACTGTGTGGATTCGGCATTAGCTATCGACTGTGGGAAATTATATGCAAAGTATGGAATAAGAGGAATAGCACCATGAAACAGATGAAGTCTCTTTTGTATCCCTCTAGAGCCTGGCTCAGATTACAGCATGTTTACATCTGGTCTCAGCTGCGTCAGAACATCTAGTAATGTGAAGTGCTGACAAATAAAGTCTTCTCTTTCCTTCAGGTCACCAGCAGAACAATATATTTTAGTACTTTTGGAAACCTAACATCCATATGCAAAAATCTGTATCTGAGTTGACCAGGTTTGTAAGCTTGCAAATAATCAGTTATGAAAGTAAAAGCACAAACTGGCAGCATACCTGCGATGAGGGCCGGCTGGCTGGGGTGACAGCACAGAGCGGTGACTGCAGTGGGAACATCTATGATCAGATCAGCCTGTTTGGGGTTCAGGCCTCGACGGTTCAGGTTCCACGTACAAACATATGACCTCTCAGTGCTCCAGTCTCCACCGTCGATCCTGCACACCAAAAATACACGCTCACACGGGCTCTGAGCCGCAGCTTCTACCACACCTTCTTCTTAGTCTTTTCAGTTATTTTAAAAAAACAAGAGACTAAAGAGAGGTGAGAACATTCAGCACCTCCTTAGTACGGTAGGTTTGTTTCCATAAAACACATGCATGCACCAGGTGAAACACTTACATACCGACCATAGGCACAGGCAATAACTGAGCCTGTACAACTCCAGGACACAGCAGTTACATGAAGACCTCGCTCTAGAGCGCTGGGATGTTGAAAACAATGGAGGCATGAAACCTGCAAACATGGAACTGTGTCACATAAAATTTCAATTCAATTTCACTTTATTTATATAGCATCTTATACAATCAAAATTGTCCCTAGATGCTTTACAAAGACCCTGAGCCTGAACCCCCGAGCAAGCAGACAGTGGCAAGGAAAAACTCCCTTTTAACAGGAAGAAACCTTGAGCAGGACCCGGCTCACAAGGGAGAACCATCCTGCTGATAGTTGGCCGGGTGAAGGGGGGGAAGAAGAGGTAGACACGACAGAGAGGATGAAAGAGAGAGAGAGAGAGAGAGAGAGAGAGAGAGAGAGAGATACATGCAATAAACATCATAAAAAGAAAAGAATTCTCCATGATGGTAGATCAACCCCATCATCATCAGGAACATCTACAGATACAACAGATTCTCCTCCGGCTTACAAAATGTCACCTGACTAAGAAATCAGGAAACACCACTTTTGTTTGATTTATTGTTCCTGCTTACCAGATTACTGTGGTCTTCCCAGTTCACCTGGAACCCATCAAAGGCATGACTCCTGGCATTTCTGACCAGCTGTCTGATGACCGTGTCCTCAACCCTCTGCAGGAAGTCCTTCAAGCCAGGTGGCTCCGGCTCGCTGTGGCTTTGCTGCAAGAGCTGCTCCGTGGCTGGGCTCTGTGGCTCCGTCTGGGTACCGCTGATGGCAGCCAACACGGTCTGCACCTCTGCCTCAGCTCTGTGCACCGCTTTGGTCTGACAGCTTTTCTGAAATATCAGCAAATAAAAGCCTTTCTACTAAGGGATGCACATCTGTTATGCAGTAATTGTAATCACAATTAATCAGACTTTATCAGGTGCAATACTATCTGTGGAGGTTCTCAGTCATCCAGGTCACATTTACTTGTGAAGATATTTTCACAAGTCCAGACGCCTTGCTTTAACTCTTTTGAGCAGGTGCAATACTGTTGCTTTGTGTTGAGATGGTGACATATTTAATTGGGACATTGTTTTTGAGTATTAATTAAGTCGAATTACTGACTTCAATATCTAAAATTCCACTGACGTCGCTATAAAGTTACCAGTTGTTCTTTCAACAACACCCCTGTTGTTTTCTGCAGTGTTAAGTCACTTAATATCGTTTGATCTCTCTGCAACAGTGGTTATTACAATTGGGAGCAACACCTGAACGTTACACGTGTCATGTAGCCAACTGTTTTAATGTTAGGTTCAATACTGTCTCTGCAAGACATGAATTGTTTTAGCAGCTATTCGCAATAAGTACACTGTGGTTCAACAGAGGACTTGAGGAGCCAAAGTTGACAACATACCGACTCCTGCACCGACTGCTGAGATTTCCTCCACAGAGACTGGATACTCACTGAGTCCAGGGTTTCGTCACTAAACATGCTAACATTAATAGAGGTGGTTTACTCGAGCTAAAGAAAATTTAAATAAGTAAGTAAAACTATTGTAATTAACGTAAAGTGCCTTCTGACAGAATGGTAGCTAGCTAGCTTGACGCTTTTCACATAGCTAGCTGCTGTACCAGCTAGCATCTGTTGCCATTAAGCTAGCGTTACCTTGGTAACGGAGAAAATGTCCTTAGGCACTTCCGCTGTTTTCCAAAATAAACGTACTAGCTATTCATTCAGTAGTATTTTGATGTGGACCCGTTGATGTATTATCATTAGAATTAAACACAACAAGCAAAGTTAACAATCACATGATTATCTTTTTCCATGATGTTTTACTTTGTGGTATACTGCAATAATAACAGTGAAATATATTGTGTACGCATCTGTAGGCTATTTCCTTTAAGGGATGTTTCTTTTCCTAAGATAGCAAAGAAATGAGCCACCCTACTCTGCCTCTGATTGGCGTACGTGGGTGTTCTTAACTAATCCTGACCAAATATCACTTCTCATGCCTAAATTTAACCAACCCAACAAACGAAAGCAATGGATGCTAGCGAATCAGAGGTGGAGTAGGGCGGCCATTCTTTCTCCATCCTCGAAAAATAAAATGGGCTTCCTGTAAAGGCATTTCTTTGCTACTTCGTGTTTCCTGAAGTCAAACATGTGAAAAGCTTATTAACTAATATTTCCTCAAGTTAGGCCTGCATAGACACAAAAGCCAAGAATAAAGTCCACCGGAGTACTGGAGTCCCCTTTCTTGTCACACTGCTGCCAATTCATACTTTTGGTGTTAAACATCCGCTTTCAGAGACTCACACTGACCAAACAAGTATCGAATGTGGGCTCCTTTTGTTTTCTTCATTAAATAGCTCATCACAAAGCAGTGCTATGGTACTGTCTCCATATTGATAGGCACATTAAATCAGCTGTTCGAGGGTGATATGCTGTTTACATGCAATAAGTAATGGCTGTTGGCATCATACTGGAAACACTAGCCCCACCTCGCTGTACAAAGTGTCCCACTGATGATTACCCTGCAAGTGAAGTCTGGGCTTATTCTTCCCATTACTGTTGGGTTTTAACTGGGCTTTATGCAGTAAAACAATTGGATTTTTTAAACTCACTTTAGGGCAGATTAATTTTTCGCTGAGATATTTTCATCCCTCTTATTAAACACCAAAGTAGACCAAGCGAGATCTTGTTTTGCGTTCTTTACGCCCATGTATTGCCTGCCACCTATTGGTGAGAAAACTACATTACATACTTGAGTCATTTTTCCATATTCTCTATCATGCACTGTCGCCTAAGTCGATTATCTTGTGCAGCTTATCTACTTGCAACACATTCATACTCACCCGCACAGCGTGTTTCTATTAACAGACAAGTCATGGTGTGTTGTTCAGCCTAATGCAACCCACTTATGTATGCCCTCTCATATTGTTCAGTTGTTGCTGAGGCCAAACTGGAGCAAAAGTGGTCCCAAATTGGCCTAACAGCATATTAACACAAAAATAATGATATATATATAAAAAAAATCAACATGTGCAATATTTATTTAAAACCTGAGTCAGCCCAGACTGTTTGTTTAAAACCAACTGACAACAAAGTGTAGGGTATTTAACAATGGGATGCATATAAACAGTAACAATTGAAAAGGTCACATTAGAGAGCCAGAGGCACCCATGAAATTTTATACAACAAACGTTAACATAATCAGAACATTAGCATCCACTGAACCTAGAGCAACATGTCCAGTCTGACTGTAACTCTAACCCTATTAGCAACAACCTGGACTACTGGGACTGTTTGGTTTACCCAAAAGCCATATTTTAAGTCGTCTGAGAAAGAAAGTAGCGCCAATTATCTACAAATGCATCCATCTGTTCTGTCGTATCTGTCATGTATATAAATACATTCACATTACTTTCAGACTGGCATAATGGTAGTAAGCATGTAAAACCAAACATGGTGTGGGTCTAATCAAACAGCTGTAATGCCCGAATGTGATCGAACTAGTCCAAACATCATGTATACATTTATTTATTGTAACAAAGCAACTGGTACACTTAATTTAATGTGACAGGTTTCCAGCGGAACAGGAGAAACACTGCAGACTCCAGAGGACTCTACAGAAATCTTTTACTCTCCCATTTCAAAATGTTAAGCCAAGCTCGAAATTAGATTTTTAGATTTTTTTTTTTTTTTTTTATAAAAAATGTACATTTCAAACTTTGTTGTGGGTGCCTGAAAAACAAGATAATGAAAATTTCTTGAATAGACGTCCAGAGTTGCTGTCAAAGCCCCGCTGCCCCACCACACCTCCCCATTAAACTGTGTACAATTAACGACTGTCTTACCAAGATACATTTATATCCCAAAAACATTTACAATGGTTGAAAGGACGAGCTGGTGCTTTCAATCAGTTCCATTAGTACAATAAGTCACAAAGGAAAATGCAACTTCTAATAAGCCTTAGTACCCCCACCACTGGATATATTATAATGTACATTTATATATATAAAAGTGGCTAAGGATGCTATGATTAACTTATCACTGCACCATGGCTTATTTTTATTGAACTCACAACTTCAACAGAAACTGTCATATTTTACATACAAATTGCTATTGTACGTATTTTAAATCTACGTAGGATGACGTGCAGAATGCTACAAATTTTTTTTTTATTCTTTTGCATGTCTTTGGGAGATGTAGAGAAACAATGACAGGTGAGACTTCAAGAAAACGACACCCCACCCCACCGCACCCAATATAGACCTGCTGTGTATGGAGCTGGTCTTTAGAAATGGCATTATGGACAAGCCGTGGCTGCAGAGGAAGAGGACGGACACGCTGACGACATACAAGAATTTTTCTTTCTCGCTCTCTTTTTTTCTTTTAAACCCCCCCCACAAAAAAAAACAAAAAAGAAAAAAGTTTTGCTCCCATGGGTTGAAGGATGATCAGAGGGAGGACTGGGAAAAGGTGTTGGCTCAAATGTTTAATCATCCTCTCCATCATCCTGAAAGAAAAAAAAAAAGAATGATTACACTGGAGACCATTTGAGCGAGCCATCGTTTGAGTTACTGATAAACATGTTAATACAGGACAGGAAATTTCTTCACTCGGTTTGTCATCAATTATAACACTCCAGAGTTGCCAGTCCAAGTGTGGATTTTACAGGATTCTCACCTCTCCGTCTTCTCCTTCTCCGTCTCCATCCTCGTCTTCATCTTCGCCTTCACCTTCCTCTTCTTCACCCTCATCAATATCTTCCAGACCCTCTTCTTCATCATCATCCTCATCACCGTCACCTTCTTCATCCTCCATGTCAGGGACCTTGGGAACATCGAGACATGAAGTAGGAACAAAACCCCTAAGCCACTTTTTTTTCTGCTGAGAATCAATTTAAATAGATATTTAGTATGGTTATTGATCATCTCAGGTCCAATTCTTGACATTTTAGCGCAGAGTATTTGAATTGCAATTGAATTCTCTCCTGTACTGAAATGTAACACTGCTGTTTAGAAGTCTGATCCTCACGTTATTTTGAAACCTCCAAGATTGGTACAGCAATAGGCTCAACCCTTCACAACAGAGCTAGACCAACACAAGATTACAAGGATGATACCAGTATCGGTATCACAGATCACCTCAACAGAGAAGACAGATGCTCATCTCTAAATCAACCATTTTATGTTGATTCTTCAGATTTGTTTGTGATCATGATATGTAATGAGTGGACATTTTTACAGTTTTTAAAATCAGTTTGTCAGTTGATGGACACATGTAAATAGAATCATTGTTTTTATATTACTTCAAACATAAATACCTTACTAATCATACATACATACAGAGAATACCAGTCGGGCACTACACTGTCACACTGAACAGGTGTTCAAACAATAGGATAGGAAACAATAGGACAATAGGAAGATCAGCCCCAGTATCTTGAAATTCTTTGCTTAATGCATTATACATATGACATAACAACTGGGCCATCTCCTAGACAACCAAGCAAACTTTTAGAGTTCTGATATGTGAAAGTTTCTGAACAGTGTTCAAGTTAAAAACAATGTGAGCATTTTATATTATCTCAAATGAATGCACTCATACAGCGTGTCTGAAGGGCCAGTAATCAGCCAAGTATAGCATTTCCCTGACACTAAAATAATGATGCTTTCAGACTCGAGCCCTGCATCTTTTGTCCAACCAACGGCCTAAAAGCCAAAGACTCTTTACATGAAAGAAGCTGGGAAAAAGAAGATGTTTGACATTTTTACTTGAAAAATGACTGAAACAATAAATAGATTATCAAAATATTTGGGAACTGTTTTTACGTCAACAACTTCAAATGATTTAAAATCAACCAATCATGCCTGCTCTACCTGCACTGGTCAATTAAATATAATAAATATACATTTTCAACATTTCAGGTGTAACTTAACTTCACTGTAATATCTAACAATCATCACTATAAAATATAAAATGTGGTAATTTTCCAGAGGTGTAAAATCCTGTCTGCTAAGGCCTCAAACTCATAGACCTGCTTTAATGATTGCATTTATCATGTTACCAGCACCACAAGCAGCACATTCACACCAGCAAAGTGCCTGGTGTTCCTTTATCGTAGGGCTGTTTTCTGTCTAAACACTCTTAAGGCAAAAAGAAAACATGGTGGAGGGTCGTATGCCTACCAAGTAGTATTGCAGTGGGTTAGGCCAGATATCGTCCTTGATGACTTCTCCCAGCTCGTCAGCTCCTGCATCTGAGTGGTCAGTGAACCAGGTGAAGAAACTCTCAGGCTCCTCGTGCTGCCTTTTCTTGCCAGCTTTGTTTGGCGTCTGGCCTGTGCGCTTTGTCAGGTCCTGGGGTGAAAAAGATATGACAGAAGGTTGCGAAGTGAAACCCCAATACTGAGTCAACAACAGAGGCTGAAATAATAGTAGTATAGTGCAATGGAAAATGTAGCACTAAAGTGAGATATAGTGTAGTAATTAACAAAAGAAAACGCAAACTGACCTTTCCAGCTTTCCATTTGATTTCAGTTGATTTGGAAACAGGATCTCCGCTCTCGTTTACATTAAACTCTTTGGAGAGGGCTTTGTTCTCAAAGTATGGATTCTCATCAAAATACTACAGAAAAAAGAAACACCTCATTGTCACATCTGGATCACTACATGGTATGGCATTCAGAATGTACAAGTACAAAATGAACCTGACAACTACTCACAAAATCTATTCTATATCCAGACTTGATGTCCTCGAACTCAGTGACCTCCACCCTTGACAAGTAATGAAGTGCTTCCTCGTCCTCTTCCCCCAGAAGAGCTGAAACTACAGGACACAAAGGCCAAGCAGACACCTTTTGATCAGACCATTTTCTGTATGTTTATGACAAATACTCAAACAATTAAAACTAAAGTAGTTGTAAATATTGGGTATTAGCACCACTGATAATCAGAGCAAAAATATAAAAGTTTACCTTGTGGATGGTTGACGAATGTTGTGACCCAGAAGTTGGGGATTTTTGCTATGAGTTCTGATCGCTTCTGGAAGAATGGCTGGCGCAATTTGTTGTACTTCTGCTCTACTTTTAAAATTTCTTCACTTGCCTGTTCATTCAGTCTGCATACAAAGAGGACAAAAAAAAACATGTCAATAAGAAGACTTTATCCATGCACCCATCTTTCATTGCTCACAAACAAGTTACAACCTCACCTGTCAATTTCATTCTGTACTTCGTCAATGTGTTCAATTGCTTCCTGTTGCTCTTTTTCTGAAAATAAAAAAGAAAGAAAACATTAACAGAGAATTTTGCAATAAAAAGACACTGTGAACAACAATAAATACAAGCCAACCTAAAGGCCAGGACACACTGTACATGTTAAACTAAGTACAGTATTTCAGATAACTAAAAATAATAATAATAAAAAAATACATAAAATCATTGTGAATGTCATTATAATATAATATCAAGAGGCCAAAACATTTCTGTGGCACGCTGTATTGTTACATGAATTCAGAGTAGTCCATCTGCTGTCATGCAGGACCTATTGTTTTTTTATTTTTGTTTATGGATATTACAGTTTTTACAACAAGTATGATAGGACTTTCACAACTGTTACATTTTGTAGTTATGTAATTAAGATCACTGCACATGCTGGATGTCAAAACATTTTTACACTGTCAAACATCCACCTCAGTCTACATCACAAATCTTTAAATACAAATATAAGTAATGCTCGTAACAAATACTGTTTAAAATGTTAATTAAAACGATTAAAGAAATGTAAGTTATCTATTTTTTTTAATGATTAGAAATTGATATTCAGTGTGCCTGAAACATCCTGCCTCAGCTGAGGGTACAGGGCCTGGCAGCAAAACACAAAAAGAAGTTAAAGTCTTGTTAATTCATATAGACTGAAAGTAGCTGTTATTAGCTACATGTAAACAAAATTATTCGTCGGGTATAACCGCGACTTCTTCCAAAAATAAAAGGACAGTTTGCTGAAACTTTAGCCGTGCATCCATCCGCAACCCAGAGCAACTTCATACAACCATCAGCTTAAGTTAACAAACATTAACTTTTCATGATTACGCGATTAAAAATGTTATTAAAAATAAGAAAGTAGAAGCATTGGGATTATTGGACTATTTAGGTCACTGGTCTCACATACAAGACATTTGCAGCATCTGCTTCTGACTACATACGACCATGATTTGATCAGTTTAAAAAGTATTCTCCTAATTTAAACGTAGCAAAAAAAAAAGCTCGATGTTATAGCCACGCGAACTCGATTCTAGGTCATTTGTCATGCACTACATACATGGTGTTAAATAACGTGGGATGCCGCCACGAGAGGTGCGTCTGGTTGGAGTTCGTGTTAGTGAGTGCGTGTGTGGGGGTGGTGGAGGGAGGCAGGGAGGGGGGGCCATAACAGACAGACCCTCTGCCTCCTGCAGTCTGGAGCTTCCTGTTGCTGCTAAAGGCGGCGTGGTTTGAACGGGAGGCTTAACGACGTCTCGCTGGAAAATGCTCTCTGCTTCACATAGACATTAACATGCTGCGAGGTCCATCAAAGCGTCTTTACGCATGTTCAACACATACTACCATTCATAACGCTACTTCACAGCGAAATTTTAGTAATCAAAACGAGTAAAACGCGATTGTTTACATTTTGCTCAGCTAGTAACGCACACGCAGAAGCCGAGCTCGAAAGCATGCTTATGTTAAACTCAACAGCTAGCTAATGTTATCAGTGCTCGGCCTATCTTGACTGATGGGAAATGGGATACAGTGAATGTTGCACTTGCTAATAACGTGGAGTAACAATCGCTCGTGTTGTTCCAGCCGCAAACGTGTATGAGGAAACACGCGGCTGCATGCGGTTTCATTAATAACATACCTTCCAAAGTGTCTGCATGAATAATAACGTTTAGTGCAGCTTATGCAATGCAAATACCGGCCTCCTACATGAGAACTAGTAGCTAATGTAAGCTAATGGCTAGCTAACCTCTCACGCTGGCTAAATTGTTAGCATGCTAATACATTGCGTGTTTTACCAGTTCTGTACAACAACGTTTCACCTCGGTGCTTATATGAAAGCAAACTTAGCTGTTCATTTGTAAACATATATCATTCTAACTCGACACTATTCAGCAGACTACACTGAAAATAACAAAATGACGAAAAACAAATGAAAATGGCGTTGTACAGGATAACCGCCATTCCTTAACGTTACCAGAGGTCTCGTCCGCTCCGTCATGATTTGAATTCTCCTTCCTACTGACTTTCGCCGATGAGGCCGACATGCTTATCGTTTGCCGTGACACTTTTGACCAGATGTATTCCCTGCGCGGTTTAGAACTCTTCTCTGGAGGATAAAAGTTACTTCCACCTTACACAGACTGCGTGTCTTCAAGCCTACGATAAGGAGGACTGAGCGCAGCTTCGCACGCTTGTTTCTCTCTGTGGCACTGACTCTCGGTTGGTGAACTTATTTATGGTGCTCTACTGCCTCCAGCTGGTTGGAGTACAATACTGCAACCTAGGTCTACATAAAATACAATACAGATCTGTGTCAGTGTCAGCTTGAGCAAACGAAATGTTCTGATAACCATTTCCAAGCATTGAATTACAAAGTCACTATTTCCAAACAACTTTAGTTCATTCATCCCTTCTCTACAATCGCTACAATCATTACTGATAATCGCTGTCATTATCAATAATGATATGGTAGCCTACTTATAAAGTACAATACTTTCAAAACTACACTAATATGTGTCGAAGCTGTGCCCATTACACTGTATTCCTTTTGTAAAACTTATACTAGCTGATTACAATATGTAAAAACGGAAAAGCTGGTACCACAATGTCTGTAAATGACTTAAATAAAGCTCTTTTTTGCAAATTACAACCCCAGGCCGAACCACATTAGGTCAAATACATAGCATACAGCAAACCACTGCTACTTCCAGTGATTATTAATTTATTTATTATTAATTTTTTTCTTGTGCAAGCCTCCAGTCTACGCTAAATCCAAACCCTCCACTTTAACACAGCCATATATGCTTCCCCGTTACTGTTTGTTAGTTCTGTGTATCTACAATAATGGTAAAACATATTGCTCTCCCTAACAGGAGTCAATACTTTTCCATTCCTTTATACTCCACTTTTCTTATACTTCGCTTTTCTGGGTAGAGGGACTTTTTTAAAAGAAAAAAACTGGTCCAAAAGTGTAAAATGTAAAATCTCTCTTTCTGTGCAGTAGATATGGGATAAAACCAGCTTTCTTTTTATATTGACTCCATTGTCTATAATCCAGCATTGCTTCTCCTGAAAACTTTTTCAGGCCTTTCTTTTCGTTTTTATTGGTGTATTGCAAGTAGCCATCATGCTTTATGTGGCATATCAGTTATTGTCAAAGTCAAGAACCTGGGTGTCTAATATCCCTGTTAAACCTTGTGAAAACAAGCAGTTTCAACAGCATTTCTAACAAATTCTTTTGTGTTGTTTACCTTGATCCCTTCTCTATTTACCTTTTTGTTTGTACAGCTGGATTTGCTACCTTGTGTGGTCATAGGCATTGATGAAGGGCCAGCAGTTTCTATCCCCACACTGATTTTTTCAAATTCATTTTTCTCAGTCATTCATAGAAATATTGGGGCACTCAAAGTCATATTTCCCTAAGGAGCAGAAAAATCAATGAATCTGTGCTGTAATCTTGTGAAGCTAAAGATCTAAACACTCCTTTTATTTACATGACAGGCCCACACACAACAAAAATTGGGAAAAAGAGTGGCAGGCGGCTGAGGCGTTCTTTCATGGAAAATCAACCTCTGTCAACACACAGAGCACACACGCTTTCCTTGTCTCAAAGTAACCGCAGGCCACTGCCACAAGTTATGCAAAAAAACATGTTTAATGACTCTGAGACAAGTTGCTTTTCTGGTTCACCTTTCATTTTCCACTTACGTTGTCCATATATTTGCGAATAAAACACATTTGCATCTGCATTGTTATATACACATACTAATAGTTTTTCATTATCAAAAAGTGGGTTTGTGTTTGTTTTCATTTATTAGCATTAGCAATAAAGATATAGATTCATTTTTTTATTACAATGTATTTAATGTTTATTAATTTTAATGTGATATTTTGCACTAGATCAGATATGGGAGACGACCATAGGCCCGTGAATGCATCGTACCTTTGCAGGTGCAATGCGTGATAGAATGTGATTGGTTCCTGCGGCGTCGCTGTCATTACTGACTGCCAACCAATCCAGCCGAAGTCTATTGACGTCATTTAGCGTCGAGCCACACTTTAAGTCAATTCAAACTTTTGCTCAGATTTGTTTCCATGATGGACGTTAGTGCGGACGTACGGAGCACCTGTGAACACCTTTAGCAGACGTTGAATTTCACAAGCCGCTGTCAGTATAGCTAAGCTAGCCGTGTCTTTCTCCTCGGAGCCTTTTTCACCTGCTGCTGACCCGAACTAAACTGTTGGGAGCTGAAGCGGACGTTGACGCTTGCGTGAATGTACAGCACCGCCAAGTGACAGCCACCATGTCAGGTTTAACACTACAGGTAAATTTAATGTCACAGGGTTGTCGAATTTGTCACATGAAGTTTAATCATCATACTGATATTAGATGCCAAAATAACAGAATATTACCCGACGTTCAGTGTAGTTAAATAATGTTAGTTATTTCTGTACCAGACAGGCGCACTGGATTTTCCTGTTTGTCTTGTTTGCTTCTCCTCATAGTTCCCTTGTCTTTGTGCTTCTCGGAGAAATACCTAACGTTTTATTGTAACTTACTAGGTTATATGAAGGACTCAGTTTCATCAAGAAAAAGACTAAGAATTAAGCTACCTTCTCGCCATGGCGTTAACCTTCCTGGATCTGATTCGGTATAGTGAGTTTATTTGAGCAAACACCCACTTTCTGCCTTCCAAGGCTTCATTTCAATAAACCTTAGCTTACATTTACTGTTTTTATTTTCGGCTACCGTCCAAAACCTTCTGCCTTGCTATGAGAAAGAAGCATTATGTTTTGAGTTTTGACAATTTATCAAAACAAACCGTTTGGTTGTTTTGTATTATTACAACAAACAAAATAAAAGTAGTGTTTCCCAAGATCTAGCTTAATTATGAAATAATTTCAGGGCTAGGTGCCATTTCATAGGTTTCTACCTTGAAATATGCCTTGTCTTTTAATGAAAGAAGACAATAACTCTTCTGTGATTGACAGGAGGTGTGTCCTTTGGCTAATTCAGCTATGATAATAGCTATGGAAATGAATTGATACCAGTAATAATAAGAACAAAAGACAAGCCTACTTCAACAGCTGTTAGCCTGTGGCATAAACTGACTGGACTAATGATAACAACATTAGCTGATTATGCAACCCACAACGCTTTTGTTGATCGATTAATCAAGTTTAATCAAGCAAAAATCATACGAAAAGTTGTTTCTTGTGTTATTTCATCATTTTACATTAAATATCTTGTGATTTATGCAGTTGGATAAACAAAGCGTTTGAATATGTCTCTTTGGGCTCAAAATTTGTCATGGGCACTTTTTCTTTAAGACTAAATGGTTAATGGAAAATAGATTAGAAAATGCAAATTAATTTCAGCCATAGTTACGAAACGGCACAGAATTCCCCGACACTGAGAGAAGGCTGATGCTGACGCACTGTAGTAGAACACTAAACGGATCTTTACGCACAAGGGGGAAGCATTGTGTCATTTATTGTTGCCGATCCATTGTCAATATAACTGTCACAGCTCGTTTTAAATAGTCTTCTTCAAATACTTAGCTTTCTTAA
The DNA here is from genome assembly GCF_020382885.2 of Scatophagus argus. Taxonomy (NCBI): domain Eukaryota; kingdom Metazoa; phylum Chordata; class Actinopteri; family Scatophagidae; genus Scatophagus; species Scatophagus argus. The sequence goes on along the minus strand of NC_058512.1, from coordinate 18,919,413 downwards.
CAGTTGTTCCCATTTAATCTAGTGGTTCCTGTTCTTTCTTATTTGGTTGCAACAACCAATAGACACACCCTGCTTAACGTCCATTTATTTATTTTTTTTGTCTCTGATATAATTGTTCTCTTTTTCACGTTGGTGGAGACAAGGGTTATGTTTGTCCTTTGTATTGTAGATGGTGTTTTCAGATCATCTCAGTAATGCTGAACTCTTACTGATCTGCCTTAGTGCTGGCTTTTTTAATGTTCCAGTTGCCTACATTTAAATGCTCTCCCTTTTAATTTAACATTTTTTGGAATCCATGAAGTCCAGGTGGATAATACCTTTATTGCAAACTACTCAGAGTGCAGCTCCTGAAATCTGTATGTATTCATAACACTTGTTGAAAGAGTGTGTTAAAAAAAAAAAAAAATCTAAAAGATAGGTGACACCGTTAGACCCCAAGATAAACAACATAGACATCTGGACTCTTATAAATATAACATGATAACTGACAGTATATAAACATAACAACCACAGGGATGAGAGATTGAAGCAGTTGTGGTGTGTCCCTCAGAGCGCTAACCTGCAGGATCTGGATGAGGGGGATATTCTTGACCCAGAGTTTCAGCAGCGTTTGGAGGATGCTCGTACTCTGCTCAGGCAGGATATCCAGCGAGAGCTGAAGATTAAGGAGGCAGCTGAGAGGTTGCGGCGAGCCGTTACCAATCGCAAGAGTGCAGCCGATGTGGAGGGCCAACTCAGGGCCTCGAGCCGCAAGCTGGAAAAGATGCACAGGGATCTGCAGGAGCTCAATGCCAGGTCTATGGCCACAGAGAAGGACAGCACCGCAGGTAACTGAAACAGATCATTTGCTGAACTGCATTTTGATAAAATGGCAACTCATCTGACAAATGGCCTCATTTTTAAAGAAATACAAAAGAAATTAGGAAACAACCAATATGTTTTTTTTCATGGCAGATATTGATTATTAGTAATCAAGGAGACTGATAACTTATCTTTGGAAGAGATATAAATTTGCAGTTAAGATTAAAATCTTAGTGTCAAAATTTAGAATAAACAGCAATGGAATGTAAGTACAGCTTACTCAAATACTGTACTTAAGAATAGTTTTGAGGTAGTTGTACTTAAACTTAGTATATCCAGTTTGTACTACTTTATGCTTCCACTCCAATACATTTTGTGGCCCAATACTTATTTACTCCGCTATATCTATTTTGTAACTTGTGCTTATAGAGTTTATACAGTGTTTATAGACTATTACTTGTGACGTGTGCCATTCAGTTAGTGTGGGACATTGACAGACAAAGACACCTGCGTTAGAGCCAAATTAGCACATTTTTAAATGAATTTATTTTATCCTCCACTGGACAAGGAAAAAAGCAGATACCGGTGATCTGAAAAATGCTGAATATTGGACACGTCTATCCATAAAAGAAATAAAAAACCTGTTCTTTTCTTTAACACTTTTGGTCCATAATTTCTCCTGTCTATATCCAGACTACATGTTGCCTTGGAAAACATTATTGTTACATTCTCTGATGCTAAAATTTTACTGAAATGGTTTAACATTACCAAAGAGCTTTGTGTTCCATTTTGTCCAGTTTTGAACAGTCCAACTATTATGACTGAGTGAGGCACGCATATTTACAGATCTACATGTTTTATTCCCACAAGTCTTGTGTGTCCTTCCTCTCAGTGGGCCTCTAAAGTGAAGATTAGACATATACACATATATCCAAAGGTGACATATACAAGATCATTCAAAATAAGATTATATGTAGAGCGTATGTGACTCAGACTTGCAAAGGTGACTGTTAACACCTCTGATTTGGCATAATGTGCATAACTGTGTTAGTCATGACTGAATAATTTATTTGTTGTGGAACTGTGAACTGGGGTGGCTGTGTAAAGGATGAGGATGAAAGAGAGAGAGAGAGAGAGAGAGAAACATACATACAGTAAACATCATACATTACAAAGGACAAACATGACGGGTTGTTATAATTGGAATTCTGAAGACTATGTATTGTATGTATTTGTTTTTTAGCTGATATGTTGTTTAAGTTAGTTATATTAGCACTACATAGAAGAACAACGTGGGCAGATGTTGACAGTAGACACTGGGTTTGTCAGAGGGCCGGATGCAGTTCAACATGTAGATCTGGATGGAGAGATACCTGCAGAAAGATACAGAGAGAGAAAGAAAGGGAGGGAGAGACACAAAACTACGAGGAGAACTGGACACACAGTTAGTGACATAAAAAAGTGAATCATATGTTGATCTGATGAGGGGAGAGAAGGGGAGAGGAAGAAGAGATGAGGAGGTGGGGGAGTAGAGATGGTGGTGGTATTAGGGAGGTGGGGGAACTGTTCGGTGGATCATGTTTGTGTCCCCCGGCAGCATAGGCCTATAGCAGCGTAGCTATGATAGAGATTAAAGATTAACAGTTAGTCAGACCTATTCTACCTGTGGCTATCTGTCAAGAAGTGACTGTAACTACACCTACCAGGCCTACACACTTTGTTTGAGGTTAACTATACGCTTTACTAAACAGAAAGGTTTTAAATGTAGTCTTAAAAGTGGAGGTCATTGGGTATCTTGGGAATAAAGCTGAATCCCATATTGCTCCCAATGGCTCCTCCATTGGAGTGGGAGTGTTTGTGTGAATGGTTATCACAGGTGCCACCTTGCATTCTGGTTTCTGCCATCAGCGTATGAATGTATGTGTAAATGGGCAAATGCTGGTCATGTTGTAAATCACAAAGAGCGGTCGGTCAGACTAGTAAAGCACCATACACCGATAAGCCACAACATTAAAACCATTGACAGGTGAAATGAATGAAATTAATCGTATGTTTACAATGCAATGTTCTGCGGGAAACGGCAGCAGCCCCCCTCCAGCTGGACAGTGTAGCCTGTCACATTTTGAAAACCGCTCAAGAATGTCTCAAGGACCATAACAACGGCCTACAGACAGCCCAGATCCCAGCCTTTTCAAGAATATGCAGGATGCACCAGAATAAGCATAATCCCCACCCTCAATTTACAGGACTCAAAGGATCCAACATTCCAATGCCGGTGACCACAGAATACCCTCAGAGGCCCTTTTGGCAGCTCAAGGGGGACCTATAAAATATGAAGCAGGTGGTGTTTATGTTGTGGCTGATCAGGTTATATTTCTCAACTGAAAGGTGTTCAAGCTAGCTCCTGGTGGAATCGGTGGATTACCTAGAGAGAACCTCCAGTTTACTGAAAGACTGGTCTGAGTGAGTTGCATGCAAATGCCGATATACATGTATTTGTGTGTACACAGCTGCAGGTATTTACATGTACTGTATATATGTGGATGGGCGTACATGCACATATTAATGGGATATGTATGTTTGTGAACCTCTATGTTCCCATTTGTGTAACTCTAACCTTTGTGACAAGTATACAAGATTTAACATCCTCCCCACAAACACAGTTATGTGGCGTATATTGTATTCTTCACGCTTAAAATGCAAAAATTAAATAAGATATCTAATCCCAAACCACCATGTGAATATTTTGATGCAGGTTACTTGGAGGAAGAAGACAACCAGTCAGCAGAATCGTGTCAGTGGGAAGAGGTCACGTCACCATTGGCCAGTCGACTCAGAACCCTGAAGAAACAGCTTACCATGGAGACCAAAGTCAAACAGGGTGCTGACAACATGATTCAGACTTACACCAACAGCTCAGTCAAGGTACAGAACGCATCAACACACGCCTGGTGATGGAGGTGCCCCTTTAGTATAGTCTGTCTGTGGCAGTGAGTTGACACTGACTCATGTGGTAAATTGCTGGCGGCAGCAGAAAGTATTTCTTTCTTTTTCTCAGTGGGTAGCAGCATGAACTCCACTGTCACTGACTTTGTAAATTTCCTCCTGAGCTCACTATTCATTTCTCTCCATTTATCTTCTTAGTGTCTGTCTAGTTTTGTTTCACTCCTTTTGTGTTTTTAAATGCTCAGTTCTGCTCTATCTTGTGTAAGGAATTAAAGTATTGCAAACCCAATGTCTACTGTCAACATCTGCCCACGTTGTTCTTCTATGTAGTGCTATTCTAACTAACTTAAACAACTTCTCAGCTAAAAAACAAATACATACAATACATAGTCTTCAGAATTCCAATTATAACAACCTGTCATGTTTGTCCTTTGTAATTTTTGATGTTTATTGCATGTATTGCATTCTCTCTCTCTCTCTCTCTCTCTCTCTCTTTCTCTCTCTCTTTCATCCTCTCTGTCCTGTCTGCCTCTTCTTTCCCCCCTTCACCCAGCCGACTATCAGCAGGATAGTTCATCCTTGCAAGCCGGGTCCTGCTCAAGGTTTCTTCCTGTTAAAAGGGAGTTTTTCCTTGCCACTGTCTGCTTGCTCGGGGGTTCAGGCTCAGGGTCTCTGTAAAGCATCTAGAGACAATTTTGATTGTAGAAAGTGCTATATAAATAAATTGAAATTGAAATTCAAAGGAATGAAATCAGTATAAGTAGTACAGAGAGAAATGTAATGTATGGCATAAGTGAGGATTTGTTTGTCAGCAGGATGTCTTGAGTATGGGATAGGTGAAAGGACTGAAAACATACACACACTGTTGTGCACAGGTTGTGTTGTTTACATTTCCATCTTGTTCCTTTTCACACATGACTCGGCAATTCCAGAATAGATGGGGGCAAGGGCCAGTCCAGCAGATGGTGATAATGCAACACTTAGGGGATGCTAAGTGCCATAACATGGCAGCCGAACAGCTGTTTTTGTCCAGCGCCAATGTTCCACGGATCATGGATGCAATGACATCATCAGTAGAGCCTTATGATTAGTTCTCTCGCTCCACGCAAATGGACACAACCCTTTACATACTCGTTCCTGCAATGTTGGCTGGATCATGTGTAAAAAGGAACTTGTTAATTTATTTTTGATTTTGTAGAAGTTGCGTGGCAATTTGCTCACTTACGACTCCGTAACGCTCGCTTTTTGAACAAAAGCAGGAACATTTAATACAGCATGCCGACGTTTATATTTTAACTCTTAAGTAATAATTAGACCTCTTAATTAGTTTTATTCATCAGTTGAAGCAATGTGGTTGTCCATTTTGCTTTCCAGGATAGAAAGATGCTATCTGCAGCCCAGCAAATGTTGCAGGACAGCCGCACGAAGATCGAGCTGCTGCGCATGCAGATAATCAAAGTCAGTCAAGCCAGAGATGGAGAACGGGATGGCTCAAATGGTAAATCTTACAACACATACATGTACAGTTCCTCTTACAAACAACAACAGCACACACTATAAAAAGTCAAGCCAGAGATGGAGAACGGGATGGCTCAAATGGTAAATCTTACAACACATACATGTACAGTTCCTCTTACAAACAACAACAGCACACACTATAAAAAGTCAAGTGAAGGGAAGGGCACGTATTGCTGTTGGGCGCAAATGTCTCTTGAAAGTATAAGTATGTAATAACTTGGATACAAAACTCTTAAAAGAGTGGTGCTTACTGTATCTGTTCTCATATCTGCTGATGATGCCCAAGTCTGACCTACTCCACCTGCCTTCAGGTCACCCCATGGAGATGATCAGTCCTCTGGAGCTGCGAGTGGCTGAACTCATGCACCACATGAAGATTGAAGCGGCTGTGGTAGAAGGCGCCAAGAACGTGGTGAAGCAGCTGAGCGGTCGTAAGATCCAGGACCGTCGCATACTTGCAGAGGTAGGTACCAACTGAATAGCCCACACTTGCATCACATATTATTCAGACCACCACTGTGCAGTAGATACATCACTGCTGTAGCTGACAAGATTCATCCTCATTAGGTTCATTGGTTTTATCTCAGTAGCACTTAAAGAGAGAGGAAGTAGTAAAAAATGCTGTGGTAGCACTTTATTTGAAGGGATATGACTCCTTCATAACCATGACAGGACCCTGAAGGAGTCTTAATGAATGTATATGACCATTTATGACGATTAAGGGTCATTTGGTCAATTCTGTCATTTTTAATGCAAAATTGATGTTGACAACTTGATTTTAAACAAAGACACACCTTCACCTTCACCACAACGGTCCAGTACAATACCTACTCATAAGTCTGCCTGTCCACCTCACGTTCCATTTTACTGTCCTTGTGAGCTAGTGTGTAGGCCAAAACAGCCCAACAATTTCCAGAGCCTTCAGCATCTCAGGTAGAGTCTCACCCGCAGCTGGCGCCTTGCGAGGAGCGAGAGGCTTCTCGATTACCTCAGCAACCTCTGCAAGCAATATGGGTGGGGCTTTCCCTGTGGCCTCACACTCTGATTCCTCCACAGAGGATGTTTTACAGGTTATGTTATCTTGGTTAACAAGTTGTCCTAACAATCTCACATAAAGCCTTGTATTGAAAATGACATAATTGACAGAATGACACTTGAGACTCATTTGTATTCATGACAGGTGTCATGTCGTGGTAATGACAATGCCATGCCATTCTAATGTGCACCCCATCAGTTAAAGTGTTACTACTACTGCTTACCACAAGGTAACACTCATGGCTTAAAGTTGTACAACATTGAAGGGAGAGGCACACCAAACTTAGAAGCGAAATTGCTTGAACCCAAATGCCAGTGTTAGGTGCATGTTGTCTGTGTAAAACAATATAAGGCAAACACCAAGACACACACACACACACACACACACACACACACGTGTGCATGCACACACATACAGGGACTACTGATTGGAATAGTCTTCAGATATTTAGACTGAAAAACATAAGAAACACAAAAATATGCAGTCTGTGTCAAAATATGATCAATTTGAACGTTTAAACGACTGTTCACTGTTTACAGTGCGGCAGTAAAATGAACCCTCAGGGTTTTCAACCCTGAGGGTTGTGTGTCAGACTGATCGAAGCTAAAACTAACAAAACTAGTTTAACTGGGTTAGTCTGGAGGAAATCAGGTGGTGATGAGGAGGAGGCGCGGTGGTGCAGTGGTTAGCACTGTCTCCTCACAGCAAGAGGGTCCCAGGTTCGAATCCCAGTCTGAGACCTTCTATGTGGAGTTTGCATGTTCTCCCTGTGCCTGCGTGGGTTTTCTCCAGGTACAATCCCAAAAACATGCACATTAGGTTAATTGGCTACTCTACATTGCCCCTAGGTGTGAGTGTGAGAGTGTGTGGTTGTCTGTCTTTGTGTGTTGGCCCTGCGATTGATTGGCGACCAGTCCAGGGTGAACCCTGCCTCTCGCCCGTAGTCAGCTGGGATAGGCTCCAGCTCCCCCCCGACCCTGACAGATAAGCGGTATAGAAAATGGATGGATGGATAAATAGTAGATTTGTTTAACTAGTTTTACTACTTAATGAAATACCTTAATGACTGGAGTTATGTCATACTGCCCCATGTTTCTGTTATGTGTCTCTGCTGTCACTATCCAGTATTCCCAAAATAAAATTCCAAAATTGAAAGAAAGATTGAGCCAGGCTACGCTCTTTATGATTGTTATGTGTTCATCAGGCCCAGGCGCGAATGCAAGAGTCATCTCAGAAGGTGGATCTGTTACGTCTCTCCTTGGAGAGACGTTTAAGTGAGCTGCCTCAGGACCATCCCAAATGTGCTGCCATAAAAGAGGAACTAGCGTCGGCAGCCTCGCCTTCCTACGGCACACCAAAGAAGCTATCCAGCACTCCGTCCTCTTCTTCTTCTTGCTCCTTCTTCAAACCAGCCAGTCTAACAGGTCACTACTAATATTCTCCAGTGTCCCTCAACTCCTCAACTAAATGACTTTTTCCCATTAAACTTTAATGTTTTCTCAACACTGAATGGATAGCTTGAAACTGAAATGTTTTTCCTCAGGTCGGTTGGAGGTTTGTTTGAAGGGCTGCCAAGACCTGCTGGAGTCGGTTCCGGGCCGTGGTCGCGTGACCAGTGTCTCGACCACCCCGGGAAGCCTCTCAGATGGAAAGTCTCTGAAGGTGAGAGCCGGTCTATCAGGACGCAGTGCTAATGGCAAGATGAAGGCTGATGACCTGTCCTGTAAGTCAACACTCAAACAAATAATGACTAATGCTGCTACTTTAACTTTGACTAATGTAAAACTGTAAGCCCAAAGTGGATCAAAATAGCCCAGAACATGTAGATGAGGCTGGGTAATTTTTTGAGTTCATAACAATCGGTAAACTTTCTCTCAGATTACATTTCAGCTCCATAAAGATCCACTTATCAGAGGTTTATGGCAGCTCTTGTGTGACCTGAGAAGGAAAAAAAAACAACTCATGTCAAGACTGAGCTCAGTGCTGTTCATGAACGTTTTTACAAGATTAAGTAATTTGTTATTGCAATAAAGTTAATATATGGATATATTAATAATATTTAAGAAAGTATAATGACATGTCATAACACGTGATAATAATATGTACAGTAACTATTGTTAGAATGTACCGGTAAAAGGATTTACCACGAGCTCACAGTGATAACTGAAGGCAACCCAGATGAGTAATATGGTTAAATTATCTCTTCTCTTTTCTTCTCTGGGGACACTGAAGACTCTGTTTAAAGAGATTGTTGAGATGAGATTAAATGAAAGTGTCTGAGGAACAAAAACAGGATTTTAAAAAAGTGAGGGGGAAATGTCCCCACACCCTAATTGCAGACATTTCCAGACATTTGTTAGGTTGACAGGAACATTATTTTTTGACTTGAGCAGTCTCTCTAACACTATATGTTTCTCTAGATATCCACACTGTAAGAACCTTTATTGGTCTTCATGAGTTAGTGCGTGTAACAGTTTGTATGTGTGTCTCCTCAGCGGAGGTAAGTGTTGTGCTGAAAGTGGACAACAGGATAGTTGGCCGCACACACTGGAGACAGCTGGGCACTGAGGCCTGGGGCCAGAGCTTCAGCATCGAACTGGAACGGGTCAGTGGCTTTCACTTCAACAACACAACTGTGCTATAACTGCATTTTTCAAATGGTTACTGCACTAAAGCTTTTAGGGTGAAAACATCATTGCTGAGAAACTGTCTCTTGACAGTGAGACAGCGTTGGTAGATGATAGATGGATGGCGATGGTGTTGTTGTCTGGGTAGAATTAAGTCTAAAAGGCTTATTTGAATACACAGTCTAAAGTGTAGCAAAAGCTACCGTTTTAGCTTTGAGGTGGTGACTTGAATCTAGTAACTGATGCATCTGTGAGATTGTGCTTAGTCAGCCTCTGTCAGATAAAAGATCCCGCTCTGTTGATTTTAAATAATTACTAAAGATAATGTTTTGCTCTGTTTGTTCAGTGCAGATTAAAACCAGGAATGCCCAGACTTTGTCCCTTGGAAGGCCAAAGCTGAAACCTAGAGGCTGGCCTTGTATTGCTAAAATACAAAATGTTATTGAGATCCCAAGTTCCCTTAATTGACTGATCTCCTGCACAAAGCTCTTTCTATCGGCCATGCTCGGATAATGGAAAATAATTAGTAATCACGATCCATATTACAGCATTTTTATTTCCAAAAAATGAAACGGCACAGATATTAATCTAAATTTTCTAAATGAATGCCTGCCTTCTTTTCCTCCTCCTCCTTCTTCATCTTCTTCTTCTTTTTTTTTATTATTCAGGCTATAATGTGTATCATGTCTTTAATAAGTAGGAATGGCATTTCCTTTGAGACAAGGTAAGCAAGTGGGGAAACTGATAAGAACGTTGTATTAAGTGACCACAGCAACAATCCACCTCAGTTCAAAGTACCGGGGTGACTCTGAAGCTAACTGGACTACAATTTATTTAATTGCATCATAACCAAGTTCAGTCCAGAAGGAAACTGTCCACAGTAACTGAAAAATGTTAAAATTACTGTGTGAAAATGCTTTCATTCTACAGTAATGTGTCTTGTTTTCGATATTAAATTTCTATCTCTTCCATCAAATGGGCTGATAGATTAACCATGAAATGGCCCATCAATTTTTCTTATTTTAGTGTGTTGATATGGGAAAGTAAACACTAATTTGACTGTACAAAAGTGGCTTCCTGCTTTCTAGATGATAGCCTGTAGCAACACTGTTGTTAAACCAACACTGTGGCTGGCTCTCTTAGCCTAGATAGCTTATTGTTAAATATCCTCTCAATAACACCTAATGTTGAACATCTGTTAACAGCATAGGAACAGGACTGTGGCGTCTTGTCCCTCAATGAGTCACAATGACCAAGTATGTGTCTGATACTCTCTTAGACTCCTATTCCATCATACTCTACTCATGTAATCCCAGTGCTAATCCTCTGACATTTGCTCTAATCTGACCCACACATGTTCGACATCTGCGTTTAAGACTTGGATTCTGATATCGAACTGAACATCCAGCTCTTATTCCCTGTGTTTAACAGCAAGCCTCGAAACTTTCGAGGGGAAGTGACCGACCTTACGCATACATGTCTGTTTGTTGATCATAGGGAGTGCTACGCAGCAAGTAAGAACACTTGTATCATGTCTCCTTTGGCTCAGGAGAAGCTTTGTCAAGTCTGAGAAAATGACCCTGATGATGTCACAGTGATGTCATCAGGGCTCTCTCATTGTGAACTGGGAGATTATACAGCCTTGGGGCATAGAGTTAGAATGAGGTGGACTTCTTCCCTCCTGCTTCTAATGAAAATATATGTGCCTATGCTACTTTGAGTTTTCTCCATTCCTTTTTTTTTTTTTTTTTTTTTTAAATCTGTCTCTTGTGAGTCCACCAGCTTTATAAACGCACAGTGCTAAATCACCTGGATACCCCTTTAAAGAACAGTATGAATTTTTTTGTGTCTTTGCAGAACTCTCAGTTATCTCTTTTCTGGTCCAAATGTAATAATCCAGTCAGTAAATGTAAAAATGTTACTTGATTAAATGAGATTATCAACACTTAATATTTGTTGATCCAGTCCAGGGAGCTTGAAATTGCTGTGTACTGGAGAGACTGGCGAGCATTAAGTGGGCTGAAGTTCCTGCGCCTGGAGGACTTCCTGGATAACCGCCGACATGGCATGTGTCTCCAGCTGGAGCCTCAGGGCGTCCTCTTCATTGAGGTTCCGACTTTCATATCTAACCTTTAGTCCTGTGATGCCTTTTGTGGTTTTATAATCCACCACACTTAAAATAATGGGCTGAATTTTGTACCCGCATTTCTCATTTCAGAGTTATTATCAAATCAATTCATATTTGATTTTGAATGTCATTATTATTGTTACACCATACAAATGAAAAGCTCTAATCTGTGTCCTCAGCCACAAAAAAGGATGTTGGGACTAAAATAATCCCAAGCAGTCAGCATATCTTTATGGCACAACCACAAATGAAATGAATACATGAATCATTCCGTTCATTTCCAGGTGACATTTATCAGTCCTGTCATTGAGCGGCACTCCAAACTCCAGAGGCAGAGGAGAATTTTCCCTAAAGAAAAAGGTAGCAACATTTATTCATTCTGCATCCTGTCCTGTTAATTCTGCGGATGTTATAGGTTCATTAACATGAGGGCTATCGCTATATAGGAGGAGAAGGAGGACATTAAATCACAAACCTACAGAAATGTCAAAGATGATACTAAAACATATTTCAATTCAATTTCAATTTCAATTTATTGCAGTTTATTTACATAGCACCAAGCAGACAGTGGCAAGGAAAAAACTCCCTTTTAACAGGAAGAAACCTTGAGCAGGACCAGGCTTGAAAGGATGAACTATCCTGCTGATAGTCGGCTGGGTGAAGGGGGGGAAAGAAGAGGTAGACAGGACAGAGAGGACGAAAGAGAGAGAGAGAGAGAGAGAAACATACATGCAATAAACATCATACATTACAAAGGACAAACATGGCAGGTTGTTATAATTGGATTCGATTCTATTTCCATAGAAATGGTGACCAACTGATTAATTTTATCATCAGTAGAATAAAAATCGCTTTAAGTCAAACAGCTATGATTTTCCAAAAAAGAACTTTGACCTTTTTAATATTACTGTCGCTTCTTAATTTTTTTGCACAAAGGTCACTTGAATAAATTTTACATTTCATTAATTTTCAGCCTGAGATTGTAACATGGAACATTTTAACATTTTTGTAACATTTTTTTTGCTCTTCACAGGGAAGGACTTCCTGCGTGCTGCCCAGATGAACATGAACTTTGCCACTTGGGGACGTTTGATGATGAGCATCCTGCCTCCCTGCAGCTCCCTGGAACCCATGAGCCCTCCATTAACTGGCACTAATGCCGGCCCCACATCATCCACCACTTCTCCGGCAGGGTAAGGCTCTGTGGTGTCTGCAGACACTGTGACCCAGAAACATCTCTTTGTCACATTTATGAAAGAGATGTTACAAAAGTGAGCTATGAACTTTTTTGCTTAGCTTTCCACAGTGACTTGAGGCTATTTTTTTTTTACCCACTTATGATATCTGACTCTTCTGACTAGAAAGAATGTGACTTCTTTGGAGGGCTGATAGCAACACTGACTTACATTCAGAGTTAAGAGAAGTAAGACATAGTTGTTGTATAATAATAGTGTACAAGCTTATAAAAATAAGCTTTATTAGAGGATAATGGCTGTGATTTTATATTATCTTTATTTTTCTTATTACACACAAATCCCCTGGGTGGATCAAAACCAACAATGAAGGCATTCTACTAAGAAGTGTTGTTGAAATAAAATGAGAACCTGGCAAATGTGTAACAAAGGCATATTGTTCTTAACCTGGAGAGATAATTTGAAAGCAGTTGAACAGAAATTTGAAAGCAGATGTGAAAGTGCCGCTTTGGCCACAACAGTTGTCAGAGTGAAAAGGCATGCTGTAAATTTACATGATTTTTGGAGGTGCCAGCTGCGGAGAGAAAAGCTACCAATGCAAAGGCCTGGAAGTACTTTCAGTGTTATGTTTTTCATGTTTTTGGCTAGGTTCTTATTTTTTTAACGTTATGTTTTATGTTGTGTTTTGTGTGGCTAAAACTTATTTTCTGATTGAGGAGATCAAAGAAATGTAGGAACTCAACAGTCATTTTCTGAAGCTGGTCAACATTATGAACACCAGCACAGCCATAAGGTATTTCTCCTTGGGTTTTCAGAGAAGCTGCTGTGGTGAGCCTAAATTTTGCTGATCAACATCCTGGAAGATCTCCTCATCGCACAAGAAAGAACGCAAAGGACTCTCCACTGGTAAGTAAGTCAGCTGGTCTGTGACAAACGCTTAAGTAGTGAGATAATACCACTGAAACCAGGGGCTAATGGCAGAGAACTCATAGGTCTCTGTTACTCTCTAAACAAATGTTGATTTGTTTGTTTTTTATTTAAATTCAGTTTTCTGAATTATTCAGCTGATTTGTCAATTTATCTCTGTTGTCTGAAAACTAGTCTCCTGGTGAGAACAAGAGCCCAAAGCCCCAACGCCAGCCCTCGATTCATCCATCCACACGGTAACTTATACTGAGTAGAATTGTGGAAATTATTATTTATTTATTTATTTTTGTTTAAAAGTATTGATTTGTTCCTGAGTGCGACAGTTGAAGCTGTCAATTTGAATTTTTTAAATATATAATTTTAAAACAAATGTAGAGTTCTAACGTAACACAGTGGTGTGGTTCTGTAAGTAAGAAAAGTGTTTTCTTCTAGCAGGATGCCATTTATAATTTTTTTTTTATTATTCATGTTATCTGTGCTGAGAAGGTTTTTTTTTCAGCTGCAAACCCCCCCCCCCAAAAAAAATCAAAAAATTGTGCTCCTCTGTTCTCTCATGCAGCAGGGAGGGAGGACTTCAGATCGAAGACTTCAGCTGCATTTCAGTTCTGGGAAGAGGTCACTTTGGAAAGGTGTGCATGTACCTTAATTTGTTCTGTAAAAACATCATGGCAGTGTACTGAGTCGAGCAAAGCGCTTGATTAATCGCTGAGAGGTGTCCTGGTGGAGTTTCAGGACACTGACTGGGCAATCATAGCCTCCCCAGTCGAAGTCCGACCCTTTGTTAGATGTCATACACCATCTCTCACTTCCTTCATTTCCTGTCAGCTCCCATCGGCAAATGTTTTAAAGCGAGATATGAAAGTAAATGTGCTTTTCTGCTGTGCCAATCCCAGGTGCTGCTAGCAGAGTTTAAGAAGACGGGCAAACTTTACGCCATCAAAGCCCTGAAGAAAGGAGACATCGTGACACGTGATGAAGTCGACAGGTAAGCGGTCCCTCAGTTAGTTTATTGGAAACAACACCGGAGTGCTAATGCTTCTTTCTGCTGCTCTTTAATGTTCCCAATGGAAAGCATTTAAACATGTGACTGCGCCTTGGGCCTTTATCACAGAGCAGGGTCAGGTTAGCCTGGAGCTCTTTGGGTTAGCGGTCTTCACTGAGAATAACATGCTGATGTATTTGTGCAGCCAAAGCAGAGAGGAGAGAGTGGTTCACACCTAATGTGCTCTGTCTGACTGACATGATGCTAATTAACTATGTGTGGATTATTTACCTGCCAGAGGACAATAGTTCATATACTTTTTATTTCCAGTTTTCATTACAAAGTCACCAGATGTTATTCTGCGCTGGAGTGATGGAATTAAGTGTAAAAGAATCTACAGGAATTCTGTCATTAATGTAAAGGACTCTCCGTTATATAAATTAGTAGCTATAATCGTCATTGCATATTCTTTGTGAGCATAGTAAAGTCTCACTCTGTCGTGACATGCAGTGACAGAAGGAATAAACTTAGTGATAAGTTTAACTCGCATACAAGCAAAAGAAATGAAGAGTGAACTAAAACAAAAGGTATACCAAAAAAAGTCGGTGTTGATTATAGCTTGCTGAGATGATTTATATATGATATTTGTAATAAACAGACACTGAAAGCCTGCAACAGCAAAGTGAATCTACTCATTTATTCAAATATCAATGCAAGCTCAGTACTTTTGTGCATTTTATGATCCCATAGGTACTATGGCTCAATGTTTTCTAGTGATCTGATTGGTCAGTGGTCTGACTGTCATCAGGGTTTGATCAGATCCTCTGACATTAACCTGTTGTGGAGCAGGTTATCTGCCAGCTTCATGATACCAGTCGAGTTTAGACCCAAAGCTGACTGGATGACTGAATGATGTCCGTGCTGAACGCTGCCACATGCTGCTGTCTGCATTTTGATGTTGATTTGTGTTCCAGGCAGCAGTTGGTTTCATTTCATGTCCCTGAAGTATGAAAATGAATGAACAGAGACTTATCACTCAGGACTAAGTGGTAAAGACGAGACAGGGCGCTTAAGGGTGATTTCAGAGTCGTTTAGAAAAGCAGTGCTTAAATGAAAAGTAAGCTAACTTGGATGTGATCTAAAATGATGTGAATTTGCTCTCTTTTTATGCATTGAAAATATTGTTCTTTGACCAGCATCTCTGAGTTCTTAAGAGCACCAGTTAGTTACTAAAAGCTCAAATCAGCATCAGGATAATGACACTAAATTGAAATATGCTTAACTATCAAAGGGACACACCACCAAATTTATACATAAAAGCAAGCAATTTGCTTGTCATGTTTAGTGCGAGCATATAAAGCATATAAAAACAGCTGCACAATGTCTTATGTGACTTAAATAATCCCAGATTATGTCAACAGGGTTGTGTTGGCTTGTGCTTGGAGATGACACATTAATAGCTGAAAGCCTGTGTCAAACCCGGAGGTGTAAAGATTGCTAGATATTGCCCTTTACCATGCAAGAAGGAGGGAAGGATTCTATCTGGTTGTATTATGAGAAGTCTAGGCTTGAATATTGTGGGAACTGATCCATACTAAAGATAAAAAATGAGGACATCCTGCTGTCTGCTGCTTCTTTTTTAATCCGTCTCATGATATTTTATAGGGGTTCCCCGTTAGAGCTCGTCATGTTGAACGCTAGTTTGTTTTCAGTAAAGCTGTCTCTCCATCTGACCGTGTGTGTTTGTGCTCAGCCTCATTTGTGAGAAGAGGATCTTTGAAGTGATCAACGTCTCCAAGCATCCTTTCCTGGTGAACCTTTACGGCTGCTTCCAGACTGCGGACCACGTGTGCTTTGTGATGGCCTACTCCCCCGGAGGAGACCTCATGACGCACATTCACAACAGCATCTTCACTGAGAAACAGACCCTGTAAGCACACATCGCACTCTGAACACCACAGTAACAGAGACATGAAGCTAAAGCACAGGATTGTTTATGTTGTTTCCACCTCTTTCTCTTTCTCTTTCTCTTTCTCTTTCTTTGTGTTTTAAGGTTTTATTCCTCGTGCGTCCTGCTCGGCCTTGAGTTTCTCCACCAAAACAAAATAGTTTACAGGTGAGTCCATCTCATAATTACAGAACAGCATAATTTCATACCTTTATGTGCTTTATGTTGGAGTATGAAGCATTTTTGTTTTGTGTGTGTGTGTGTGTGTGTGTGTGTCAGGGATCTGAAGCTAGATAACCTGCTAATGGATGCAGATGGTTTTGTCAGGATAGCCGACTTTGGCCTGTGCAAAGAAGGTAAGAAATGACAATTTTATGTCATTTTTCAAGGTCCAGTAAAAGTCAAACTCTCGCAAGGATTTATTATGCTAACACAAATAGATTTCTACTAACGGAAATCTATTTCTGTTAGTAGAGTGTGTAATCACTGTTACATGTGTCTGCAGCAACGTCCTAAGTCAAGCTGTCCTGTGTGTAGGTATGGGCCACGGCGACCGCACTTCAACATTCTGTGGTACACCCGAGTTTTTGGCCCCAGAGGTGTTGACAGACAACAACTACACCCGCAGTGTGGACTGGTGGGGTCTGGGGGTCCTCATCTATGAGATGCTGGTGGGGGAGGTCAGTATAAACATGGCAGTTACCAAACTGATCAAGGCTAAGCAGGCTACTGCTCAAGGGAGCATGGGGCTCAAAGGTCCCAGTTTCACTGCATGGCAATTAGTTTGTAGTATTTTTTTTTTTTTTTTTGACTAATTGCTAATATGCACTGTATACATGGTAAGGCCCTTCAAACTGCAATAACCTGCAACTGGCAGAAAGTGGCAGCAGAAACTAATTTAGAACACAGCACTGACATATGACAGCTTTTAAACTGATGTTATAGATGAACCTGTTTGCACACAACTGCTTACACGTGGCGTTTGTATGCCCGTCAAGTCCAGTATTCAAAGTAGTTTGGTCTCTACCAAGTCTTTGAGGGAAATACTTGGAGCTTTTTTTTTGGCTGAAAACCGCTACCTGCTGCAGCCTTAAGCAGTGTTAAGTAAAGTTGTGAGCTGGACGGCTAAACAATGAGCTGAAACTCGCTGTGAAGCTGTGTGAAGCGTGTCTGTAATCTGTATATTCTCTGATTGCAATATGTTGTGCACGTCTGTCCATATTGGTAGAGACGGTCTAAACACACTTACACTGTACAGACTGTAAAGCCCACTGAGGCATTCTGATTTGTGACTTTGGGCTATATAAATAACACTTGACTTGACTTGTAAGGCTGAGGGAAGCTGCGTTAGGATGGGATAAGGAAGCTCAGCAGCAGCTGAAGGAACAGTTACAGTGAACAAACTGTGTGTATGTGATTACTGGTGTAAGAATTGGAAAAAAAACTAAACCTGAACAAATCCCTTAAAATCAGGGAGTGTAAAGTTTGTACTCTCTTTCAGTCTCCTTTCCCAGGTGATGATGAGGAGGAGGTGTTTGACAGCATCGTCAACGATGATGTACGCTACCCTCGCTTCCTTTCTGCCCACTCTGTGTCCCTCATTCAAAAGGTTTGTGGTTTTCTCGCAGTCTCTTTAGATGACAGAATCACTCTCATGTTCAAGCCTGTAAACACGCATCAACATTATTGATTTCAGTCCGGATTTGATTACAATCCAGTGTTCTGAATGCTCTGAGGCTTATGTGTCTGGTCGTTCTGACTCCCCTTCGTTGCTCTCACTGTGTTTTTTTTTATTTTTTTTAGCTGCTGCAGAAAAATCCTGAGATGAGGCTTGGAGCAGGAGAGGAAGATGCCTCACAGATCAAAAGACACAAATTCTTTCAGGTTATTATCTGGCCAGGCACTACTGAACACCTTACACTGTAACTCCTTCCTTTCCAAAACATTAGAAGTCTCTGGCTTGAATGTTCTTTAGAGCTTCAACTCATGCAAGCATAATTTCATTTTTAGGACCATAAACAGCTGTGAAGTATTTTATTTAGCTCTTTCTTTATCTCAAAGATTTTTCCCTACTCTTAGAGCTCGGATTGCCTTTCAGAGACGAGGCAGTCAAGTTCCACTGCTTTAGGGCTTTTTTTTGAAGATTCACTTTTTCACAATAGAGCTTATCTATTGAGAAACCAGCTGTGCTCAGAGTAGAAGTATAGTAGTATTCAGTTTTGGAGACCTAGGCATTGGACTTCCATTGATCACTTAATAGATTTATGCATGTGTATAATATTGCTGACAACAGTAAGTTACCGTTAAAGCAGATGGGATGTCAGTTGAAGAGTAAAATCTAACTTGTCGTCATGCTGTTGGAAATATGTTATTCCTTTATGATGCGCCGTTCACAAACCACAAACAAACCCCCTTTTTTTCCCCCACAGCAGACATTTTTATTTGTTAAAGCATAAAAAGCGCATAATTGAAAACTGTCACGATGGCTGCTGCCATGAAATGAACAGTTCATCCAAAAATAAAAGTACAATCATTATCTACTTCACCCGCGTGCTGATGGAAAGTCAGCTGAGAGTTCCCAAAACATTTCTGGAGGTTCACGGCAAAGCAATGTTGATGGGGTTATTGAAGAATCTTGGGACTTGTTTTAAAATGTTTCTACGTTTTTTTTGTTATGCACCAGCTTTAGCACATCCAGAGTACTGACTGTACATTGAAACCAGATCATAATGTCAATTTATTGTGAAGTTTTGATCACCTTTTTTTTTCGCGACACTGCGACACTGGGGCAGCCGTGGCCTAGAGGTTGGAGAAGCGGCTTGTGATCGGAGGGTCACCAGTTCGATTCCCCCACCGGACGGGCAGGAAAAACTTGGGTGTGGTGGAGTGATTAATGCGAAAAATGCCCCCCCCCCCCCCCCCCCTTCATTAGCTGACTGATGTGCCCTTGAGCAAGGCACTTAACCCCCAGTATGCTCCCTGGGCGCTTGATGCTGCCCACTGCTCCTGTGTGTTTCACTGCATGTAATTTGCCGGGTGTTGCATGTGTGTGTTCAACTAAGGATGGGTCAAATGCAGAAGACGAATTCAGTGTGTGTATGTAAAAATATATAATAATAATATATATACTGTCAATAAAGTCATTCTTCTTCTTCATTAACAGGGAATGGACTGGGGGGCTCTCCTGGCCAAAAAGGTGAAACCTCCCTTCCTGCCCGTCATCAGAGCGCCAAAGGACGTCAGTAACTTTGACAATGAGTTCACTCGCCTCAAGCCAGTCCTCACCCTCCCACAAACAACCTGCGTCCTCACTGCCCAGCAGCAAGAAATCTTTGCTGACTTTGACTTTTCCCTCCTAAGTTGACCGAAGGGATTCACGCTCCGTGCTGCCACATCACAGTGACTGACAGCTGCTGTTTCTACCTACCTTTTATTTAAATCTTCTGATTCATCAGAAGCTCAGAGACAACAGTCCTGCCGTTGTTCACACAGTTGCACATGATCTCAGCGGCCCGTTTACAACAACACAACACAAAGTCCTTCAAATGCTCAGAATCAGCTTGGCTTCAGCCTGTCGCACTTCACTGATACTCACCGAGTCTGATTTCATGATACAACAGTTTCTTTAGAACATTTTCTTCTCTCTGCCAAAATGATTCTGAGCTATTTCATGTCGTTTCTGTCATCAAACAGCAACAAGTGGAACATTTACTTTTTTTTTTTTGCCATTGGACATTGAGCCAGTAAAACATATTATACAAATATTTGTGATCTTAATGAAGAATGAATGAATCGACTCTGAAGGCCACAGCTTTGAATGTACTTCGTTATTTAGTCGGATGATTAGTACTGTATGTCCACCTGTTGTTTAAGGAATTTAAGATACTGAAAATGTTAATGTTATTTTATATTCTTTTCCTAGATCTTTCTCACGCAGTACAACTGGATTGAGATTTTTTAAAATACTATCATGAAGATTATGCGTATAATGAAGAAACCAGCCTATATGTAAAGTGTAAACTACATGAAAGAAAACCTTGATGAATAAATTTATATCTGCTGGACTTTGAATGACCAGGAAACTCTTCATGAAACTTTGATTTATTGATGTGTGCAGTCATTTTAAAGTAGTAAAAAAAAACCAAAAAAACATTGCATGACAGTATTGCATATAATTCAGAAATACACAACATGAATTAAATGTTAATTCATATAAACCAGAGCTCTCAGCACTGACTCAGTCCAACTGGAGGCAATCTGCGTTCTGTCCAACACTACTGCTGTACATTAAATTCAACACATTTATTGCTGTCTTACAAGGTTACTATTGCACAAGGAGAGGTTCAGATGGAAATACCAAACAATGTATTGCACTCAAAGCTCTCTACTTACGCTCTACTCTTCAAAGGTATTCCCTCCAGTTACTCAAAACACTCATACAAAAGTCAAAAGATATTTTCTGGTTCAAAATAGTTTAAAAAGTATATACAATATAAAATAGCTTGGAATGCTGTCCCATGAAAGTCAAAGCATCCTGTACATCGTGACTGGGCTAAATGCTAGGAACAATACAGTACACTTTTTTCACACACGTATTTCAAAATACTCATTTTTCACTATTAACAAAATTGTAACCTGTCAGTAACTTTGACTAACAGCGAGTGGACCCTGTAAAACCTCTGTGCACAATAAATATGACTGTAATTATAGAAATATATCCCATGAAACAAGAGGAGGATTCAGCTTTCTGGACTAAAAACCATTAATGTACCATTTTATTGAAATTCTCCAACATGTTCATCGGGATCTGTCTCCAGTGAGTCAACCACAGATCTGGATTGTCTACACATGCACCTAAATATTTTTAAATCTAATGTTACAAGTAAACTCCAGAGTTAATTAACAGTCCATCCCTTAGGTTTACCATGTGTCACAGTAAGACCAGAAGTACTTCAAATGTGTAATTACTGCCCACATAAATGATTCAATGAAGGGAGCAGCAGTGACTGTCAAGTGAGACGTGGGTGCATAAACAAAGGCCAAGCTTGAGTCAACAGGGCTTTATGACTAGCTTCGTTTAGAGCCTTACGACTGGACGGCAAAGTGCCTGCAGACAGTGTGGATAACTGTCTGTCAAGGTATACTTGAATGATTGTAAACAACTGTTCGAAATAAAGGCTGTAGTGCTGGTAGCCTGTCACTGTGAGATGCTAACTCAGGTTAGGCTCCTCATTCTGGGGTCACACGAGACAATGTTTAGTCTGTCGACAGCCACTTAGGGAGAGGATAGGAAAAACAGGAAATGTGGACAGCAAAAACAAAGCAAGACAACACAAGCAAGCAATCCATTGCAGTGCAGAACCACTGAAAGGAGAGAAGTTAAAGAAGGGAGCTGTTATGGTGTTATGGCACAACATAACGTGCCTCTACAAAGGTAAACTGCACATAGGAACAGTTTATCTCCCAACTTTGTAGTCATGTGCGTGATCCCCAAAACCAGCAAGTATGTTCATGAGGAAAATCCAGTCTTTTAACTCGCCTGCCATGTGCTTCTAGACTTGGTCGCTCCCCTCCCTGAAGTACACCTGTTCCCACACCACTGTGCCCCACACACAGAAGAAACCCCAAAGGTTGTGGAAGGTGCCACGGTCAAAGGGGTTTTCATCAGCGCCGCAGTGCTTGAGGTAGGAGATGCGGTGGCGCGACATGAACTCCCAGGTAGTGGTGTTGAGAGAAACCAGGTAGAGGTGGGAGCCGAGCAGGAGCAGCACGATCAGCGAGAGCAGAGCCACCAACACGGCCACAGCCAGCAGCATGCCATTTGTACGCAGCCACAGCTGCCAGGCGGGTGCGTAGCTGAAACCCGTCCTGAGGAAACAAGCAGGAAGGAAGCCAATTGTGGAGGCTTTGCGGCTGTAGCATAAATCTGCCAGCAGAGGTGAGCGGTGACAGCGTTGTACTCACCAGGCAATGTGCAGCCCCCACAGCAGTACCAGCAGCTGGACAGCCAGGTAAAGCACAAACCAGCGGTGGTTCCTCTCACCGACACAGTTCTCAATCCAGGGGCAGTGATGGTCGTAACGCCGGACACAGTGCTGACACGTCTGGCAGTGCTTCGATCTCATTGGCTGCTGCTTGGAATAAAGATCATTGTATTTAGAGGAAATAAAAAATATTATTCGAAAAAAAAAAAACTACACTCACGCCACGTGGTCTGCTGTCTTAACACCGATTCACAGGCACACTTGATCTGAGCTAACCCTGGCCAGTAAAGCTGATTTTGACCAGTGATGTGGAAAGAATAGCTGCTGATGCTCACGAGCTTGGAAAAACAAACTGGAATGAGATTTGAGCTTGTAGGCTGTAGGCCTTCACTGAGCCAGGAAATCTCCATGCTGAGAAAACCATGGACACACATCTGAGCTTTGAAGACATCGTGTTGATAATCTTCAGATGGGATATTTTCAAACAGCAACACTCTTACAGCTTTTCTGCAGCGGTTATGTTGGGAAATGGACTGTTGTGTGATGCAATGCTTTATTTGGAATAACATGATGGGAGCAAGTTTCCGTGTCTAAACCACTCAGGGTGGAAGGTGAGGGCTGACTGCTACACAATAAACTCGATATGCATTTGATTAGCTTTTGGAGTGATAAGCTTTTTACATAGAGAACTTTTTATACAACCTTTACAGACAGAAATATGGTTGAAAACTGCAAAAGCTAGATAGGCTGAGTTAAGATTTTTCTGTCAAAACGTATATGCCTTACGCTTTTTGCAGTTAGGGTGAAATAGCGAGCTGTGCATCAACAAGTCTCAGAAAGCGCTAGATTTAGATTAGAGTTGGTTGTTGTATTGTGTTAATCTGTATAAAAAACAGAACTGTCAATCAATGTGAGAGTGATACCTGGTTCTGGTGTAATTTAGATCACAGATCGTGAACTGGCGTGGATGTTTGACAAAGAAGTTAAAATACAAAACGCTGCTGTACTCACAGATCTGACGGCTTAAATAACTACCACACAGGCGTGTAACACACAACCGTGCTGCTTGGCAACACCGCCGTTATTCTATACCATCCTGTGAGTGCTGTACACCTTCAAGTGTCACATTTCAACCTGAGAGCTACACTTGCACCACAGACAGGTGACAAATGACACAGGGTTCCTACACATTTTCCATTTCAAATTTCCAGACTTTTCCATTTCTCTTTATTATGTATATAAGCACATTCTGACTATGTATGCTATTATGCTACCAAATAACTACCAGAACACTTTAGCATGGTACCATAACTGATACAAATCTGGACTGACATTTGGAGTTCCTGGCCAGCCAGGCTTTTTATTTGGGACTCTCAAGCCAGCTCCCAGAAAATGTGTTGACCCATTGTGACCGTACAGTACACCCCCCTACCCAGACAGTTTGATGATGTTCCACTGCCAAACATCTCTGCTACAAAGAAGAAGCAAGTTAACTACTGCTACTATGCAGACAAACTCAGTATTTAGTTTTTCGTGATACTATGCATGTACAGTTCAAATGTATTGCTGCATTTCCTGTCAAACTAATTTGGTCATGGATGTCTGGATTTAGTACAATTATCAGTCACTTGGGGCACAACTGTATTACAGTTTGTGACATAGAGACACAAAGGCAGCTCCGTCGCATGCAGCACCTCTTGCCTTCCAGCCATACTTGACGACTGAGCAAACTTGTCCGCCATCAGTAAGATGCACTTGAAAGCCACTCGAGCCCACATCAGCACGCTGACACGGTGGGCAGCTTACCTGCAGCAGACAGTGGCCACAGCGGCGCTGACGCAGTGACTTGGAGGTGGGTGGGATCATGTCCTGCTGCTCCTCAGTCACTCCCAGTGTGAACTGGCATAACAAAGGAGACAAACTGGTCAAGGAAGCAACTGCCCATTTTCAGCTCAAGCTTTGATCATGACCTGCTGGGTGTGACTGTGTTTCCCCACACACTTTATTAGAAGTTAAGCAGTATAATCTTTGAGCTGATGAACATCATTGCACATTCAGCTCGTAAAAACACTGAGAATGATATTAGACAACACAAGCCCTTTCAGTGATTAGATTACTCCTCCTTACATCCCATGATGTCCCTTCCCTGGCATACAGATGTACTGACTGCAAAACAGCTATGCATCAGATGCATGCAAAACATCTGCAATGCCACTGAAGAAACATACAGATAGAAAAACTGAGCTGAAATTAGTGTTTGGCAGACCATACAAGAGCCAATCTTCTTTGGAAAAACAAATTAAGAAAATGACCAAGGACAACAGATAAAGATAATATTTTTCTGATGGATTAAGAAAAATGTTATCAGTGGTTGATACAATTTTACACCACATTACACACTATTATCCCAAAACATAATCGTTCCTTTCGGCCTTTTTCAACAAGCAACATCCACTCAGTTGCCTTTACACATAAATCCAAGCAGACACCCACAGTAGTCCCAGCTACCGTTACAGCTGCTCCACTGATTCCTGATACCAACCAACCAAAGATTTGCGATATGCTTAAAGACAGCAGTATACATTAATTACCTGTAAATCGCTATCGTCAGACAAGATGAAGCCTGGGTCCATCAGAGAAACAGCAAAATAAAGCAGCACCGACACCAGCACCAGCAGGACGAAGAGCACAGGCTGGACGAGCTGGCCAGTCTCCTCCTGCTTCCTCAGTTCTTCAAGCAAAACAGGAGAACACAAGAGATTCAAGTCAATAACACTCCCGCTGAGAGGTCCCAGCCTCTGTCTGAACCCGAGAGGATAACTCCTGCCCAGTTTATTTTCGATTTATTCTTCCAGCTAAAAGTACATATGGTAATATATGATTAGACGTCAAAAATGAGCTTGTCATTCCACATGTAACAGAGTGCCAACAGCTAACGTTACACACAACATTGGCCTATGATGTATTATCATGTAGAGTACAAGACGTGCGACAGGCTCACCTGTATCATGTAGGAAGAGTATCAACGTTATGACCCATGTCAGAATCACATGAGCTGTTCTGACCACAAACCCTGAGCCAAAAACATTTTTGAACATGGTCCTCCTAGCATGTTATAGCATCCATCGCAATCTTCAGACGGATCTAATGTTGTTCAGATGTTAAAACTGCCTCAACTGTCAATGATAGGACAGGTATAGTGTTAATTATTAACTAACGACAAAAATGATATTTAGCGTGAAAAACCGCTAACGTTGACGCTCCTTTCAGACCAACAAGCGTTCTGTCAGAAAGCTAGCAACCATGAATGTCGTCAGAGAAATACCGTTATGTTACCAAAGTCGGCGCTAGGCTGCGGCGTTCACGTCATTTGTTTCGCGTGACTAAGCCAAACACTGAATTTCAGTCGAAAAACATATATTGATATAAGCTTATTACATAGGCTTTAAAGACTCCACTGAACACGATCCCACAGCTAAAGAGCAACACAAACCGTCCGCTTCGTTTTACGTTTTGATGCACTTTATTGTTGTCGTCTCCGTCCCGTCTAAGCTGCGATTGGCCAGTGTCGGTCACGAGACGGTCCAGGATAGGGTGGCCGGGAGGGACACTGTAAGGCTGGGACCTGCTCAGTGTACTAAACAGGTTTAGCTCTGCTTATCTCTGGTATGCAAGCACACATTTATATGTCACTTTAGCAGATAGGTGGTATGGTATGTGGCATAGTGCTATGGCTCTATAGTTACACTCTTGGGACCGGAAATCATATCTTCACATCTGAAGTCATATTAATTTAGCATCACCACCACTTTTACATGTCACAGGAAATGCTCTATGTTCCATCATCCATTTTGTTACCTAAAGCTTTTCCAGTTCACAGCTGCACAGCTGAGTCTTTGTATGGAGGCTCCTTGAGGTTGATTTATTGACTTATTGTAGCCTGTAACACTCATACTTATCCTAAAACAACTGAATTATCGGAAATGAACTCTTTGACTTTGAAAGTTAAAGACGTAGTAGAGTAAAATGAATTTAATAAAAAGAATAGGGGACACATAATGAGGTATTGGGATAATATTTTTGTTGTCATATAATTTTGCCAAAGTCATTGCTAGTCCTTCATTTGCCTTATTTGTTTTCAAGCTGTTCATTAGCAAAGGGACAATTACACAGTTACACAAGATATGATTATCTTCAGTCAAAACTCAAACATTAGCGCATTCCTGGACAGAAATGACCCAACACATCCATCCGGGGTTGCCATCTCCATTTGTACTCCACTGTACTGAAATTTCTGCTGCCATTAATCAGTCTTCCGTCAATCAGAGAAATGTTACTGAGCCTGCAGCTCGTTGGCCCTTTTTTCATCCAAAATGAAGGGAGATGGCAGTATCCTCCCTTTCAGCAGTTGCTCCAGCCCCTGACAGAAGAGTGAGATAGAGGTTAAATTGATTAAATTAAAGCACCATATTTAATCATTTAGGAGGGGCTAATTCTCAAGGTATAACACCGAAAACAACAGCAGCGTAATCAGTGAGAAAAACTATTTTAAAGGCAGGCTGAGAAAATTAAAAACTACTTTATTCAAAGAGTTGCTCTATAGAGTTCACCAGTTTAATCCAGCCATTGGATTTGGCCCATCTCTAGAAAGTGAAAGCTAATGTTTTACATGGATCTGTAGGCACATTCATGTCCTCACCTCTCCAAAGTAAGAGACCAGTGGAGATATCTCACATTGTGCTGGAGGGTTGTCCCCTGCTGACACACTAAAAAGAAAAAAAAAAAGGATAATTTTAGATTTCAAGAACAGCTTCAGATTTCTCTGTCTTAACAGAATACTCACAAGTCCATAAGCACACTGAAAGAATTAGTGGTCACTGTAAAAATCTCTCCTCTTCATATGGGGAATTTCAAACTAAAAAGACTGTAAAGATTGACAATATCCACAAGACTCAAACTGCAGAGGTCGCTTCATATTACATTCTAGATTTCCAGTTTTTAATACATTTGAAAGTAACACAGCCCTCTCACATATACTATAATTACTGCCTTGAGCTATCCTTCAGTATCAGTGAACAGGTATATAATGTATATGCAGTATTCTGTCTGCTGTATATTTTCATTTTTAACTAAAAATGTGGAATCGTACACATACATGATGAAAAGTTATTTTACAGTAAGATCTGAATTTTAAATGGACTACGCGTACAATTTAGATGTGGTAAAGTCAAAGTAAGGAATTAGATCAGGAGGTGGAGTATGTAGGAAAAATTAACGAATTATACCTCAGTCATGCTCTTTAGAGAACACGAACAAAGTTGTTGTTGTTTTTTTTAAACTGATATCCAAACACAGACCTCGGACACTTGATATCACTCTGCTAGCTATTACGCCTCCAAATCCAAAGCATATTGGATTAAACAAAACTTATAAAAGGATGAGTACAAGTCTAACAGGTCACTTTTGGTGTTAGTAATTTGGTATGTTGTGAGCTTTAGTGTTGGTAGGTTGTGTTTTGTTTTGTTTTTCTAAACAACCAAGGTACACTAGCTGTTTCACCTAGTCTCTGGTCTTTATGCTAAGTTAGGCTAATTTCCTGCTGATTCCAGCTTCATATTAAGCATACAGATGAGAATAATATCTGTGCTATATAGACAAAAGTATTCAGATACACAGTCAGATGAGTCCAGTGCAGAAGAACCCAACTGGTCTGCACAGAACCCTGACCTCAACCCCATCAAACCCCTCCTGGACAAACTGCGAGCTGAGCCTTTTCCCAAATGGGCAAAACCACCCACAGAAACACTCCAAAATCCAGTGGGAAACCTTCCCAGAAGAGCGGAATTTGCCACAGTTGTAAAGGGGGGGACCAACTCCACACAAATGTCCCTGCATTTAGAATGCAAGATCACCATAGTACCTGTGTAATGGTCAGATTCCCCAAAACTTTTGTCTTTATAGTGTATCTCCTTTCTTAGCTTGAAAGTGTATTCCCCAGAAAACGTGGAGGACATTTTTAATTAAGTTATGCTACTGGTACCACTTCTGCTTTTCAAATCGAAAGGTATTCTGTTCCCAACCAGTTTTTTTGTTCCAATTTTAAAAGAGATGAGAGTTCAAGTTCTGACACTATCTATTGCTGCAGCATGTATGTAGCAACATTTCTTCTGACCTGGCTGTAGCAGGGAGGGTATTCCCATGTTCATCCAACAGCGTGGCTCCTGCAGCTGTGGCCCAACGGCAGTGCTGAGCCAGCAAAGAGTTCCTGGCTGTGGTGGGGTTGTCTGTGGCTGCTCCATCTGCATTTTTCAGGGGGGAAAACTCATCCTCCCTCACAACTTCAAACACGACAAAGCTCCTTTACAAAGAGAGAAACTCAGTGTTTTAAATACTACTACTACTACCTAAGCCGTTTTAGGTAGAGTAAAACTGCGGATGTCAATAGCTGAAGACAGTACCTTGAGAATGTAAATACATCAAAAACAAATTTTTCCATCTTTATGCCATTAGGTTTGGTAGGTTTGACATGATTGCCACATGAATCCACAAAGGGCACTTTCTTGAGTGCTACATGTTGTTTCAGTTGACTTTCAAATTTCCTGTAAAACAAACAAAAAAAAAAACAACAACATTAACACTAAGAACAGAGGAACAAAGGAAGCAAAGAAAGTTATACATAAGATTTATCCTCTGGGGGGCACACATTTCCACATAAACCTGGCCAGTTTTTGAGAGTATTAATAAAGTTCAAATTTTTGACCTGATGGTGGTGATATGGAGCAGGTCAGGGAGTCATCAAACTCCCTCCTTTGAAGCTCTCCCTGAGGTTTCTTCACACATTTGTGACCTAATTAGGCCTAATTAAAACATTTAGCAGCTAAAGAGACAGATATTGTTTTCAGGAGATGATCGGGACCAGAACAGAGATAAAATAGAGTGGATATTGGTGAAATTGATGTATATGTTTGACTTCTAGATTTGTGAATAAACACCCGATTACAACAGATGAGTTAAATGGAGGCTTAACTTGGAGGAAAAACATTGCCCTGACATCCATATATCGGCGTGTTCTGACAGTCTGGAAAGTGTCATGAGATAACTTTTATTGTGAACTGATGCTATAAAAATAAACTGAACTGAATTTCACTTGCTGTGCTGTGCCGTCAGAAGGATGTTACCAACACGTGACAGCAAGGCTCTTACTCTGCCACATCCTGCAGGAAAGCCCTTGTAAAGAAGTGATTGCAGATGTTTCCAGCACTGTACACCAGCTCTCCTCCAGGTCCTCGGAGCTCAGCTGTTTCTGGTTTTATCTCGCTGTACTCCACCACCTGATAGATGCCTTGCACTCTGCAAACAACACCCACAGGCTCGGAAGGGTAGGCCTTCTCCACCACCTGACACATGATAGAGGTGAGAAGGAAACAGGAGTCACAATTAAAAATTACAATTTATTATTATCGATTAAGGCTACTGAGAATAATATCAAATAGTGAGAAATAGCTGCACCTTTGCCAGCTGCAATAGTAAAGTTATTGTATCACCGCATACAATGATATAATAAATAATATTCTGAAATGGGCCATTCTGCATAATAAGTACTTTACTTTAGGTATTTCAAGCACTTTTGAAGATTTTGAGAGCAGGACTTTTACATGAAGCTGAGTATTTCTACTCTGCTGTATTGCTACCTTCACGTAAGTAAAAGATCTGAGTACTTCTTCTAATGGTCTTGTCTCTTTTATAGTGTTAAGTTTTCGCCATTAAAACCACTTAGCACTTAGTGAAACCATTCCGTGTCCATTCCGGGAAATAGAACAGATGTGGATTTTACTAGTTAGGTTATCTCTCCACAGATAAGATCGTTCTCCTCTCCTTGTCATATAATGTAAAAATTTAATATAATGCAAGTTCAGAATCACACATTGCCAACTTGTTCTGCTAACTGATGACTTTATTTGAAACACACTGACTGTGGCAGGTGGCAAATCTGCATATAACAGCTATTCAGCTAAGAGTTGTTCAAACAACAGAGTGACTGCATTTTCTCAGTATTTATGATGCTCTCTGGAGTCAGAACACGGTTGGCCTAACTTAGACTCGACACAGGGAGAAACGGCTAGACAGACTCTGTCATAAGTTCAAGACTACACCTGCCAGCACCTTTAGAGCTCACTCAGTAAAACATTGCATGCCTTTGTTTTTTCATAATACACAAACAGAAGTGTAAAAAAAGCTCCAGCTCTGTATTCCATGCACAAACATGACCCTCAGGAACATCCATCCATCCATCCAGTTTCTATACCGCTTTTCCGTCAGGGTCGCGGGGGAGCTGGAGCCTATCCCAGCTGACTACGGGCGAGAGGCGGGGTACACCCTGGACTGGTCGCCAGTCAATCGCAGGGCCACCCTCAGGAACAAAATAAATGAATTCTTCACTCTTCTACTGTGTGATATTACGCTACCTTGGCTCCACAGTCAGCACCTTTGCTCACACAGAAGCCAATAAACACAGGGTCTGCCATCTTGACCAGGATGTTGTCCACGCAGTACACATGTAGGTACTCCACTCCCCTCTTCTTCATGTCCTCCAGGACCTTGTTTTCCTCCAATACTTGGTACAGACCACCATTCCCATCTGACAGAGGGAGATTTTGAAACATGGCTCATACCTCAAACTATCTTGAACATGCATCAACAGTGTTAGGTGAAACCAAAGTGATTTCACAGATATTTGTCCCTGGATCTTCTAAAAGGAGCGGATAAGCACCTACCTGGGGCCATGGCTATCTTTCCTTTATCCTGAAGGATGACCTTTCCATCAAAGGTCACTGCTGGGATCATCCTTTGCTCAAACATAACAACGTTTGATGGTTCCAGTCCAAAATAGTTGTTCTCCTTGAAGAACTTCTCAGTGGGAGCCAGAGTGAACTCACTGGTCATTATGTACCTGAAGAGTTGGAATAGTACAGATAAGAAGTTTCAAATGTTAAATTTAGATTTACTCTCTATGATCCTACTGACATTATATCTCTTAAAACATCTCCAAAACCCAATCACAGAGCAAAACAAATCATTTTATATCACTCAGAACCCATTAAAGTGGCTATAATAAATATGTATCAACAATGACTCACGTGGCTACTTGTATGCAAAAATGCCACTCATACCGGCAAACCCACAAATGATCATGACCAGGTAGTTCCCAAAACCACAGATGTGCTCTTGAGTCAGCCTCACAGCTTTCATCAACCTTGTTCACAGCAGCTAGTATTAGCCAGGTGCTTAAGGCACAAAGTTACTTTACACAAAGTTACTGACTAACTGGTGGACATACAGTAGTATAGCATTTCTGCAAATTTACTGCAAATGTGTACCAGTTCCAAATATTGGTTTTCTGTCTGCTTGATTACTTATAATTATTATTGGCCCAGAAATACACATATGTGTAGATCCCTAGAGTGTGAGTGTGTGTGTGTGTGTGTGTGTGTGTGTGTTTTACAAATAACCCTCGGTGGAAGTTAATCTTTTAAAAGCTAGGCTACCCCATCCTCCTAGAAAGGTGTGTATCTGTTATTTGATTGCCACGTTTCCCTCACTCTGGAACAGGAGTTGTTCTCATCAATTTGTCAGTAAATAAGAAGAGGTTTCCGTCACACATCAGTCATCCACTATAGTGGCCTCTGTGGTACCAAATGATGTCTATGATCTGACGTTTTAATGCTTAATATAACTGTGACTTACTCTTCTTATTGACTCTTTACTTCCTTTACGTTCATTTTGGGAGTAGCAGAGAATATTTGACGCAAACAGGGAATAAACTGGTGCCTAAAAATTCAGCAGCATGCAGCATGCATCTTACAGGGGAGGATTCTCACTTTTTTGTGTCCCCAAGGCATGCCAAACCTGAAAACAGCTAACATTAGGGCCAACAAATGAAAGTAAATGTAGGTTTAACTGCAGCAAGCAGTAATAATGTCATCAGTGAGCTTCAACTGAATTTGCTGGTGTAAATATTTAAGTTGTATCCATTTTCCTTGAAATATTACAAGTCTTTGTCATAAGAACTTTATATATTTCACATCAAATGCCAACAATTCAGTTTCCTGTCTAAACTAATTTTTTTTTTTTGCAAAATAAGTAAAGTATCTTAATGCATTTTGGCTTTCTAGGATGGATTAGCTAAAGTTTTTAATTTAACCTAAAACACAGCTAAACGTCAGTGAATACTGGATAACTGGCAGGTGAGCAACTGTTCACCGTATCAACAAAATAAAAAGAAAGGTAGGTTACTCATGCGTTTACAGCTTGTTTCTGCCCCCCCATGTGGCCAAAATCACTCAATGCCAGTTAAACTGTGACTGTGAGTAGTGTATGATACTCAAATGTCTGTGAGGTTATATCACCTTGTGTTAAATATGCCTCATGTCATCATAATTAGAGCAGTGGTGGAAGGTCCATCACATAATCTTACCATGGAACGGTGCACTTTGAGCCATGCTTTCTGTCCGATAGCTCCTGGATTTTGTGAATGCGCTCTGCCTGGATTTGATACAAGGTTTTGCCACTTGGTAACCCAACATTATACATCCCTTTGGGATACTGAACACCAAGACGAGTCCCCTGACCGCCAGCCAAGAGCAGGACTCCAACTCGATTCCTTGAGATTTGCAACAGCCCTGTCGAAACAGAGTGGTAACATGAGCAGCTGCAGCAGGGTACACGAAGGTAAAGTTACTGCTTTCAAATCACAGCCTTTAAACTTTAAGACAAGCGGCCAACATAGCACGCTACACCTTTTATTATCCTGTGTAAGTGAAACCTTTCATAAAACGAGGTCAGGTCACATATGTGCAATGAGTAGTTTAAAAGTGATTTTTCCATTCTCAGGTTGTCTCATTTTAATAGTTTAATAGAAAATAAAGATAATCCACCAATCTGCATTAGTTATGACTGGATGATATTGCACACTTTAAAACAGATTGATTTGTAGACCCTGCACCGCATTGTTCCACAGTTATAATGTTGAGACATAATGTGATGGATTTTCGAAACGGATGGATTTCTCTCAAGCCAATTTTAAATACCGACAGCCAACTTAGAGGTTGAGCCCCTCAAAAGGGCCACAAGATAAATCTGAGGGGTCGTGAGATTATTAATGTGAGAGGACAAAAACGTGTTTTCATTTTCTGACTTTGCTCTCGTCTTTATTGTGAATACTGGATAATCAGACCTCTTTTGATCCTTAAATTGTTCTTTACATGAAACCACCTGACAGGTTCAGAGAGAAATGCCTGGTGGAACTGCTGGAACACCTGAAACATGAGAAAGGGTCACACCCAGACAATGCCTTTTAATGTGTGGCCATAAACCAAGTAGACAGGGAACCTCCAATCTGATCTTGGATTGTATTTCATCATATATCCCTAAAAGAACAATGCACTGAAGCAGAAATACAAAGTAGTGTAAAATTATAATACTCAAGTTAAGTACAAGTACCTCATAACTGTATTTAAGTAGTAACGGTGCCTACTTGAGAGAAATGTAGTCGTTTTCCATCAGTAGAGTGCAGTGACTGATCATTATTATTAATATAGTTTATGCTGTTGTTAATATAGCGGTGCATTCAGAGGAGCGTTAGTGACAAGTCAAACTTCATGTTGTTTTTCGGTAACCTGGCACCATCTTCCTCTTCTTTTTTTCTTTGCCCTCTTTCCGATATTTTTTGCAGATTACCGTAATCCCACTAATAGCTGCGCCGCTGTTGTTGACACTAACCTTCATTTTCCCACTTTTCTAGAGCGCTTTTGTCACTTTTCCTCACGCTGCCGATGAACTCTGGAGGAACTGGTTCTATGTGTTGATCCAAGCTGGCGGACGGGGCGGCTGCAGCCCTCGCAGCCCCTTCACAGTGTTCCTTCAGTCTCTTCAGATCCAGCTGAGACAGCTCCCGGAGGAAACTGTCCCTCTCCCCCTCACACAGTTCCGACCAAAACTGCAGAATGTGAGATTGTCCAGCACTCTCCAAACTCTGCTTCACTTGCTCCAAGGAAAGCATTGTGTGTCTCGGTAACAAAACGAACCCTGCAGTAGGTCATTCAAAGAAACACACATCCAACCTCCTGCAGGCAGGCTATAGGTACAGGAGTGTGGCAGTTTTCGGGAAATGACTGTGTGTCATGAATAACTCGTGACTGCAGCTCTCGGATCCAAACAAGGATCCTGCGGTGACAAAGACAAACACTACAGGATATGCTGTTTCGGCGCTATGACAGACGTCTTTGAGCTGTTCCAGGAGTGCAAGAGCAAAACATGTCTGAAATGGCTCCGTGAAAACCGACTTTTGGACGACTGTCAGCAAACAAGTTCGGGCTGTGCTGAGTCGGCGTCTGTTAGCACTCAGAGTGCTAAAGAAACCACTGCTATCATCATATTTATACACGCCATATCTAAACACGCGCGTGTACACTGCATTTCACAACAGATATCGGATCATATTTCTTCCCACTGTGGTTTGGGCCAATTAGTAAAGCACACCAGGGACCGTCTCCAAATTGCACACTTCTTTGTTAGTACCAGGTCTGATAACATTGCTCTCCAAAAGAATACACAAGCTAGAATTTGTTCTACTTAATGAAAAAAAAATCAGCTGCCGTGTTAATATTTTAACAGTCTAATCTGGTGCAGTGGTTAGCACTGTCACCTCACAGCAAGAGGGTTTCAGGTTTGAAACCCGGTCTGAGCTCTTCTATATGGAGTTTGCATGTTCTCTCTCTGCCTGCGTGGGTTTTCTCCATCCGACTTCCTCCCACAATCCCAAAAAAAACATGCACGTTAGGTTAATTGGCTGCTCTACATTGTCCCTAGGCATGAGTGTGTAGGTGAGCGGTTTGTGTGGCAGCCCTGCGATAAGCTGGCGACCAGTCCAGGATGTACCCCGCCTCTCACCCTTAGTCAGCTAGGACAGCCCCCCGCGACCCTAACGGATAAGCGGTACAGAAAATGGATGGATGGAATATGCACTGCCCCCTACAGGTTGAAACCCGGATATTGCAACTGAATTTCCTGAGTTGCAGTAAATATGCAAATATTTTCATTTCGGATATTTTAACGTGACTGTCTGTCTTTGTGTGTCGGCCCTGTGGCTCCTTGGGGACCAGTCCAGGGCGTAACCCGTCTCTCGCCCACTGTGAGTTTATGGCAAAGCTCTCAGTATATGTGCTCTGGAGGCTTGACTTAGTTATATTTCTACAGAGGGAAAATTAGCAAATTATTTTCTACAGTAGCAACATTTCATGGAGTGATTTTAACCTTTACATGATACATAAGTATTACAGCAATATAATATAGCTGACCCTTCTCACCCTGGACACAGACTCTTTGTGAAACTCCCTTCAGGCAGGAGGTTACGGCCCATTCGGACCAAAACCTCACACCACAAGAACAGCTTCTTCCCCTCTGCTGTTGGACTGTTGAACACCAACTGACTAACATGCTGCCCTGCACTTTAGTTACTTCAGTACAGGAACTGATTTCTGCTCATGTCATTATCCACCTGCTGTTCATTTGCACTGTTTACCTCACCTACATGCACTACACTTCCACCCTGCACTACTTCACCTTTGGACTACCTCCAGAACCATATTTATTTTATTTTATTTATCTTATTTTATTTTGTTTTACCTCATTCTATTTTATTCTACTATTATATGTTACTCTTTCTTACGTTCTATGTTTGCACCAATCACCAAGTCAAATTCCTAGTAATGCGAAACCTCTTCACTTACAATGGCAATAAAGACGATTCTGATTCTGATTCTGATTCAGGAAATATTTCCACCACAGTCTGGTCATACTACTTAATGTCTTCACATCCACAACTAACTTCAAGTTGGTGAGTGTCACTGCTTTTGCTGATTTAACAACTTCCCTAGTTTCACTTCCATAACACCAGACTGTCTTGTTGTGCTTCTGCACCCTGATCTAACCACTGCCTGTCATGTGAATGTCACACTTGTTATTTGTATTGACTTTCATTGAATCTTTTAATCTTTATGAACAAGTCTATACAGTTAAAGGGACTGTCCATTTGTGGACTGTGGCTGCTGCTCTGCCTGGAGCACAATGATGGGCCATTCTTCATACAGGGTATTGTCTTAGTTTTGGGAGAAGGATCAACAAGATATTCAGTTTCAGTCCTTATTTGTCATGTTGTGCAAACTCAGGTGTGAGTTCAGTTGTAGAGCTGAATTATCAAATGAGCCCAAATCAAAACTGCTGAACCTCTGTAGTTTATTTAACTTCTACAAGCATTAATATTTTTTTCATAACATTCTTTGAATGGATGCAACTACAAACAACTACTGTACAAAAACTCACATACTCATTCTGGCATCCCTGTCACTTATAGCTGGCATAATAAAATAAAATAGAAATATATACTGAATACACTTTTTGAACTATGCCACCATTTGCCAATATACATTGTAGCCATCAGTTTGTATAGTGCAGTAGTTCCTATACATGTCAAGTTCTAGTGACAATTTGCCCAACTACCTGTTGGGTCAATACAACATACAGGAAGGGCTAATTTAAGACATCTGAGTGTTACTTTTAAATGTACAAAATATGGAAAACATTTACACACAACCACATAGTGACATCATTCTTTGTCACCAATTTATGCATATATGATGTCAGAGCAAAAAGACAAATACACAGTTGTTGAGCCAGAAAGGAAGAGGATGAAGGAGAGATGGGCTGAGACATTTGCTTTCAAATGTGAATGAGGATCCATCAATCAGCAAATGTAAGCCCATCATCTCTTGCCCATCATTTGTTACAAAGACACAGGGTGATTTCAAAAGCAGATGTGGTGCTTAAGGCAGCTGACTGTTCAGCTTGTATCTCTCACTGCCCAGAATATCTTTATTATTCATGATAGTATGTCTGAGCAGTGTTTTTCCCATTTTGTTGCAAAACAAACTGCTACTGCTGACAAATCAGACGGTGTTACCACAGGGATCTTTAAATGGGCCTTCAAAGTGTTCAATAGCAAAAAAAATAAATAATTATAAATTAAATGGTAATATGAATACATTCTGCAAATTAGACACATTTAAAAATAATCTATATGTCATTTTCATAATCAACCAAACAGTTGGCTGCTGTAAATAAACACATTATACAGACAAAGTATGCTAGCTGGCTAACTAGCTAAGTGGGGTTGTGAGCTTGATTTATCACTCACCATCAAAATGTAGCACCAGTATTAACTGTAATGTTAGCAGCTAATGTTAGCTGGTTAATTCAGTTACTGCTGACACACTTTGATTCTAAACATGTTCTTCAGAGAAAGATGCAACTACGTGAAATGCAAAAAGAAAGTCTTTCACTGTGGTTACTCTGTACAACAGGAGCTAGCTAGCACGGCTAACACTAGCACTTCACTTTGATGATAATGATATATAATTTGATGACAAGCTAGCTAATTAGCCAGCCTGCTACCAGATAGGTAGTACAAGCGACCATGTTATGCTAAGGCTAAAAGCTAAAGAGGTTTAGCTAGTGTGTCTGGTTGATTCGCAATCAACTTCATACTGTTGTAGCTCTAGCTAACCGGCGCTAACTGTTTAAGCTGTATTGCATTTGTTAGCTTCAGAGAGGCAAGGGGCATGTGATTCACTGAAAGGTCAGAACATGGCAAGTAAAACCAAATAAATGATATTGTGAAATGAAAAGTGATGTTAATTAATATAAACTTGACATGATAAAAGTGTTACTGGGACAAAACCATTATAAAATAAAATCAGGCTTTTGGAAAGTAACCTAAATATTTTACACAGTGAGATCATTTTATTGTATTGAACACTTTGGGGTTCCAGACCTTCGAGGCTGTGAACCACATCAGCCGCTTCAATCGCCCAATAACATACCATGAGCCTAAGTTTTTCAGCAAGATCACAGGTTACTCTGGGACCAAAAAGCCACCTAAATTTTATATATTCAGCATAACCAGTAGACCAAAAATCAGTCATTAATGTTGTTGTTGTTTGCAGAAAATAAATAAATAAATACAGTAATAAATAAAAAAAAAAACAACAACAACTAAAGCAGAGTACCTTAAAATGCATTCAGTGTTCCACAGATTCCACCTCTTACAGTACATTTACATAAGAGAGACTTGGCATGCAAGGCACTCGTGAATCTGTGAGCCTTAAAAACCAGAGGTCAGTTGAAAGTGCTGCCTTTGCCCTAGGACTTAAAGTAGTATTTATTTCCACGGTGCAAGAATGATACATTTCTTTAGCCAACAAACCAGTTAAGTACCGTAGTCCTTAGATATTCTTTAGCTGCTGTTTACTCATTGTTCCTTACACCCCACAGTACGGAAGTGTTGGACGGAACAACAACATAGCATCATATCACCTATGCTATTACTTAGGCCCTTAACAAAGCTGGGGTTAAAAACATAAGGATAGCACTGGCGGAAAGGGGTGAGCCAATTTACAGGATCCATCCCTTTGATAGGATCAATGTGTTTATGCAATTTAATGAAAATTGCGGACAGTTAACATTTAGACCTGATGGGGTATTAGAGTGTCCATTCTCTGGAAAGAATGAAGGGGGACAAGTCACTGAAGGGAGAGAAGTCATTTTCAAAACTCCATAGTACTGTGGAATTTTGAAAATGACATAAAAGTGTTCATGTTGCACAATCCACAGGGATATGTTAAACTGAGTCCTATGTGCAGCTGAATTTATTTTCAAATTTTATTATGTAATTAGGACTTGCTTGACCACCGATTTGTTACACAGAACAAAGCTGTGGATCTCTTCTTAAACAATATAAAGGAACATATTACTTACCTGCAGAAGTTATATCCCCATTGTCTTGTGCACAGTCAGTGCACTTTTGATGATTAATAGGTTAAATACTTCCAGACGGGAGACAGGGTGAAATGCTTTGCGATATGCCTTAGGAAAGCCCTTTAAGATTCTTACTTTGCAGCAACTTCTCCTGCCACATCAATGTCAGTGCCCAAAACAAGTAGGCACGCTTTACTGGTACACTAGTAAACAACTTCAGTTAATTAAATGTAAACTGCGTCCTTCTTAAAGATTAAAAAGTGTTGAAGCACTTACTAAGATAAAGTAGTTTTAAATAACTGCAACTCACAGACATTTCTTCAATCAAGATTTCTCGAAATCTCCAATCGCCTCTCGTTCACATCGGTCTCACATTTATCCTTTAAACCATGTAATTTGATTAGGTTGATTTTATTTAAACTCACTGACTGTCAGCTGCTTGTTCCTTAGAGCCAAATACGGTCAATTTCAGCTCAAAAGGAAAGCAAAAAAACTTTGGCATCTAGATTTCCTCTCTCTGCCTCCTTCTTCACTTCGACTGGACTCCCAGTGTGATCTTGAGGTACTCATAGACCACATAGCTGATGCTGACAGATGGAATGACCTTCATAAAGTTGGGTGCCAGGCCTCTGTAGAGTCCCATGACCCCCTCGGTCCTGATGATGTGTCTGAACAGGCCCGTCATGTTCATCTGAGGGCCTCCTTGAAGGGTAGCTGAAGAAAACAGAGAGAGGATGGGCCCATTAAAAACTACACCAAACACAAGGCTACTTGCCTGTAACCAAACATATGGACCAACATCATGCACCATGGACATTTTTAATAAAATAATTCCACATCTGAACTCTACCGATACTTTATGAAGCGGTTGCTGCCATCGCCTTAATTGTTTCTAATGTAACAGGACAGCAGTGGCAAGAAATGGGAGGACAGCTGCTGCCGCTGTTCTTATGACTTTGCAAGGCCAGAAAACATTTATGATATGTTAAGCTTGCAAACTTCTTGTCCAATGTATTGCACTATAAGCATTGTCCACAGATAAAAGATAAAACATTGACGTACACCCCCTTTATCTTAAGTAAAAAGTAAAATGACTAAAATAGTTGAAAGGTCAAATATTTGCACGCTTCTTTGAGGTCGTAGGGCAAGAAAGCAAGAAACACAAGCAAAACGTTGTTTTATGTCTAAGGTTGTGATTAATTTTAATTGTGAGTTTATACCATTTTGTATGATGCTCATTCCTTGTCCTGTTGGGCTATGTGACAGAGTTAAAGCAGTATAACCATACAATGGAAGGAAACATAGTAATAATATGACCTCAGTACTGGGACTTAAAACCCTGGACCTCAAGCAGGATCCACTTGTATGGAGTCTTCACTGGTGGTGACATTTTTGTGAATGAAACTTGCCCAAGAAAGGAGAACAATTAGCCATCCTAAGAGGCTTTGTTTATGGTAAAATGTCATGAACACACACCTCCTCTTGAATAGGTGGCACTCATCAGGTTGAAACAAGAAATTTAAAACAAATTTGTGCATTTCCGAGAGTTTTCTGATTCCCACTTCAAACACTGATGAACGAATACGCCTCACAGAAAAAAAACTTAACAGAAATTTAGGATAAGACTACAAAAATGTTTCTGCATGAGGTCCAATAACTGTAATGGGTAATCGATCTAATTGGGAAATTCATAATCATATCTTCATATGCTTCAAATATAAAACAGCACGCTGACTGACCTTGCGCCTGCATTCGAGTCCTGACCAAGGCGAGCGGGTAAGAAGAGAGCTGGCCACACGTGCTTGAAGTGGTGCCACAAGCCAGGAGCACAAACACTCCTGGATCAGCACTGTCTGTGGCGAAGCGCTGCAGCCAGGAATTCTTCAGAGTCTGACAGAGGAGTAGAACGTAAAGGAGTCAGATCGAAGTAGAAAAACAATTAACAAAATTAGAAGTCATCCCTTGACAACAGTTACGCACCTCATAGACAGCCAAGTCGATGCCAGCGTAGGGGATGATGCCCAGCATGTTGGGGATGTAGCCCTTGTAGAAAGCAGCCACACCCTCCCTCTGCAAAATTTGTTTGGCACAATCCAGGATGCCAGAGTACTGGCCCGTCTTCCTCAGGGCTAACCTCGTCTTCAGGACCTGAGGGGACAGGAAATGATTACAGGCCTCTTCACAGATGAAAGAAATGTTAACTTTGTCATCCAAGAGTTGCAGAAAATCTTTCAGAATTGAACACAGACAAGCATACATAAGGAGTGCACTGCAGTTCACGTGAAAATAAGTTGCATGTAATGAACCTCATTTACATAAATGACTTGCTCACACTTTGTGCATAACTGAAGGTCTGTGAGTCTGCGTGTGAAGGTCTGTTTTCCTCCAGATAAGAGGTCACAGTACAGTTTCACATGATGGGTTCAAGGCTAAAAGTTAAAATGGGCAGTCAGTCACAAGACAAAAAGAATCCACTTGGATATTTCTACATGCAAACATAATGAGTTATGAGTTGCCACAGT
Organism: Scatophagus argus; assembly: GCF_020382885.2. Lineage (NCBI taxonomy): Eukaryota > Metazoa > Chordata > Actinopteri > Scatophagidae > Scatophagus > Scatophagus argus. The sequence continues at coordinate 18,877,932 of NC_058512.1, read as the reverse complement.
ACATTTAAAGAATAAGTACAATCTCAGTGACTAGCTAGCGTTGTTGTTTCTTGCTTATAAAATGGTTTAACTCTGTCTGTGTTCCCTGGTCTCTCACCTCCATGGGGTAGATGCTGCTCTGAGCGATCGCTCCGGCCAGGGAGCCCGCCACCAGTCTTTCTGCGATGCCCAACGTCTCCTGGTTGCTTCCGATTAATCGTTTAATCTGACAGACAGGTCATTCTTTTTATCATGCCACAACACAAAATGTGACAGAATTATACTGCTGTAATGTTGCGTACCTGTTCGTAGGCCATGAACTTAATAGCAGACTCGGGTGCAATTTTGATGACATTGATGCCGTTGCCTCGCCACAGTGACCTCACGCCCCCCTCTCGGATCATCTGGACAAAACCCCCTGTGATACGCATGCTGTTGCTCTTGGAGGCGTGAACCTGGGGAGGCCACAAACAGTATGTTTTCACACTATGATCACATGGGAGATACCACGATCGAGAAAGTGGTTCACCCAGGACGAGGCTCGGCCATTGCACTCCGGTTGTGCTGACTCCTGCGAATTCCCTTAATGTGGGAATCTCGACTGCATAATTTCTGGTAGTGGGGGACTGCGTTCGTGCTCTCCCCTGCTTTTCTGGGGCAGCCGTGGCCTAGAGGTTGGAGAATCGGCTTATGATCGGAAGGTCATCGGTTTGATTCTCCCACCGGACGGGCAGGAAAAAAGTGTGGTGGAGTGATAATGTCCCCACCCCTCCATTAGCTGGCTGATGTGCCCTTAAGCAAGGCACTTAATCCCCAATTTGCTCCCCGGGCACTTGATGCAGCCCACTGCTCCTGTGTGTTTCACTGCATGTTGCATGTGTGTGTGTTTCAATCAGTGATGGGTTAAATGCAGAGTAAAGTAATTTCCCATCTTGGGATTAATAAAGTAAATTAAATTAAAAAAATTATTCACTTTTCTTTGTGATGTTTGCTGCTAAAATACTCCCTCATTCATCAGCTGAGTGTTGTGTGTTACCTGCATGAGCACTTTGAGTCTGTCCAGTGGTGCTGTGCAGGTTCGAGACACAGCACCAGCTCCTCCTCCGGCTACCAGGTGCCGCCACCACATTCCTGTTTTCTTCTCTTCTGCCGTGAACTCGTCAGGCACCATCAAACTTTCTCCAACATCCAAGATCTGACGAGGAGGCAGACCATTAAAACCACCATGTCGAGAGTTAGTGACATAAATCACTAAGCGCAACAGACTTTGGTGTGATGCAGAGGAAAGTGCGGTTACTTTACAGCTGAACACCTTATCACAGGAGCTCTTGTTAAAAGCTTTCTACTTTTGCAGGTATTGTAGGTGGAGAAGGACCTTGGCATGGGTAACTCTAACATTTGTACATCCTAACCACATGCAATTACCATCTATAAGTGCCTATTAATGTTTCTTGTGTAACGTATATTTTTATTGTCTGTTGCTTGTTCTTTTCAAGCCAAGAAGAAGAGTGTGTACCGTGGAGTGTTTCCAGTACAGGATGATCTCAGGAATGTTGTCTGCTGGATGCAGGAGGTGGTAATCACGCCACTCATTCCAGTCAATTGTCATGGTGCCATTTTTATCCATACTGCGGACGTAAGATAACACAGTGGATGCAGACCGTTAGAAATGTTACAGTAGAAAGAACGAGCTATGTGTTCACATGCTCTCGACAATGGTGACATTCATTCTTATGGATTCCTGCTGTGGCAGAAAGCTTTATTTAAGTGATCTATGCCACAACTGAATCACCATATTATCAGAGTATCTCTTTTTTATTTTATTTTTTTTTTTTGCAGCATGATATTCGTTGGATATTTTTCATTTAGAATCGCTGAAAACTGCAGCAGGTAAGTGAATGAGACGGACTATGCGGCGTAGATCAGTGCAGCACTCGCTGAACAAGCACACTATAGAAGCTACTACTTACTACAAGATAGGGGCCCAGATATGACCCCTCCTTATTCTGAGACCAGCCAGAGAGAAGAAGAAATAGACAGACACACAGACAGACAGACAGGGGGTTAGAACGACTGGACGAGGATCACACTGGGGACAACATGACGTGAGCCAGTCGCTGCTAAGTAGAACAACTAGATACAGTAGTTCACTGACAGGAGTCATGACTCAAGCCCTTTTCTGACATGGATCGTGGAACATTGCCGGCTTAATGTACCTGTTAGTGATGGCTTTTGTCATTCAGACATTATTTTGGACATCAAAAAAATGTTAAATGTATTTAAATGTATGTATTTAATGTATCATGTTTTCCTTTCCTTTCCTTTGCACAATACTTGGCTGTTAGCCACCGCATTGCTGGATTTTAAAACTCATACTATTGAAGTGTCCCTGAGCATGGCAAACTACTTTTCACAGTGAATGCCCACCTAAATATTCTCAATCATAGTAATGACTTGCATTTGTGGATGCAGTGATGAACTGTGTTTGCTGACAATGATTTTCTGAAGTGTTTCCTGGCCCGTGTAGTAATATCCTTTATACAGTTGTGTTGGCTTTTAATTAAGTGCCTTCTGAGGGATTGAAGGTCACTGTCATTCAGTGTTGGTTTTCAGTCTTGCCTCTTACATGCAGATATTTCTCATGCAGATATGAACTCTCTGAATGTTTTATTGAGCTTCTGGCTTGTAAATGGTGATATGCTTAAATTCCACGAAATGTGTTGAAAAATGTTCTTAAACTGCTAGGCTATTTGTCCATACAGTTTTTTACTCCATCCTTGCTTGTGAACGACTGAGCCTTTCTAACTGTGCACATGCTGAATTACAAGATGTTGAGTTAAATGATTCTAAATTGCTTATATATGTTATTTAAAACATTTTCCTGGGTATTTATTTATTCATTCATGCAGTTGCCAAGGATGATGCAATATAACAATGATGACCTGACAGCTCCTCTAAATCTGTTCAATGGCAGAAAAATGTTGCAACATACCACAGAAAAGACAAGGAGACATCAAAGAGACACACTCGCAAACATTTTTGAATTCATTAAGAGTGTGTGCCGCAGCATCACTCTCACCTTTTGAGAATCTTCTCGGCCTGTTCCTCGGAGATGTTCACTCCCAGGTCCCGAAGAGACTGCACGATTTCTTGGGAGTCTATCCTGCCTGCAATACAGAAGTAAATGTGTTAGTTATTAATTCAATGGGAAATTCAATGATTTTATACATACAGGTCTGTTTAATAGTGACAGTGAGTATCACTTGTTGTATAAGGTCTTATGAGTCTCTCTGTGTGAGCTTACAAAAAGATGCCATTTGTTGCTATTGTAGAAGGCACAGTTCTTTTGGAGATATATCACTGCCACTGCTGACTTTAGACAATTCTTCTTTATTCTGTATCTTGTGGTTAAACGCATGGAATTTTTATGATACTGTATTGATCCTGTCTGTTTTCAATAACCCAAAGCTGACTATCCGTAAAAAAGATTCCTTACCATCGTTCTTCTTGTCCAGACTCTTGAAGACCAGCCGAAGTTTCTTCTCGTGGTCTCTGAGATAATGAACAAACTCCTCAAAGTCTAACTGTCCATCCAGGTCTTTGTCTCCTGCTTTCACTATTTTCTGTAACCAGAGAAAAGACAGAAGAAACCTCTGAGGAATCTTGTATAATCTGAGAAACAGGCACCTGAAGGACAGGGACAGCAGCTCATAAAAATGTGCTTCACTGTTGTAGTTAAGCATTATGAGCATGTTTTACTAAGCATGATGAATTAGCTGTGTATATACGGCAACGTTATCTGTAAAGGATATTAACTTAAACTCACTCCTGTTATTAAAGACAGTCGTATTGCTTTGTCAGAGTGATGTGACAAACATCAGCAGAGGCCGGAGCGAGGAAGCTTCCCCAATCTCCCACCATCTGCGTACTGTTGACTCAGTCTCCAGTTTGGACCACTTAACAGCCATCACACATATCAGGTGATCAGGCATATAAGACTGTCTATCGCACTTTGTGTCAATACAGCGCGTCAAGCGAACTGGAATGATTTCTATTAGAGCCAGTTGGAACATGAGTATACACTTACTGGCAGGAAATGGCTACCTGAGAGCAGGGACAGCTGGGTGTGCAGGTCAGAGAAGAAATCTTCATGTTAGTGATAGGTTTTTGTTTTGTTTTCTTTCTTTTTATAATTTACCATATTACTGAAACCTACTCCCTTAAGGATTATACCGCCATTTTTTCCCTTTACACCTGCTTTTACATCATCACGGCATCTTAATGCAACTGCAGCAGTGGAAGAAATACCACAATACCAAATACTACAGTGTATTAAAGATCTGGCATTTAAGACATACTGCAAACTATATACTGTTGGCCATAATGAAAAGTATTTGTGATTTGGGAGTAATTTAATAATTAAGGTACAAAAGTACACATTTAAGCCATCGTTTGTAGAATTTGAACAAACATTGTGCCAGTGGTATCTAAAAAGACAGAGGCACATTGCAATGTATACTTACACAAAGTCATTTTTAGAAAGAAAAAAATCCTCATTACAGTTTATAGTACTTTATAAGCCTTGACTTACCTGGTTAAAATGAAAGAATTACAACATATTGGCTCTCTTAAAAGAAGAGCAACTTCCCAGGTAACATTTTACTGAAAATAGCCTCATTTTACATAAATTGTTGTCAGTGGCAAAGCACCTGATCCTTGACAACTATCAAGAGAAATGATTATGAAAATACGTGATGGCACATTTAGAAATGGGCTTCCACTGGAGGCATTTTAGTCAGCATTTGAGAAGCATTACGTGAGATTTTATCATTTCAAAAAGGCAATTAGCAAACACAGGTCTGTGACTGTCATAATTGGCCTTTGTCCAATGGTTCTACACAATACAAAAATAAAGAGCCCCAAGTAAGCAAATACCCAAAACATTTTTGAAGCAAATTACAACATCAGAGCATGTCCATTCATGCTTTTTTCCATGAAAGACAAGTCATCAATTCATGTGAAGGGAGAAATAAACTCCGCTTGTTCACTGACTTTATTCCAAAAGGTAATCCATTCGATTCAAAATACTCAGATTCATAATGGTCCACTTTGGATACCAAGACACAGAGACACAGACCCATCAGGTTTCCTCTGCTGTCTAACTGAACGCATTAAGAAGTAAATGGAGTGTATAGAAGGCAGACTTTTAGTGCCACAGATACAGTATAAAGCAAATAAAGAGTTCCACACCAGCCTGCCTCCCATCATCATCAGCTGTTAACATAAATAAATACATCTCTCAGAGAACAAGTGCAGCCATCATTTCCAATATGAGCACTGAGGATGTCTCTTAAACACAGTTAATAAACTTCAAAAGACACATGAATCCCTTTGTAACTTTGTGTAAACTGAAAAACAGTGACCTTCAAGGCAGAGAGGTAGCTGACAAAGCAATTTCCTGTTGTCTGCCTTGTAGTCAATTGCTTTCTGAGGTGTTACACCGCAAAAATTAAACCCTCTGAAACTGATCAGTGCGATTTACAACTGAATGACGCACACTTTTCTGAGATGATGTTTACTGAACTGACACGTGCTGATAGCCATTGTAAATATTTATCTGTACAAGCTGTTTAAAAAAAACCCCCTAAAACTGTACTTTTAAAATGTCACAGATAGAAGTATATTTTTTCACAATGCAATGACTAGAAACAAACAGAAAGCAAAGAGCTCCTACACTCAGGAAATGACTGGACACAACAGACACTGAAGATCAGCACGGTTTGTCTGCTGTTACTGAGTTTTTTTTGTTTAACTGCAAGCAGCAAAATGATGCCGAGCTTTCTCTCAGAAACATACGAGTTAAACGCTGAAAGGTCATAATAGTAACTCAATAAACCCTTTACAGAATTGTACGGTAGCAAACTTCAGTCAGCATATTTCATGCAAACTGTGCAGCTGTTATGTGATGTTTTCACAAAAACTGCTTGACTGTGTACTGTATCCAAGCCAGCATTCGCATGATTATTGCTGACAAACAACACATGGGAGAGTCACAGTGGTAGCTCAAATCAGACATATGCACAGTGCCTGACATAACTCATTTTGGCGAAGACTAGAGGGAAGCCAACATCTGTAATGTCTCCTGACACTGAGTATCACAGTGTTTGCAGCCACCTTTGCCTCTGAAACTCATTCAAGCCAATTCTAAATCAACATGACAGTCATGACATTCATGACACTGGATAAGCCGGTTTACAGCTTTATACTGACGGCTCTTGAGGTGATGAAGCAAAAAAAAAAAAAGCCTCTGAAAGCAGAAAGCAGCGTATCTCGCTGAGGACAATGTAGTAATTTTTGAAAATGCTAGAAGCCAAAAAGATCAAGATACATGATAAATGAAGTAAATAAACGGAAGGGAAAAAATATCTCCTGTTTAAACAAAAAAACCTGTGTGGTGCAATGAAAAAGCAGTCCTTGTCACTCCTTCGCACAAGTGCCCTCACTCTCACAACTGAGGTATCCTTAAGAAAGGCACACATTGTTCTGGCAGTGTGTCCTGGGAAAGATACTTTAGTTAAGTGAACCAACAGCAGGTAAATATAAAACACAGGTTAACAAGACTGAGAGTCTACAGGTGTGCTCAGTGGCTCTGTGACACTGTATGCAGGCACAGTGGCACTTCAAAGTAGATGCCAATGCCAACGTGGCAATTAGATCACAATGAAACCCGCTGAGTTTATAAGCAAATTTGTTTGGTCAAAAACCAAATTGCATTGGGCAAATTGAAATCTTAACCAAGAACAGGTTATTACAGTTCACTATGAGGTGATGTCTGTACCATCGGCTGTATATGAAGATGGATGACACACTGACAGTCGCAGGCTCTAAATGTGCAAAATGGCAAAGCTCGTATCTGGGATATTTTTGTTTCGTCATCCATCATAATATATGTCAATTGGACGATATCACAACTCTCCAAAAGTGAACTGAAAACATCTTGGGGGCTGACTATTGTACAGATCATACATCACAGTTAGGTCTGGCAGGTATATGGAAGGGAACTTGGTACCACACCACCACTTGATCACTCCTGCGGAAACTCTGGCTCCAAATGATGTCATCAGTGCAAGACGGCAACACTTGTACCCAGGATATCTTTGGAGAAGTGCTGTCCATCTTTCTATACGCCAGTGGTCTGTACCAAATTTCACTTAACACTTAAATTTTAAAAAATAATCTAAAGATTGGCAACATTGAGTTGTTGCTAAGGTCTTCAGAGAACTGAAGAGTAAATGTTTGATCACCTGCTACTTGTTGATGTTGATGTTACCATTGGACCTCCAACCTATCAAACAGTAATTCTGTGAGAGAAAAGAGGTTCAAAGCAGGCCTGCATCTACCCACTTGGTAGTTCTCCTACTCTCCCTACAGATTAGACAAGCCTGGATATCAGGCCTCAATCTTCACTACATTACACTAAGTGCTAAGTGCAAGCCACTTGCTATATCCTACCTGTTGAAGATCAGTAGGTGGCGCCACCATGATTAATACTGTGGTCTTCTTTGGAGTAACATCACTCTGGCTGCTTTCCTTACTGTCAGTAGAGACAGCAGTTGTTTCTCTGCAGTTCCCAGTAGCCTCAGTCTCTTTCTTCCCTGGTAACTGAGTTTCAGCAGGCTTACACTGTGTCAGACCAAAAAAGCGCTGGCACAGGAAACTCAACATGTCCTGCAGCATCCTCCAACCTGGGCTTACTGTGTGTCTGGGTCACTTCCCACGACTCAAGCACAATGATGACACTTAACTACGTCTGTTGGTTGAAAGCAAACAGCTGAATTAGCAACAGTGTAGACAAGGTGGGCTAAGGACTGCAGAGAGGGCTCCTTCTCTTTCTTCTACTTCACGGCTCCACTTTAGTGTCTCTCATCTTCTTACTAGACGTTTTTCTCATTAAAATCATTCCGCTGACATCGGTCCCAGCACAGGTCCGGAGGCATCAAATGGATCAGATGAAATTTTCCAAGCTAACCCTCACCTTATAAGTTCTGAGCTACAGTCAGTTCTCAAACCTAGAATTTTACAGTGTAAATAAATCATGCTGAGGCTGATAACATGATGGTATCAGCAGCAGACAGACAGGATCTGCCATATAGCTAGATTCAGCATCAGAGGCCAGAGAAATGCAGCAAAGAGAGCGTCCAGAAACCTGCATCCTCACTGCAGCCGAGCCCGACCAATCACCACAGCCCACACTGGCAGGTCCAACTGTTGAGCCATGGAACGAGTCCCTCAGCCAATGGGAAATAGGTTAGCAGTATGCAAATTGCCTTCAACTGACAGCCAGAGTAGAAGGAGGGGGTAGGGTGAAGCTCAGGATTTCCCTTCAATTGCACCTCCCTCACAGCAGAAAATCTGCTGAGTGATGCCTCCCTCAATATCCTCCTGCACTCCCTCTGAGTCATTCCAAGCACACTGTCAGCATTCAGGAGGCGATTCCGTGCACTTGACAACCAAGCTCTGTCGCATATTAATTCTCAATGTACTGGGTTCATCCTGCTGGGAAAACTAGAGTGTGACGCAGCAATCTGGGCCCATGTCTTCATAAAATCCTCATTACCTCGAGCTGCTGTCTGCAGTCCTGTCTTACTGGCTGAATTGCTTGCAGAGTACAATCCCAGTCTAACAAACAAAAACAACACCAACCGAAAGCTCTCTTAATTAAGGATTTAGCTGTCGTTATTCCAGTTTTTTCCTATTATTATTAACAAATCCTGTAACAAAACCAAAAAAGTGCTTCTGAAGCTTCTGACTTCCCTACCTTGTCTATGGCTCTCAGACCCAATCCCCATGGTTGTCACTGGGAACAGCTCCCAAATATAGAGAGAGATGCAAACTGTAGATAAGGAGCTAATATGTACGCTGCAGGATGCCCTCTCATGGAAAAATACAAGAGCAGATGCAGGGCTGCTGACGGCTGCTATGAAAGAAGAAGAGAGGAGATGAGCCTGAGGATAATAAAAAGAGCAGGAGATGACATGAGCCTAAAATGCAACTGGTTTGATCTAAATGTTTTTAAGTTCATCAGTCAGGTGTCTCTCACCTACTACACATACTGTATGTACGTAAGTAAACATTTAAGTATATGCAGAAAAACGGCTAAAAATGTGACTTTGCATCTTAAGTGTCTGGCCAGCAAGTTTTAAAATTATGTGCTATGGTGATATGAATGTGTTTTGGTCCATGCTGAGTCATATTTCTTACTGGTTATTGTACCCTTAAATGAATGGGAAAATGCAACTGAGAAATTGATAGCATCTGAATTATATTTTGCAAAATCCTACAGGTTATGTGATGTTTTCAGCTGGTGTTTGCAGAAACTCCAGGAATTTATCTTGTTTTGAACCAAAATAACAACACTGCAGGATCCTCAAGCCTTTCCATGAGGCTGTCTGTTTGGTACTGCATTTGGACATGGCTATTACCTGCTAGATTCCTGAGAATGTTTGGACAGATGTTCATGACCCTGGATTGTGGCCTGCTGAGGACTGAGATTCAGCATGCATCATATCACCCTGTCGAAGCAACACGTGAGCTCATTTTCTGGTCTGGTTCTGACACTAAAACGTCAGACAAGACTCACTGACAAGATATTTATCAAATGGCTCATGAGGAAAAACAGCAGCATACAAACCTATCACACCCCGGTGATATTCCACTGCCCTTCTTGAATCTAAATACATCCAACTACCTACACAAATTTTTGCTTAGCTTAAGTTTGTCATTCCCCACAACAAGTGTATTTTCACTTGTGTCTATCATACAAGGCAGGATAATCCACAGATCCATGATGCCGTTATGCTTCTTCTGACAGGAGTGGGACTCTCCATGGTGCTTTGCTGCTGTAGCCAGTTTTTCAATATTCAGTTATGTGTGTGGTCCATTCCAGAATTGGAGGACAATTTAGGTATCAACGCTTGGAAAAAAAAATGACCCCATATTTGATCATTTTCCATCATGTATTTAAGAAAAACTGGTAATGAACTGTCAAGAAAGAGATTAGTCCACCTGAGACATGAGAGCTAGACTTGTGACGAGATATTTAATTTATTGTTTGCTATGCTTGTTGCAGCACTGCTACAACTACTGAGGATTCTGAATAAAATGCATAATTATAAATATTGTTTCAGAAATAAATATTTAATTATACTAAATAACTGTCCCTGGTGAGTGAATTGAAAAAGAGGCAACTCTGTTACTCTAACCTTGTTACTCTAATTACAGTAACAGGCTTGCAGGTAACAGGATTGCAAATAATTGCTGATGTCAGTTTTCTCTCAGGGACAGATGCCAGCTGTGGGATGTAGCGTCACTGTCGAGGTCAAGGACAGACTTAGCTCTATGAAGAAAGAAACAAAACTGTGAATTTGTCTTATTCTGATGATATGTGTAGCAGCACTGGTCGTGGTGACAGACTCAGTCGAGCCAAGCAAAATTGGGAAAAAATGATATGTCTCAGAACGGGTATATTTTACACAAAAGGCCATGCTTTAGTATTTTGTCGCACACGTTCGAAGATTAATTCTAGAAAATTGACATCTCCTTTACAAAGGTGCACTTTAACCCAGCCTAAAAACCCAAACTTGCTCTCAGTCAGGCTGGGGCATGTTTAGTTCAGCTCCAGCCAAGGTGATGGAATGAGAGCCTTTGGTGAATATGAAAGGTAAAACCAATTCAGCTGTTAGACAGAAAGCTATCACAACAGCCACCAAACCTCATCTAAATCTGCTGTTGACAAGTTTTCCAAAAAGTTCCACAAATGCAAGATGTTTCCAGAGTGAGTGAGTAATTGTTTTAAGCAATCACGATTATGATTTTAGCCATAATGGAGCAGCAGGTTTTGGTGTTTAAAGGAGATGCAAAGGTATTACTGAACAGGTGTAACTTGTGTGTATTCATTACAAAACTATTGTCAACAAATCCGCTTAAAGAAAAGCTCTAGCTGGCAAAAAAGTATCACATTATTTTAGATACAAAGACATCTGTCTATTTGAAGAAGGAGTGAAATGCTGTCTGACATCTGTGGTGGTCTTCAACATTTGCCACAATGTCAAAAGGCACATAGAAGGTACCACTATCCAGGATTACATGGCTATCCTAAACAGACATAGACATTTCCAGAGAAGCAGGGATTTCCATTTGATTTGCTTCCAGCCCAGACGTCAAATGAGGTCAGGAGGGACTCGCTTACGTAGTTATAATTTCTGCAAAGTAGCTAATACAACTGCTGCGTGATGGGCGTTTAATCAGACATGCATCAGCAATTGCCCTTCAACTGGAATCCTGTCGAAAAGGGGATATCCTAGACATTAAAAATATACTTCAACATTTCAAATGTTTTAATTGAAAGGACCCATTTTTATTTTTCCCCAAAATTACTGTTAAAGTTACTGTTGCTTACAGTTTGGGCTCTTTTCCTTTTGTCATTACCATGTACTGTTACTTATCTACTTTCCTGACAAATAAACTGTTACTGTTGATATATAAAAATTATGTACTTGGTTTACTTTAAGAAATGCATTTATAACTTATCTTATACATGGAACCAATAAGACAGAAATATGAACAGAAACGCCAGATGACAGGAAAAAAATACACAAAAACACAAAGTTGAGATAAAATATGTCCACGTACCATGAGCTCATGTTCGGTGCGATGTACCCCTAATTTCCTCAGCCCAATCGTCAGGTCGTTGACACAAATACCTCCATCACCGTTCACATCCAGAACTTGGAACAGCACTTTGAGTCTGTGCTCCTGCTCAGGTCCTCCACATATATCACAAGGATGCGCTGACTGGCCAGGGTACGAGTGCCAGCTACCGGCCACGGGCTGTCCGGTGACTGGTTTTGACTGGGAAGCTGATGAGGGGTCCTCGGCGTGTCCGCCTCCGCCGCCCGGGTCGACCCCTGGGTGGGTCTCGGCGGACCGGCACTGGCAGAATACATCACCGAGCAAGGGGGGCATCAACGAGCCCTGTTGCTGCATCGAGTGAGGTGGCTCACAGCCTCCTGCCTACGGTGTCAAGCGGCTGAGAGCTGAAGTCAAAGAGCACTCGAGGCCACTGTTTAATATCTCGAGCAGTAACTACCACGTCACATGCCTCCTCGCTTTCTGCCGGTATACTGAAAGGAAAAGCTACCAGCTGCCGGTTAACTTACAAACTCGATATTTCACCAGGAACACATTCGTGAAGTTAACTTGAGACGAATGTGTCGCTCACTAATTCCACATGATATATTAGCTCACGTACCAAGCGTTTTCAACGTAAGCTCAAGGTTTCAGTTTGATGCCGGTTAAGCGAGACGCGGTGATGACGATCCTGAGCCGTCAGCGCATTGATCGTCTATTAAAATGCCTTCACAGCACCCAATTTGAGACTTTAGCCGGAGGAACAGGTAGCGCACCTCACCAAAAACAGTGGTCCTGTTTTAAAGGCCGTTGTCTATTGCATGTCTATTCCGTTATTTACGTGCCGTTAACTTGCCGACCGTAGGGAAGCGACATGTATCTGGCTACGGGAACCTGGGTGCGTCCGATGTCTCGCGGTACTACTCGAGATTATGGCGAGACAGCATCAGCATCAAATGGTATTCTATGGTATTTACTGAATGTGAGTGACAACTGACGTACATGTTCTTTGGAAAATAATTCGTGAATAAAAATGAATAGAGGAAGGAGAGTATGTGTTTTAGGAATGTGAGAATATGATATAAAAGTCTGAGAATACTGAATGAAAGATGGAATGAAACATGTTCACTGCAACACACTGGCGCCATCTTTAGTTTCAGATATGCACTGTTAGCTGATCGTACAAGTCAGAGATGAAATGTATTCCAATGAGCCAATGGGAAATTTGGTGGCAACAATTTGACAAAAACACTGCACAGTGGCCAGTGAATGCATTTTCTAAATGATGCGGCCTATTAAACCAGAAGGAAGTGGGCTAGTGCTCATTTTTTACTAGAGGTGGATCATTTATCTTCTTCTGAGTACATCGAATCAAGTCAATATATCGTCAAGCTGGACCACATTGTATATAGAAAGTAAGAAATATAGTAGGAACCTTAATTCTGAATCTATCTAACATTTATTAAACAGTCTGTTGAAACAAGGATTTTGTATTGACAGAAGAAAATTAGAAAGCTGTCCTAATGTAAATTAGAATATCACTGAGATAAACCTAAGGTATAGTTAAGATATGGTTACTTTTAATAAAATAATATTTCCAAGCTGAATGGGTCAAAAATGTTCTACTCTGAATGGGCAAAATGTGTTTGTTCTTGTTCTTGGCTTATTATTAAATCATTAATTCAGTTCCATGTAACTGCTATGTAGATTTTTAAAGCTTCCCTCAAACTTCTCAAATTTGATCAGGCTATCTAAATGATACCTAATGTAGATGATAGTGTATCTTGCTTTTTTTACACACAAAACATACATAATACACTTAAACATGACATTATTTTATGGCACGTATACTTTCTTTCTCTGTATATGTAGTTTTCAAAATAAACCAGTTTTTAAATTGTTTGTAATGTGCTCATTCATTTTTGTGTTCATCTCTACCACTTAACTGTTGAAATGAAAAGGTAAAGAGAAATAACTAAGAATTTTTATTTGGATTTTGAATAATAAAGTTTGTTTGGCTTGTTGCGTGATTGGCGTTTGATTAAGCCAATAGTAACAGAGGATATAGCCTGACCGCGATACAACCAACCAATTGTGTATCAGCGGGCGGGACTACACGCCCAGCTAACGTAAGCGTTGTTAGTAGGAAGAAGAAGCCGATTCTGGAAGCCATTACGTTGCGCACATCAATTGAGTAAATCCTACTATTTTTGCGTACAATACGCACAATTATCTCTCCAAAAGAGGAATTTCTTCAATTATGGCATCGGTCGCGAAAAAGAGAAAAATGAATTTCTCGGAGAGAGAGGTGGAAATTATTGTAGAAGAAATAGAGAAACAAAAGCATACACTGGTTAACCACTTCAATGCTGGAGTCACCCACATGGCAAAGAATAACGCATGGGTGGATATCCTGAAAAAGGTGAACGCTGTCACCACCTGTCCCAGAGAGTTGCCCGAGGTGAAAAAGAAGTGGTCTGACATGAAGACGGAGGTTCGGCGGAAAGTGGCCCAGGCGCGAGCTGCTATAGAGGGAACCTCCGCTGACTGCACTCCAGTTCCCGTCATCCTCACTGCTATGCAGCAGAGGATCTGTAACCTCCTGGGTGAGGCCACCATCATCAGCTTACCTGCAGGAGACTCGGATGCTGAGATAACTTTACCTGTGACAGTGAACACTGCCACCACGGTCACACTAGCAGAAAGTAAGTTGACGAAACTTTGGACTCTGAGCATACAGTGTCGGTGTTAAAGGCAATGTAAGCTGCTGTCACGAGCAAGAAAAGTTCATGTGTAGTGTGTGTGCACACAGAGAGGCTGATACACGCTGCAGATGAATAATATTTTGAATGAAAGTAAATATTCAGGAGTAGAAGAAATGTTGAACTGAGTCAATGACTTCATCAGGAATTGATAGATTTCAAATAAACCAGTGAAATCAGGCTTGGTAAAGAATGGTTTGCAAGAGAAAATGTGCTTTTAGAATTCAGATGAAGAGTGCACCTGTGCTGTTGATTTTTATTCAGCTGTGCCTCTAAATACGCCTGCGGGTTTCCTTTTAAGCAGCGGCTCCCAGCCTTTTGGACTTGTGACTCATCAGCACAAAGCTGTGTCTACATGTGACCCTGGTCACATGTTGCTTATGTGGATAACTTGTGAAGTCTGATAAAATAAAAATGAGCTAAAATAAAGTATTTGGCCACTTTTTACATCCTGTGAATCCTCTGGTGGCTCCCCCCAGATTCTTCTTGCTTACACTTCAAGGCACGCTGACCCACAGGTGGGGAATCAGTGTTTTAAAGCAACTCATTACTTTCTCAGTTCCTACAAAAGTTCCTTCCCTATACCTCCTTTTTTACTTACTGAGCCCAAAGCTTATTTAAAGGTCCAGTGTTTAAGATTTAATGGAATCTAACGGTGAGATTGCATATTGCAAACAGCCTCCCCTTCCAAGCATGTAGGATAACCTGCAATTGGCTGGTCAAAACATGAAAATGCTTTCTCTCACACATGGTGGTGCAACATGGTAGACTGTGGAAGAGGGCCTGCTCTCTCTGTAGATATAAACGGCTCATTCTAAGCTAATGCAAACACAGGTTTTAGTTTCAGGTGATTATACATGAATAAAAACATAATTATGAATGTTATATTCAATTTCTGTCCTTAAATCCTACACATTGGACCATTAAGAGGTAATTTAACGATCTAACGATTTGCACCCAGTATGGTATTTGAAAAAGTGTAGGTTATTTAAACATCTGACATCTGAAAAGTGCACTTTACAGTGTGTGAGACTGGGAGGCTTCAAGTTTCCACATCACACTTTAATAAATTGCTACTTTTCTATGATTGGCTCCCAAACTAGTTATAGTGCAGTGTCACAGAATCACACCTGTTCGACCTCAGACATAAGGTGAATGCATCTTCTGTAAGAAGGGCCTTCTAAGGTTACTTACATCACTCGGCACAGTGAAGCTCAAACTCAGAGTTTTGATTGGAGGAGTTGAATTGATTTATTAATACAAGCTCAAATTTCCCATATTCAAAAATAAAAGATGTAAATTATATAGAAAGCAAACAGCTGCACCAGTTCTGTTCACTCGTGACTTTTCTCATTCACCGACTCTCGACTTCCTGGGTATTTCTTGGTCGATAAAGATGACAAGTGGTAATGAGAGAGGAGAGCGGTAGGAGGAAGGACAGATAGGATGCACCTGCAGACTCTTGGGTCTTGATGACATCTGTCTATATGTTCAAGAGTTTCAGTCATCAGTCCTACTTCTCCTCCTCTTCATCCTGATTGTCTACATGACCCACAAAGTCATGTTGGGTCATGTAACAACCATGCAATCATTGTTGCAGGTTTTAGCTTGATAATTGAATTGTATTCTTTGATTTTCTTTGTTCTTTTCTTTTGATTGTGGTTGTTTTATTGTGTTTTTAGCATCTTATTTTGTCTTTACAATTATTTATTTTTTTTTTTAGCTCTTCCAGCTGGGTCAGATACAGTCTGTGATGAAGCAAAGCCACTTAATGGTAAGCTTTTTTCTATGGTATTCTTTCCTACATGCATGATATTGTTTACTGATACATACATAACAGTGAGTGTATTTCAGTCTCGTAGACTGAACTGATCATTACAATAGATTTCTGATCAGCACAGACATAGTAGATACAGCAGATACTCCTCTGAAGTTAAATTAGTGATGAACACGTTCTTTCAGTGTGTCTCTGTTGGGGACAGGGACGACCAAGTTATTTTGGGGCCTCAATTAGAAGACCACCCAGACAGGAAAAACTAGTTTACTTCATCCTCGATACCACAATTAACAAGTTAAAAAAAGCTACAATTGCTGAGAGAAGACAAACATGTTGCACAAGTTACATTGCAGGAGAGTTTGCTTCCCATACAGCTGACAAATATAAAGACTATTCCAAACCAGCTGACTGGGTTTTCAACTGTTCCTGGAATATTTGGCTTTTTCCCCATTAAAAATGACTTTTGCATGATGTTTTTATTTTTTTCTTGGTCCAAAAGTACAAAAAAATAATCACGGAATCATAACAAACAGCTTTTGCACAATAATTTGTTGTGTTCTTAAGCAATAGTCTCACAACCAGTATAAACATCCATGAGTAGAATAATAACATCATTTACTAGATCATTTACTACTAGTGGTTATACTCAGTCATCATACTTTACTGTGTAAGATCTATTGGCTGTGTTCAGACAAATTCTCAGAGGTGGAACAAGCAGATCTTCTTCTTACTTACTCTGTTACAAGTAAAAGTTATGCATTTAATATTTTACTAGGTGAAAGTAAAAAATATTACTATCAAAAGTACATGTATTTATTATACATGGCATATTTCAGAATAAAGTATATTATTACTGGATGATAACCAGGGATGCATTAATGTGTCCATCACGTAAAGTTTAAAGCAGGTGGTTCACTAGTTTATATATTTAATGTGCAGTATAGGTGTGAATTACATTATCTTAATCTATAATATTACTTCATAATTTGTTTGTTGATTATATTTTGTATTATTAAAATCTGCAAAATAACTAACTAAAGTTAAATAAATATATAATAAATAAATGAATACCGTGACAAATGAATTGATTCGCTTATTCGTGACTGTCTAATCCAAAGCGTTCAGACCCAAAGTCCAAGTCCCAAGAGAGCAACTCTGCAGATTTCCCAAAGTGTTACGTACTGGTAGCCCTGAAGTACTGAAGAACTTGAACCGGTGCATTGCATTTGGTGTTTGAATGGAAACTGGGCCACAATAACAGTTTTTCTGTCCTTTTTCTAGCCGAAACAGCTTACCACACTTTAGAGGATGGAGGCGTGGTGGAGTACTGCACCACCACAGTAAGTGATTCCGCTCCCACTGTTGTGACAGCTGTTGAAGCTCCGGTGGAGATGCTGGCCTCGTCCTCAGCATCCCCGCCTCCACCTCAGGGTCAGGCCAAACCTCAGGAGCTGAAGAGTCGCATCGCCCTCAACTCGGCGCGTCTGCTGCAGGAGCAGAGAGTCACCAATGTTCACATTCGACAGATCGCTCAGCACCTGGAGGGCCAGAATGAGCTGCTGCAGATGATGAGGCGCTCCCAGGAGGCCCAGGCATTTGCCCAGGAACGACAGGCTCAGGCTCTGGAAGGTACCCAGGCTGCACTGCTTGCATTAGTGCAGATGCTCAGGCCTGCTCTCAAAGACCTGCGCAAATTCCTGCAGAGTGGGACTGAAGTTGCTAATCCCAGCAGCTCAGCAGCAGGAGTGACAGCAGATGGCATCATAACAGAGGAGCAGAGCAGGCCCAGAACACCTCCACCTCTGCCACAGCAAGCTGAAGAGACACAGTAGACAATGTGTGTGTGTGTGTGTGTGTGTGTGTATATGGCTTTGCCTCGTGTCTGCATTGCACAGAGAGGAGTCCATGCACAGAGACTTCAGAGAACAATGATTTTGTCAAAAGTTGCCTTAGGGAGAGCATGTACAGAATTTTACATATGTTTTATGATTTGACACGGAAGCTATGAAAAGGTTGAGAGCATTATTTTTACTGTCATTAAGTATTAGTGAGATTGTTATTTAATATGTTGGATTTGATATTGAAATTATGTTTTTAATGTTCAGAGGCCATAGGCCATCACCCTGATGTGGGATGAATTCATTCTCAGTTTCTTCCAAGTCATCCTGTAATTTAGCCTGGATGAAGGTTAAAAAGTCCAGAGTGAGAATATGACATCAGAGTCAGCTGGGGTCAGCAGTTATTGTGCACCACATCTGAACTGAATAAAATGTGAGGAAAAAAACATTGGCCTGTGTTTTTTTTCTTTGCAAGGTGCGATACTATTAGTCAACCAGCAGAGGTCAGCATGGTTAAGCAAGTTTCATCACTGGTAGAGCAGCTGTGCTGTTTTAGTTTTAATTTAATCTTTAAATTGGGATATGTATGTGAATACATTATTCATCTTTCATTTGGAATACTGTAGTCATATACTTTTTTGCCTTAAAACTACACAGCTGCTCAATCAGTGATGAAACTTGCTTACACAGACTGGTGGAGCAGCTGTGCAGTTTTGTGTAGTGACTTGGAGACATTATAGAGACTGCCAACAACAGCTTAGATATAATTCCTGTTGATTTGCTTTCACTATGTTACAATTTTATTAGCATGTCATCACAGTTTAGAATTATGAGCTATCCCGCCTTTAGTGAAAGTCAAAATGAAAGTAGTTCATCTGTAAATACTCTTTTCCTTTATACAAGCAAGTCAGGAACTCTGAAGAAATAACTCATTAAAGGAATGAGAGTACTCTGCTTGAAATAACAAGAAAGTTAAAATTCAGCATCTTGTATCATTTTGAGAAAGAATCTCATAATCATTTTTCCTACAATGATTATATCATTGTACAAATAATTATTGTATTATTCTAATTTTATTTTAATATTATTATTATGATGTTGCTCTTCTCTTTTTTTTCCTCTTGGTTCTCCAGGATCACTAAACACAGACACCAGATATTGTTCCCTTTTATACAAACATCCAAACA
Source organism: Scatophagus argus (assembly GCF_020382885.2). NCBI lineage: Eukaryota > Metazoa > Chordata > Actinopteri > Scatophagidae > Scatophagus > Scatophagus argus. Next base: position 18,858,701 of record NC_058512.1, on the reverse strand, counting down.
TATACAACCACACACACACACACACACACACACACATACCCCAATTAATAAAGGTGAATCTCCACCCCTGGACTGTTACTAGGCATCATTGTAATTGTTATTTTATACTGTCTGTAAGTCTGTCCATTACATCTATGTTGCAGTTTTGTCAAGCTTTTTAACCAATAAAAAGATTTTTTTAAGTATAGTAACTTGCAACACTTCGGTTATCATCATAACTTGACTAACATACATTTGACGTTGGCTAATGAAAAAATACTATGTGATGAGTTTCAGTTCTCTCAGCTGTTGCAGACACACACAGGTAGCCCTTCATGTGACTTGACAGACATTTTCCAGAAATCAGTCATGAAAAGACATGCTTTATTTTTTCTTTCTTTTTTTTGTAATCTCACAAGCAGTCAGGATATGTATTTTATTTGGGCAATGTACTTAAAATATGTTTTTAAAGTCCATACCTGGGAAACAAACTACAACAAAGTTAACCTGGGGAGGACTAAAGCTACAGAGAAAAGGTAGCTTCAGATTGACCAGCTTCAAAGATTAGAAAAGAGTTTATCCACAGAGTTAATATCCCGAGTCCCCAGAGAGATGACCACTATGACAATATTCATGTGTCCTTTTCCCATTCTGTGTACATCATATGAGTGTCTGTGCTCAGAGAACGAATTTGCGTATTGTAATTATTGGGTGTTAGCCTCTATTACATGCTACTTTTTAAATTTTGAGTATGGTTTGTTAATTTGTCATGTATGTTGAAATATTGAAAATGTACATGTCATAAGAAATTATAGCAAAATATGTGGAAATTGCTCCAATTTTGAATATGAACATATATGGCATTTATGTCATAGTATATACGCACATACATTACTGATATGGCATTTTCAGGAATGCATATGAGCTGCATTATATTAGATTTCCATATGGGCGATCCTCCTTCTTACACGCCTCTGCTCAGACTTTGTGGACGGTCCCTAAACCGGCCCCGTGAGATTCGAGACGTTCACAGAGCCGCTGTGACTTGACTGTTGTTGAAACGTCTACCGGAGAGGGAAAAGTTGGTGGGGATGCAGTCCAGCTGAGAAAACTGCTAAGAACCCGGACTCCAGACCTCGGGTCTCTGCAGCGGTACACATGTGGACTAACTTATCGCGTATGAGAAGCATCAGACTGGCGGAACGGTAAGGTTTGAGGTTATAGTGAGTCCCCGAGTGGTTTCGGTGTTTGCGTGGCAGCTGTCTGGACTGGAGAGTGTTGATGACTGTTAATGTTAGAGAATAGACGAGGAAACATGTGGATTACATATGGATTTTTGACTCAAACTATTAGAAAATGCCAAATTCACGAACCAGAATTGTGACAGGATATGAGAGAAGAAAATACGAAAGCACGAAAATACGGAGCACTGTTTCCTCAGCTGTCACTGCTGCCAGTACCTTTACAAGCACTTGCAAATGAAAAGAGTTCATCATGTATGTATGACTTAAAGAGTTGTTTTTTCCTTCCAATTCCAGGTTCTTCAGAAATGATTAATCTTGAACTAGAGAAGGATTTTCAGCCCCCACTTTGAAGCCAAATCCATTAGGCCATATTTGTTGAATTTTATTCATTCATTGGTTTTCATCATTACCATGAGTGCTCTACAACAGCTGGGAACAATGTCTTTTTTAATGAAAAAGAAGAAGTTTAAGTTTCAAGTCCACTTCACATTGGAGGAGCTTACAGCTGTACCTTTTGTCAACGGAGTGCTTTTCTGCAAGATCCGACTGATTGATGGTGGGGACTTTGCCACCTTGTCATCCAGGTATGTCACTTCCTTGTTGTAACCACTAAAACCTCTATTACATGCTTTCAACACTTGTGATGATTTTGCCTCTAGTGAAAAACTCCACACATGTTAAATGCAATTCTTTTCCATTTCAGTTGTTGACAATTTGCTGTTTTCTACAAATATAGCAGGACTTGATTGTGTAGGCACACTCAGCTGCAGAAGAGTGGATAATTGGCATGTGTCTGCTGGTAGTTTCTGACCTCAGATGAGGGAGAAAAACTGGTATGAAAATGTCATGTGTGTCTTGCAGTACAGTATGTGTTACTTCACCCGTTTGCCTCCTGGGAAAGTTGTCTTCATGATGCTTCTCAGCTCCACCCTGGCGTAGGCTGCCTTCATACTGGAAGCTGCCCAGCATTAAATCAGCCTTCTACTCTTTGAGCCGCTCTTTGGGAGTATGTTCAGGTGAAGGGGTTTGTTCAAGGGCTCCCGGTTAAAGTTATTAAGAGAACAAAAATCACCTTCTCACCTTCCAAGATTCAACCTGACTAAATATCTCCCTAAACATCAAAAGCAGTTCAGTAAAACTGCAAAAACATAACGGCATTTGGTTGGTAAAAATGAACTCCAAACCAAAGCATACTGTGAGGTCCATGGACTATTTAAAGTAACTAGGATAATGTATCTAAAAAAATGAATCAAAATATGGTCATTTTTGTATTATAATTTGATACAGTACAATGTATCAGGGTTTTTGTTTCCCTTTGCCTCTGTAATGTTTTCAATACAAAGACAATATTTGTCAAGTTATCACACGCACTGAGCAAACTGCAGGCCAGTTTGGGTGGACTTACCCTATGATTATTTGCCCTTAGGAGTTTCATACCGGTTGAAAAGGCATCTGATGGCTGCAAACACACACACCCCCCATCCTCCAGACAGCACAATATACACCTTACTGGCATGACTCCAGTAAGACTCACTCTAATTACATTAGTGGCTCATGATGAGTAAGCTGTAGGAGAGTGCCATGACAGGTCTGTAGGCTGAAAGAATAACAGACACATGAAGGACCACACTAAAGTTTGCATGCCTTAATGCATTTATAATCCTTTAACAGTATTTGTTTTGCAACAGCACTTTGCAAACAAAGGAAAAAAACATAAGCAGTTGAAAGATAGAATAATGAATAGAAATTAGTAAAAAAAGAAACCCAGCAGAGGATGAGACAAACAGAATAGACAACAAAGATGAAAAGGTCTTAGACTCAAATCTAGGGTTGGTAGTGTATTTCAGAAGCAATTTTTGCAATATTTGTTGAAAATGTGTTAACATCCCATCAGCAATCAATAAATCAGATGTTCTGACAAAAAAGAAAAGGAATCCACTGTCTGTTGCAGGCCTGAAATGGGCCCATCGAATCTTTTACTTTGGCCTGAATTTAAAATATGGCTTACCTCCATGTCTATCCTGTCTATCTACAAACCTACCTACCAGCACGCCTTTTCTAATTGCTCTTTGTGTACGACTGGAGGCTTCCACAAGGCTAGGCAGATGTATTGCTAAAAATATTAGCAATCTTGTCACATGAGAATGGCAGAGAAAGTGCAGTCAAAATTTCCTGATGCTAACACACCACCTTGACAGTTGTGTGTAGGCAGTATTGTTTCTGTTCATTATCAGAATCAGAATTCCTTTATTTATCCCCGAGAGAAAATTCTTCTTTCTTGCAGACATTACAATTTTCCTGACCAAGAAAATGAAAAGATAGGAACAAATAGAAAAAAATATATAAAATAAAGTAAAATGTATACATTTCCAGGGTAAATGATGTATTATGATCATGCCAGCTGAGGTAGTTGGATATGGTTAGCGATGCCAAAAGACTTTACGCCTCTTTAGACATCTGAAGTGCTGCGCCAGTGACAGACTCTCATTCAGCGGCTAACCTTGGTGAGATTAGCACAAAGCACGCACCCACAGCAGTAAGCGGTAACTGCTCGGTGTCCGATTCAGATGGCTGTTTTATGTACGATTATGGCTTTTAACAGAGGTGTCCGTACATGGACTTATTTTAAAAAAGCGCTCCTCTCATCAGTGCTCCTTGCTCTTGTGGACTCCAGCAGTAGTCAGGCAGCATATGTTCATATGTTTTGGGGCTACGCGAGTGAGGAGGGATTTTTCAGGTGGATACTTTGCAGGGTGGAGTAGAAATCCTGCCACCTGTAGCCTTTAACTTTCACAAAGGTAACTGAGCCAAGCTGAGACAAAATGTTTAATCAATAAAATCTCTAAGTTGATGATAAAATTAACAGGCAACAAGCAGATTTGGGAGACAGTTGCCTAACTTATAAGTTTCCATGAAGAGTGTCTGGTTAATGACAGTGAGTGTATTGTCTTACACGGGAAGCTCATTCTGATTCAAAGTGACATTTCCATCCCTTAGTAGCAGACAGAGTGCAGAGCCAAAGAGGTTGTTTAGTTAAATGCCTTAGTCTGCCTGATTTATTGATTCTTTATGTGCAAGTTCTGACCACGGCTTTGAAATATGACCAGGTGAATCAAGTTTAAATATTGAGAGTGTTAAAAGTTTAAGCTTGGAAGATTTGAGATTGGAGGTGGATGATGATGCTACACCTGTATTTAAAGACACACTATGCAGGATTTGTTGGTTTTTGTTTCTATGTACCTCATTCAAAGTTGGTACCTCCTCGCCCGCTCAGTGAGAGAGAGAGAGGAGAGAGAGCAGCAGTGGTTGAGTGAGCGAGAGCGAAGGCAAGGAGTGGTGTTGGCACAAACGAAGCAGTGAATCAGAGAAATAAAACGTTATTTTCTGATTGTTGCACTGTGGACTCGTGGAAAGGTGCCCTCATTACTGACTTTAAGCTAAAGTGCGTGCTCACCTCTGTTCGCTGCGGCCTGAAGTTTTTGGCTCTGTGCGTGCGTGTGTGTGTGTGTGTGTGTTTGTGTGTGTGTGTGTGTGTGTGTGTGTGTGTGTGTGTGTCAACCTCGTCCATGTCCAAACAGACACATGGACCTGCTGCTCTTCATACATCCATGACATGGCGCGAGTTTCATCACCTGTGAAACACGTGATTGTATGAAGAATATTATTACATGGGCTAATAAAACTGTTGTTGGTAAACACAACTTGTTTGCATTCTGTTTTTTCATTTTTTATCGGATGCTCTGCAATGTCATACAGAACATCCTACATCAGGTCACAGGTTTGGTTTTGAATACGTAAGTAACAATACCAAGAAGCTGCAGAAAGCTACCATCCACTAATAGGTTAAGATGCTTCACGAATTTTCACGAAGCTGATGTGGCCTAGAGGTTGGAGAAGCGGCTTGTGATCGGATGGTCACCGGTTCGATTCCCCCACCGGACGGGCAGGAAAAATTTGGGTGTGGTGGAGTGATTAATGTGAAAAATGCCCCCCCCCTCCTCCATTAGCTGGCTGATGTGCTCTTGAGCAAGGCACTTAACCCCCCAATATGCTCCCCGGCCACTTGATGCTGCCCACTGCTCCTGTGTGTGTTTCACTGCATGTAATTTGCTGGGTGTTGCATGTGTGTGTTCAACTAAGGATGGGTCAAATGCAGAAGACGAATTCAGTGTGTGTATGTAAAAATATATATACTGTCAATAAAGCTGATTCTTCTTCTTCTTCAAACCCCAACCCTACTGATGCAAAAGGCACTAAACAGTACCATTTCAAAAGAGAAGCCCCTCCCCCTCCACAGAACCAACAAGTGAAAAAGACAGTCTCCTTGTGTAACTCCTAACACTGCAGTCCTACATTTTACTAATATCTAACATTTTTTTTTTTTACATTTCAGATTTCATGTCTTTAATTTCAGCTTTTCTATCTAACCAACACAAAAGTCCAGCTGCACTAGCTAGCGAGCGCATTTGCCAGGTCTAGAGCATGCGTTTGCTAATTTCTCTTTTTGTGTTTATATTTTTGTGCCATTCAGTATGCTTTCCTTAACAAGCGTTATCTGATAATATTGTGAATACACGGCGTAGTCGGACCTGACAGGAAATGTCATGTTATTCATTAGGCAAAGAAAATGTCATGTTATTCATTAGGCAAAGAATGTGATTATTGTTATACAGTTGTTTTTTTTCCTACAGTTTGAAGGGGATAACAATGTGTCTGATTAAACAGTAAAATGACATATTAAGTAATGTCTTCAAGTACAAACAAATGCAAGCTCATGAAGTTGTATATTCCATGTTTTTTTATTTTCACCTCATCAAAATGCAAATTACCAAATACTCAAAACAAGTAATTAAATACGTATGTTGCACGTTTAATAGAAATACTGTCCATCTCTGCCTGGTGGTTTAGCAGTATAGCTAACAGTGGTGGGCAGCTTTTCACAGTGGAATGCTTTGGCTTTTGAACTGTTGAGAAGTCGAGTTTCTAGCTTCTGTATCGTTCTGGAAAAGGGAAGTGTAACCAGTGCGATGTGCTGGTCTCTCACCAGTACGTCTGCTCAGACTCTGCTGTGACTGGAAATAATCCTTTTTCTGCTTTCGCTATTCGGTATCAGGTGTTTTACTTTGTCTGCTATCGACAGAAAACACCACCATGTGTAAAAAGAAGCATGTGGTTACTTATCTTGATTGTTGTTCATATGCATTATATTTACATGTGTTGTGAAACGAGTCTTGAGTTAGAATACAGGGGAGAGAAAGGATCTTTGGATTGCTTTCCGGGTCCTCTTTTCTGATTTCAGAACATGAAATCTCTTTTAAGATGCTCAAAAACTCTGTGTTATGATTTTTTTTGATAATTTCGTAGCTTTTTAGTGGCAGCCTAATACATCATGTTCACAGAAGTACATTTCATCCACGCTGGCTTCACATTCCCTTTCACACAATTACAGACATGCACATTTGGGAGCAGCCCAACATGACACTCTCAATCCCACGTTAAACCTTTAAGCCACCTCCGCCTTAGACATACACCTACTTACTAAAGCCATGGTATAGTTACATAAGAACCTATACGACATATTATATCTGTTCATAAAAAACACACACACACACATAAACACACATGGCAACCAAAAGGCATACATTGCACAGCTATTATGTTGTCTTGAATTATTAGAAAAGCAGCGTCTGGATGTGTATGTGTGTCTGTGTGTGTGTCTTTGCATGTGTCTGCTTGTGCGAGCGTACATGTGTCAGGCTTATTTGTAACTCCTTCTCATTCCTCAGATTCTTCCACAGAGAAAAAGACAGAGTAACCAATGGGAGAACAGAGTTTGTCAGGTGGGAATTTTTAACCCAAACACATTTGTGGCAGCACTGAAGTGTTTGTGGAAGACCCAGTAATATACACTCAACACAAGTGAGCATTTCCTACAGCATAAGGGAGAGATGCTGTGTGGTGCCATGGTGATCTAATCTGATCTGATCTGGACAGCATCTGATTTATCATTCAGAATGCTGTACAAAGTCTTTTATTGTCAAAGTTTATGTGTTGACGTGTTTATAGAGCATCTATCAACATGATCTTGCTCTTGTTGAACAAAAGAAAATAGTTTTCATCTAAATGCTTTTGCACTTTCTGAGTAGTATTTTCAATCAACCAAATATCTACTACTATTTAAAAGCAAGTATTGGTGACTACACCACACTGGGACTTGTAGTCCCTTGGAGGCCATGACCAACCAGGCATATAAAGCATGCTTCATTGTAAGAGAAGGCGCTGCCTCTATCTCCTGCTGTACAATGGTGTGTTTGTGAAGGCAGGTTGGGCTGTAAGAATAGAAGTGGCAGAACCTGTCTGGCTGTTTTCTGCCTCTCCCAGGCAGCAGCAGCCTCCAGGCTTGTTCTTTTAAGAGCTGTAAACCTCAGGTCACCCTTCAGATAAGTGGAGTGGGAAAAGTTCTTGCGATAAAGTTAATGCTAAAGCCAATGTTGGAAAAGAATGCCTGAAGATACTGACCTAGCTCTTTTCACAGATTGCGTAAACACCAATATGCGAAAGGAAAGCAGAAGTTATGTTCACCTTCATTGTCTGCAGTGATGACTGCGATTCAAGATAATGGAGAACAAGAGAGCTCCATCAGATCAGAAAAGATAAAAAAGGATAAACAACCATGAAACAGTAGTAACATACGGTAGTATTTTATTCTGTTTTATAAATGCAACTACAGTGATTGTGTGATGCCAAATTATGGGGATCTCACACTTAACACTGTGTCTGAATGCATCCTGTGTAGACAAGGACTGAGCACTGAAGGTGCTGCTGCTGATGTATTAATGTGCTGCTCATGTAGACATGGTGTAAGACTGCCCAGTGTTATCATAAGTGATAACAAGCTCAGTGTTATCATAAGTGATAACGCTGATGGTTAGGAAAATAAAACCCAGTAACCCAAATTTATACTGATGATTGTCCAAATCACTACACAGTATATAATGTAAGAGAGGGCAGTCACTGTTACGAGCACATAATTATTCAACTCTGTCGGCTTGGCAGGCAGCTGTTTTCAGTGAAAAGGCTCTTTAAAACTGCCTGTGCTATACTTACTCGACACCAAATAGCTGACAAAGCTAGAGACCAGCTGGTTTAACTAACGTAGTGGAGCATTTAGCTGCTAAAAAGACAGATATTTGTGTCAGAAAATGGTTGGAGACCAAAACAAAGATAAAAGAAGATGTAAATATTGGACTTATATAAAAAAAAAAATACAATGAATACTCACATTGCTCCATGTTTGCTGGATGTATAAAATGTGATAATATGTTTTAGTGCCCCCAAGTGGACATAATCGAGTTAATACAGCTGAAATGTTTAAAATTATTGGTAACATGGGGACACTTCAGAGCATGAATGTGTTAATAACTGCGCAGACCTACATGTGTGAAACAAAGTCTATGTTTGAATCAGGGTATGTTAGAGTTATGCAGTGACATGCAGTGCAAGCAATATTTATGTGGCTGTGCATGTACACAAGGGGATAAATGATGCCCGTTATAATCAGTTGTCAGTAAGCAGATTTTCATCGTGTTTGCTGTGCACTATCTGTATTCTGACATCACATTCCAAGGAACAAGCATGCAGGCTGAATCTGCATGTGCATGTTGTGTAACCGAAGTGCTGATCATGTAGAGAGTTGGATGGTTTTCTTGTGATGTTTCCTCTGACATGAGCCAGGAAGGGACAGATAAGATCAGAGTTTATCAGTCAAGTAGAGACAAGCTCAGCACCCTGATGGCCTGTGTGTGTGAATGAGGTGTAGAAAGGTTAGTCAACCCTATTGACACCTAAAGTGTTAGTTTCCTGAAAAAAACTGCTGTGGTCTCAGCTGCTGTAGCTAATCTTTACTTTTCTATGTATTAGCTTAGTGAGAAAAACTTGCTTGTGAACTGAGAAAGATACACGTTGGAACTATCCTATAATGCCTTTCCGTGGCATTCCAAATTCCCCAGATGAAGAGATGAAAAGCATTTTTCTCTTTTTTGTGGCCTTTATTATTTCCTGGCCCACCCTGCTTCACATTTACGGAGCACTTTGATGTTCAGTGCCTTGCAAAAGGAAATCTCACCAGCTGTTCTGATTGAGGAAAAAATGGTAATTCTCATTTTCTCTGCATAAATAACCCGTGGGACTCCATCACCTCCACACCTTACACTGCAGATATGAACAGGGGCATTTCTAGATTTTTTTTCTGACTGTGGTGACCCAAGTCTGGCACTGATTTCTGCAAAAAGTTGTTGTTCAGACTGAGGTCCCAACTCTCACTGGGCAGATAGCCAATCATACTTTAGGATTATGAGGTAGCGCTTGGGGTGGCCAGTCAGATTTCAGATATTGGAGAGTGCCACCCCATTCTCCCCTTTCTGGACATGGCTGTGGATGTTAATTACTGTCATCTGAGATGCTAGTTACACCTATAATTACAATTCACTATTAGGCTATGATATTCTTAATGTAAAAGACAGACAAAACTTCCTATGCTTTAATATGTAATTTGGTTAAGCCTCTTGAAAAAAATTACAGGAAGCATCTATGTTTCCTTCAGCAGCTTTCAGACATGCACCTCATATGTAACATGTTAACATATCAATCAAAATAAGTTAAATAACAGAGATTGAGAGAAGTTGATATTGCTACTTTTCTTGTCAGTGCTCCTCTTCAGCACTGATACCACACATCTTGGGGCCTATTCCACTTGACAACCAGTGATTGAAAATAATCACCTGTATCTTGTGATTGTCTATCATTAAGTGTATTTTGATGCAGGTCTTGATTGATTTATAAACATTTACTCCTTATGAAGGCAAGAAAAAAAGTAGAGAATATACTGCTTTTTTAGGTTTTCGTGTGTGAAACTGCATGAGTGAACAAGTCAACAACATAAACCTCCTGGTTTTAAGTCTGATTGTAAGTAAGTTCACTGATATATGTAAAGATGGATGACTCCACTTTCTCCCAATGTACATAACTGAACCCAAAATATCCCGATACAAGCTGAGGCTGTCATTTTGAGCCCACAACTGTGCAGTAGTGATCGGGTGGTGGAGCTGTGGGATTGAATTCCCACCTATACACCAGTACTCAGCTGTCAATTATGACATTTTACTCCCTTGTTATAGCATCAAATTACTGATTAAAACCAAATTTATCAGAAAAATGAACATTTGAACATATATCACACTGATATATGTTCAAATGAACATTTGAACATATATCAGTGTGATACAAACTACCTAAAATGACAGAGACCATCTACTGAAAAATGGATTTGATATGTACTTTGAGTTTTTAGTTTAGCCCATGTCCCCTCTGCTAACATGGAAGCTGATGAATTCATGACCGGTACTGCACCAGCCACCAGGTGGTCATCAGTTTCTTTTGGCTTCAGTTTTAGAGAGCTCTTGTGTTGTCCATTGATATGCAGGCAGTGATGTGTGTATCCTCCCCAGCTCCATCATCTCATCAAAATATGGTATCTTATTGCCCCCCCGTGTTTCAAAATATCCTTGTTGTATTTGAACCATTGAACCTGTCCATTTAACCTATCCATACAATTTGTCTGGCTCTGTTTTCATTCCACAAAATTATAAGTGAGACAGGGAAAGCAAGAAATACCCTATACCAAACTGCATGCAGATAAACACTGAATTTGTTTCCAATCGTTGAAAATGGAAAACCCCTTAACAGACACAAATGAGATCCTCTAGACCCTCAGCTGCACAGCCTTGTGGCCTGAGAAAAGGCAGGTTATAGCTGCTAAAGTCATGTCCTACGTTTATTAACACATTCAAATAGATTTGATCATTCACGTGTGTTGCTTTCAACATCAGTTGTGACAGTACAAACAATCGACTTTTCAGCATCTCTCTTTATAGCAACAAGGTGCTGTACAGAGCATTGATCAAAGCGCAGCTCATTACTCCTTTAGTATCCACTCCAATCCAATCCACAGTAAGACTGAAAAGTACAAACAGGGATGTAGCAGTGAAATTAAACTCTAAACCACAAAGATTCAGTTCCAAGCTACAAAATTTCTGCTATATGAATGCATAGAGTGAGACATTTAAGTATGGTACCTAATCCCTTGTCAGCTGCGCTAGAAAACAGGACTACAACAGCATTTGTTGCTGTGAAGCAACAACAACAACAATAACAACAACAGCAACAACCTTGAGTTAGAGAATTTTATTGTTTATAGAGGAATTCTCAAGCAGTCTGTTCACACCTATATACATCTGGTTTTGTGCTAAAATGTACTCTTTGTCAAATATGTGTCTTCCAGACAGTCTAACCTCGTCTGTGTGTGTGTGTGTGTGCGTGTGCGCGTGCGTGCGTGTGCAGGGAGGAGGTAGAGCAGAACTGCGTTCGATGGAGGAAGAAGTTCTCTTTCGTTTGTAAAATGAGCGCTAATCCGATCACTGGAGTGTTGGACCCCTGCATCTGCAGGGTATCTGTACGCAAGGTAAACTACAATTCCCAGCATCCAGCTCTCCTTGCTTCTCAGGGTTATGAATTCAAATGCTATGCCATTTCCTCCCACACTAGCCAATAATGCAGGAATAATCACTCTGCATGTTGAAAGTAATGTGGAGTATGCTTGGTTTGTCTCACAGTACCTGTCCCATGTTGGCTCCATATGATGTGATGTAATAGGATATGACTGTAAAGATGGTCTTAGCAGCAGCAGTCTGCAATAATCAGTCAGCAGTGTTTTTTCACTCTTTTGCTTTCTCTTTGCAGGAGCTCAAAGGAGGAAAGGCCTTCTCAAAAGTAAGTTTAAAATACAGTATCAAAATTCATTCATTCATTCATTAAATCCATATGAACCCAGTGTAACGAAACTATTTGACCTGTGAACTCATAAATTTGAGAGCGCCTTGCTTCTTTGATAAAACAAACTTTTACAGTGCCAGAGATGGTAAAACCTGTGTTAAATAACAACCTCAACATCACAGGGTTTTGTTACAGGGGCATGTGACAAGACACAGTCAAAGGGTAATGACTGTGTGAACGGAGCAAATCACTGTCATAGTGTTCATGAATGCAGCGGGGTAAAGAGTGCAATATGTGGTTCCAAAATGTAGTGGAGTGGAAATATAAAGTAACAAAAATGGAAACACTCAAAGTACAAGTACCTCAAAATTGTGCTTAACTACAGCACTTAGCTACATTCTATCACTGAAAAGTACAAAATGTGTGTATAGAGGTTCACCAGAAAAGTTGTCACCAACTGCTCCTGTCTATACCCACATTGGCGCAAGATAATTGGCATTATCACAAAATGATAGGAAGCATAAGAAAGCGAAATTTCATTGATGAACTTGGAAACAAAAAAACAAAACTTAACTCAAGGTCGCAATAATTTCTGAGTGAGTTGGTGTTGGTGCCGCTGTCACAAAGACAACCTGATCACTAAACAAACATGTTTTTTTTTTATTTGTTTTTGTTTGTTTGTTTTTTTATTTGTTTCTTTCTTCCTCGCAGCTCCCGTTTTTTTTTTCTGGGAAAAAATAGGAATTCTTACTTGTTTTCGCTTTTGACATGGTGCTAACGTTACTAATGCTAGCATTAGTAAACATTAGCGTTAGCACCACGTTTACTGCTAGCAGCCCGGCTAATGTCAAAAGTGAAAACAAGTAAGAATCCCTATTCAAACTAAAAACTCTGCTCCCAGTACTGTCATAAAGGCAGAGTGAAACAGGCCAGTGAAAATATAACTGATTGAAAAGGGTCACAAGATGTGCTCGTTACAATAAAGTCAATAACAATAAAACCCTGCTTGTGACGTAAGGAGAGATGATTGTTTTGACTAAGCAGTTGCTTCATTTGGTCTTTGACATCAACAATGAAAATGAAGCACACTTCTGTAGATGCTCACGCACAAGAACGTCACCACAAATGGTGACCGTCGTTTGAGAAGCGCTGCTGACTGGGCAGAGAATCAAGAATGAAGAGGTTAAAGGAGGTCATTGGCTTCTGCTTGAAGTCACTCTCTCTCCCGTTTCCCTTCATTTACCTCATCACATGACAGGACTGATTAAATGCTAGTTACAACTGTGATACGCAGCATGTTGACTGAACAAAATAAGATCTTAACCAAAAGCTGTCGGAACAGCTCATTGGACGAAGAGCCATTCTTGCTTCAGCTCTATGAAGGGAAGAGTAAAATAAGAAGGGGGCCGGACTTAACCTGCACTTTTATTATTCTAAATCTGTATATAACAGTTTCCACCTTAAATGTTTTAATTCTCTGTTGTTTTTCTGTGCCTGCCTGCCTGTCTGTCTGCCTGTCTGTCTGTCTGTCTCCAGCTAGGTTTTGCTGATCTCAACATTTCAGAATTTGCCGGTTCAGGCTCTACAGTTCGCTGCTGCATCCTGGAGGGCTATGACACTAAAAACACTCGACAAGACAATTCTATCCTTAAGGCAGGGCAAATACACACACACACACACACACATACACACCCACACTGAGCTGATCGGAACTGATGTTTAGTAAAACATCTGTGTTTCTTTTATAGGTGACGATTGGAATGACTCTTCTGTCTGGTGATCCCTGCTTTAAAACGTGAGTTCCTCTTTGTCACCGGTTTTAAAACTCTGCCATTGCTCATTCCAGGTTTTGGAAAAAGGTTTCTGTTCATTTGAGGACTTTCAAACTGTCGAGCTACAACTTGATAAACTTTTTTTTTTTTTTTACCTATATTTGTATTTTCATTATTATATTTGTAATCAGCATTAGATGTATGCCTGATTAGGTACTAGTGGTTCCTGTTTGCAGTATACCCATTGATGTACACCCAACATTCACTGGATTACTTTGAAGGTTCTTAAAGAAAATGAACTGAACAAAGTCACTGCCATGTTGGGCTGGGTAACTTCTGTGTAACTGTCAGAGGACTGACTCACTATACGTATTTGTTTACCGGCCAGCCTTGACCTTTCCAATATGGTGGACGTGTTGCCACATCACAGCATTGTGGCGTCTCTGTATATGTCTGTGGTCAGCTGCAGCTGTAACTGCTGACTGCTGATCGATCCTAATCAGCAACCAAACTTGAATATTTAACGTTCTGTCTAACCATGTTTTTTACCCATGTCCTCAACATTAGGCCTATGAGTACTGCCAAATCTGTCTCCGTTGGGGACAAGGACCCCAACCTGCAGCTGGACTGTAAGGGTGACAGCACTGATGCCACAGTGCAGCCACTAGGAGGCATCATGACAGGTCCTCGCACCTTCAAACCCAGACAGTCATCAGTACGTAGTTCAGGTAAGTGCTCCACATTAGTGTTCACTGTGCACTGTGTCTTTTCTAACCGTGAAGAGTAATGTCAATTCACTACAATTTGTGTCCTATTTTTAGGGGTTTTCAGTTGTGAGATGTGGGAACACAGTGAGATGGTGACAGTGAAATCAGACTGGGCAAGAAACAAGTGGTCACACCATTAGACAGTTTCAGCAGATTTTCTAAACCGCTTAATTTGGAAGTCATACTGAAGCTAACATGTTGTTAATAATCCCTCATGAGGACAGGTTCAAAATAAGCTTTCAAACATTTATCTGAATGTTATCTATAAAAGGTTAAAGGCTACCGATGCTGCAACAAATTGCATGAAAAGACCTAAACCAACAATGTGTTGGTCAGTAACTGGGACACTGTTTCTGGAAAGAGTAATGTCCTTGGTTCATGTCTGGCCAGAGACCTGTGTCGCATGTCAATCCCCACCTCTTTTTACCCTCATTTCCTGTCTGTTACAAACAAACAATCACCAGAGTTGCCAGTTGCTACTAAAAATTAAGGATAATAAATGATGAAACAACAAAATTATTTAGAGTGTCACAGGGGAAATTGTGGAAAATTCTGAAATCATTTACTGTATATGCCACAAACACCAAAGTGATAGTCAGGTGGTGTTGATGCTCTAGCCAGGTGTGTGTGTGTGTGTGTTTTGCAGGGCTGCCGGAGGAGGGAGAGAGTGTGTCCAGCCCAGATGAAGTCTTTCACACTGGTCATTTCCGCAGTTCCAGCTATGCTAGCCAGCACAGCAAGATCTCAGGTCAGACAGCTTTCCTTCCTCATGTTACTGAAAAGCGGTTTTCACAGACTGCTGACCACATGAAGGCTTGTTGCACATCAAGTCTTCTCTTGTCTTCTCTGCCCTCCTCACCTCCAGGCTACAGCACAGCTCATTCTCGCTGCTCAAGCCTGACTGACCTCAGTCACCATAGGAATGCTTCCTCCAGCAGCAGCGTCTCCTGTGGGTTCGCCCACCCCTCTCAGCTGTCACCCACCACTCCCACCGAGCCGCTCCGACAAGCAACTCTCACCAGACCGGAGAGACCTCCTCCACCCTCTGCAGCTGCCCTCATGTCCAACAGATCCTCCAGGTAGATCCACACACCCCACGCTTTTGACAAACCACTGTCTGTTGAGAGGATCTCACTGTAAGGCATGTCTAGACTCCATCCCACTGATATAAGTCTAGGGCTCCATCTCAGTCATGTGTAAACATGCATACCAGAAATTCTCCAGGAATTCATCCCACTCTTGAGAGGAGGAGTGTGTGACCTCTTCTACTGGTCACATGGAAGAACCTCAGACTGAATGTGAAAAAGTACAAAAACAGGAATGGAACAGTTTCACAACCTGACCTCTCCATCTGCTGTTGTCATGGAACTGCTGTAGAAGTAAAAGTATGTCAACTACTGGACTGAAATACGCTCACAGAAAAGACTTCAAATAGTAGAAGTTTAACATGCTTGCTCAGAATAACATACGTTTGGAGATGCACATTTCAAACACATTTCATTACCCATAAATGGGTAATTTGATTACTGTTACTTTTAAAAAGTACAATTGATAAAAATCAAAAAATCAAAAAATTACAAGTTGCTTCTGGTGTTACTTCTGGTATGGTACTCAGTCCCCAGAAAAATGAAGCCCATTGGTTTCTGGATCCATTCACTTTTCATCTAGTGCCACGTTAAAGTTAACATTTTGGTTTTTAGTGATATTTGATAATTTAATTAAATTCAATTCAGTTCAATACAATTCAATTCAATTCAATTCAGTTCAGTTCAATTCAGTTCAGTTCAATTCAATTCAATTCAGTTCAGTTCAATTCAGTTCAGTTCAATTCAGTTCAATTCAATTCAATTCAATTCAGTTCAGTTCAGTTCAGTTCAATTCAATTCAGTTCAGTTCAATTCAGTTCAGTTCAGTTCAGTTCAATTCAATTCAGTTCAATTCAGTTCAATTCAATTCAATTCAATTCAATGTATTTATATAGCACCAAATTGCAACAAGTTATCTCGTGACACCTTCCAAACAGAGCAGGACCAGACTGTACTCTTTAATACACAGAGACCCAACATTACACCATGAGAAAGCAATTGGCTGAAATTTTATACAAACATCCATGTTTGGATTTTGACGTTGCTGGAACACACAGGAAGGATATGGAGCTGATGACCAGGTAACGTCCTGGATGTCAGCACAACTTACATTGTGGAACTAATTTAGAACCAGTGATTGGCTGTTCAAACAACAATCACTGAACACCTCACCTCACTAGACAGACTGGTACAAACACAGTTGTTATTACTGGGAAACAGTCATCCTTGCTTTTGTTCTTTTCATGGGCTTTGTTGACAGTGATAAAAATCTAAAATATCACCAGAGTTTTACTTATGCCTTTACTTCTTCTCGAGCATTGCTGCCTTTCAGATATTAATCTTCTCTCTGTTGGTGTTTGTTTTGCCCAACAACAGGAGGAAGAAGGACACTGTGGAGAGGCAGCCCAGCTGTGTGGACGACACCCGCATTGATGCAGACGACATTGTGGAGAAGATTGTCCAGAGTCAGAACTTCTCTGACAGCAGCAGTAATGAAGGTAGGACAGAGTGTCAGGTTTGGGGGTGTTTAGATTTTACACAACATTTGGGTATCACAGTGGGAATTTTTCTTCTGGGTTCTTTATTTTCCTTCAGACAGCAACTTGAGACTGTTTGTCAGCAAAGATGGGACCACTGCTCTTGGTGGGACTCAGCTCACCAACAGGTACACTGTTACAGCACTCATTTACTGTATCTTTTTACAGGCTGAGTTTCTTTCAGCCTAATGAACCCATGCATCTGTGTTTTCCCCAGAGGAACACCTGGTGTTTTTGAGCCAGTGGTCATCGAAACTCACTGAGAGATGATCATCAGCACGTCTCCAGCCTCATCAAACTGGTTGTTTGTGTATGTGCAAGTATTCTTATATGTCTTCAGTGCATACAGCTTGAAATAAGACTACGATGATTTAGACATCAAGCTAGTTCTAGTATTCTAGTATTTTAATCAGGTGCTGGGAGGTGTATAACACATGATTATCATATATATTCAAATAGTGGACAGGACTTATATATATAAATATATATATATATACACACATACACATATATATGTATATTTATTTTTATTTTATTTTATTTTATTTTTTTTACCTCAAATGAAAAAAGAACCAGATCTTTATGAGCAGCAAAGTAGAATTAATTAGAATGAACCCAACAGCTAGTGTTATAGTAGGTGCCTAATGCAGTGCAAAATAAACACTCACAAGTTTTCAGGTCATGGACCGGTTCACAGGACTTCAGATTTTGCTCATTCAGCAGTGTTATCTTTGGCACCCCTAAAACATTGGCTGAAACGTTCACACAATGCTCTGTTAATTCATTCCAAACATCCCTTTGGAAAAGGGTCTCTGAAAGTAATTTGTTGTGCTGCCCATTTATTTGCTTCGGGGTGTCAAAAAGCAGAAAACAGAAAATAATTCAGCATTTTTGAGAAGAGAACACAGAGCCTGTTGTCAACAACTTCTTACCACTTTGTGGCAGTTAGCAAGCGTTTACAGTGATAGAATTTTTTTAGTGAATGACTCCCCTTAGTAATTTTTTTTAAGTGCAGCGGTTATCGTTTTTAAACTTGCTGCTGATGGGATGTGATCCTGCGAGGGACACAGGAACAAAGGACCAGATTGAGACACACCTTGTGAAAATTTTAGCAGTGCTGAGTTACTTGAACAATACCCTGAAGACATTTTGGGAATTGTAGTGCATCACTGAAATAGTGGTGTGTTCAGGGGGGCCTGGGCAACTTGTAAAGTGTAATATGTCTGAGTTTAACACCAGGAGGTAGTACCTGATCCGCTAACAAAATATGAGACAATACATTCTAGCATTAGTGGAAAAACCTGATGATGACACTTGATCACATGAGGGACTGCTGGAAACAGTGCATCAGGTTAATATAACTCTGTGGTGGTCGGGCTCCTAACAGGAACAACCAGAACTGTTTCTGTCTGGTGTCCAGTATTTACATCACACAGGTCAAACCTGGTAAGCGTGATTTTATCATGTTGTCACTTTCTGACCTTACAAGCTGACAAGGACCCACTGAATGCAGCACAAGAGCCATCAAAGCTTCTCACTGAGGACTGCTTGTCCACCAGACTGACTGAGTCAAAATTAGCCTGGAACTGAAGCTTTTATGTTCTGATCATATTGTGATGCGATGTGATTGATGATAGATGTGATTTGGACACTGTATATATGTACTTATTATACTATTTTGCACATGTGTACTCTTTGAGGAGATCTGTTAGAAACCACTAACATTGACATATGATCATATTTTAAATATCTCTCTTCTTTTTCCATGTTATTAATGTTGTTATAGGACAATATGCAATTAGGTGAATCAGCTCAAGGCTGCTCTTATGAGTCAGCACAAAGCCTGCGTTCATATGGCTGGCCATATGTAACTGTACATCCTCTGCACTTACTTTTATTCACTCTTTGAATGTCTTGTAAATGAATCAAGATTGGTAGTTTTGTTTTGTTTTGTTTTGTTTTTTTAAGATCTATGTCACAACTGAAGCTACACATTAAGCACACACAGTACCTTGAATGTTACATTGCAACAGGCTGAGGAGAAAAGTTCTTTAGAGCTACTTTAAATGATTTTAGCTGTGGAACAGAAGCTGGAACCACAGCATTGACATATTTTCACATTAAAAAGTTGTTAGCAATCTGTTGATTAGTTACACATCTGACAGACCCAGAACATTTGGAGTCATGTTTCTGTTCGTGGCCTGATGTATCTAAGTCTAATAATAATGATAAGTCTTGTATTTTTATTTTGGCCTTCACCAACCCCTGAGAAAAATATCTTTAGCTGCTAAATGTTCCACTTTGCTCACCAGCTTTAGGGGCTGTCTGCTGTTAGATACTAAGCAGGTAGTGTAGTGGGTTTAGCAAAGTTACGTCCACTAGAAGTGCTTTTTGCCACTCACGGGCTGCGATAGTTCCTGTAAGTGTCTGACAGCACTAAGAGAAAGGATTCCTACAGAAACAAACGTGTTTTTTTTTTTGTTTTTATATAAAAAAAGCTCTATTTAACCAGAAATACAAGTCTCACTCAGGGAGGAGTCTCACTCTGACTTCTCATGAGAGGTGAATTGTTGCAGGAAGTCAGTTGTGGAAATGTGAGTCAAAGTTTGAGAGAGAAGTAAGGAGATTCCCAAGAGGAACTGTCAACAAGAATTTATTTCCAAAGTCTTGGCTGAATATTTAACAACAATCAACAATCCATATGAGGAAACAACTGCAACAGATCACTTCTTAAGAGAATTTGTGAGAGTGAGACCCCCCCACCCCCCCTTTTAAGAAAATGATCTGTTTCTGCAGGGATCCTTTCTTTAATGTTGTCAGGCACTTGGAGTAACAATCTTCGCCTGTGAGTAGTTTAAAAAAAAAAAAAAAAAAAGTGGTTGGAGTTGACCCAAAGGACAGCGCTGCAGCCATTGCAGCCATATCAGCCCTGCTTACATTCTGGCGTCACATTGACTACGCAGTATTTACCAAAAAGACTAATGTCAGCCAGAACTTATTGCACT
This sequence comes from Scatophagus argus, assembly GCF_020382885.2. Lineage (NCBI taxonomy): Eukaryota > Metazoa > Chordata > Actinopteri > Scatophagidae > Scatophagus > Scatophagus argus. The sequence goes on along the minus strand of NC_058512.1, from coordinate 18,838,481 downwards.
TTGTAGTCTTAGGCAGTTTTTGCTTTGTTTTGGCGCTGCAACTGTGCCACAGGAGTGTAACTTGAAGTGGATTAACAAGAAATAGCTGTTTTCCATATCATAGCTGAAGAGCTTGTGTAAACTCTGACTGTCCCTGTCACTTTGTGTATGGAGATGTTCTGCAGGGCTGCTTGTAGTGAGCTCAGTCCCACAGCTGCAGCAGCACAAAGCCCCTGTTGTACCAGGGCTGACAATGCACAATAGGTCCTCACCCCAAAGGATTCATGTTTGTGTATCTGCAGTGTATCTGTGCCATGTCTGTACTGTACTGCATGTTTGAATGTTCCACTAAATGCATGCGGGCCATGCATATTTGACCGATGGGAGAAGATGTATGTCACATACTGGAATTTGTTATTTCAGCTATATTCAATTTAGCGCTAATTAACTCTGGGTAAATACTACTCAGTTATACACAAATGGTGAACAAAGGGTGTGCTGGCGATAACGTTTCAGCTGCTTTTTATGTGTCACATAGGGTTTAGGAGCAACAGTTTTCCATGGCCATCCGTACAGTATATAGAGTTCAGTTCCTGCATCATTTCTGTATCTTTGAACAAATGTGCTATTCACTCTGTCTCTTCCAAAAGCAGACAATATTTATCACTTGATGCTTATAAATGTAGTTCTCAGCAGTATCTATGTATATGGGGTCAGTCCCTATGCATAAGGAGTATTGAGGGTTCAGCTCTAAGAACCGTGGTTACAGCTGTAACCCTCCTTCCTATTTTCCTTTTTATTTTCAGACCAGCAGGCTGGTCTACAGATTTGTGCATATTTGTATAGAAAAGATAACACTGTGATGTGAGATGGGACTGAAAAGGTAGACGGTTGTTATTTACAGTTCAGGGTGTGTTCATAAGAAAATATGTACAGTAAAAGGACCCAGTGTGTTGGTGATTTGTCTGCTACTGTGATTCTGTGTACTCGACCGTGTATAACCCTGTGGCCTTACTCATTTCTTTTATGCAAAAACAAAAATGCTTTTTTTCATGTGGTGAAAGTTTATCTTTTTAATTTCCTATTAATCTGAACATAATTATGTCATGATTATGTTATCATTTTTATTTTCAATAGGAGAAGGTTTTGGTGAAGAAAACATTGAAGCTGTTTTAACTTTTACAATTTATTAAGTTCAAATTATGCCTAGCAAATGCAAACTATACCTGGCAAGTTAGTAAAATAACAATTAAAGATAGAAAACCTTTCTCTTAAATTAAATAAACACCACTCAGTATACATTTCTGGCACATTTTTGTTTTCTTTAAAACAACATATAACGTATTTTAACTTTAAGTGCAAATATTTTCTCTACTTGTATTAAAATGTTGGGAAATGCATTTAAAAGTCACTCCTAGAACTGAGATGATTTGTTCTATTAATAACACAAGTGTATGTAAAAATGCCAATTCATGGAGCCATGAATTATGATTTGCAAAAGCTCGCATACCAAATAAAATTGTATCCTGGAATCATCATCATTCTGTATTTGCTGTGGACTGTCATATACAAATGTCTGATACTGATGCACCATACATTGCTATTCCTATGGAAATATTCACCATAATCATATCAACAATAATATAAGATAGTGGGTCTAATAAATCAGAAGTGGCAGATCATACATATCAGAGGTGACTTTTCTATTGTGCTACATACAGTAAACATAAAATAATAGTTAAAGAAAAAAAAACTTGTTCCACTTGCTACTTACTCTTTTGGTTAATGGATTTAGATCACTGTAGTGTTAATTTTTTAAAAATGCTCCTGTGTTAGGCTCCTGTACCTTAGACTAAGCTGCCTCTGTGTCATATATTTTGATATTATACTGACATCAAGTAGTATAATATAATTTTGATATTATACTAATATCAAAATATATGTACTATCACTGTAAACCTTACTCCCAATTGCCACTCTTAAATTAAACAGGTTGCTTGCATAGTTACATTGTAAATATATTATGAAATGTATTGTCGATCAAAATAGAAAAGTAATTTTTAATTTACAGTTTAATTTCAAGTCATGACATAGTTGTGTATGAAACCATATAGGTCAGATTCAGGTTATTAATAAATATTCAGGGTATTACAAAAATCAATACGTACACAACCTGTGTTCCCTTTGTCAATCAATAGGGGGCAGCAGAGACCCTAAGATGCATCTTGTCAGCATGATTTGTCAACAGGAAGAAGAATAGCAGGAAACGTCAGCAAGCAGTACCTGTTAGAAATGGTAAGAAAGATAAGCGGATTAAATAAAATTAAAGGCAGCTCTTTCAAGCTTTAACTCAACTGTACATACTGAGCTCTAACTCTAAAATAGCAGACTGAAAACTTTGGACAGTTTCACCCGATAATGAAGCTTTGTCGGCTAACTTATAGTCCCTGTGGCTTACATTAATGTTAGCTTATAGCTTGATAATTGGCTTAAATCGTCTCCGTTTTAGTTTATTGTCAGTGTAATATCGGTTATCCCCCAAATGTACTTGTGTCAATCATTCGTGTAAACGTAAATCAAAATGTATTGAAGGTTTATATATCTAATCCCTTCGCCGAAATTCAAGGGAGCACAGCCAATTCATAAACTAAAAGCATCTGATGTGCGACATGCGTATATTTGCAAATAAACTGTTCACTTTCAGGTATTTGAATGGAGTTTGGCATGGCTCTCTCTGCGCGAAGCAGAGCTACCGCCTCTCAAACCTCCTTTCTCACTAAAACCTCCTTCTCTTTTAAGTGAAAACTGAACAACTTTACTTAATTTTTATTTTTCCGTAAGTGGGCTTAACTTATTCTATTGATAATTATTTTGGTTGATAAATTCACAGTATAATCAATGTCAATACAGTGGTTAATTAGCGCCAACTATTTAGCTTCCATACTTAAATATACTTAATATACTTTTTGCAAAACTATTTCCTAAGCGTAGACGCTTTCTCAATGCTCAACATGATTTTAATGGACTTTACCACGTACACATGGCTGTTTTGCTTTGAATATAGTTCCTCTTCTGTTTTGAGGTCCCATCTGGAAGCAGCTTAGGACATCAAGGTGAAGCAGATGAAGGAAAGAGTTTGAATCCATCAGCTCAGCCACTTTTGCTTTTCGAATACCCTTCAGATGGCCCTTAGCAAAAATGAGAAGTTGTTAAGAGCCCTTACCGTTCTTATCACATGCTATTTTAGAAAACCTACACAGAAATGGTGCTGATAATGTTCCCAGGGATGTTGAATTCTGCTAAAACTTGCAATACAAACTTTGGGCATGGAGTTTGAAAAACAAGGTCATTTAACAGGGAAAGAAGGTGTTGTCACTAAAGGTGAAGAATCTCTGCTACTTTGATTTTTCTTTCTTTTTTCATTTAAAAACAAAAATTTCAAATAATTTGGGTGTTTTCAGGCTACAGGTGTGGATCAAGCAGCTGGCATGAGCCTCGTCGTCTTCAGCCTCCTGTTGTTTACATACTACTCTGTCTGGGTCATCATCTTGGTAGGTTTTGTTTCTCTACCTAAAGTCCAAATATGCTTCTACTGTCTCACAAAATATTATTATTACACGCAACATTGCATGTTTTTAAATTATTATGTTATTATGAAATGAAATTCCATCTTTTCTAACCATGATCAAGGAAACATTTGTCTTTTTCCAGCCGTTCGTGGACAGCGATCATGTACTGCACAAGTATTTTCTTCCTCGAGAGTACTCAGTCATTCTACCTGGCATTGCGGCAGTGATATTGCTCCTCTGTATAGGTGAGTTCATTATCACTATAAAACAACATTGAAGGGTTCTCATTGACATATGGATTCTGCCAAGAACACTTCTAAAACGTTCACATATACAATGAAATGAGGCGTGAGATCATGTGTCATGTCTACTGTATATCAAATTTAATGAGCCTGTGAATATTCTCATTCATCCAGGTCATGGTTATCTCAAGGAAATTCAATCGAATGCAACTGGACTTAGTTATTTGTCTTTGAAGACGTTTCACCTCTCATCCAAGAGGCTTCATCAGTTCATGCTCGCTTGACTAGGCTGGGACTAGTCCAACTAGCTGGTGTGGACCAGTGGTGTCATAAGCTTATGACACCACTGGTCATGTGAATGCCTCCACAGAGGTTAAATACCTGGGTCTCCACACCAGCTAGTTGGACTAGTCCCAGCCTAGTCAAGCGAGCATGAACTGATGAAGCCTCTTGGATGAGAGGTGAAACGTCTTCAAAGACAAATAACTAAGTCCAGTTGCATTCGATTGAATTTCCTTGAGATCAAATTTAATGCTCTCTTCTTCCCTATAGGGGCATTCACTGCAGTTGTCATGTGGAAGAATCGCAAGCCAAAGAAAGTGGACTGATCTTGGGATGTTAGATGGAATGCAGTGACTCGATGCTAAACCCCCTCTGGTTGCCCTGCCAACAGAAACCATACCTCCATTCTGTAATCCCCAGAACAGCTGACGTTCACACTCACAGAGTTATATGTTTTTTTAAGAGATGTATTTTCTAGTTTGGTTAAAATTAGTTACTATTTTTTAAAGTCACTGCGTGTCAAAATTGAAAACTTTAAATTTTTGGCCCCTTTAGTGGTAGAATAAAAAATACACTGAGAATGAATGTTCTAAGGACAAATTACAATGTTTGCAAAAATTTGCACCAGGATTGTAATATTTTTCTATAAACTTAATTATTACAACAGCTGAGAGTATCTTAAAAGGTCACATTAAACATGGCTCCAGATTTGTCTGAAGGTTTTGAAATTGCTCAGTGAGTCACTGTTACAGAAGGTGTTCTTAAGTATCTGACATATATCAAGATGGATATTGTGTCTTTACTTCCCATGTACAAAAGTGAAGCCAAAATATCTCGGATTTGAGTGGTGCCATCTTGTTGTCGTGATGTCATTTGGAGCCAGAGTCTGTGCAGTAGTGATTGTGTGGTGGAACTGCTGTATCGGGTTCCTGCCCGTACATACACCCCCCTGACCCATTCACAAGCAGCACTCATCTATCTACCCATCAGTATCTCAGTGGACCCTTTCACCTACTCTGTTGTACCATATTGTACTTGTACTTCGTGAGAATATAAAAACACATTAACACCTGTTTCTCTTTTAAAAGGGATAATACTTCCATTACGGCAGGATATAAATTTGCGTAGCTTGCTGGTTGTTTTCAAGTACATCTGACTCACATACACAGACTCTGCTGTCAGGCCCATGTTGATTTTCTTTGATTGTTGTTTTCATCGTCAAGCGTCATTATCATCATCATTATTGGGCTTTGGACAGATGATTCCGTCCACAGTCTTTTTCTGCTTTGAAGACGTCAGGAGGACTTTAATGAAAGCAGCAGGGGTCTTCTGCTGTATTTCTGTAAATACTGTAACAATATGTCAATTTCTGTAGTGTGTTAAAGTATGAATGGGGTTAATTGTGAATTGTTTTGATTGCAAACCAGAATTTTGTCTGGCACAATCTTACAGCGAGGCTGAAAATGGGACCAGAGGTCTGTGTTTTTTTTTCTGTTCAATAAAATGTTGTTGCTAAGAAGCATGTATTGTTTATATTCATTTGTATTCACATCTTTTATCTTGTTATTTTGAAAGATCATCACATCACTTGTTACGCCTACAGAAGTGGAGGTGTACCAAGTGATGTGATGATCTTTTCAGCAAGTGAACACCTCCTCTTCTCACCCATTCTCCTTATCTGCTACCACGAAAGGACACCCCTTCATCCTGTTTCATTGTTTGTTCTCTCCTTACAATAAGGATATAAGATGGAAAGTAAACTTTCAAACAAACCACAGTCTGTCTTCTTGTTTGTTCTCTCCAGTATATGATCAAATTATGGGATGGTTTCTTCAATAGGTCAATGTTGATGATCTCAGTGCGCCCAAGGAAAATACTCTTTTGCCCATGAGTTGCTGTCTTTCATGTTCCAACACTAAAATTGAGCCCCCTGTGTTTATTTGCTAGTCACTTGGCTAAATCCCTTTGGATTGATGCTGTGGTCATGGATATTGTTGCAGCCATTGCATATGTATGGATTATTTGCTTACCTTACAACTGTGTGCCATATGGGTGCAGGTATACATTGGAGCTCACTTGAACAGGTGATAGGGATTTGGACCAGGATGAGCACACAGTTTTTGATTTACTGTGGTGACTATGTTACTATGTTACAGGAGGGCAGTGGAGACATAGAGGTTGGAAGCAGCTTTGATCGAAAAGTCGTCGGTTTCCTATGTGTTTCACTGCATGTTGCATGTGTGTGATGGGTTAAATGCAGAGAAGTAATTTCCCAGCTTGGGATTAATAAAGTAATAATTAAAGTAAAAAGTAGTACAAATTGAAAAAAAAAAGTCACTTAGTGGTTGCTAGCCTGGAAAAAACTAGTTTGGATGTGTATTCTAAAAGACAACTTCCATGGCTTGTCTAACTGTTTATTCTAACTATGCTTCAAACGACACTGTGTCCTCATGAATACATACGTACAAATGAATTTTTCCCAGTCTAGCACTCGCTGAGTGGCTTTGAGTAGCACAGTCACCACAGACTTCAACAATGCTGAAGTAAAAACATTTTGGTTGATATCTGTTATGAGCTTCATTTGAGCGTGTGTCTTAAACCTTATAGACAAAAGTATCCAGCCCCCAGGGGGCTGTTTGTTAGAAGTTGTTGTCATCTAGGTGGATAGCTTCCTGTGGAAGATTTTTTGGTACGACTGGGAGAGGTGACAAAGTACTCTATTTGCAATTTGATGCTGTATGTGAGAGGTTATGTTCTTTTCTGACAATTTCCTCATCACACTGATATTTTTGCTATGAGGAAGAATGAGAAAACTATTTTTATAGAAGTCATTAGGTGGCTCAGTGAGTCAGCAGTACTCACTTTGTGGCTGCAAAGCCAGCATTAGTACAAATGCAAAAATGACCTTATAGCAGGCAGAAACCCCTGAGCAGACCCAGGCTATATGTGGACAGTGAGAGAGAGAGAGATGACTGACTCTGCAGTTCCCCTCAGCTCTGCAGAGCTTTTCAGCTCATTGTTGGCAGTGTTACAGCTCACAGCCTTACTGCTTTGGTCCATCCACCTCTCTCCTCTCTCTCATCAGTCATGTTTCCAGCACCAGCACCAGTTTTTTTTTCCCCACTGTACACTACCTGCTTAGGGCCCAGCAGCACACACAATTAAAGACTAGCTGGTGAACATACCAGCTTTAAACAACTAAAGATATTTGTTATTGGACAGATTGTTGGATTTGCAACGCACACCGCCATTGAATTTAGACTTAAGCTACACTAAATTCTTGGCTGGAGAAACATCACATAATGAAGAGGGTGTGCAAATACTTTGCCGTTACTCCAGAATTTGTTGTTGCACAGCCTCAGCCAACCAGTCAGTGCCATTTGCTAGCATATGAGCTCAGTAGTGCTGGTGCTGGCACTGAGGCATCCGCTCGATAGTCCCGCCGCCTGCCACCACTTCCATCCATCAGTGCTCTTCAGTTATTGATCTGTTTTGTTTTGTTTTTTATTTTTTATTTTTTTTAAATTACATACTGTGTAGACCATTTTTTCTAAAACTGTTTCGCAATCAGCTTTCATCTACCTTTCAATCTAATAGTACTTAATTTATTATAATATTGCTTTTTCCGGTGTGCGCGGCTGGCCGCTCACTGACAGCGTTTGGGTGTGACAGCAGGCTAAACTAGTCCCGCGCGATGTCAATACCCACAGAGTGTACCCGGTGACATGTGACACACACACACACACACACACACACTGATACTGACAGATAACAACAGACCGTGCCCGGCGGCTGCGCCCCGACTTGCTCTGCGTCCACACAACCTGAGGTAAGTAAAACGCTTTACCCTGAACATGACAGCTTTCGCATGGTAACACTGGATGAGGTGATTTCACGTTGGCTTTGACATATCTCACATTTTTCCCCATCACTGCTCAGGAAAGGAGAGCTCAGAATTGAAATGCATGTTTTTTTTTTTATTGTTATTAATAAGAAATCCTTCTTCTTTAGCTCAAACATTTATCCTGCTAATATTCAGCGGTGAGGTGTACGTGGAAAACTACTGTGTCACAGTGCGTGATCTCATTACACATAACCGGGTTTCGTTGTCCATATTGACTAAGCATTTTGATTATCCTCATCCGCAGGCAGTCAGGCAGATACCCTTCTCAGACAGTGCCCGTTTTCTTGGATAATATTTGTCACAACAAGTGAATCATGCCACATTGTGAAATAGTCTCTGCAACACATAAATTAAAAATGATTAACCCATTATAAGGTCCTTATCATAAGGTGGGAAAGTCCGTTTTAAACAAACCAGCTGTTTTTTTAAATACAAACTTCTAAACTATTTCCACTAAATGTAGTTGTGGGTAAAATGAGATTATATATATTATCCAGGACTTAATAAGACAGTCTGTGTGCTTGCATTGCATACTCAGCATCACTGGTTTGACACGGATGGTGGTGAAAGGACATGTTATTGGACCTAATGTCTTCTTCTTCTTCTTCTTCTGTTTGGTGCCAAGGGTCCAACTGAAACATGATTCCATGACAGGGTGCCCACCTGATGGCCCTATACACTCCCCGTGACTCTTACACTGACAAACAAAATCATACTGAAAGCCATTTATTCTTTAAGACATGGCGAGGGACATGAATCAATCAATTGGTAAATCTCACGGAATTGGAAACAGTGGTGGTTTGACAGCAGAGCAACATTCACATTAAACTATGGTTTACCAACAAGCACAGTGTGGTTTTCAAGGGTCTAAAAATAAAAAAAATACAAACCTTTCAAACAAATTCACACGATTTTTCAAAAACATATATATATATATATATATATACTCACAGAGAAAAACAAAAGCACGATTAAACAAACAAACAAAAAAAACAAACAACCCAAACTATCACATGACTTCTGGCACAATCTTTCTGCTGTGCTTCTGTCTGGATGTTCTCACAACTATCCGGAGTAATCAGCCCTCCACATCAGCAGAGGGTGCTATAAGTTCATTTAAACTTGTGGTGGTTGAGTGGAGCAAAGTTTTGGCTCTTCATTCTACTGAACACACACAGCTGGATTTTATTACAAACGGGTGTTCTGCATTTATTGGTTTGTTACCGTTACTGTACTGTACTTGGTCCCCCAGCATCCTCTTATCATATATCATATCATCACATATCACATATCATATTTTCTCTAGTCCCGCATAGGTTATGACAGCTGATTATATTTTTCTCTTTTTCAGTCCATACTTTAATACCAATTGAGTCATCATTTGTGTTTACATGTATAACCTCATTCCATTCCGCATGATGTTCGAACTCTGCTGCCTTTGCTGAACTCCTTGTCAGCTTCCCTGAAATGGTTGCAGCGTATGTTTTAGCCATTGACAGAGCCCAATTTCTATTCGCTAACATCTAGAGGAAAATTAGCTCCAGAGACATGCCATGTAACCCCAACCAAATACGCTAACGCAATGCAACCACCACAGCATGACACACTGCAGAAAAACGCTGAGGATATGACAAGACAACAGTGAAACAACAGTAACAGTGTTACCCGGAGACACGGTGCTGAACGTGGCTTGGACACATGTGCTACAGAGAATAGCAACAGTACAACTCCATAATAATTGACAGAAATGAAATATAAATGTGTCCAAGCCATGCTCAGTGTCTTCTGGAAACACTTGTCTGGAAACACTTGAGACGTTGTCTCTTTCTGCATTTGCAGCTGTTGTCTGTGATGTGTTTATGCTCTTTGTCAATTTGACAACACATGCAACGCAGCAATTAGGAGATGCGAATACAGAGATGATTTCCTAATTTGCTTGAGTCATGTTTGTTTGCATCTGTTTTCTTGAGCTGCAGTGCGTCGAGCTCTTTCGGCCACCGTACAGCACTGCTGATGTTAGGTCTGCATGGCAGTGAAGATGGAAAACAACATGAATATCGATAGGCTGTTCAAGAAGCTAACATCAGTGTTAGCCTGTTGGAGGAGCTAACTGCGGCCTTTAAATTTATAATACCTTGACCATGCATTAATAAGTATATATAATCTCCTCCAAACTGACATCAGTTTAGCCTTTCCAAGCTCTACAGACTATCCCTGCTCCACGCTTGTTGTGATGTCATAAATCATGTCTGTAGGAAAGCAAATTAAAGTCAGATTTTCAGCGAGGACGTACTAAAGTTTTCACTTTCAGCTGTGAATGTGAAAACAGCCTTATAGCGTTTCTCCACATACTACATTTCACACAGTGAAACTCAAACATTCAACCGTAGGAACAAGAAGAAAAACATTTTTGAGTAGGAGGGGTACTTCAATTAAAAGCTAGCATCTTTCGATGCTATTCTCAACATGGAAGAAGCCCTCTTGCCATCAGTCGTATCTGGAGCTCCACAGGAGTGCGACAGTGTCAGTGAATTAGGATGTAGTTTAAAAAACAAGTCCACGTTATAATGTGGAGGTTTTTGCCTGGGAGGAATTCACTACTACCAGTTCTCCGTTTAGCTTAGTAAAGCATGCATACATGCCTAACTCCCAAGGTGGATCCTTCTGCAATAAATCACAGCTCGACACACACACTTGACAAGTCGAATGAATCACAGGAAATGTTCCAGAAACCGCTCTGTGGTTTTATTTTTAGCGCTAATAGTCATACTGATTTCATATTTTACTACTGCAATAATTGCAATAATTGTTGGACACCTACACACTTGACAGCGGTAACAACAAAGTCTATTACATCTCTTGCTATAACCTCATTTTATAGGTATTTGCTATTTTTCTTATATATGTCATTGGGCTTAACCGGGGCCAGGGAAACTAATTTCGTTCCATCTCATGTTTTTGAAGCTCATGAAGCTCTGTGAATCCTTGGATTTGAATATGTGGGAACTACAGTAACTATATGCCAAAAGAGAAAGGCAAACTTTGTGTGGGCAGAAATTACACACGCTAACAAATGACAAAAAGTGTTACACAAACTATTCATGATTAGTACCTGAGTGTGAAACCCATCAAGTCTGAGCATGGCCATAACAAGGAGTGGAAATCATTATTTTTGTCTGATGCACGAAAACTTCTGCCAGCAAGTGTGCAATTGCCCAATGAGCACACATACTGACGTGACTGAGTTGCATTATTGAAACATGATACACTATTAATTTTGTAGAAATCTAAAAAGAGAAAGTGGGTTTATTTGAGTAATTTTTCCATTAAGTCACACCAACTTGCCATTTCAAAGGTGGCAGGTTGGTGTGGCGCACTCAAAACTTCTCAAGAAGTTTTGCGTTTTGAGTGATGCTTGGTGCATTGAAATGATCGCACAGTGAGCTTCCCAAGAAGTTGACGAATGAGAATAGTTACTTGAATTTCACACGGGATCAATACAGTATCTATCTATCTATCTATCTATCTATCTATCTAGTTATAATTTGTGTGTGAAGTTAAAATTTTGTCTATTAGAAGGGGAGAAACAAGCAGCACTGTTTGCTTTTTTCCCAGAGTTTTCTGTGTTTAGTTAAAATGGGAGCTTAAGTGGCAGATGGGTGACATTCCTGCCGCTCCAGGACTCCTTAAGACAAAAGTATAAATTTGTTTACCTTCAAGTTAACACCAGTGAAAGAAAACAAATTTCCCTACATTTAAATGTAAAAATGATGTGTGTGGAGTAAAAATTTATACAGAAGTTTTTTAGATAAATTTGCATCTTCCCTCCACACAAGTTCTGAACATTCCATGCAATACAAACACATTATAAAATCGCAAAAGGAGGGAAAATTTCCCAAACTGAGATTGTGAGAAAGCCAGCTATCAAATGTCCATTTATTCAGTTGAGCTCTCAGATTATTTGACAGTTTGAATCATATTTCTATGTTAACATATTGCATAACCCAAAGTTGTTCATCAATTTCCTGACATTCCTTATGAGAGTTCTTTCACAAAAAAAAAAAAAAACCCCAAAAAAAACAAAAAAAAAAAAAACAGTTTGGTGAATCGTTGCTAAAAGAGATTGCACACAAATACATACAACTCAATGTACTCATGCTTTGCACATCAGGCACACAAGAGTATAATTTTTTTATTAACAACAGATTGCATGACTACTTATATGTGAAAGATGTCACTTATGGTGACAAAGCCACAGATACAGTGGTGCTTAAAAGTTTGTGACCTCTTTAGAATTCTCTATATTTCTGCTTCTAAAAATGACTCTAAACATCAGTGGATTTTCACACAAGTCCTGGAAGCAGACAAAGAGATCCCCATCAAACAAATGAGACAGAAATATTATTCTTGTATACTATTATACTTTATTTATTCAGGAAAATGCAATCCAATATAACATATTTGTGAGTTGCAAAAGTATGTTAACTTCTAGAATCCATAGTTAATTCATTCAAGTGTGGAAGTGTATGATGGCATGGACAAAGGAGCTTTCTGAGGACCTCACAGAAAGAGTTGTTGTCGTTCATCAGGTTGGAAAATGTTAAAAAAAAGAAGAAAAGCCTTCTCTGAAGGTTTGGAACAAATCCACAATCAGACCGTGGTTACCCTTCCTAGGAGTGGTCGACCAACAAAAATTACTCCAAAAGCTACATGTGTAATAGCCTGAGAGGTCACAAAGCAACCCAGGGTAACTGCCAAGCAATTGAAGGCCTCTCTCATGTCCGCTAATGTTGATGTTCATGAATCCACCCACAGGAGAATACCAAGCAACCATAGAGTGGATAGAGAAAGGAGAAAGCCACTGCTCTCCAAAAAGAACATTTCTGCCTATATGTAGTTTGCTAAACATTATGTGGACAAGCCAGAAGACTATTGGGGAAATGTGTTGTGGATGGATGAGACCAAAATAGAGGTGTTTGGTTCAAATGAGAGGCATCATGTTTGGAGGGGAAAAAAAACTACAAAATTACTTAGTATCCTTTGGGTTTGTTTTGCTGCATCTGGGCCAGGATGTAATGCCATCATTTATGGAACAATGAATTCTGAATTATACCAGCAAATTCTAAAGGAAAGTGCCAGGTCATCTTTCTGAATCACAGGAGAAACTGGACGACAACAACAGCAAGACAACGACCCCAAGCACACAAGTTGTATCAAAAGAATGGTTAAACAAGAACAAAATGGGTTTCTTGGAATGGCCAAATCAATGTCTGGACCTCCAACTGAAAGTTTGTGGAAGGATCTGAAAGAAGCGGTTCATGTGAGGAAACCCAAAAGCATCCCACAACTGAAGCAATTCTGTACTGAGGAAAGGGCTCAAATTCCTCCAAGCTATTGTGGATAACTGATTACTGGAAACGTTACATTGCTGTTATTTCAGCACAAGAGGGTCACACTAGATACTGAAGCAAAAGTTCACATATTTTTTGCAACTCACAGATATGTACTGCTGGTTCATTTTCTTGAATAAATTAATGAACAAGTCTAATATTTCTATCTCATTTGCTCCTCTTGGTCTACTTTCAGGACTAATGTTTTGAGTCAGTTTTATGCAGAAATATAGAAAATTCCACAAAATTTTAAGCAGCACTGTAATTATCATCAGTATTGAGTATTTTTCAGCTCATTGTTTTGCTGCTTTGGTTCACTCATCTCTCTCTTCTCTCATCAGTCATGTTTCCAGCACCAGCAGGCAATGTTTTATTATTATTATTATTATTGAATGAATTAAAAAGCTCTAATAACCTCATTTTACACTATCTGCTTAACAGCCAGCAGCAGACAGACACAGTTTGAGGCTAGCTGGGGAACATAGTGGAGCATTTAACACATAGGAGAGAAAAGACAGTGTTCAGACATGCAGTATTGCTCAAAATATTAGGTAATGAGGGGGCAAGAAAATTTTTGACGCTCTAAGCAATTGCTGCAACCTGCAAAGTGAGAGTTAAGTAACAGATGCAATCAGTAATTGTGAGGTGTGAGCAGGCTACTTTTTGTTAGCCTTTCAGCTTGTCTACTTGTACAGTAGGTCTATATGTACTGTAATCATCTCATAACACCTTCCCTTGTAAAACTTGTGATTTGAAAGTAATCAATGCACACAGCGAACTGGACACAGAAAACAAACTCCCAGTTTTTAATTGTCCAGAAGAAGGCTTGGTACACAGAACTGCAATCCAACAGGCAAATAAATCCAACAAGGGCAAAGGCAAAAACAAAGCACTAGCACAGAACCAAGGCAAACAACACAAGGAAAATGCTTGAATGCTAGGCTAAGAAAAAGTTGGCGGCAAAGGGGAAGAACAAGACAGCTTATATACTCTTGGGGCACTCTTTCTGCTTATGTACCTTTTAGTCATTACTGTGCATATCTAAAGACAATAACAGCAGGAAGGGGAGTGTCTCTCCAGAGCTTGGACATTTCTCCCAGAGTTCAGAAATATTACATATAATATACATTGTTTTGAGCATTTCTTCACTTAGACCTTTGCACTTCTCGCATTGACCATTAAAATGATATCAAACATGAACACATTTTCATCTCATAGTACATAAGATACATTTCAAATCCAACATTTAATCAAGTCCTTTCACTTCAGTGGGCCTGGCTGAGCAGGAGGTGTTCAAGGTCCCTCACAGGGTGACAAGTGACCATGTGGTCAGGACCAGCTGTGGGGGGTTCAGAAACAATTGGGGCAGCCCATAAAATAGCCTTACATTGGAAATATTGAAATATCTGGCTTTTGATCTTATAAATAACTCTTTATGTTCATACAGTTCAGCAAGGCTGCAGAGCATGAGACCAAAACACTGAGCTGAAAAACACTAAAAACCTCCACAGAGCTTAGGGGAACTGTAGAGCTGAGTGATAACTGTTTTGCTGTTCATCACCACCTGTCATAATTATCACATTACAGAGTCCAGGCTTATTTGACATCTTTTCAACATTTATAGTGCATTTTAATATCATTTACACAAGGCAGTATTTGAATGATTATAATATTCAGATTTCCTTTAACATGATAATGAAAACCCTCTGTCTGTCTAAACTGTTCTCTTAAAGATGTGATGTGCCCAAACCTGAAGAGCCTGAACATTCAAGCAGGAAATCAAACAGGGTTGCGCACGACTGTGATCAGACAGAAAGCTTTTGTTTCTTCTGCCAAGTGAAGCTCTGAGCGTCGCTAGTAACAGAGAGAAGAGCTTAAAAGGTGCAAAGGGCTTTCCATCATGCTTGTTGCTATGGTTACCAAGAGCAAGGCGGGCTAACATTGTGATGTGAATGCAGTGGCAACTGAATAAGTTGGACAGGGAGTATAATGTTTCATTGGAGTTATCATTAGCTTAAGAAACATTAACTTAATTCAGTTCAAATCATAGTAGTAAAGTTTGTAGAAAACGTATAAGATTTATAAAATTTGGATATGCATGTATCCAGTCAAAACCTTAACAGAGACTGTTCTTAATAATGCACACAGAGCAGAATTAGTTGAACAATCCCTCCCCAGCTACAAATGAGTCACTGACTCTTGCATTTACTTGGTGAAAAAGTTAATAAATCATTTCACTTAAAATATGTTCCAACTAATAAGTAATATCTTTCTATGAAATGCTTTAAACAGATGTTACTCAAACAGGAGGAAATTGTTCTATTTGCCAGGGACTACTTACAGTAATAATAGGTTATTTAATAGGTAGGTAGGTAGGTTTAATAGGTTTAACAATGAAGGTCTAGAATGAAGACAACAGGAAAATGTAGATTATCACTATTTGAAAGTGATCCTTATTTGTTTTATGCTTTATGTAAGTAAAAATGCCTTTTGGTCCTGCACCTGTACCATCTTTTAAAAATTCAAAGGCAAGAATGTGTTTTGGTAATAGATTCATTTACATGTTTTTAAAATATATTTTGTATTGGCACAGTTGTTATCTAATCACCTTTTTGCATTTAGCATCTTATGCTCATAGTGGCTCATTAATTAATGTGACGTTATTGTACTTTTGCTATTTTTGCTATTTTTTTCTCCATTTACTGCAACAAATACAAGAATTTGTTATAAAGAAGAGATGTTGTGGTTGAAGGACCTTCATTATGACATTAACCACAGCACAGCCCATGAAGCTATGATCTCTTTGTGTTGGTCTCCATAGTTACCATGTTAAAGACTCACCTGACAATCAGCTGTCTTTTGTGTTTGTCACTGGCCTCTCTGGCCTCTACTTACTCTTTGATTTCTTTTTGCTGGAGCTCTGAAAGCCTCATCTGTGTTTCCAGCGCAGTGTCACATCACCGTATAGCAGTTATATGATCAGGATCTGAGCCTTTTTCTGTATCCCAGATAGACATGTCAGCGGCCGCAGGTGGTCTGGAGATGTCCGATCGCCGTCAGCGCTCCAGCACGGTGAAGAGGAGGCGGTGGGGAGGTTTGAAGCAGCAGTGGAAGCTTCTGGGCTTGTTTGAGATCGATCAGCAGCATGAGTTCTACAGCCTGACCTGCATGATGAAGGAGGGATTGGCAGCAGCCACCCAAAGCACCACTGACAGTGCACCTACAGTGAGTACGGGGCAGCAGAGGCAACATTTCATTAATCTGCACTTACACACATGTACAACATTTAAAATCTAAACACTTTGTCTTGAAAAGGAAGCATCTAGATTTGTAACATTACAGACAGGACCTCAGTTTAACTTTAGGAGTGTGTTTGCCTGTGCATTAAAACACCATGCAAGTTTCAAAGTAAATGTAGAGACGGGCAGACACCAGTGAAAAAGGAACAAAACAAACAAAGAAAAAAACAAGCACAAACAGCATGCGACAGGTGATCATTAACATACTGCTCAGGGTAAGAACATAGATGTCATTTGAACATTTGGTTTTCACTAACTGAGAAAAGGTCTTAGAGCTGCTGCATCCTTTTGAGCACGAAAAATGTTGAGTAAAAAACAAAAAAAGTAAAGTAAAACTTGGATCAAACAATGCTTTTTGTTAGTTTGTTTTTCCATATACTTTAAGAAAAACTTAATTTGTTTATCTATTTTCAAACAAACATACAAAGTGCTGTATGGCTTAAAATCAACCCCCCAAACATACAAAGACCATCCGTGGTGAGTGTAACTGAATGCAATGAAAATGCTGCAACCAATGTATGGGCTCATATAGAAAACAATGCATATGTTTTCATGGGGGCCCCAGGGTGGTTCCCTCATTTGCCAGGCTTTTAACATTGACAGTCTATAATGGGGCTTTCCAAACAGGGTGTTCTTACAGTATGGAATTAGTTGTTGTAGTCTGGCTGCTGATTTCACTGTCGATATGGTCAGCAGCTGTTACAGATGGCAGTGACACACCTCATGGGGGATTTTAATGTTTTCTCAAAAAGACACCAGAACTACCTGAGAATCACCAGGCTTCTATGTTTTTGTATCAAAGTTGAAAAATGAATCTGTGACTGGTGGTGGGGGTGCACTTGTCTGTCTGTGTCTTATTCTGTCCATCTGTGTCAAATCCATTTCACCAAGCTGAGATGACTTGTGTTGCTGTCATAGTTCTAACTAGGGCTGAGGCATAGGGAGAAAAGGTGCTCAGATCCTGTTACAAGTTGCCTGACAAACAGTACTGCGATCCAGCCACAGATTACTCTAATATTGCATCAGCCATGAGCTCCCTGGCTATAAAACTTCTAGTTTTTATGAGTCAATTCAGAAGAATTCACTTCACTTGACAAACAGCAAAAACCTGATGTAACTGTTTATTTGTAGGGAGGTTGAACTCTATGACTTGAAGGAATCCTGATCAATAATGTTGAATGTTGAAAAATTAATATTGGACAATATTTAACCTTATTGATCATATTTTTTAAAACTCTCAAAGTACATGTAAACATCATCCAACACTGTTTAACTTGATTTAACTTTTTTCATTTTTTGTTCTTCTCCCTGTGCCTGCATGGGTTTTCTCTGTGTACTCCGGCTTCCTCCAACAATCCCAAAAACATGCACATTAGGTTAACCCTGTCTGATTGTATACATCAGGTTTTTCACAGAAAAAAATATTACACTACTCATGTGGAGGACTGAAAAACTCATGTATCAAATATGATACGTTTGTGGTTATATGGCTGCTCTACATTACTCCTAGGTGTGATTGTGTGCATGTGTGATTGTCTGTCTTTGTGTGTCAGCCCTGTGATTGGCTGGTCACAATCTAAGTTGACAACTGGTTTCACATGGGCCACAAGCAGTGGTCTCCTGTGCAAAGGATCAGTGTTCCACTGACTTTGACGCTCTTTATGCTATGCTACTGTCATTATCACCCCCTGTTGTTACAGCACCTTCATACACGCATGTACTTTTCACACCTAGGTGAGGCAAAGGTTCACACTGTCACCGTTTCCTCAAGTGGATTAGCAGGACTCATCTCTGAGTTCATCTGAATCCATGTATATATAAATCATTCACCCACCAACAAATGAACAGATTAGTTTCTCCAATTTCGAGTGGGGACTTGATATCTGAGTGACACCAGCTGTATGCAGTAACTATTTAACCATAGAGGCCCATGCAGGCCAGCTAATCTGTTGCTTGTTTTACTGTGTCATGGTTTACCTGCCCCCACCCCCTTATAACATTATGAAGGCATAATTCAGTTATTATCGCAGATGTTTAGCATAGCCTTAGCCTTATGCTTGCTATTAAACTGCCAGCTGTTGGTTGTTGGTTGTGTTGTGTGTATCTGCAGTGAATTCGTCAAATTGGTTGCATGTGTTTTTTGTCTATTTGAATGTGCTAAATTGCAGCATGATGAGTGCTCTGTGCCATCGTCTAAAAAGACCACCAACCAATAAGCGCAGCGATTGTTTTCGTCCTCCATGTGAAAATGTACGAAAACCACAGCTGAGTGGGGAATTCCCTTCTGACCAAGGCCTGAAACAGTGGCTACCCTGCTTGTGCTGAATGAACGACTGTTCATTGTGTGTCCAACGACAGGACAGTTGGATACACAATGCTGCTTCACCCTAATCCCTGTCAGACACATTCTGCTGACTCAGCAGGCTAATGCATAACTGTTCTGTCTGTTGTTATGCCTCCAGGCATTATGTTAAAAGGGAGGCTTTATGTTTTTGGGATTTATGTCAGTGCCACTCGTGAACATGTTATCTCAGGAATGCCTTGATGAAATTTCTTCAAATTTGGTACAAACATCCGCTTGTACTGAAGGATGACCTAATTAGATTTTGATGATCAAATGTCAAAGTGAACCCACCATATCTCAATGATTCATATATTAATTATGCCAAAATATCCCACAGATATCTAATAGGATAGAACCTCTGTTGAAACTTTACTTTTCTTCCAATATAAATGACACAAATGTGTCTCCCCTGACTTCCAGTGAAGGGAAATCTTAATGCTTTATCATACCAAGACATTTTGGACAATGCTATGCTTCTGATTTTGTGGGAACAGTTTGGGGAAGGCCCTTTTCTATTCCAGCATGACTGTGCCCCAGTGCACAAAGCAAAGTTCCATAAAGACATGGTTGGATGAATTTGGTGTGGAAGAACTTGACTGGCCCACAGAGAGTCTTGACCTCAACCCCATCAAACACTGGATGAGTAACAATTGCAAACCAGACCTTTTTATCCAACATCAGTGCCTGACCTCATAAATGCTCTACTGCATGAATGGACAAAAATTCCCACAATAACACTCCAAACTCTTGTGGAAAGCCTTCCCAGAGGAGTGGAAGCTGTTATAGCTGTAAAGCTGTCTATGTATTTAAAATGTAATATCATTTATGTTCCTGTTGATGTAATGTCAGGTGGTCCAATACTTTAGTCTATATAGTGTATATCATGTAAGTCAGGACAGACCTGGATGTGAAGTGAAATTTGATTGGCTGGTCAAGGCATACATAGTTTATGAATTATGACACATTACATGCTTACATATAAAAGAAATACATATAACAATTTGTATTGTATTTTGCTTTGTCTGATTTGTTACTTATTTAGACAATTTAGAGCATCCATATTCTGCACAGTGGTCAATCAAAAATCAGTAAATATCCCCATTGATCTTAGCTGTGTGTGTGGTTAAATCAGTTAAACATGTAACTTATAATATAAATATAGTGCAACTGCCCAATAATAATCATTTGAAGTGGATGAAGACTCTAAACATCAAGTTCAATCTAGTTCTATCTGAGTCAGTGTGTCAGCAAACTGCATATGTGTATTGTGTATTTCTGTATTTTATCTTTCTAATATTTTAAAATATTAGAAAGATTTTACATATTGATTCTGGGTAGTTTGAAGAGTATATATTAAAAATCCTTCATATTTTAATCCATAATACAAAAACTTGGATGATTCAGTACTTGTGACGACTGAATACTGCAAAAGCCACCTCCTCCTCCATCACCCTCAGCACTGGTTCTCCTCAGGGCTGTGTGCTGAGCCCCCTCCTGTACGACTGCTCGGCGAGGCATCCCACCTGTCACATCGTGAAGTTTGCAGACGACACAGCAGTAGTGGGATGCATCAATAACAACGATGAGTCGGAATACAGAGAGGAGGTGGAACACCTGGTGCAGTGGTTCAGAGAAAACAATCTCTGCATCAATGTGACGAAGACCAAAGAGATGGTGGTGGACTTCAGGAAGGACAGGCGCCCCACCCCTCCACTGCACATCGGAGGAGTAGCTGTGGAAGTGGCAGACTGCTGAACTCCATGTCATGCCCTGTAGACCCCACCCCCAACAACACAGACCTGCACTACAAACACTTTATCCTACAAGTGCAATATTACGGACTACTTTCCTGGACTACCTCAAACTTGTGGTAACAAACAGCGGAGGAGTTGATGGCGGGGTGGAACGGGCGAATGAGCTGAATCAGTTCTTTAACAGATTCGACACAGGGATTCAATTCACTTCAATTCAATTCAGTTCACACTTCAAAGGACTCCTCAGCAGTACGGTTGCAGCAACCAGCCACTCCAGCCTCTCTCCCTCCCCCCACATTCCATCTGGATGGCCTCGCTCACACCTCGTCCCCAGAAGCCTGGGTGGACCACTGTCACCTGGGTACCACATGCACTCCTCCCCCACCCATCACCCCAACGATGACCTTCACAGCTGACCAGGTGAGAAGACAGCTGCAGAGACTCCGTGCAGGCAAAGCTGCAGGCCCAGATGGTGTGAGCCCCAGGGTCCTGAAAGCCTGTGCCCCCCAGCTAAGCGGAGTACTTCATCATGTCTTCAACCTGAGTCTGAGTCTTCAGAGGGTCCCCGTGGTGTGGAAGACGTCATGCCTCGTTCCTGTCCCGAAGACGCCGCGTCCCAGCGACCCCAAGGACTACAGGCCTGTGGCTCTGACGTCACACGTCATGAAGACCCTGGAAAGACTCGTCCTGGAACAGCTCCGGCCCATGGTCCAACCACTTCAGGATCCCCTTCAGTTCGCCTACCAGCCCCGCCTTGGAGTGGACGATGCCATCATCTACCTGCTGAACAGAATCTACACTCACCTGGACAAGCCGGCAAGCACTGTGAGAATCACGTTCTTTGATTTCTCGAGTGCGTTTGACACCATCAGGCCGGCTCTGCTGGCTGAGAAGCTGACAGCGATGCAGGTTGATGACCCACTGGTGTCCTGGATCGCAGACTATCTGACGGGCAGACCGCAGTATGTACGCCTGAAGTGCTGCCTGTCAGATGAAGTGATCAGCAACACCGGGGCTCCACAGGGGACTGTCCTCTCTCCCTTCCTCTTCACTATTTACACCACAGACTTTATGCACTGCACAGAGTCCTGCCATCTTCAGAAATTTTCTGATGACTCTGCAGTGGTTGGGTGTATTACTGGGGGGGATGAGAGAGAGTACAGGACGGTAGTGGACAACTTTGTCACATGGAGCGGGAAAAACCACCTACAGCTCCATGTGACAAAGACCAAGGAACTGGTGGTGGACCTGAGGAGGACTAAGCCTCCAGTGACCCCTATCAACATCAAAGGGGACACTGTGGAGGTGGTGGAGGAGTACAAATACCTGGGGGTGTACTTAGACCACAAACTGGACTGGTGCAAGAACGTGGACATGGTCTACAGAAAGGGCCAGAGCCGCCTCTACTTTCTCAGGCGGCTGAGGTCCTCCAACATCTGCAGGACGATGCTGAGGATGTTCTATGAGTCGGTGGTGTCCAGTGCCATCACATATGCTGTTGCCTGCTGGGGCAGCTGCCTGAGGGTGAGGGACACTAACAGACTCAATAGAATCATCAAGGAGGATGTTGTCCAAAATAAGGACTATACTGGACTTTCCCTCTCACCCTCTCCACAATGTGCTGATCGGCTACAGGAGCTCGTTCAGCAAAAGACTCATACTGCCACGATGCACCACAGAGCGACACAGGAAATCATTCCTGCCTGTCACCATCAAACTGTTAAACTCAGCACTGTGACCGACACACTCACTCACTTTATATATACAATGTATATATTGGTTTTTTACACATGTACATACCTGTATTTTAAATTTTCTTAAAAAATTTGAATACATTGCAAATACCTGTACTTTGAGATTTTAGTTTTTGTTTATCCTATTTTTATACTCCGCACTTTTCGCCTTTTTGGTCGAGAATACTGCATGTGCAATGTCTGTAAGAACAAGAATTTCCCTTCAGGGATAAATAAAGGAATTCTGATTCCGATTCTGATTGCACATACTTGCACATGCATGTTTGTGCTGCACATGCTAAAACTGGCTTCTTTATTTAAATGTTTAGTTTTATTTTCTATTTGTATTTAGCTTATATATTCTATTTTTATTTAACTTTTCATTTCATATTTTCATATTCTACTTTTTACTCTCGAGACCTGAGTCCTAATTTTGTACCATAAACATGTAAATGTGAGCTGGTATGACAATAAAAGTTCCTTGAATCCTTGATATATGTATAGTACGTACATGTACTTTGCTCATAGTAGTTTTCTTCCCTTTATCTGACACTGTCTCGCACTCGTGATAATACGATATACTCTGTATTTTATACAATGTGTGTGTTTTATTTGGCGAAATAATACAAGTGTAATATATCTAACGTTAAGCTCAGTTAACAAATAGCTCAGTTCTAACTGTCACTGACATCTTTCTTCTTCCTCCCTCTGTAGAATGAACTGTCAGATGATGATTTCAGACTGGAGGTCACTCAGATTCATAAGGTAGGATAATGCGTCTGGATAATTAACAGGACTAAATTATTGCAATGATAGTTTCCCACGGCAAATTTAGATCCTCTGTGTGTGTGCGTGTGTGTGTGTGTGTGTGTGTGTGGATGGGTGGTTAGGGTTTTACAATGGAGACGTTTGCAGGCCCAGTGTTTGCCAGCCTGCGTGGGTCTTTAGGAATGACAGAGCAGGAGTATCGGCAGTCGCTCTGCTCTGAAAACTGCTACCTCCAGTTCATCAGTAACTCCAAGAGCAAGGCGGACTTCTTCCTGACGTGAGTTACTCACACACAAGATTGTTCCACTGTTTCTAACAGACTTTAATCCATATTTTGTAATGAAATCCTATTTGCTTGACTTTAAACCCAAAAGCTATCTGTAACCATAACTCTAAACCTAACCCTAGCTGTAGCCTTTGCCTTAACCTCAGGAATAACTAAAGTGAACTTACACATGCACAGAAAGAGGTGCACAAAAGCTTTAAGAAAGCGTGTTATTGCTACTCTAAAGTTGAAGACACATTTAATGACTATATCCAGTATAACTGGTCTTAGACAAAATATATAATAATACCGAGAATGATTTTCATTATAAAAGGGTCAGAGTTTGGATTGTTGTATTGTTTATTGGATAGACATCTTCTTTCTCTCTGCTTTTGAACTTCTAGAAATGATAAACGCTTCTTTTTGAAGACTCAGAATAAAAGGGAAATCAAATTCCTTCTGGCCAACCTGAAGATCTACATGGAACACCTGAAGAAATACCCCCATTCACTGCTGGTCAAGTTCCTAGGTGCACCCATCACACACACAGACACACACCAAAACAAACTGAGTTTGATCTAGATATCGACACAAATCAGTGAGCACTCGAGGACTAATGAAATTTACACATTTAAGATGTTCCTTTATAGAATATTGAATTAATACTGATTTGTCTGTGTCATAGGTTTCATTATTAGGTTTCATGTGTGATGACTGAGTTTTTGGAAGTGTTGCTGGACTTCCCAAACCTCAATGGTGTATGTTGCACTTGTGACCACACCCCAAATTGGTGCTTGCACAGCGGCTGACGGGAAACCCCTGCTGTGCAGTGCAGCGCAGCAGCAGTATTCTTTGTGAATTTAATTGTTAAAGGACCACACCACTGTTTTACCATGTTGTTAGCCACCAAAAATTTGTGTTTTACTGTATTAGCAAAATCAACTTGTAGAAACTTACAGAAGCATCATTTTATATTAGCATATCGAGCACAGACTGCAGTGCAAGCTCTGTGGTGGTGCTTTTCAGGATGCTTAAACATTTTATATTCTCAGCAGAAAACCTTTTAATGCAAGAAATTGACAGACTGACAAATTGGTATCATCTGTGTTCAGCAGAGAAAGAAGTATTCAGATCCTTCACTAACAAGTAACAGTACAACATTATATAAAAATATGCCCTTGCAAGTTTATCTACTTTAAATAGATCTGAGTAGCAGAGTTTAGCAGGGTTGAGATCATTAATAGAAGTAAAAATATTAAACATTTTTAAGATTCAAGGTGGGTGACTGCAAGGCAATGAGGATAGGACCTAAATGCAGACAACAGAGACAGACAAGAACAGTTTGGTGGAAAAAAAAATGTAGAAAGTTCAGGCAGACAGCTACTGGTACAAGGACTAAGTCAGGTTCAGGTTCAGTTGGCTTGGCGAAGGCAAGAAACACATGCAAACTTTCACAATCCTACAAAGGAACAATGGATCTGAGCCGATATATGTAGTGAGTGTCGGATGAGGGAATGAGGCTGGGGAGATGGAAAGGTGGGCTTTGGCACGGGGGATTTGTGGTCAGAGAAAAGACATTGTGACAGTAAGGTCTCTGCTGGAACTGGCAACAAGTTCATAGACATGTCAAATGTCACAGTGGGCCCTGAATACACACAGATTTCTTTGGTCCATAAGGTACTATAATTCAAAAAGAACCTTTGGAACCACTGGCTTGACATTTAATAATTTGTTGCACTTTCTAAATGTTTCATATGTTTTTATGTGAAAGTAACTGTTAACTTAAATTGTAAAATGAATGTAGTTGAGTAAAGACAAAATGCAATCTAGAAGTTTAACGTAGCATAAAATAGAAATCAAGCAATTACATCAAACTTACTTGCTTAGTTGTGAATTAAACGCACTTGGTTACTTACCACGACTGTCCATGTTGGATTATTGTTTATCATCTCATCATAAAGTCTTAAGGCTATTGCTTGTAGCTATGCCTTAGGGCTGGTATCAGGCAGTCAGTCAGTTTGTCCACCACTTTGTCCAGTACAATCTAATATTTTCTGTGACAGAGCACATAAAGCATGCATCTGTGTTCTGCCCCATGTAGTAATGAATGCTTCATTACTACACAGCCATAACACAGTGGTCAAGCGAAAAAAGAAAACACGTGCCAATGGACAAAACACGACAACATTAAGAACATAAAACGTGATCCAAATGCACAACTGCACTGTGTGTTGCTGTGTTTGTCTCTTTCCGTGTGCGTGAGTATTGGCAGTGCACTCTACTGTCAAACTGAAGATGTTTCATTCATTTGTTTGTATCATCAAAAGCCCTCAACCCCAATCCAAAAAAAAAGGCTTCTTCACACATCCCGCACTTTAAATAAACTCTGATTTAATGATAATGTGCAACGTGAAAGGATTCACTTGCAGAGAGAAAAAGCGAAAGAGACTAAAATGAATGCTATTGTTAATCTGTGTCTGCTGAATGTATAAGTGTTATCAGATAATATGTTGCACTGGTCTGAATGATTTCTTACTATTTTTTCAAGGTGTTCACAGGATCAAAATCCCACACCGACGGAAGGTACAGATCAATCACCATCACTGCTCTGTGTGACATTATGATCATGGAAGGTTACAAAGCTTTATAAAGCACATTTCTTATTTTCACTTGTGTTTCGCAGAAATACTTCATTGTTATGCAAAGTGTGTTTTATCCAGATGATCGAATCAATGCCAGGTCAGCTTGGTTTTCTTGTCTCCATAAATACAAAGCATAAGTAGCGGCAATATTATTAATGTGTTAAAAACAAGAATCAGACAGCGTAGGCTCTTCTTGTGGTTTGATGGGTGTTTTGTATTGCTAGATATGACATTAAGGGCTGTGAAGTGAGTCGTTGGACAGAGCCTGCACCGGAGGGAAGCCAAATTATTGTGGTTCTCAAAGACCTCAACTTTGAAGGCCAGTACATCACCCTGGGTAAGCAAACAGATTGTGATGTTTTTGGGGGACTGTGAGTCGTAAGAAGCTGTGCAAACATGATAAGAATAATATCAAGTTGGCCTGAGGCCTGAGGCCAACTGCTTGGCTGGACCAAAACCAGAATGCATTCCTCTATTGCAAATATCTAATTCGAATAGAGCTCAGTCAGTTTTAATGGTGTGTGAAAATGTTAGTAGTTGTAGCGACACATTAAACATGCTGTACATTTGCAGTTTGTTTCTTGGTTGTAATGTTACGTGGTCTGTGTATGAGTGCAGACCAACAGCGGTCCTGGCTCCTGCGGCAGGTGGAAATCGACACACACTTCCTCCAGAGGCTCAATGTGTTGGACTATAGTCTCCTCCTGGCTCATCAGCCCTTACACCAAGATGAACGCCACCAGAGTCTCTCCTTCGCTTCTCTTATCATGAGAACCAAAAGGTCAGTGTCTTAAAGTTGGTTCTCTGATATTTCATAACTACGTTTCTCTGCATTTTGCGAGCTGTGATCCTGTGTTTACTTCGCTGATATTTCATTTACAGCGCAGCTAGAGTCGTATAGTCAGTACCGATAAACAGTACAGCACTGGGCAAGACAAGACAAGGCAGTTTTATTTTACAAAGTAGGTTTCATACACATATTCATGCTGCTGTAGAGAGGGTTTAAATAACTCAGTCCAAAGTTAGAATAGCACATTTGAAAAGAGCACAAGAAAAGAGAAAAATCTATATAGCAATGAAATAAAAAATAAAAAGTGGTTGAGAAAAATAAGGTTTTCAATCTGGCTTCTGTTTTGGCAGATCAGGCAGTTGGTTCCTCTGCTGTGCTGTAGAATACGAATACAAACATGAACATAAACACAAATATGAGTACAAATACAAATATGAATAATAAGACATGTCATACAAACAGACTTGCAAATGTAAATTCCTCATAAGACTTGCATAACTAATGTGACCAATGAGTGAAAGAAACAAATTTTGAATATTTTGAATTAGTTTCATGTGCCTGATGGCCTTTTGGGAAATCCTGTCAGATGTCCATCACAGTAAACGGCTTTGCTTGAAACTTTTGTTTTGTCATGAGATCCCTGACTGTTTTTGAGGTGATAAAAAGTTTTGTTATTGCCTTTACAAGATTTGATTGATTGTTTTTTTTTTTTAATCTGATAAACAAAGTCAGTGTCAAAGCAAGTGAACTGAAACCAACCGTTTCAAGCAGGCTCAATCTGGTTTTCACCAGGGTTTGACTGACAACTCTCACACCAGCCAAAATTAACCACCTTAATTGGGCAAGTGCAGTTCTGCTCAGTGTTAGCAGGTCACATCATGTCATCCCTCACCCAGGTCGGGCAGACGTGCAGTGGATGTTGTGCAGGCAGGAAAGCAGTTAACAACATGAGATATGGGATAGATGGGGAATGTTCAGAGACCCCCAGCAGTCTAAGCCTATGGCAGCATAGCTATAAAATGGTTCAGTTACCTGAGCCAGCCCTAACTTTAAGCTCTATCATAGGGAATGTTTTTAGCCTGGACTTAAAAGTGGAGAGAGTGTCGGCCTCTCTGACCCATGGAGAGAGTTGGTTCCACACCGTAGCTGAAAGCTCTACCTCCCAGTCTGTTTTAGAGATACTGGGAACCACTAGCAGACCTGCATTCTGGGAGCGAAGTGTTCTACTGGGGCAATAAGGAACAATGAGGTCCTTCAGATGGGACGGAGCTTTGCTATTGAGAACCTTATAAGTCAATAGGACGATTTTTGAAGTCTATTCTTAATCCTACAGGAAGCAACCAACTGGACCAACTTCTCAGCGTCTCTCTGAGAAAGGATGTTCCTTATTTTAACTATGCTACGAAGGTGAAAGAAGGCAGTCCTAGTGATAAGTTTTATATGGGAATTGAAGGACAGGTCCTGGTCGAAAATAACTCCAAGGTTCCTCACCGCTGTAATAGAGTTAAAGGTAATGCCATCCAGGGTGGCGGCCCAGCTAGAAAAAGAGTCCCTGAGATGTTTATGTCCAAATACAATAATTTCTGTTTTTTCTGAATTAAGTAATAAGAAGTTATAGGACATCCAGGACTTGATGTGTTTCAGACAGTTTTCCAAACTGGTAGGATGGCTTATGTCATCCGTTAACTCGGTTAACTGGAAAACCCATATCAGACAGAAAATACTTCCCCAACAATTGCGCTATTTCATCCTGTTTGGGTCTGCTAAAAACTACAGAGGCCAGCTTCTTTAGGAATTTACCTTTTCCGGGAATGTGAAACTGCAACTTAACTTTATGTGCGGATAGTTATTTTTAACTGTGTATTTAGTACTGAGGAAAACCACAGCTGAAGACATGAGGCAGCAGTATCAGTAAAAACAACTTGTGCGAGATAAAAACCTATCTGCTATGTAAAAGAGGTTCAGGTGGACCAACACAAAACCAACGCAAAATCCCATTACACATTTCAACATATTTGTAGTAATAGTTCTAATCAGAATACAATTTATAAATGTAGTGATTTTCATGATCTTTTCATGAGACACTTTACATAAGTTAAAAACAAACCAGTAAAATATAACAAACACAACATTAATCACCCTTTAAAATCAGTTCAAAAAGGTGAGGTTCGATTAGTGATTTGAACGCTACATGAATGCTACTTCCAGTGGGAAAGGGCAGCTATGGAGAAGGGGATTGGCATCAGAGGAGCGGAAGCTGTTCTGAAGGAGTGTGCTGATGGAGCAGGCTGTTGACTGAGGAGGGGGCTTGCTCATGGAGGGCTTTGTGAATGAGGAGAAGAGCTTTGGAGTGGATCAGTTGTGGGGCTGGGTGCCAGGGGATGCACTGGAGTTTATTCAATTCTGAATGGGAAGGCATAGTTTGTAGCATGCCTAATATGTCAATTCCACACAGCTGTCTTCCTTACACACTTGAATTGATTTTGCCATATTTCTTAAAATAAATATGTTGCACATACAAAATTGAGAAAAGTGTATATTGTAAACAAGTGGTGATCTGTTAAAGAGATTCGTTCTAAGCCAGAACTATTGATTCCAGTGTGACTCATGCAGCCCCACACGCAACATAAGCACATTGAGAATTGAGCTGGCTGTCTGGACTTAGACTTTAGTGTATTGGGTTCTGATGTGCTGTGGATTCCTTGACTGTAAGCCAAACTGCTTACCCACACAAGCAAACTGATTCACCCATGGTCTTCTGACATTTCACAAACACCATGGAAATAGCAGTGTCTCCATCACAAACACCTACAAGTAGTGCAGAGCAGACAGTGAGTCAGCTTTTCTCTGTCATGAAGTCTCACCTCACAGAAAATCATAGTAAGCAATGGTCCAAGGAAGGGAAGCATTAAAGTGGAAATGACCAGAACTGCAACACATGAGCAATCATTTTAATAATGTTTAGCCATATTACTTTCAATGGATAACAGTACTGTCTATCAGTGAGTCCACCACTTTACATACTGTATCTCAACAGCTATTGAATAAGTTGCCCTGAATTTTTGCACACATATTCGTGTGAGCCAAAGGATGCATTCTACTGACAGATGAGTCCCAAACATTTCCTTTTGTGAATGAGGCACATCAGATTTTTCAGTCAAATGAATAGATATTTTGAAATATAGTGAAATATTCTCAACCTCAACATCCAAAATGCCTCTCCATCCCTTTCTTCAGACTTACCCACTTTCTCTAACAAATTCATTGCTGTGCACGGGTACAGTCTATTTCCCCAGTTCCAGTCATCTTATATCCACATATATTCACTTCCTTATATTCTCTAAACACCATTCTGCAGTAGCCCCTTCAGTCCCAGCCATCTGACCTTTCCTGCTCGTTTTCTCATCTGTTCCTACTCATCCTCATCAATGACTTAGTATGGAGTCATTTCATTTTCACCAGTATCCTGATACTGATCAAAGTTGTCTAAATTGCTGTGCCTCATTGCCATGCTGATGTTGATGTTGTGGACTTTAGATTTGGTCTTGCGCAATAAAGCTTACGCGTGTATTTTACGATGGGCAGTAACTGCAATAGCTGAGTCATTTTCTTCAAAGGACACAGCATGTTGTTAAAGTCAGATAAATTACATCCTAGTTAACTGATTCTCCTGAAGGTTACGCACATACATCATGAGTCAGAAAATGAAACTACACAGAAACATAATGTTGTGGAAGACGATTTCATATGTATTCAGGGATTCAATTTTAATGCTCCAGTTTGTTGTGCTGTTTTGACTCGTGCCTGTCCCGACAGCTCACTTTACAGTGTACCAGTGAATTTTGAGGAAGGCTACTTCATTTCTCTGACTCATACACAATGTTGTACCTGTGGCTTTGTGATTTTAGATCTGTGAATCCAAGCTCCAGCCCTATCCTTGAAAGCATAACCGCTGTCCCAGGGGAAATTCCAGAAGATGACTCCAACTTACTTTTATCTGATGTAGATGGCAGCGATTTGAAGCATTCACAAGCACGAGATGCATCAAGCGGGGGCACTCTTCAAAGTTGCCCAGAAAATACAGGGCCAGATTGCGACACAGATGAGATTCAAGATTTTAGAGCCCAAAACCGACGTTTACTGCCCAATTTAAGGAATCCTTTGCATGTCATTGATGGACCTGAGCAGCGCTACTTCATTGGGATCATAGACATTTTCACAGTTTACAGTTTTAAGAAGAGGCTGGAGCATTTGTGGAAGAGACTGAGACACCCAGGCCGGTCCTTCTCCACCGTCAGCCCACAGACTTACTGCCTCAGGCTATGTCACTGGGTACAGGACCATACAAAGTAGAACTTGAATTAGTGGTGGAACGACACATGTTCCACCCAACCCTTTAATCTTTCCACATGCTCAAAACACAAGCCTGTAGACAATTTGAGCACAGCAATATATCTTCTACAGGTATACATCATTTTCATGCAAAACAATAAGATTGGCAATAGGGCTAAAATTTAATATGAACAGACCAAAAATATTCACAAAAGTTATTGCCATGTACTAAATAGTCATTTTTGCAAAACATCTAAATAAACAAGACAAGCTGCACAACCCACTTTGTGTCTGGCTTTAAGAGTAAGGCCTGTTGAGAGAGCAAAGGTTTGAAGTGCGTCGAGCAGTGAATTTGAAATAGGGGAAATTAATTTAACTAATTAAGAGATATTATTATTGTGAATCGAATAGGAAATGTGCAATTAAATTTACTGAGCCCAGATTTTTCTTTATTCAAACTAAGTAATAAATTTTGCTTGATTGTAATCTCTCTCTACAACACAATTTTGCAAAAGATGATTGATTGTGCACTCAGAGTAGTTTACTCAAATAAAGTACAGTGGGGGAAAGTGACTTTCAATCAAATGTGATGTATCATGGAGAGGCTTTGAAAAAAAATACAGCTGACATGCCTTAGTGGAAAAAGACAAATGTAAGTCTGCCTGCATGTACTTCCAACCCCTATTTCATGGCCACTTTGTTTTTCCAGTATGTGGCTGCTTTAAAAGGTTTAATAAATACTGTACTTTTTGGCAAGTAAAGCATCTGGAAGCAAAAGTGTTTGCAGCTCTTGATTCCTTTTCTCTTAAAGTTGTGACTGTCTGGGATTAAAACAAAATATGCTGTTTGAGATGTCAGCATTCAGATTTTCCAGCAGTATAGCATCAACTCAATTTGCAGTCTTTTTAGTATTTTTATATTTTCAGTAGCTGTACAATGGAAAGGTTGCCTAACCCTAACCCTTATTTGTTGTATTTATTTACTTTTTTTTGAATTTTTGCATTAGTCTCCTCAGCACTGTCATGTTCTGTGTTGTTCTGAAAAATAACACAATAAACCACCATACATGTAATGTTCAAAACATTAACCATTCATCACCAGTTGAAAATAAATGAAAAACTGAATAAAAAATAAATGACCTCACTGATGATTTCATTTAGTTTGTGTCCTATGGGACATTTAAACAGTGAAAATGATGATGATGAAATGAAATAATTAGAATGTTTAAAAGTTTGCATCTTTTTCTATCTTTTGTCTATAAGTGAGCCTATGCATGGACTTGTTTACACATTTGTTATCTATGACATATATTTTGGGGTACATATCTTTGTATGCTCATGTGGGCCCACAGAAGGTGAAATTTAGATCATGCAAGATACTCAAAGACATACAGACACAAAAGTAGAACTTTAAATAGTGAAGGCTGAGTGGATTTCGTCCACCTAATACTATTACCCTATATTGCTGTTACAAAAGGGAGTTGCTTATTCTTTCTTCTGAGTAAGTGACAGGCCTGCTTATGCCTATTCATGCACTGACTATGTCCATAGATAGTAAATGCTGTTGACAGGAAGAACTTTATGCTTCTGTAATGCTGAAATGGAACTGAATACATGCAATGAACTATTTGAGGAGGTTAAACAGATATTTTCTTCACTGTGCTGATTACTTAATTTTGTACATTTCCATCCCTGTATTTCCATTAGTAGATTCCAGTGTCTGGTAAAATATGTTTTATTGCCAATGTAGCTTTTACTGTCTTTCTTGATTTTAACCTCTTTTGCATTAACAGTGCACGAATTCAGAGCTGTGCTTTCTCTACATACAGAAAATGTACACGCTGAATCACAGAGAACATTTCTGTCATTTTGATGTGGTCTCATTCTCCCACAGAGTTCAGCAGTGCCACTTTAGAATATGATATTTACATAAAGCTTAATTAAAAAATGTTATGTTTGTTTTACTGGCCAGTAAGTTTTAACACTCATTTATGACTGTCTGAATACAAATAATGAAACTGTGATAATGTTCTGAAGCTGCATATTTGTGCCACCAGAGAATATGTTCTTTGTCTGGTGTCCTGTCTTTTGTTGATTGATTGCCTCACACACACCGCAGCTACCAAGGAGACAGCCTGGCACCTGGCATCTCAGTGTTAGAAAAGGAACAAGAAAGGCAAGCATACTGGCACCTTTCTGCCGTCTTTCTTGTTCCAGTATGCCTGCAGCTGTATGACTATGTGCAATGTACAGGTATTTCATTGGCAGAATATACTGCACTGATGGTACTAGCAATTATCTCTAAATGAACAAAATACAGTAAATGTCGTCACTATTTAATGACTTCAACGTACATTATATTCATGTAATAATAATAATAAAAAATAGCAAAGTTTATCTGTATCAAAAGTGTTGCAGTGCTACAGAGTGTTTTACAACAAATAGATAAACATAAAAACTTGATAAACAGACAGTAAATTCTTGGTCCCATTTAGTCTTAAAACATGAACAGGCAGGAGGTTCCTGTCTGAGGATCTCCGGCTGGTCACTGCTTTGTAATGATATAGTAGTTCTATTATATTCAGGGGTCAGGACACTAAGGGCTTTAAAGGCAATATGTCAAATGGGCAGCTAGTGTAAGGTCATTAAAATAGGTTATAATTCCTCTTTAATTGGTTCTGACTGAGAGTCTTGCTGCCGCGTTTTGAACAATTTGGAGTCTGTTGACTCAGTATTGAGAGTATTTTTGCCGAATTCCTCAGATGGCAGTAACATGTCTGGATTACCTTGTTAATGTGTTTTCACAAGTGAGGTTTATGTCAGAAAAGCGTACAAATGTTGGAAAAAAGGTTAGAAATATAAGACATTTCTCACTGGATGTCTTATACTGATTCAAACGAATAGCATTGGGTTTTGAAAGACAGTCAAATAGCTGGCCTTGCATTTCTAACCTAGTCAAAGAAAGATATCATCAACTATTTAGTGATAACTCACCTGAAGCCTTGTCTTCCTCTTCTTTACATTCACTTTTCAGTGTGTGATGTCATCATTTATTAAGGGCGCCAATATATTTAACATGAAATTAAGCTGATTAGAGGTGATAAACTCAAGTCTTGATAGGGAGAGTTCTAACATAAAGAAGATGAAACTTAACTGAGGGTGATGGGGTTAAAAAAAGAAGTTGTCCCTCAAAACCCTCTCCTTTCAGACCATTCACTTATAACTCTTGAGCTAACTCTAACAGACCTTACAGCAAAGAACCAAAAGGTTTTCTATACCAGATGCCTCTCTGAGAATACTGTAGACAGATTTAGGGATACAATCCCATCACAGCTCCCTTCAGCACCATGTACCAGTACAACAGACCGTACTGATTTAAATATTAATCCTGCAGAAATTGATTGCTTTGTCAACAACACTGCAGCCACTTTACACACAGTTTTAGATATGGTTGCCCCACTAAGAAAGAAGGTTACAAATCATAGGAGGCTCGCTCCATGGTATAATTCAAATATACAAACACTGAAGAGAGATGGAGAGGAAGTGGTACTCCTCCAAATCAGTTGAATCCCACCTGGAGAGATAGTCTATTGACATATAAAAAGGCCCTTCGGAAAGCCAGAACCGCTTATTATTCATCATTAATAGAGCAAAACAAGAACAACCCACGTTTTCTCTTTAACACTGTAGCCAGGCTGACAAAGAGTCACAGCTCTGTTGAACCTTGTATTCTTGCAGCTCTTAGTAGTGAAGACTTCATGAGTTTCTTCACCAATAAAATCACTAACATTAGAGAAAAAAATCAATAAAGATCTCCCTACAATAGCCATTATACTTCCATCTTTAGAAATCTCTTTTAGTCCTAATCCATTTCTGGACAGCTTCCTGCCCATAGACCTCCGTGAGCTGAGCTCCAGCATTAATAAATCTAACCCAACTACATGTCTCTTAGACCCCATCCCAACCAAGCTCCTCAAGGATGTCTTTCCCTTGATTGGTGCTTCCTTTAACTCAAGGCCCGCGGGCCACATCCGGCCCGGCGTATAATTATATCCGGCCCGCGAGCTCATTTCATATAGATCTATTATTATTGTGACCAATGGCCCGCCAATATGAAGCGCTGATAACACACGAACTACAGGTCCCATAATGCAGCGCAACTGCCGCCTTACCTTACTATTGGCTACCTGGGAACATTCCCGCGTCAATCAAGTCGAGCTCTGTTGCCTTATACAACCGAGACTGTTGATTTTGTTGGCCTAGCTTGCTCTTTTACGATTACTTTCAGCACAACAACAACGTCTCTACTTGCGTAATTAGCGCACTGCTCCCTCCTGTCGGAAAACGGTCACGACACGCTCATCTGTGCCGCCCCGGGCTCGAAAGAGTGATGTATCGGAGTGGGAAAACCGCAGTGCATTGTGGGCTTTT
This sequence comes from Scatophagus argus, assembly GCF_020382885.2. NCBI lineage: Eukaryota > Metazoa > Chordata > Actinopteri > Scatophagidae > Scatophagus > Scatophagus argus. Next base: position 18,802,758 of record NC_058512.1, on the reverse strand, counting down.
CAGGCAACTGAAAAGTGTGTTTACGCCTGCTGCTTGCATGATGCTGCTCTTGTGTTCTGTTGTTTTGTTTCAACAAGTTAAAACATGGTGCCAACGTGCTGTGTCGTTAACTGCCACAATCGTTCACATGATCGCTTCGGTAAAATAAACGATCGGGTGAGTTTTTTTCTCATTTCCTACGTGCACGCAAACCCAAGGACCTCGGATCTGTGAGCTAACGAGGAGACACCGAATGGCCTGGGTAGCAGCCGTGAGACGACCAAACATCACTTTCAGTACAATCACCCGACACATGTTGGTGTGTTCACGGCATTTTCAGACTGATGTTGGTGGTGTTTTTCTGAAAATAAAATGAATGGCTGGCTTTCTTCCTCTGCTTATTTCTGTTTATCCGTAACATGTCATTGATATGTCAGGCACAAAATCTCCTGATCTGCTACTTGCTCATATGGTGACAAACACCAGGCCTGCGCTTTACAAAGAAAGTTAATGAAACTATGCCTGATGGTGATAATAAATATTGTAGTTCACTAGCAGTATATAAAACTATATTCCAACTACTTTAATTGAGCCATAATAAGTCCTCTGTGAGATCATGCCATTTACTCAAGCAATAATGTCTTGCAAGTCTTTTCAGCTTATTACAAACATTCTTGTGAGAAAGTTTTTTTTTTGTAGCATGTTCGTATTTTTACTTGTTTTGACAGGAGATTTTAAGTTATTTTATTTATTTTGGAATGATATTCCTGTCTGTTTTTATTCTGTAAATGTGTTCAAAGTGTTAACTTTAGATCGGCCCACGATCTAAGGTGTGCTTTGAGTTTTGGCCCCCTGTGCAACTGAGTTTGACACCTCTGGATTAGATCAACTTGTCTTTAACAACAGGATATGTGCCACAGGCATTTAAAACTGCTGTTATCAGACCCTTACTTAAAAAACCTTCACTTGACCCAAACATCTTAGCTAACTATAGGCCGATATCCAACCTCCCATTTGTGTCTAAAAAGAGTGGTTGCAAGTCAGTTAACTAATCACCTACACAGGAACAGTCTGCTTGAAGTGTTTCAGTCTGGTTTCAGAGCCCATCACAGCACAGAAACAGCACTGGTTAAAGTTACAAATGACCTCCTCATGGCATCAGACTGCAGGCTTGTCTCCATATTCGTCCTACTGGATGTCAGCGCTGCCTTTGACACTGTGCAGCATTTTATTACACAGATTAGAACATGAGACTAGGATCACAGGGACAGCACTGGTTGAAATCATATTTATCAGATAGATTTCACTTCATTCATATTAATGTTTCCTCTTCACATATAAGGGTTAATCTCGGTGTTCCACAGGGTTCAGTGTTCGGAACCATCCTGTTCACCAATACATGCTCCCTCTAGGAAATATTATTCGGAAACATGGCATAAACTTTCATTGTTATTATAGTGGCCCTTTGTCACTATCCGCGCACGCTGGTTGTTTAACTGGCTTGTACGCGTGCCAGTGTAGGTGTATGCAGGTGCAAATGGATAACACAGCCAATGTCCAAAACACTGCTGATTGTACTCCAGGTTTATTTAGTCTATATACAGTCAACTCAAAGGTACTCACTTTAACCATAACATATTATTCTGACCTGAGAAGTTACACCATGGCACGGTCAAAAACCGTGTGGATTCCCCAGCGTGCACCACTACCCTGATTAACCCACCTCCCTATATAGATACAAACCATGGCCTAATCAAGATACTGCCACCTACTGGCAAAAATGCATACAACACTTGTGAACAAAGAAAATAACCAATTTGGCTCCTACAGGTATGTTATCTGAACTCGCTGGTGACTTCCTGATGCGGTAAGCATCCTATGTCATTTCCTGTTGTTGTATGTGTCATGCCTGGTTTTTGGTTATGCTTTGTTTTTGATTTTTGAGTCCATTTGTCATGTTCCATGTGTGTCTTGTGCTTCCTTGTATTATGTTCAAGGTTTTTGTCATGTCTTGTTTTAGTTTTTAAAGTGTCTCTTCCCCTGTGTGTCCTGTTTTCATGTAGCTTTGCTTTGGTTTTCCTGATTGCTTTCTCCCTCCTGATGTGTGTCACCTGTGTCTCATTGTGATGTCTATTTAGTCCTTGAAATCCCAGTCACCTTTGTCAGAGCGTCTGCGTTATTTTCATGCCATGCCAGGAACTTTTTGACTCTGCATCGGGGTTCAGTATTTTCCTGCGTCAGCGACGCCAACCAATCTTGACAGTATGTTACTGGTGTTATGAGCAGCTCCGTCTGCACTTTAATTTAATATCGTTTAAGTTGTTCTATTATTCAATATAGCTAGTAATTTCACATTGTTACTTTACTGTCCTAGTCATACACTTTATCATTCACTTTAGTGATTTCACTCCAATCTTATAACCGATTAGCATTTGCTAAATTCCACTAAGCTAGCTTAGCCTGTTCATTAGTGATGGCTTCTCTGACTCCCTCTCGCTCTTCTGCTCTCTCCTGCTTGGTGTGTCACATGTTTAGTTATTCCTCTGCCTCCTTTAGTGAAAATGGTAAATGTAATAAATGTAATTTACTTGTAGTGCTGGAGGTGAGGCTTAGTGTATTAGAAACGCAGCTCAGCACCATGGAACCAAAGTCTTTAGCTACTGTAGTTAGCCAGCCCCCATTAGACGGTGCAGACCGACTGCAACAGTCGGAGGTCACTAAAATTAATGTAGAATCAGTGTGTACATTTGCAAAAACTATGTCGAACTCCGTAGTTTTCTCTGGACCCCTACCCAATCTGACCAGTGATGATATGTATAGCCGCATGTCATCATTCAATCGCTGGCTGTCGAGGTGGTGTCCAGCAAATAATGTGGATTTTGTAGATAATTGGCAGACCTTTTGGGGAAGGCCTGGTCTCATTAGGAGAGACGGCATTCATCCCACTTTGGATGGAGCAGCTCTCATATCTACAAATCTGACTGAATTTCTTATTAAACCAAAACCCTGACAACCCAGAGCTGAGACCAGGAAGCAGAGTTGCAGTCCTACATGCGTCTCTGAGCTTCCATTACAGTTACCCACCCAATATCCCATAGAGACTGTGTCTGTTCCCCACTCAAATTAATTAAATCAAATACGAAAAGAGGAGTTATACTTAAAAATCTAATTAAGATCAACACCAACGCCTCCATAGCTACAACAAATAGGAGAATTAAATGTGGACTGTAAGATCTCTCTCATCTAAAGCTGTACCAGTAAATGAATTAATATTGGACTCGATTTATTTTGTTTAACTGCAACCTGGCTTTGGCAAGAAGAATATGTCCGCTTAAATGAATCCACTCCCTACAGTCATATTAACACTCACATTACTTGGGACACCGGCTGAGGAGGTGGAGTTGCAGCCATTTTTGACCCAATGCTATCATTAAATCCAAAGTCAACTACCATTCATTCATAAGCCTTATTCTTAGTCTCTCATACCCTATCAGGAAAACAGTACAACCAATTTATATTGCTGTAGTGTACCACGTTCCTGGCCCATACTCTGAATTTCTACTGTTCCTATCGAGTCTCGTCCTTAAAACTAATAAAGTAATTATTATGGCCAATTTCAACATTCACCCAGACGATGGTAATGATAGCCTTTGCGCAGCATTTATCTCTCTATCAGATTCAATCAGCTTCTGTCAGTGTGTACATAAACCCACTCACTGCTTCAATCACACTCTTGACCTTGTTCAGACATATGGAATTTAAGTAGAACATTCAATAGTCTTTGAACAAAATCCTTTTCTATCTGACCATTGTTTAATAACTTTTGAGTTTGTACTATTTGACTTCACACCACCAAGAAAAAACTCCTACACTAGATACCTGTCTGATAGTGCTGTGGCTAAATATAAAGAAGCAGTCATTTCTTCAGTATCATGTCCCGATACTAGTGAACATTACAACAATCCCTCTCAAATTGACCATTTTTTCGACAGTGCTACAAGCTCATTAAGGACAATGATAGACTCTGTTGCTAAAAAAGAAAAGCATTAAGCAAAAGAGACTTGCATTGGCTACCTGTAAAATTCAGGATAGATTTTAAAATTCTCCTCCTCACATATAAAGCCCTGAACGGTCAGGCACCATCATATCTTAAAGAGTTGATAGTACCCTATTATCCCACCAGAGCCTTTAGTTATCAAGCTCCTCTACTACGGAACCATCTTCCAGTTTCAGTTCGGGAGGCGGACACCCTCTCTATATTTAAGAGTAGACTAAAAACTTTCCTGTTTGATAAAGCTTATAGTTAGGGCTGGCCTAGGCCGGCCCCTAGTTATGCTGCTATAGACTTAGACTGCTGGGGGTCCTCCCATGATGCACTGAGCTCTTTCTTCCTCTCCCTCTCCTTCTGCACACATTTATGTCCCATTAATGCATATCACTAACCCAACTTCTTCCCTGGAGTCCTTGTGTTTTCTCGTCTTGCAGGTTCCCATGGATCGTGGTTGGAGCTCCTGTTGCGGTCCTGCTGGAAACTCACTGCGATTACTACAGTTTAGTCATAATCTATTTTAATTCTGTTACTACTCTGTACAGCTACTGCCATTATTACTGTTACTAATACTGCTATCATAATTCACCGTAGTACCTCCCTGTATACTTCATTATCATTACCTACAGTTCCAGTGTTAGTATTATCTAGTATCTAGTCTAGTATTATTATTGCTGCTATGCATCTCTGCTTGTATGCTCCTTCTCTCACGCCCCACCCCCCTCTCCCTCTCTCTCCTTGTCTGTCTGCCTCTCTCTCTCTCTCTCTCTCTCTCAACCCAACCGGTCAAGGCAGATGGCCGCCCATCTTAAGCCAGGGTCTGCTCCGAGGTTTCTGCCTTCTAAAAGGCAGTTTTTCCTCGCCACTGTTGCCAAGTGCTTGCTCAAGGGGGAATGTTGGGCTCTCTGTATTACATTTTAATTAAAGAGTTTGGTCTAGACCTGCTCTAATTGGAAAGTGTCATTAGATAACTTTTGTTGTTGTGTTTCACCCGGCCGACTATCAGCAGGATAGTTCTCCCTTGCAAGCCGGGTCCTGCTCAAGGTTTCTTCCTGTTAAAAGGGAGTTTTTCCTTGCCACTGTCTGCTTGCTCGGGGGTTCAGGCTCTGGGTCTTTGTAAAGCATCTAGAGACAATTTTGGTTGTATAAGGTGCTATATAAATAAATTGAAATTGAAAATTGAAATTGATATTGATGACCTCCAATTTTTTATTATTAAACTGAGGACCCTCAGCGTTACCTTCGATCAGGACATGTCATTTATCCATCATATTAAACAGATCTCTAAGACTGCCTTCTTTCACCTCCGTAATCTTGCTAAGATTAGGAGCGTCCTCTCTCAGAGCGATGCTGAAAAACTTGCTTCCATGCTTTCGTTACTTCTAGGCTGGACTATTGCAACTCATTATTATCAGGATGTCCAAATTATTCTATTAATAGCCTGCAGCTGATCCAGAATGCAGCAGCTAGAGTTTTGACAGGAATCTGCAAAAGGGATCATATCTCCCCCATCTTAGCTTCTCTTCACTGGCTTCAGAATAGATTTTAAAATACTCTTACTTACACATAAGGCTCTAAATAGACTATCCCCACTATACCTGCAGGATCTAATAGTCCCATATATTCTCAATAGAACACTCAGATCACAGAGTGAAGGTTTACTTGCAGTTCCCAGAATTCATAAAAGTAGAACGGGAGGACAAGCCTTTAGCTATCAGGCACCCTTAATTCAATTGCTTTTCAATTCAGTTTAGTTATCTCAAGACACTTTACAGGTGTGTAAACAACAAGAAAAAACAACAAAAAAGAAGAGAATCAGAGAGAAACAGGTCCCAGGGTAAAACCCCACACTGAGTAAGCATATGGTGACAGTGGTGAGGAAAAACCTCCTTTTAACAGGCAGAAACCTGAAGCAGAACCAGACTCAGTGTAGATGGCCTTCTGCTGTGACCACTTGGGAGGGGGAGGCGGGAGAGGAGAGACAGGGAGATGGAGAGAGACAGGAGAGGGGGAGATAGAGAGAAAAAGGAGAGGGAGAGAGGACAGACAGGGAGGATTGAGAGAACAGCAACAACAAGACAATAGCTCCGAGGAGAGGGCTGTACCGGTAATGGGACAAGATGAGTGAGTCCCCCTGCTCTGAAAGCTCGGTGTCTAAGGATCTCCCCCAGCAATCTAAACCTATAGCAGCATAACTAGGGGTTGGTCCAACTATAGGCTTTGTCAAAAAGGAGGGTCTTAAGTCTACTCTTAAACATAGAGAGGGTGTCTGCCGTCCAAACTGAGGCTGGTAATTGGTTCCACGGAAGAGGAGCTTGATAACTGAGGGCCCTGGCTCCATATTTACATTTGGAGATTTGTGGTATTACCAGTAAGTCTGAATCTAAGGAACGCAGCACCCTAGAGGGCTGATATGGTTCAATGAGATCAGTGATATATGATGGTGCCAGACCGTGCACGGCTTTGTAGGTTAGGAGGAACCAGTTGCCAATCTGGATTTGACAGGCAGACACCACCTCCACTTTTAAGACTAGACTTAAAACCTAAATCATAATCTAAATCATAAAGACAATGTTTTTCTTGGAGTATCTGCCTCAACCACATCCTCATGATGAGAGAGACCACAGACACAAACAGTGGCAGAAAGAGCCCAACTGAAAACAGAAGAAACATGTTCTAATGTTCAAAAATGACTGGAGTGGATTGGTGGGATTTTTTTTTCAAAATTGAGTTAGAAATTTGTCTGTTGGGCTTCTACTTTATAAAACAATGACATAACTAATCTTTATCATTCATCAGGTGGCTGGAAACGCCACTTCAAATGACTAATAATGTTTCAAGGATTTATTTTTGAGAAAACTGATCCATACTTTCACAATATTTTGACAGTGCACATAAGTCTCGTGTTGAGACTCCACCTCTTTCTCTTTTCCCTTCCCACCAGCATCAATGGATGGATGAGGTAATTCCAGACTGAGGATTTAGTGTAGGCGGTTGCTCACTGTTCAACTGCTAATATAAAACACAGCATGTATCACTGGTAAACTGACAGAGATCAGACCTGCTACATCAGGACAGAAATCAATGGAAACACTGCCAGCTGAAACTGCCCTTGGGGAGTCAATGGTAAATATGGGCTCGGATGAGTCTGTGCTCATACTCATCAAACACTGCCAGGACATGAAGCAACAGGAGACACGGCTCAGGCTCATCACTCTGCTTCTGCTGCTCAGCTGTACGGCACTTGTGTTAATTTTCATCTGTGGCACTAATTTAAGATCACATGAAAACTCTGCATCCAGTGGGGTAAGTTCCAAAAAACCTTTTTCTTTGTTTCCACAGTTGTCCTTGAAGAGAGGTCTGACTGTGTCTGAATCACTGACTGTGTGAGCATGTAAACCTCATTGACAGCATTTATGTAATACATTTGTGTAAGGTGATATACCAAAAAATTCAGGTAGTATTAATGTTATGCTCATACATAGGCATTATTATTAAACACCTTTAGTGAGGAATGTTTTTTTTTAACTTATGTTTCATTTTAGTTTTATTTTACCTGAAAGTCTTTATGGCCAAGCATGGAGTGCAGTTTAAAACTGCCTTAAGTACATAAGAAACCCTTTGGGTTGATATATTGGCACAATGCACAGCATACGGCATCTCTGAACTTGAGTACTTCTGCCATAACATCTTAAAGATAAAGAAATGAGAATATTTAAAGGATTTACATTCACATAGGTAGTTGTGTTCAGTTTTTTTTTTTTTTTACCAGTACTACTTTGGTTCACTGCATTGTAGACATAAATATAAACCTTCCAGTCCACTTAGACAGATTATATCTCAATGGAGATATGAATGTTAGCTTTCCACATGTGTCACTGACTGTGATTAAATCATTTTCGCCCTTACAACCTGTTGCTTACACATTTGTACCTGTTTTATTTGCCATTTGCCTGCTGGCATCACTAAAGATAAGATCATGTTTGGACTTGAACTTTTGGTACTCAAAAAGCTGTCATGTAATCCATATAGTGAACAAAATGGGAGGTATATTGGCTGAACATGTTACTGCCCATGATGAAACTGGTTTAAACAATATGTCCCATCTTATTTTGTAGAGACAACTTGAACCAAGTCCAGCCTACTCTTTGCAAAAGAGAGTGTGTCCTGCAGGTATGCAATTAAATATTGCAAGGTTAAGCATTTTAACTAACCTAGTTTCCTATTTCACATGACTCAGATAAGATTTTTCTTTCCCTGAAATATTACACATGAACAAGCAGCATTGTTTTGAACTTTTCTCTTCTGTCTTTCTGGTTTTATAGATCCTCCTAATCCTCTAGCAAACTTCCAAAGACTGCACATTCATCTCAGTGAGTGTTTTTATTTTTACATCACATTGTTATTCGCACATCTTCATTTGCTTCAAACTTCATGTAGAATGGACCTAAATACTTATCTTAAGGTATATAAACATGAAGTGCAGCCTGGATTTTACATGAAGTTTTAAAACAAAACAGAAAAAAACATACTGTAAAACTCACTTTTAAAGAATTAATCACATTCCAAATGTTGCAAATGTAATTATGTCATTAAACTGTGACAGCACGAGTCACATCTGGCATCCCTAGTTGTATGATTTAAAACAAATTTGTTATTTTACACCCTGACAGAACATTTCACCTCAGTAGGATGAATCTCTGTGTACATTCATGTGTGTATAAATATTCAAATAACAGCTGGAGAGCACATGAAGATCAGATGAGTCTTGTGCAATAGGGCCAACATTATTTTGTCTATTTCATCAGGATTCCTTTCTTGGATTAAGTTCACTTCTATTTCTTGGTGAGAATTGTGGTCAGATGTTTTTTGTTTTGTTTTTTTTATTCCTCAATAAAACATTTGACTCAAATCTTTTATCCTACAGGGTCCTTGTATACAAACGAAACCACGGATGGACTATACATCAAATGGAATGCCATGTTTGGTGAAAAATACGACCAAGAGAGACGTGCCATTGTGATTCCCGAGGGAGGCTTCTATTTTGTCTATGTGAGGTTTGCTTTAAGATGCCACGAACAGGATAGAACTGTAAACACCAAAAGGTTCATTGTAGAGCTGCACAAGTGGAATAAAGGTTACCAGAAGACTGTAATCCTGATGGATGCCTGGGATGGTGTATCATGCACTTCAGAAGGCTCCAGGACCATGTTCGTGGGACAGCTTTTTGATTTGCTGGAAGGAGATCATGTGAGTGTGTGGATTAGTGAGGGCTACAAACTAATCACAAGATCATCATTTGGTGCTTATCGCACATAGAGAGCATGTCTGAATAATAATATGTATATTAATATTTATATTAATATTCATATTATGGTGAATGTTAATATTTTATAATATTAAATAACTAGGTTATCTTAATAATATTTAACATATGACCCCAATTCCAAAAAAAGCATACTATGTAAAACATAAACATAAAGGATAATTTTCATTGATTTTTGTAAATATATGCTAATTCTGATTATGATGCCTTCAGTGCATTCCAAAAAATTTGGGACAGGAACAACAAGAAACTGGGAAAGTTGTGTACTGATCAAAAAAACAAACAAACAAAAAAAAAAACACCTGTTGGGAACATTCCACAGGTAAACAGGTTCATTTGACACAGCTTATATTGTGACTGGGTGTGAAAGGGACATCCTCCAAAGGCCCAGTCGTTCATAGGCAAGGCTGGGCTGAGGTTCACCACCCGGTGAAGCACATGATTGGAGAAAGGATATCAGGAACACAATTTGAGACTCCTGTCAGTAAACACAGTTTGTTTGTAAATAACTGGATTACATTTTCACTTACGTTTTACTCAGCATCTGTCTTTCTTGGAAATGGGGTTGTATTTTTTTTTTCTTAGAAACAACTCTTTTGGGGTTATTTATCATCACTCTCGCTTTGTATGTTTTAAAGTACTTCCTGTTAAGGCCTACATTAACTGAGTATTCAGGTCTGGAAGATAAACAGCATACAGATGGGTAACAATTTACAGTGTCTTAGTAAGATGTATTTCCTTCAGCAGTCTCCAGAGCAGCATTAATTTCATGAGTAACATTGTCTGCACTGTATTAAAGTAAAATATTTGAATTACGCCACCCATGTGTTAATCTGATTTTTAAAAAAAAAAAAAAAAAATCTATGTACAGTTATTGCTTAGTGTTAGCTTGCACTTGAATGTTGCCTAATTAATTCTGGTCAAACTGTGTCTTTCAAGCAACATGCAGAAATACATTAGACACAGCTAAATCAGCACCAATTCAAAATCCCATTCAAAAACATGCACACTAACTTCAGCCAGCAATCCATGACGGAGCTAATCCAAGAAAAAGAAAAAAGAAAAAAAAAAAAGCCTAAAACATACTGTGAGGATCCACTTGGATCCACTTGACATACATTTGGTCATCATGAGGTGTACACATGTGGACTTCATGTGGACATCTACATACCTCAAGTCAGTCTGTGCTGCCACTTCGCTACAGGTGATGCAGTATGCTACACAGCTATGCGTCCACAACTGTCCAAGTACATGACTGTTTGGAGTATATTCAGGTGATGTCAGGAATATGGGGAAAAAATGTACATGTGACTTGTGAAAATATGGAATTCACACAGTATTACAAAGTGTCCATATGTCGTGTGTACTCAGGGATAATTTGCACAAAGTGTTATTATGAGAAATTGTGCAGAAATGATTTATGGTTGCTGTATTGTGCTTCCTATTTAATTTGTCACTTTAATATTCTCTTGTTCTGTTTTGTCAAGGCAAGAAAATGTACTATTATAATAAATCAGTTTCACTGTGTTAAATCTATCCATGACATCATATTACCTTTATGAATTTAACTGTGGTGGACTCTGAATCATTTTTTGTCTTAGGGTTATTGGATTTTACACATCAGTATTATTATTATTTCAATGAATTGTATCTGTGTATGGGCGGCACGGTGGTGCAGTGGTTGGCACTGTCACCTCATAGCAAGAGGGTTCCAGGTTCGAATCCCGGTCTGGGCCCTTCTATGTGGAGTTTGCATGTTCTCCCTGTGCCTGCGTGGGTTTTCTCCGGGTACTCCGGCTTCCTCCCACAATACCAAAAACATGCACATTAGGTTAACTGGCTACTCTAAATTGCCTCTAGGTGTGAGTGTGAGAGTGTGTGGTTGTCTGTCTTTGTGTGTTGGCCCTGTGATTGACTGGCGACCAGTCCAGGGTGAACCCCGCCTCTCACCCGTAGTCAGCTGGGATAGGCTCCAGCTGCCCCGCGACCCTGATGGATAAGCGGTATAGAAAATGGATGGATGTATCTGTTTTAAGGTACTCCAACTTTATGTTCCCTTTTTTTCCCCCCAGTTGTTTTCTTTTTCAACACATGGCTTAAAATCAAACACCCATTTGCCTGAATGAAGTGAAAATTTGGTGAGTTGTTGGACAGATACACTTGATATGAGCACATAATCTAAGACTGCTTTCACTTCTTTTGGAAAGTACCACAGAGCATACAGTGATCAGCCACACACACACACACACACACACATCTTGTTGGCAGCAGTTACACAACGCACTGTCCAGTTTTGTCAGCACATTCCTTTTTAGTGCTCTCTCTTCTTGATCTTGCTGTCTCGGGGAGGAATCAAGTCAACTTTTCTTTCCGTGATAACACTGTTTCCCTTTTTTTGGTTTTTGTTTTTTTAGATTTACTGATTATTTCACCTATGTGGACTGTGCTTGTCAGTGTGGAAGGCAGCTCCTGTGACACTGTTCTTTTGTTATAGAGCCACTCACAAACAACTCACCTTTGATTAACTTTTTGCATTTTTACACCCATATTTCTCATCACACTCTCTGCTTCACACACACTTTTCTGACGTACCTCCCGTTGAGATAAACAGCATAAACTCAAGACTTGGACTCTGCATCTCCTCATTCCACATCCAGACATTCTTTTGGCAAGACCCATTGGCATACAGTAAGAGCATCCTATTAAATATTGCAACATATTCCTATTTTTCCTTTTCATCATTTGTATTGGCAGATTTCCTTGGGAATCCCATAGCTCCTTAGGGCACCTAGGTGTCACCCAAGTGTAACGGCAAGTGTAAGCCATTCAATTCAGTTTTCAATTCAGTTTATTTATATAGCGCCATTTCACAACAAAAGTTATCTCAGGACACTTCCAATTAGAGCAGGTCTAGACCAAACCCTTTAATTAAATTGTAAATAGAGAGAGCCCAACATTCCTCCTTGAGCAAGCACTTGGTGACAGTGGCGAGGAAAAACTGCCTTTTAGAAGGCAGAAACCTCGGAGCAGACCCCGGCTCAAGATGGGCGGCCATCTGCCTTGACCGGTTGGGTTGAGAGAGAGGGGGAGGGAAAGAGAGAGAGAGAGAGAGAGAGAGAGAGCGAGCGAGCGAGAGCAAGGGAGAGAGGCAGAGGGGGTGGGGTGTGAGAGAAGGAGCACACAAGCAGAGATGCATAGCAGCAGTAATAATACCAGAAGTATTGGAATGTAGATAATGATAATGACAATGAAGTATACAGAAGGTATTATGGTGATTTTGATAACAATAGTAGTAACAATAATGGTAGTAGCTGTACTGAGTCGTAACAGATTTAAATCAGATTATGACTAAACAGTGGTAATCGCAGTAGGTTTTGAGCAGGAGCCATCAGCTGGAGGAAGTGTCCAGGGTCAGGGAAGTCTGGGCATTCCTGCTCAAGCTGCTGCCCCCGCAGATGCATGGATGAATAAGGGCAAACCCTTGGAGTGAAATCAAAAACTTGATGAGACTTGAATGAGTGGGAGGAAAAACTGAAAAATGAGACCTGATCTGACAATGCGAGCTGATACATGTGAATTTTGTATAAATTACCACAGGGCCATGACTAAAAATAAACACTGGCAAAATTCTACAACCTACCTGCCACATGCAACCAGCTGGAAAGTTGCCAAGATCAACTGTAGCCTCTAATCTTGGGTGTTAATGATATGAGGCCTTTAGGATTTTCTTCATAAAACTCAAACAAACACTTTTGACTTTTGTTACACCAACACCAAACAGGATCAGTAAGACTATACTGTCAATTCAGAGTTTGCTCGAATACTTGAATTTAGACCCCCACAGTCACAGTTTTCAGCTTGGTTTCAGGTTTATGGAAACCTTTTCTGTACAAACAAAAAAAAAATAAGTGTAAAAGTGCTCACAAAAAAAAACAAACTTTAAAATTTTAGAAATATACAGTTGATACATATACAGAGCAAAAGACAATTAAAGAGATTTATGGCTTGAGGCTGACGATGAAATCATGGCACCTGACCTGAGCAGTGTACCTCTGGGGCAAACGCTTCATTACACGTCAGTTCATGATATTACTGAGAAAGGGTTCAGGCCTAGCCGTTGTGCCTCCAGCTTGGCTGTTTGTTCCAACTTGCACAGCTGGCAGCATTCAAGGTTGGGAAGCGAGTGGAAATTCCATTGTTCACTATAGACAGACAGGATGATGACTAATGCTTACTAGCATAGTGATCAGTAGTGATCAGTATAGGCACACTGGGGAGGATTTGGGCAAGCGCTTTACTCTTGCAAGGGTACTAAAGGAGTCATGAAAGTTGTGTCTATCCATTCTACAAGTCCTTTGGGGACTTTATGGTTAAACTCAGATTCAGGTTTAGATTCATCAGGGTGACCGCTAGCAGCACTGATGTGTTTGTCAGGTGGCTGCCTTAATGAAAAATAAAAACAGTATTGTATCACCTATTAGGCAGAGACTTTTCATTGGAGATTTACCATCACGTCTTGCAACGCTCGTGTCACCCGCTGGTTTTTGGCATTGCAGCCGTATCGCTTTACGGGGCAGTACCGGGCGGGCAAGCAGAAAACTGTGGCAGACTTCTTGTCTGCCACAGCTGGCGACTCCAGAGGGGTAGGAAAATGTGAGAAGGTGAGCACCTATGATTAATAATATTGTATGGACCATTATGACTTTGGGTGATCCCCTTGATAATGGTTTGAACCAATTGGGCTCAACCAGCAGCCCTATTTAATGGACCCTCATTGAGCTTCTGAGGTCATGGAGAGAGGTACTATGACCTGCTGTGAGTCTATGCTATCGCCATATTGTTCTTGCATTTTGTCTGCTCTCAGAATGTGTGTAGAGAATTTGTGGTTCAGGAACCTGAAGCTTCGCTGCCTCCTGTTTCCAACCTTTTTCACCTGAATCCAAACTCGCCTAGATCCCTTTATTTATTAGACCGTTCTGGTCCCTCACAGTGCTGTGCTGTGCTGATTGCACCTGCAGAGTGAATTGCACAGGTAAATGCAGTATCTCATGTCAGTCTGTCTACAACAACAATATCTGGTTCAGCAGAGTCCTAAAATAAAAAGAAAGACTGGAGCTGAGGAGCTCAGAGCAAAGAACTAAGTAAAACTACAGAGAAATGGGAGGATGGAAATAATTGAAATACTCTGGCACTGTGAAGTCATAGCTCTGCAAACAGTGAGAGGAGGAGGAGTGTAGCAGCACAGTGTATTCAGGACCACAGATCACTGAGGCCAGTGAAAACACTGAAGTTATTTAAATCACTTCTTTGTCTGATTCCAGCACAAATCTACACAAACTGTGGCCATGTTAATGGAAAGTTCATAGCACATTAACAGTTAATCAAGGGTTCATATCAGGAAGTGATCAAGACAAACAAACAAACAAATGATTTAAAATTGATCTCTGAAGGGTCTACTGCAAGCATTGAGGAACTGTCAAACAACTGAGGTTTCCTCTTACAAACTCTTACTGCGTCTGAGACCTACGCCCCCATGACTCACCCATTTCACTGTTCATGAGCAACTCAAAACAGTTTACGTAATCTGCAGTTGAGTCATGCAGTCTTTCACTAAGTAGCTTGCAGGACGTGACTGATAACAGTGGAGAATATGACCTCTTGTCTTCAGCATCATCAGTTCGGCACACTGCCTTGCTCCCAACGTATATGCTACGAGCTCATTTTAACTAATTTCTGAGATGCATTTATTTTGCTCTACTGTTCTACACGTGTGTCTCTATGCATTGTATTTTGCCAGTAACATCACTGGTTAATTATTTTCTAATGTTTAATTGTTTCTTCAGGTTTTAAGGATACGTACAGCTGAGTGTTATCAGCATAACAATGAAAGTTTATGCCATGTATACCTAATTTCCCCTCGGGAATGAATAAAGTCATCTGTCTATCTATCCATCTATCTATCTAGCTACTGCCATCAACAGTGCAACATATTTATCATATACAGTGGTATGAAAAAGTTTGGGCACCCCTGATCATTTTCAGGATTTTCCTTTATAAATCATTGGTTGTTCGGATCAGCAATTTCAGTTAAATATATCATATAGCAGACAAACACAGTGATATTTCAGAAGTGAAATGAAGTTTATAGGATTAACAGAAAGTGTGCAACAATTACTTAAACAACATTAGGCAGGTGCATAAATTTGGGCACCCCAACAGAAAAATGACATCAATATTTCGTAGATCCTCCTTTTGCAGAAATAACAGCCTCTAAACGCTTCCTATAGCTTCCAATGAGGGTCTGGAGTCTGGTTGAAGGTATTTTTGACCATTCTTCTTTACAAAAAATCTCCAGTTCAGTCAGGTTTGATGGTTTCCGAGCATGGACAGCCCGCTTTAAATCACACCACAGATTTTCAATAATGTTCAGGTCTGGGGACTGAGATGGCCATTCCAGAACGTTGTAGTTGTTCCTCTGCATGAATGCCTTTGTAGAGTTTGAGCAGTGTTTGGGGTCGTTGTCTTGTTGAAGTATCCAGCCCCGGCGCAACTTCAACTTTGTCACTGATTCTTGAACATTGTTGGCAAGAATCTGCTGATACTGACTGGAATCCATGCGACCTTCAACTTTTACAAGATTGCCAGTACCTGCACTGGCCACACAGCCCCACAGCATGATGGAACCACCACCAAATTTTACTGTGGGTAGCAAGTGTTTGTCTTGGAATGCTGTGTTCTTCTTCCGCCATGCATACCGCCCCTTGTTATGTCCAAATAACTCAATTTTACATTCATCAGTCCACAGCACCTTATTCCAAAAGGAAGCTGGCTTGTCCAAATGTGCTTTAGCATACCTCAAGCGACTCTGTTTGTGGCATGTGCGTGGAAAAGGCTTCCGCCGCATTACTCTCCCATACAGCATCTCCTTGTGCAAAGTGCGCTGAATAGTTGAACGATGCACAGTGACACCATCTGCAGCAAGATCATGTTGTAGGTCTTTGGAGCTGGTCTGTGGGTTGAGTTTGACCGTTCTCACCATTCCTCGCCTCTGCTTATCAGAGATTTTTCTTGGCCTGCCACTCCGGGCCTTAACTAGGACTGTGCCTGTGGTCTTCCATTTCCTCACTATGTTCCTCACAGTGGAAACTGACAGCTTAAATCTCTGAGCCAGCTTTTTGTATCCTTCCCCTAAACCATGATGTTGGACAATCTTTGTTTTCAGGTCATTTGAGAGTTGTTTTGAGGCTCCCATGTTGCCACTCCTCAGAGAAGATGCAAAAGGGAGAACAACTTGCTACTGGCCACCTGAAATACCCTTTCTCATGATCGGATTCACCTGTGTATGTAGGTGAAGGGTCAATGAGCTTACCAAACAAACTTTGTGTTCCAATAATTAGTTCTAAAGGTACTCAAATCAATAAAACAACAAGGGTGCCCAAATTTATGCACCTGCCTAATGTTGTTTAAGTAATTGTTGCACACTTTCTGTTAATCCTATAAACTTCATTTCACTTCTGAAATATCACTGTGTTTGTCTGCTATATGATATATTTAACTGAAATTGCTGATCCGAACAACCAATGATTTATAAAGGAAAATCCTGAAAATGATCAGGGGTGCCCAAACTTTTTCATACCACTGTATACCCTTAAAAGGCGAATAAACACCAAATCCACTTTATTAATGCACAGCAAAGGTGATTTAACCAGCCAAAAACCAGTACTCATGTAAAACTACTCTTACTTTGCAATTATGAGTAAAAGTTGTGATTGAAAATAATTACTTAAGAATACAAAAGCATCAACTAAACACACTACTTGAGTAAAACTTCTCATAATGAAAAAAGAAACATTGCCAAATACTTTACAGTCTGTTATGTGATTTACTGCTGATAGCTGTATTTTGTATTTCATTGTTCACTGTGTGGTGATTAATTGAAAGAATAGTATTAATTTGACCCCAAAGTGCTTTGTTTGCTCTCAGTTTCCAGCGTTTTGTGAATGTAAGTTGCAAACACAGTGTGGCATTTTGTCCAGCAACATTAGGTTTAGGCCTGAACGGGAACTCCTGAACTCCTGAACGGGAAAATGTGTTCAAGCTGAAACTGGAACAGAAGAGTTTCTGTTTCTTTGTTGCCCAAGGCTTAAATGTTTCTCTGTACAAAATGAAATGTAGCTATAACCCCCTTTGTCCACAGATCATCCTACTGCCTCGTGTAATGTGTCATAGAGGAAGAAAATAAAAACAAACAACATGTCAACACGTTATGTGATGTTAGCCAAGACGAGCCAAGGAAGGTTTTTTGGTCTGCTTGAACTGGGCTAACACATTTGTGGTTTTCAGGACAAGCTGCTTGTGATGCTGTGAACATATTGGAGCATCAATCAGCCGAAAAGCCAAATGTTTTCCTCAGGAATAGTGAGTTTGTACCATAAAATATGGTCAATGGTCACATGGGCAGCTTAATGGCAACAAGATGACAAAGAATTGGAAAGCATCACGTTACTAACAAAACTAGACAGTGTTTCCCCATCAGTTATTTAACAGACATTGAAAAAAAGGGGGAAAAAAAGTATTTTGTGAAAGACATCATCAGTGCTGTGTTTGAGGATAAGAACCAAACATAGACATATTACTGTAACACACATGCATGTTTATTGCACATCACACCAGTGGCAAAAAGAGATGGTGACTCACGAATATAATGACAATAAGATGTCTGGACAGTTTAAAGTTCCTCCCCCAGGCACAGCAACACACTAAATGAAAACATGATAGTAATGGGAAAGCACTGCTCATTAAAACAACCGTGATTAGAAATCCTGAAGTCATTTATACATAAAACATGCACGCACGCACGCACACCCACCCACACGCACACACAGAGTAAATGGTAAGTGTTTTATGCGATCAAAGCACACTACTTTCTACAATTAGCATGCGACAAATGATGTGCTCTTCTGTCCTTGTAAGGTAGCCTGTTTAGATCAGAAAATGAATATTCTGAATGATAAGTCTGACAATATAAGCTTGCTTCAAGGTTCACTCACGCAGCATTTTATGCTTGTGTGATTTTTCAACTGCCACGTCATGATCTACATAAAACCATGACTCTGACATTTCATTTGCAAAATCTTTGAATCTTTATTTAATGGTTTTGTTGCCACTGTCCTTAGTTGTTTGAGTTTGCTCAGTTGTCATCCATCTGCATAAGCTGATGAAAACTGTTAAATATGGTGGAATGCATTCGACTGATACTGGGCCTTGAAGCAAGATTATGTTGTTAAACTACTGAGGTCAAGAAAGACTTTAAAGCCGAAACATCTAATAAGTTAAAATAATACCAAATGTCTAAAGCATTGCGTTATGACCTTTGCAAAATACAAATAGAGCACAAACAATGATGATTTAGCCGTTGCTAATGCCTTAACGAAAACAATTTAATCCTGAGGGTTGCGCTGGAGGAAAACATAATTTAATTCATCCATCCATCCATTTTCTATACCGCTTATCCGTCAGGGTCGCGGGGGAGCTGGAGCCTATCCCAGCTGACTACGGGTGAGAGGCGGGGCACACAACCACACACTCTCACACTCTCAAGTAGGGGCAATGTAGAGTAGCCAATTAACCTACTGTGCATGTTTTTGGGATTGTGGGAGGGTTCCAAACCTGGAACCCTCTTCCTATGAGGCAACAGTGCTAACCACTGCACCTTAGTTTAATTCAAATTTAACTATTTTTTTTGTTCGTGGAAAGAGATATTGAGGTCTGATAGTGGCTCCAGCTAGAAAAAAAAAACAACAACAAAAAAAAAACAAATCAGGGAATCACAAAAAAACATTCTGTATCATCCTCTGGGAACAGTTGTGGTTTCATATGCACTAAATCACTGTACAGTCTAGGCTCTATTTTTAGTATTTTGGGAAGTGAAACTACTCTGGGGTTTTCCTTTGAAGGCTTTACCACATGACACACAGCTATGACTCACAACTACAACAGTGTCACTCGTGTGGTAATTCATACAACAGGAAGTTACATCATCTGTACTCACTTACACATAATCAAACAACTGGAGTCACTCAAGGCTCCACTTCATCTGTTGATGAGTTCTTGTGCACATCTTGAATTTCCCTCGGGAAATTCACTGAAAAATGAAAAACTGAAAAATGACATGTGTACTCCTGCGGCGACAGTTTGAAATGATTTCAGGCAACTGGTTTGTCCTCCAAACATGTCATTTTTTGACTAATAACCCATTTTGCCTGAGTGTACACTTTGTGAGCTGGGAGGATCTCCTCAATGGAGGACCCTGTGGGAGCTGAGTACTTTAACTTACACAGTCACAGTTCATTGAAATAAGCAAACAAGATATAAACATGCAAAACTTTCCCACAGTAAATGTCCCGTGTCACTGTGGGATGGTAAGATTCACTCACTCCTGTCACAAAGTTACCCTCCCTAAACTGATGCTCTCAGTTTCAAATCATTTCAAATTCTCTTGCCACAGTTATTGCAAAGGAAGGCATGTGTCATGGCCTCTGTCTGTACTGTAGGGTTTTTTTTCTCTCTTTAGCATTGTTGCAGTCATTCTTTAGGCCAACATCAGTTTGTCATCCTAATAAACAAGTTTAACAAGTTTCTATCATGTTTCTCCACACACATTTTAAAAATTCACATTTCAACTGTGACCCAAACAGCTACTGAATCTAACTATGAGCACAAGTTATGTCAAGCTGCTTGTCATCTGTGAGACTCGCAAAAGCTTAAAGGACAGAAAAGCATGATCACTTAACCAAAGTGAAGTCATATGGGTGTTATGAGAACACATACTATATACAGCAAACAGTGTCATTAACCTGGTCACATAGTGATGTTACTAAACAAATTCTGCATTTGAAAATGAAAAAGAAACTTAAAAGCTTCCCAGTCTGTATGTTTATAAAGTTTACAGTACAAGAGTGGAGCTTAAAAATCAAGAATAATCAATCAATTTCATTATAACTGACAGTCAGCGGAAGAGAGACGTATTTGAGTTTTAACAACAAATGCTGACATAAAAAACATGTTTTTGCCGTCACAGCTGGAGACTGTGGAGCTGAAAGTGGACTGGTGAGTTGAGGCAAGCTGCAAGTCCTAAACAAACATGCTCACCAGCTCAGTTACTGAGATCTTGAAACTTGGTCACGTCACTGAAAAGATCAAGTTAAGAAGCTGACACGATCAGACTGGTTGTACTCAGACCTCCAGATTAGCTCAACGTTTTTAGAAGAGAAAAACTAAGGTGAATGGTAAAATTATTACCCATCTGTTGTAAACATACATGTTTAAATAGCCACTACTTGGTTCTACTCAGATCTCCAAAACATCATTTATCCTTTAATGGATTGCATGAGATCTTGGACTTTGAATGCCTCATGAATGTGGTTAAAACAAACAAACAAAAAAAACTGCAAGAGTTCCAGTTTTCACAAAAAAAAAAAAAAAAAAGAAGCACTTGAACTGCTGAGCAACTGTAAGTGCTGTAGCTTTAACTGGTCTCATCACACTCTGGTGAAACATTACTGGAAGTCTGTAATAAAACTGATGCTCCCCACAAGTGTTTGCTGCAACTTCCTCCTCTCGTTAGTCATCAGAAACTTTTTCCAACAGGTTTGCATAAGCGTGTAAGATAGCCAGAAGGACCAGAACACACTAAGTGTACTAAATGCACATGACTGGCATTGCAAGTGAACTGTGTGTGTGTGTGTGTGTGTTTGGGTGTGTGTTCTGTTGTTTAGTAGATTAGCTCAGCAGTTCAAGGTAAGTGACAGGGACTTTGCCCTTTTCGTTCCCCCGTTCTCCCATCAACCAGTCAGGGTCCATCCCTGGTACGGTGTATACAGTAATGAGCTGGAGAAACAAAAGAGCAAAGGAGGCATTTTAAGACAATTTTGGCAAAACACATTTTACTAAAATACACCATTTAAAAAAAAAAAAAATAAACAAAAGAAAAAAACAAAATGCTCAGTAGTTCAGGTTGTTTCTAAATGAAAACAAAAGGGGAAAGTGATACACTGTACATCATCTTGTACCATGTTTGTACCATATTTGTACCATGTTCCTGTTTTTGCTCTATAGCCAAAGACTGATCAACCTTCGGAATTTCTTCATTGTCCTGTCCTTCCTTATCTGTCTCGACTTCCTCGAATTACTGTCAGCAAAGTCATTTCTGATATTAGAAAGCCGATCAACCGAAATTGAAAGCAGAAGGGACACAAAGAAAGTGGGTTGCTTACTTTCACTTGGATGAGCATTTTCATCATCATGTGGTGTACATTTAACTGTATTTCAGTAACATGTTTTAGACAGTGTTTGTTGAATAAGGTTATGTGTGGCCGAAGCATCAGTACCAGCTCTTAGTCATCCAGTAGAAGCCTGTGATGGTGTCTGCAGAGAGTCGCTGTATGCCTGTATGTTCCTCTAAGTATTATCACTTGTCTGTGTTGGGGACGTTTCTGGGTGTCAGTCTTTGGGTTGTTGCCTCCAGCCAATAATCATTTTCACCACTGCTCTCTTGAGCCATGGAGGAGGATCTGAACCCCAAACTACCCTTTTTAGCAAAATTCATATATCTGCGACATGATTCGGATCCACTGCAAAATTTGAGGGGTTCTTCTTTCTGTCTTATGGAAAGTGATTTTTTGGTTATTCTGCTGACAAACAAAGGCAACATCTCCTGGTCGGAGGCAATAAAAAAAGTATACACCATTTATGTTCAGTTACTTAAGTACCTCTAGCCATCATACAGCAACAGGATTTAGTGCCACATATTGTAGTCTGTGATTCAGTAGATTCACTACACATATTTACACTAAGCTATCTTCTAATCAAAATCCTCCTTGCTGTGCCATGCAGATTTCAAATCTTCAAATCAATTTCATATTTAATTAAAAAAAGGAAACTGTTAGAAAGCTGAAGAGGTTACTTTGAAAAAGAAAGCATAAATGTAATATAAAACAGTGATTTTATGCGTTTACTTTCTTAATATTTTACCACAAAATCTCTCTGTAATCTAATGTAAAACATCACTGAGGTCTAAATCATTGTGAACTGTGAATTAATATGCAGGTTACTACTGATATTATGTATGATTCTGTCCGTAGGTCATCTAGTTTGTACAGCTTAAAAAGTTCAACCAGGTTCACTTGTAACACTATACACACACTTGCAGGAAGACTTCTGCATGATGATCAAATAAAAGATTGGCTACAATAACACGAGGTACAGGTCAGTACTCAGACTCTGTAATATGTTTTCAGCACATTTTCAACTGATGAACGTCAGGGGAACATATTTAGCATTGCACTACTTTGTCAAAACAATGCAAATTGACTGTAATCTGCTAGTTGCAACTAATGGAGCCTGAAAGTCTACTGTAGCCTGAAAGCTGAGGAGCAGACTTCAAAGACCTGGTAAGCTCACTTCTTTCCAAATCCACCTTCAGATTTTCTCTATTTTCAAACGTATAGTCTTCAGGTCCTATTGACAATGACACAAGTTTATCTGACTCAATACATTTCCTTCTGGTGACACAATAGGCCCCGGCAGCTTGGTAAAACAAAAGGCTTATGCAGACATATTTAATATAGTATGTCATGGCTATGTTGTGTTTGCAAATACTTGAAAGCTGCCAAAAGAGGGCTGTAAGTTTGGCTACAATTATAGCTGCATAAGCTTAATCCATCCCAAGCAACTTGCCCTGTTTAAGATGACTTTTGTTTCTAAATCACTTTAATACAGCTCATCCTGTGGAACTGGATCATCTAATTCTGGACCAGAAAGATACCCAAATGTTGGTCTAACTCACACTGCTGAATACACTGGCTCTGACTGCACTTTAAAATACATTTTTGCTCAAAATAAGAACTGAGAATATTGTCTCCAATCTCTGATACTGATGCTGCGCTAGGAACAGATAAGAACAGATTAGGGCTGAAATGGACAGGAGGCATGAACATACATATGGGCATTTGAATATTGTTTAAAGAGAAACTTCAAAAATATGGAGGAACAAGCTGTTGTAGAAAATAGATGGATAAATGGGTTGATTGATATATCCATTTGAAGGTTTAATTTAGTACGTTTTTATTTTTGGCCTAAAGGAAGCAGATAAATCTGTTTATGTATAACAAGTCAGATATTGTCCCTTGTGTAATGAAGATAATAGCGTGTGGAGTGAACCCGGCTATCCTACTGTACCTCATCAGCCAACAGGGAAAGCTCGCTGGAGTCGTGGGCGTCATAATCATACAGGACCTTGGCCTTCCTTGTACCTGTGACAGGGAGCTGTGTTAGCTCCATAGTGAGTGTGCCAGGCCTCTGGCTGGATGTGGAAGAGACAATGGCCCCAGGAGATGATGACCCAGACAGGAAAGCAGAGGGGACGGGGTTGGGACAGACAGCATCAGAGGAGGGGATGGTGGCACCACTGACATTAGCACATCTGTGAGAATATTAGGAAACAATTGTAGGATATGAGTAGTCAAAGTGAACTTCCAGCCTAGTTTTTCCTGCAATAAAGATGAGACACTGATCCAAATGTGCTTAGTGAAAATGTTCCATGTCAAAAGACTTAGGTGCCTGACTCATTTGGACAGGCCCATAACATATGTGCTAGATTTCTTTGTTGGCCACAAGCCTTCCAATATAATTTGGAAGTTTGCGCACATTTAAACACTCTCACTAGAATACTGAAATACCTGTTGTTTTCTACACTAACCAATCATCACTCTTTGTGCCTAAACCTAACCAACCCAGCCAACGAAGGCAACGAGTACTAGCCAATCAGAGGCAGAGTATGACACGGTATTCCTTCGCTATCCTAGGAAGATTATTATTTCACTTTTTCTTGGCAAATGCTGATAACAGTAGCCTATAGTCACAATTTTCAATGATGTATTTTCACATGTTTATACAATGAACAACTGCACATTTTGTTTTTAATGTGTGCAGCGTGTCATTGTATTTGAAAGAGCTAATTTTGAATCAGGTGGTAGAACTTGATCCCCAAAACAACTGGAATTTATACTGTACAACATTTCATGACTGTCAGACTGTCAGTCGTTTAATTTTTAAGATATTTCTGTCTGCCAAAGTGTTCACCCATTCTGGTCATCCTGAAACTGAAAAGAGCCTTCCCCAAATTGCTGCCACAAAGTTGGAAGCATAGCATTGTCCAAAATGTCTTGGTATGCTGAAGCATTAAGATTTCCCTTCACTGGAAGCAAGGGGCCCAGCCCAAACCCTGGAAAACAGCCCCATCCCAATACTTTTGTCTATAATGTGTAGTTCATTAAGTTGTACTTCTCCAAAATTTTTTGTTAGCATTGGGATGTGTTCAATTCAAGGATGAATTAGCAATCCTAAATGTAGTTTTTTTTCGGATATATATAAACTATATATTTTCTAATATAACAGTCGTTTTTATAGACCTCTGTGCAAAATAGAACAAAGCTTCCGTTTATATACTGTTTGCACCTCGATCCAAATGTCTTCATCCAACCATGCTGATATTCATGTTTTCCAAATACAATTTGGAGAGGGCAAAACATACAGTGGTATGAAAAAGTTTGGGCACCCCTGATCATTTTCAGGATTTTCCTTTATAAATCATTGGTTGTTCGGATCAGCAATTTCAGTTAAATATATCATATAGCAGACAAACACAGTGATATTTCAGAAGTGAAATGAAGTTTATAGGATTAACAGAAAGTGTGCAACAATTACTTAAACAACATTAGGCAGGTGCATAAATTTGGGCACCCTTGTTGTTTTATTGATTTGAGTACCTTTAGCACTAATTATTGGAACACAAAGTTTGTTTGGTAAGCTCATTGACCCTTGACCTACATACACAGGTGAATCCGATCATGAGAAAGGGTATTTCAGGTGGCCAGTAGCAAGTTGTTCTCCCTTTTGCATCTTCTCTGAGGAGTGGCAACATGGGAGCCTCAAAACAACTCTCAAATGACCTGAAAACAAAGATTGTCCAACATCATGGTTTAGGGGAAGGATACAAAAAGCTGGCTCAGAGATTTAAGCTGTCAGTTTCCACTGTGAGGAACATAGTGAGGAAATGGAAGACCACAGGCACAGCCCTAGTTAAGGCCCGGAGTGGCAGGCCAAGAAAAATCTCTGATAAGCAGAGGCGAGGAATGGTGAGAACGGTCAAACTCAACCCACAGACCAGCTCCAAAGACCTACAACATGATCTTGCTGCAGATGGTGTCACTGTGCATCGTTCAACTATTCAGCGCACTTTGCACAAGGAGATGCTGTATGGGAGAGTAATGCGGCGGAAGCCTTTTCCACGCACATGCCACAAACAGAGTCGCTTGAGGTATGCTAAAGCACATTTGGACAAGCCAGCTTCCTTTTGGAATAAGGTGCTGTGGACTGATGAATGTAAAATTGAGTTATTTGGACATAACAAGGGGCGGTATGCATGGCGGAAGAAGAACACAGCATTCCAAGACAAACACTTGCTACCCACAGTAAAATTTGGTGGTGGTTCCATCATGCTGTGGGGCTGTGTGGCCAGTGCAGGTACTGGCAATCTTGTAAAAGTTGAAGGTCGCATGGATTCCAGTCAGTATCAGCAGATTCTTGCCAACAATGTTCAAGAATCAGTGACAAAGTTGAAGTTGCGCCGGGGCTGGATACTTCAACAAGACAACGACCCCAAACACTCCAGACCCTCAATGGAAGCTATAGGAAGCGTTTAGAGGCTGTTATTTCTGCAAAAGGAGGATCTACGAAATATTGATGTCATTTTTCTGTTGTGGTGCCCAAATTTATGCACCTGCCTAATGTTGTTTAAGTAATTGTTGCACACTTTCTGTTAATCCTATAAACTTCATTTCACTTCTGAAATATCACTGTGTTTGTCTGCTATATGATATATTTAACTGAAATTGCTGGTCCGAACAACCAATGATTTATAAAGGAAAATCCTGAAAATGATCAGGGGTGCCCAAACTTTTTCATACCACTGTATTCCACAGATTCACTTAACCCCCCAATATGCTCCCCGGGTGCTTGACGCTGCCCACTGCTCCTGTGTGTGTTTCACTGCATGTAATTTGCCAGGTGTTGCATGTGTGTATGTAGAAATATATATACTGTCAATAAAGCTGATTCGTCTTCTTCTTCTTCTTCTAGTTTAATGACTAAGTCCTTTTGAAGTCTCCTTTGGGTGGATAAATGAAGTTACGGGTGATTAATTAAAAACGCCTCATCATCAAAGAGCAGTGCTCTCCTGTTATGTGGCCATTAAGCATAAAAAAAATGACAAACACACAGACACCCACAGGATCTTGAGCTTACATTTTGTCCTCAGAAAGCATCTGTGCTTGTTTGGGGAAAAAAAATTTAAAAAGGTCCACATTTCCCAACAACCTACAAACTGTAGGGGGTACGTGTGATTCTGACTGAGCTGGAGGAAGTGTGTGCCAAAGACAACACTGTCTGGTCTGAGTCTCACAGTTTGTTAAACACTATGCTTTGTGACTAAGCCAGTAGCTGTTAGTACTATCCTAATCTAATCCACCTATGTTACAGATAAAGCTATCAACAGCAGCGAATCCTCACCTGTTGAGCTCCCTCTGAAGGTCCTGCATGTAGTGATGGCACTGGGCGTAGTAAGTGGCCTGAGCCTCGGCGAAATCGTGCAAACAACGAAGGTGGTTGAGCTGAATGGGGAGAAAAGATTAAAAAGAACATTTCAGCAAATTTGTTGTTGATTGAATCGAAATTTTATGCTCATGTGTCTGTTAGTGGGTGATAACTATAACAACATAACCCTTGTTGGAATTGTGTCTCTAAAGGTGGAGAAAAGCCCATGGGTTCTTTATTTAGTGATCCCAAACTAAGAAATTCCTGTCATATGGCAGCAGGACAAGAGACACTGCACAGGACCGGAGCCACAGCAGATAGCAATGCAGACATCAGACAGACAAGAAGCTCACTATGAATAATACATGAACATGTGTTCAGTAATTCTTGATGATTGTGCAGCTCTGTGTAATTTGGACTTTGTCTTTTGGAAAAGGTCAGTTCAGTGATTCATGTGCACTTCCTCTCCATTCTGATGGTCTGGTGACTGTGACTAACAGTTTTCCAGCACTGCTGGCTCACAGAGGGAGACACGACTGGTGTTGAACACTCACATGTGTGCTGCTGATGCCTTCCAGTAGCAGTCTGGTGACCTCAGCTTGACGGTCAAACTCCGTCTGCACAACACGAAGCTCGTGCTCTGCCTGCAAGTGGAAACGAAAAAAAAGAAGAAGAAGAAGAAAGAAGTGCTGAAAGGTGTGTACCAACACATGTAATGTTTTTCACATTTCACACATAACACGGACCACCAGCCACACACACTGGTTAGTGGTGAAGATACTTACTTTGTCCACTTCCTCACTCAGCAGCTGAGAGAAGCAGCATGAGGACACAACAAAGCAGTCAGACTCAGACTCAAACATAAAATCATGTTGACTATATGAATAATTATAAGGCATGTCTGTGAACTGTCTGAAACTATGAGGGGGACTAGGAACTACTGAATCTAAATTCATCTTCAGCTGGATTAAAGCCTGCTTCTAAGATAACATAGAACTGAGAATGGAGAATTTCCCTGCTGCGGGACTAACGAAGGCCTATCTTATTATTAAAGTCTGCTTCTGTTATTATGTCATTATTATTATGTCATTTTTGTGCTGAGGTGCAGGTGTCTTCAGTATCAGACAATGTCTTTGCACTGAATAGGTTATAGTTACTTATTTCGCTCTTTATCCACATAAAAATGAGTAAAGCAACTCAGATATATCTGGCAGCTGCACAGCTCTGCACCCAAATTTAACCTGCTTACAAGTTCTCCTTTGATTTGATGTCGTATAATACTTTATGTAGTGTCCTGTTGGATTTTGTATAATAAATCTGTGACAGCAACTGAGTGCAGCTCTGCCCACATCACTCTCTCACAGTTACATCTCATGCTTCAGCGAGGCCCATGGTGGCTAACGTTCTTTTTTTTTTTAACATTTTGTTAATTTTATGGTGAATTTTATAAATAATTTATATTTTTTAATGAATGTGTGTGCCTAGGGATTACGGATAAACACTGAACTTGACTTAAGCTGGAGTGTATGGTAAATGCTTCAGTGGACTGTTTGACAGCTGCTGTTTCTGGCCACCAGCCTGAACTGAACTTGAACTTTACTCTACATTCTGCACACATTTAGGCCTGATGAACGGTGGTTGTATCGCACCCCCCTGTGTTCAACATGTGTTATTATGACAGCAGCTTTCCTATTAATATAGACGTAGCATACTTTACATGAAAACTAGCGTATTCTTTTTAAAATAACATTTGGAAAATAAAATAAGCTTAATTGAGATACACAGATGGACAACATGTTCAAATGTTAGTGACTGATAAACTTAACAACTGATAAACAAACCTTTATAGTCAAACTTAAGAGTTAAAAATATGAAATGATGCTGTCGTTTCCTTAGCCATTTTCCTTTGTGCATCACTGGTAATATTAAATTTACCTTAAATTCACTTTAAAATGAGAATTTAGTCATTACCTATTCACCTCCATGCCAATGGAAAACAGCATTGCAGCATTCTCCTAAACAACTAATGAGGCTGGAGATTTGTTTAAAAAGGCTAAATTATTGATTACAAATTGAAAATATCCTATTCCAAAGTTATTTAAACTTCACTGTAGCTGCTAAGCTAAAAGTGATATTTGTTAAACACAACAGAGTTGTTTTGTTGACTAAGTAACTCAGCCAGAATTTCCATTGGCATGGAAGTGAACAGATAATGACTGAACAAAATGGCAGGGTGAGCAAGAAGCCTCATCAGATAGGATCATCAGATAGGATAAGGTTTGTATTAAAAAAGTCTTCCACAGAACACACACTAAATTAAAAGGATACTGACAGTTCTTACATTTCTACGACCACACATAAAAAGTCCAGAACGAAAAGGTTCAAATCCTATTTTAAGGTTACTGACAAATGTTTACATGTTCAACCTTCCTTGGTTGCTCTGACACACTGGGATCCGCTGCCACATCCCAGCTCTCCCAGTCGTTTTGCAGCTGATTTAGTCGCAGAGCAAACACAAAGAAACACACACTGACTGTGAACATGCCTCAAACGTATTCACGCTACAAAGCTGTTTGACAGTGGGGCTAATGTGGCCATTTATATAATATCCCATTCACTGCAAAATCACAACAACAACAACAGCAACACAGAAAACACAACCATATTTCTCTGCAGTTCTTCCTAATTCTGATTTGATGCCTCCATTTACTTCTCTGATAGATACTGGGTGGAAAGGTGTTCTAAGGTGATCTAAACTGTGGTTTGAGGTTTAAGTTTAGGACAAAAAAAAAAATCGCATGATCTCTTCTTCTGTTTTCTTTAAAAACTGTGCCTGCAGCTGCGGTGCCCTATAGAAATCACCACTCTGAGGTCTAATTAAATCTGCTACAAACATGGTTTAACAGAAGTCTGAGGTAATACAATTTACAGGGATTTCGTGCCCAACAAGCTGCCATTTTGACACAGTGATCCAACTTAACGCTGTTGCGTTTCGAACCTCTGAAAGTTATAGTTTAACTGACGCACTTCTAAACTTCAGCTAGCAACAGCTTTGTTGTTGCTTTTTCTGATGAAATCTTTTTGCTAACTGGGGTTTTGTTTTTTGCAAATATGTGTGGCTAATTTGGCACATTAGGGCCACCAAACATCTTTTATATAGTATATATGATATACTGTTTTGTTCTAATGACCAGTGCAACTATAAAACTCAACTTTGTCTTTTCAGAGACAGATCATATTGGTGTGGAGCTATTGTATATGACTCATAATGTGTTTCATTTAATATATAAGACTTTCAATCAATATAAGGTAGGAACATTAAGGGGATTCAAACAATAATAACAAAAACTAAACATGCACAAACACACTCATGTCATAACATCATGCCACAGAGCTGCTCACAGTCTTGCAAAAAACTATAACTTTGGCAGCATTTACTGATACATGCACATATTTCTTTTCACCTCATTGCATGGAACATCAAGTCTCTCCTGTAATGGGACTAACATAATATTATGCCCAGCATTATCATAATAGCCCACTAGCAGATGCTGACATAAAATACAAAGCTTTTCAAAATCTACGCTACAGAGCCAATGGTTTCGGCCAATTATGCATGACTGAAATCCTGTCATATCAGCAGGATTTTGGATTAATGCTGATATTATATCAGCCAATAATGATCATGCATCATCCCCAGTAAGAAACATTAGCTAACATTAACCACCATAAGCAACTTTTCAAAGCAGACCAATTGAGCACTTTACTATTTTCAAAGCTACATAGTCTGATTTGAACATTTTGTTAGTCTACTGGTGTCCATTCTTAGGCTGAACGGCACATAAAGGCCAGTGTTCTAGTGCTGCATGCCAGTTAGCTTTTCAGCCTAGCTCGTGCATGTTCTGCATGTGTGCCATTTGTTTCACTTGTGAGCGCTTACCGCTGATGCACTGGCAGAAAGAACATAATTTCGAGGCCTTGTCTCCTGAAAATCAGGTGCAGCCTACAAACGAGAGCAGGGAGGAGGAAAGACACGTTGGCACAGTCATGCAGTTAGAGTCATTAAGCAGACAAACGAAAACGTGAGCCAAAAAGCATATCGGCGAAAAGAAAAGCAGAAGCAGCTCAAGTGCAAATCATTTCGAAAGCAGAAGGTACTGTAGACTGTTGGTGGTTTGTGTGTGGTATCAAAGTCCCTGAAATTAATTATGAACTATGATTCAAATAAACTATAACCTCCGTTACAAGGAGCTCAGAGGTGTGTTGACATTCTGTAAGAGACATGCTGGCTTTCAGGCAACACCTCATCACTATGAATAATTCATTAATTGCTTTTAAAGCAATAAATAGTTGGACTCAAATTACATTCTTATTATGTTGATGGATCTGCTCCTTTGTTGTGGCATTGTTAGCATGAACTTAAGCTTTTGTCAGCTTGTTTATGGTCTTCCACAGCTCTGCTGGATGGTACAGGTTTAATTATCAGGATTACTTCTTAACTATAAATATCAGTTTCACAATATCACTATAAACATACAGCTCCTGAGTATTTTGTTTTTTAATTTCTGTTTTTTCTGTTCACACTGATGCAACATACAGAAGCTTCATATGCAAGTAAGACAAGAGAGGCTAAATGTTCTTGACTTTTATTTTTTAAAACTTATTTTAAGGCTCTTTAAGCTTTTATCCTAAACACTACCCAAAGAGTTATGTGATCGACTCGAACCAGCCTCTGTATGTACAGCTGTTACCACCTTGCTGTAAGAAGGGTGCCCCCTGCTGTCTCTGAACAACAAAACTCTACCTTCATCACCCTGACACATGTAGAAATTCTGGAGTCTGTCTTGACATTAGGACATTATCCAGGGCCACCAATGTTTCACTCCCTGAAACAAGGTTATCCAGAGAGAGCCAGACTAAGTTGAACTTGCTTTGTGATAAGCATCTGTCATCTGTCGTGTTGGCTATTTGTGACTTCACCTCACCAGTCCTCTGGAGTTACAAACACTTTTATGTCCTTTTATTGTATAATGTAGTATGTGAGCGCAATAAAAGACAGGACAAAATAAAATGTTAACATTCATTCTCTGGCTTGCCAATCGTCTGTCTGCGTTCAGGTTTTTTTAACAAGCATATGCAAAGTGTAATGGCTTCAGACAAAGAGTCTCATAATCAGTACAAGGCATTAAGAAGCTTATCTTATTGAGGTTGAGATACATGCAGCAGGCGCAGCAGGCAGAATCACTGATGATACTGCTGCCAACAGAGCATTTCAAAAGCTTTTCACAAATTTGAGTTAGTGAGGCCATGCCGTCTGAAGAAGCAACCGACCTGATGCATTATAAGACTAAAATAACCAGTTATTCTAAAGACAGCAAGAACTTGGCCTGATGTGAAAATGTATGTTAGTTAATCACTTTCAGAATGTGCAGATATGGCAGAGAAAGCCAACTGCAGTGATTACTAAACACAAAAATACCTCTAGATGTAAGTCTGTTATTAAATCTTAAATCTAGCTCTTTTTTGGTCTCAACCACTGCTAAAAGTTCTGCTTTTTTTGTTGTCTGTTGCAGCAGGTAGTGCATTTATTTAGGCTGAGTTTACCAGTCTCCCATCAAAACAAAACTATGTGCTAGAGCTAAAGCTAAAAGAGTTTGAAAAGCTTCACAGAGCTGCAGAGCTAGGTTATAATGCTCTGTTTAATGGGTGACACCTTTCACATGACATCGTTTTTTCATATTAATATAAAAGTATTTTTAAATATAAAAAAATACCAAAAATAATTTTATAATATAAAATATCAAACTGTGGTGAATTAATATCAGTTGTTGCTTTTGCAAAAAATTTGGATTTTTGATGATTTTGATTTTAGAAAATCAAAATGCCCAACACGTTACATGACTGCTGTTAAAGCGGCAGTAAACAATCATTTATGTTAACAGTGGATTAAATGGATATATGTAAGGTGACAGGGCTTTCTCACAGTGAAGAGAAATGCAGCTCCGCTCACATTTGCGGATGTTTTGACATACTTCAGCTCATTGCTTTGGTTTCACTTTAATCATCCCGGCTGCGGTTTAATCTTAACAAGCTCTGACAAACCCACTGCACGCTACCTGCTCAGCATCACACACCATACAGACACGGTTAGCAACCAGCTGGTGAACATAGTGACCTATTGAACAACTGAAGAGTCAGCTATTTCCTTTAGGAGTTGGAGGAGACCAAAAGAGAGCTACCATAAAGTGAGTACTGGACATTCATCAGGTGGACACAAACACGGCTCTACATGTATGCAGGTGTTGTGATACCACTACCCGGCTTCTCAGTGTTATCACTGTTGCCAAAGAAGTGCAACACATTTCCAATCTACCTGCACAGTTCAGCTGCTGTGGGTCTTATGATTACTGTGGTTCGGATACTGATACACATAAGAAGGAGGAGGAAGAAGAAGAAAAACGACATCAACGACAAAAACAAAAGCGACAATGTGAAATTTCATCTTACTGCTGCTTTTGCTTCTGCCTGCTTGGCTTTTTTCAGGCGTGCTTTGCAGATATCAAGATCCAGCCTTCGATTCTCCAGCAATCGTCTCTCTTTCTGCAGAGGACAGAAGGGAGCCAATCAGAAATCGGGGGAACAAACCTTGCAACTCTAGATTTCTATTTCAGCTAACACAATGAGGCAAACACTGACTTCTCATGAAAAAAACAGCACAGCAAAAATCTAACTCTCCTCATTCAGATGCTGTTAATACAAACACAATGTCTCGAAGCACCAAGGACTCATGATTAAGCAAGTAAATCAGTCAGTCACTCAGACTTACTGATATGGTCCTCCAATCTCCTTCCAAGAAGTTGCGCAGAGGAGTGAGGAAAGTGGCGGCTGATGTGTGGAGGAACTCGCGCTCGGCTCCTCCCAGTCTCTTCTGATACTCTCCCACTGTGATCAGGGTACTGCCTACGATTTGTATATGCACACTTGTATTACGCAAAATATCAAATCTGACATATTGATCCTGTGTTATCTGAACTTTCAGCGGTCATCCAGCCATTTCAGTCATTCTGAATAATGCAGCAGAAAAACCAGCACAATAATCTCTGATGGGACCAAGTCTTAGTTTATCAAATGTAAAAACAGAATTTTTCACATTTTAAGTTTGGTATTAAAGAACTGTTTGGGTACAAAGGGAATTTACCCAGGTTTGGTGATTGGTTAATCATGGTTTTAATCTTTTAATCAGGCTTCATAATCTTTGGGCTTTGGGGAATCAAGTGTTTTCAAGTCAAAAGGCTCAGGTCTAAATCAAGTCACAAGTCACTTGTGTTAAAGTCCAAGATGAGGTCTAAGTGTTTTTTGATTTTGTCGAGTCTTTAGATATTTGGACTGATCTACCAACTATTTAATTATCATTGCGGCTTCAGGAAAATATCCCCAGCACCTCTAGAGCTTCATGAGCAGAAAGCAGACAGTCCCATCAGCTGCGACGATATCAGTTTCAGCAACAGCTCCACTGACCGTATGGTGTCTCCGGACCAAACTCATTGGCAGCTTCCAGCATGTACTGGCCCAGCAGCTCTGCATTGGTCGCCTTGGAGGGAAGCTTTTTATCCAGTTTGTCATAGATGAACCCCTCTATCCGTGCACCTAGATAACAGTTGGAAAATATGCATTATGTCTTGTTTCACTGATGGGAGCTTTACAACGATTTAATGAAAAAAAAAATGTTGTGGAAAAAACATATAGATGAAAAGGTGGAGCCATGCTGTATGTTAGGATATGCTACACTGAATATCATCTGCACTCATTAATATTGAAGATGCTCAAGTTCGGTGAGTTTACACACACTATCCTAACACAGCACTGTGGGAAATGACTTACCAGTTTGGTCAACTGAAGCATGGAGGGTTAAAAAATACACAGGTCAAGGATTAGACATTACAACCAAGATCCATGAACCATTAAGTCTATTAAGTTCATTACAGATTAATGTGAAAACTCTGTGTGCTACACTAAAAACTGATGGTAACAACACTGAGTGATTGGGCTAAAAAAAAGTGTGGCAAAACATCATATGTCAAAGCTGCCGCAAAGTGACCTTGAAACTACTTTTACCAACATTTCCTCTACTTTTTCTAAAATGGCCGGAGCTTTTGCCTCCTGCTTGTTGGAGACTTATATTTCAAACCAATATCCATGGGGTCCAAGAGGTAACAAATTGTGATCTTTGGCCTTCTGATTACTGTATAAGCACTAAAGAATTTCTTTTACAATTATTTTAAATGAAATGAACTATTTTTACAATTTTGCTTTTTGAGTTGAGTTTTCTTACTTATCCAAGTATATCTGCATAAATCAGAAATATTATTTGTTTCTTCTAGGACTCCATGTGGCAGGATGACTGGTTGTGAGAGGGTGTAATTGCCATTTGGGAGGTCACATGTCTTTTCATGTCTTTTTTATTTTTTCTTCCTTCTCTTACTCGGGTTGGGCTGCAGGAGAACTTCTGTTTGTCTCAAGATCTTTTCGGTCCAGTTCTTGGTTCCTTCGGCTCGACTGATCAGGTTCTCTAAATGAGGATCCAGTTCCGTCTTCTCAGCCTGGCCCAGCTTCTCCTCTGTGAACTGGGAGGCAAAGTCAGGACCCTGAGTGTACACCTCAGACGCATATCTTCACTTCAATCACATTACAATAACACACACTGTAGCTAAAATATATAAGTACATAAATCTGTGCTTCAGTCTTTCAGGTGTACATGTTTTTAGACATGCATACTACTACTACTAGTACCACTGAATATCAAACCTCTTCATAATGGTGAAAGAAAGCACCATGTCTATTTATTCAGATCATATCAAAAAAGCCTTATTTTACATCAGTAGCAGTTAAAAGAAAAACAAAACAGTTTATTCTAACCAACTTTGATGTCCAAATGTGAACTGTGTAGAAAATGACGAGAACACCGACTTCACTTCTAGAAGCGAGGCCAAAAACACCATCTGTGGTATCAGGCGGTGCTGTCTGAATTCTCCTTCCATTTTCTTCGCTTGTTGCCAGGTCTGACTGACAGAAGGCAGCAGCCAACTGGACACTGAAGACATGCAGATGACTGAAGAATTCACCATCAGTGTCATGTAAGAGCAGGCCAAAACCCTGACTGGCAACAACTTTATGGATGACAAACGACGTGTCACATCTTTCAACTCTTTTTCAGTCACACAGAGTTGATCCAAAGCTGAATTACCAGGCCCCAGCCCAGACCCTCAGGGACCCTAATGCCCCAGCTTCACTGTGGGGTAATTACATTGTGGGACTTTAATTAACCTTTCACTAACTTCTGTCTAGTCCATGGGGCGCTATAGTACTCTGTGAAACCTCACTGACTGCCAGTGCAGCAATAGATGTTACAACAATACGAACATGTAATGTGTTTTAGATTAAACGCTTGTCTTGTCTATCACTGTGGTCATTGTTACAAAAGAATGCATTTGCAGGATGCATGGCAAATTATACAGCTGAAACCTTAAAAATATGGTGTCTCCTACCTTTAAACTATCCTCAAACCATAACAATGTGATGAATCCGAATTTATCTGAAAAAACATCAGAACTACTACATTTGATGCCGTTTTAGACAGGTAAATTATATATCTGTTTGAAAATATGCAGTATTTGGATGTGAATAGAATATCATGTGAAATACACTGCAGAGAGGCCTTGTGCCAAAATCTACACCCGGCATCACTAATGGGTGTGATTGTAGATTACACCTACAACAGACCGCTGGGGGACTGAAAGACCAGGTTTTCTGCTGGCTCCATAAAGGCAGGATGCACACAGGAAAATGCTTGGCAGGAGGGGGCCCCCCCCTAGTTTGATTTTGCTCCTGATCCCCTTTGCAGATGTGGTCTACTCTGGGTCACACTGCAGTTGTGGAGTGTAAACTGGTAAATATGGAAAATATTGTTGTTGCCTATACACTCGTGAGTGCATTCCAAGACTTAATTTGTGCAGAGTAGACATCTGTTGTTTTTTTGTTTTTTTTTTGTCCCTCAGTATGTCTTGGTAGCTTCCTCTGCAGTCAATGATTTCCTGTGTTTCCCACAATGCCTTTGGAAAACATGCAGAAAAGTGATCTGAACCTGTTGCGTTCATGGAGCAGTCACACATTGCAGAACGTACTCAGAAATGAAAGTGCAGTAGCTGACAGGGTTGTTGGTGAGCACTGGGAGCACGCCCTAAGGTGACATGTCTTCTGGTTGCACTGGTGATGATGATGAAACACACTTCTCTTCCAGTCAGTGCAAAACTCTCATTATTAATGGTTTTCTACATCATACCTGCTGCCTGTCTCAAATATGACAACTTCAGTTACAGCTCTCCAGATCATACCACATTTATCTAATAGGTGCCGTAACACTTGTAGTGTGCAGCCTGTAGTTGATGAATGCATCGCATATCCCTTGCAAGATTACCTTGGAAAATCTTCAAATCTTTCTTGATAATCAGTACAAGTGCATTAATGATAACATCACTTAAGACCGTTTAGGCTACTTATCGATAAGAAGTTTAGATTAATTCGACATACAAAAGGTCCACAGAGAGAACTTCTAATGGGGAAAAAATGGATTTCTGTCGGTGATGTATTTTTGAATGGCAGAGCCGGGTGCACAACCAAAAAGAAAACCAATGATAAAATGAATAATAGTGCTTCTTGGAGTATTAGGTGCATGCCGATATTCTCAATGAATCCTGCTAAATTCGTAAGTCGAAGTAAGTCTCTTATGTACAGTTCAAAACACAAGAGGAATCATTTAATTGCCCCTTTTTTAAAGGGAGGTTTGTGCCATGTTCTTTTCCACCAACACAAAGAATTGGCAGTTAGTGGAGCAGGCGGGCAGTAATGCTACAAAGCACATTACACAGTAAAAAGCCTGATGCCTGTGCGGTTTGTCCCATGAAGAAGGCCTTTCCTGTTGATGACTCGGAGGGGACCAGGGAGTCAGCTGGTGTCACATGGATGATAGGCTTCACTCGATCACAGCCATCAATAATAGATCGAGGCTTGTCTTGACAAACCTTTATCGGCTTATAGCGCTGGCCTCGCTTGTCCAAATGCACAACAACCACAACAACAAAAAAAAAAACCTGATTTCAAATTTACAACTGTAATTTAAAACGCCACAATCAGCTCTGTGACTGTAGTATAAATCCACCACCGTGGCCCGCAGCTTTCTTCCATCCATACAGGACGCAGTTACAGTGTGACGGTAAAGCAGTCCACATTATCAGCGGCTTACCTGCACCGCCCGGGTGAAGAAGACCCCTGCATCAGAAGCCAGTTTTTTGACGTTGAAATCCATGGTGCCGCGGTGAGCTGAGCATACAGACGGGGCTTGTTTGTTTCCCCGTGAAGGGAATCCTGCGGATCAGCTGAGATGATGTAGCAGCAGACGCACGACTCAAGCTGTAATCCGCTTCATGGACGATCGGAAATCTGCTCACCGCCCTGCGTTTAAAGAGACCACAGCACCGGGCTGCAAGTCACGACTCCCCCCCCCCACCCCTGTGACCCCGCAGCGTGTGCTGTGCCTCCACGATAGCCTCTGCTTACCTTAGATCATCGGGATCTAATGGAGAATACAAAGTAAAATCCGTGGATTATCTAGAATAGGATGTTAAAATGCATTGTGCATTGCGTTTATTGAATCCATTAATCTCCACTGTCATGCGGCAGGGGCGTGTCCACACTGGGGTGGCCAAGGTGGAACCTGATTTATTCCAGGGTGGAGTGAAGTATGTTTGCATATTCACACATCAGGATAGCTTCATTTAGCGTTTCTCACGTCAGTTTTTACACACATCACAATGTCTTACACTTTCTTACATTTTACATTACATTCATTTAGATGACACTTTTATCCAATGTGACTCACAATAGGAGCATTTAATAATAAATAGTCCTACCAAGTACCTTGAGAAGTTGGCAACATGCAAAAGAAAACAATACGCCGCATTACTGCACCAGGCCCCTTTCTGGACACACCCGTGGGTGGAGGCAGATCTCAAAACTTGAACAGATAAAACTGAACTCTCTGCATTGTTAGACACAAATACAAGGAGCAAATGCAAATTATTTCCTTTAACGAGTATGTAAGTGAAACATTTAATTCACTTGGATTGTATATATTTATGACCTGTATGGCCAAATCTTGTAAACAGATACTGGTCCTGTGAGTTTGGTCCCGTTGTTGATTTACAATAAGGACACGCTGTGTGCAGCTTGAGAGGCAAAACACAGGAGATCATATCAAGTGCAATCAGGTGCATGTAACCATGTGAGGGACATGTCCCGCCCTGTCCTCAGTGGAAATGACCTCTTTGTGCTTGGACATGTGTTTTCATCATAATGCAGAGTTCCAGACTCAACTCCGGTTCATTAATTATTTATCACAGTGTAATAACCTGTAGGGAAGCACGGAAAAACAACACAGGATTCACATTTTTTTTAAACA
Source organism: Scatophagus argus (assembly GCF_020382885.2). NCBI lineage: Eukaryota > Metazoa > Chordata > Actinopteri > Scatophagidae > Scatophagus > Scatophagus argus. The sequence goes on along the minus strand of NC_058512.1, from coordinate 18,763,239 downwards.
CTCCATCTTTATTGCTTATTCATATCTTTACACTAATGGCCTGGTACGATTTAAATCAGGAAAAACTGGAACTCCATAATGTTTGGATCAAATGTTCTTCACTCCATTTTGAATTACACTTATCAGCAGTTACAAAAGAATCAATAGCGGAGTGTCAACAAACTTTAGAAAGATTATGAAATTAGTAGATGAAATTTGAAATAGTTTGTGACACAGCAGTCCTCCTGAAGCACTTTTTCACCTTAAAATGTTTTTTTCAGCACATACACCTTTATAAATAACAATCAAACCCCAAAAGTAGCTACCTGCGGTCACTGACACCATGAGTTTTTTTTTTTCAGCTCTAGACATTATTTCTTCTCAAAAAACATATATTTAAAATAATTCCAAAATAGAAAAAATAGGTGATGGAGACTATCATCTATTTTCCCTAGAGAGAAGTTCACACATCTAGAATCTTCAGTCAAACACTGTGATTCTTAAGAACTAAAGTCACAAGAGATTTGGTTTTGATCATACGTGAAAGTATGGTGAATCCTCTTCATATCCACACACTGGAATCCCAGAAAGAAACATTAGGTGAGTCTCTAATAAAGCTTTTCACCTCACACCACTGCCTACTTGAACATTATTTTCCACTGTGACTGTGAAACAGCGATAGAAACAGAGCCGTACCGATCAGAGTCCCACAAATCAAACAAAGAAGAACTGTACATGAGAACGAGGAAACCAAGTCAATGGGAAAACCCAATGCAACTGACATGGAATAGCTTAGAAAGCATCAGTTAGGCGCCACTCGGGAACATAATCCTTAACTGTGTTCACATACAAAACAGAGACTGAAACTGGGAACCAGCTCGAGCTACACACACACTGAGATACCAGTGTGCTACATATTACTAACCACTGTGCAACAGCCTGCCATGGTTCAACCAACACATTTTGCAGTTGGAGCAGAACAATTTTCGAATGCTGTGATGCAATATGAAGGGCGACGTATGTTCTTTCACTGGCATGACTGTTAAGGTCCTGACAGTCCCTGTTAAAGAGTGCCAAAAATAAAATGTATGTGAATGAATTACCCTCGCTGCGGAGCGCCATCCAAACTCTGTCATCGGCATCAGCACTGTGCTCACTACTGCAGGCACAGAGTCTTTAATCCCAGTGATGTTGCTCAGACTGCTCATTCAACCACACTCAGGTCATTTATTGAAGTGAAACTGAATTAATATGGCAACAATGCAACGTTCTAAGAATTCAATCAAGGTAGAATAAACCTGTAGCACTGCCCTAAAAAAACTATTTAACCAGAAACAATTTTGATAATTAAACCTGTCTTATTTGTTTCTAATACAATGAATCTATAGGTGCATAAACTGTCCAGTGTGAAGGATAGAAAGGCAATTCCATTCACAACATATAGTAACAGTCTGATGTGTGGAACTGTTACCCTGCTTATGTTAAAAAGTGGAAACATATCATGTCATATTTCTAAACTAAACTAAGAGGCAGTTTATAATTGAAGTTTATAATTGAATTTTTAAACCTGAGCACTATATGTAAATGATTCATACTTAAAAAGAGTTTTGGAATTAGTCCAGTAGGTTGCTACAGCCAGCGGCTGTTACATGGCTGCAGTGGCTACATATTATTCCTTTGGGACAGGTTTGACTGTTGAAGTTATGCCCCTACGGCTGAATTATTTCACTGATGTCAAAAATCTAGATAAGGCAACAACTGCAACAATTCACCTCTCGCAAGATTTCAGAGTGAGACTTCTCCCTGAGTGAGACTTCGGGTTAAACAAAAAGGATTCTAATCTTTAACAAAAAGCTCCATCTCTGTAGGGATTCTTCCTGTAATGCCCACAGACTCTCAAGAGTAACAGTCTCAGCCTGTGAGTGGCAATTAAAAAAAAAAAAGTACTTTTAGTGGACGCAACTCTGACAGTCAGAGTTGCCTCAAAGGATTGCATTGCAGTCACTGCAGCCAAGTCTTATTATTTACACACCAAAATATGTAAACATAGGGCCAGGGATTAAAAAAAGAAAAAACAAAAACAAAAAAATTCTGCTTAAGACAAGGTATTAAAAGCAGTCATATTTAATATATTTGTCATGCCTCCATGGCAAGAAATTAATAAATATTACAGGTAATCTGCCGTCTAAACTAAAAGAAACTACTCCCCATTCAGGCAGCTACAGTTGAGAACTGGATTTGTTCTTGGACTGAATGTTGGACACTGCCTTTAAGTCAGGCCTATACTTTCTAAACTGGGTCTTATTGTGAATGTTGTTTACGGAAGAGTGTTCTAATTAAACACTTCTTGTATATGATCTCAGGGCCATTTTGTGAAAAATACCAGTGAAGAAACCACTTAATTAGGGTCATCATAAAGGTGCCCTGTGGAGTTTTTAACCACTAGCAGTGCTGTGGAGCAATATTTTTAGAAATAGGCCTGTGTTATGTTTGTATCTGGAACGCCCATAAAAGGACCCACACACAAGAAAATGTGGGCGGGGCAATCTAAATTTGTACCACCAGTTTTATGTTATTTTGCTTATCAAACTGTGGACAGCAAAAACAAAACAAACAAACAAACAACCAAAAACAAACAACCAAAAAAAACGTGAGCTAGAAAACATTTGCAGTTTGCTAAACGTAAAAAAAGAAATGCGTTCAAGTTTGTTAGCGCAGCATGTTTTGGTGAAACGTTAACAAGAAAACTCCATAGGGCACCTTTAAGGTCTAGACAGTCAATGGAGTGAATAAAGCCAGACTTTAATATGGGGTAACAAAAAAAAGAAAAGAGCTTACTTCATCCCAGTTTCAACTTTAAATATAAATATCTGTTCACCATCTTCTTTTGTACCATCAGTTATTGCTTCATCTGCTGTTTAATGTTAGTATAGTACCGTGGGACTACTCATAGTAGAAGTTTTCTTTTAATGAAGCAGTTACTTAGCAGCATGTTGACCAACCAGTAAAAATGATGGGCCATCAAGTGTTGTTAAAGGAAATTTGTGTTTCCTTCAGCCTTGTCTTTTTGATCATCTGGCATCTTACTTGATCACTGAAAGTACTGCTGAGCTTGAGGGCAAAACACTGGTTCCAGATGCTACTACAATTGCCTCTTACTCACAATAACATTGTGAAATCCTGCCCTCTAGTGACATCACTTGAGTCAGCATCAGTTAGATCTGAAAATGAAAAAAAACAACAACCAAAAACCCCAAAAAACTTAGGAAGGTGGAGTGGAGAAAGTGAGCAAGAAGTGAGCCTCTGTAGCCTGCTCTTGGTCAGCTGCTACTGGAACAACCACCTGCCAGTGGTGGATTAAAGGGGAACTATTACATCAATTTCCAGCCATATATTTTTATTGTAAGACCTCACCAGAGTAGCTTTGCATGATTAGCAGTTCCAAAAATGCATTATTTACCTTATACTGGCCCTATACGCAGCCCCTGAGTTTATCCTCTATGTGAAACAAACGTTTAGCTTCAAGCTCTTTGAGGTCTTTCTTCTGACTGGCAGAGCAACGCCTCATCCTCTTGCCAGTGTGCTGGACAGCAACTTGGAAAATAATGATATGGGGAATCATTTGCTGAGGCCAGGTCTCACTGATTACTGTACAAAAACACAATGTATAAATTTATCAGTCTGACTGGATCATAGTTAACGGCAAAAAATAACTTACAGAGTTTCAGAGGGAAAACCACAAAATATTGATCCAGATCAAAGTCCTGGTTGGGGGCACTATAAATCACTTCAGTTGAAATAGAGCAGGTGGATGGGCTGGACTTTTTAGAGGTTTTGACAAGAGGAATGCATGGAATAAACTAAGACATTATCTCTGTTTCACCCATGTATCATAGTTGAAAATGTCATTCCAAAACCATGGACACTAAACTGCTGTGACAATCTCCACTGTTCTGGTTTCAGAACCTACTACCACATGTTGGAACTTTGTTGCAGGGATTAGCTCCCATTTAGCCTAAACAGCAATTTTTTGAAGGTATGGCTCACAATCAGTGTGTGTTCCAGTTCATCCCAAAGATGCTGGATGGGGCTCAGGGCTCTGTGCAAGCTAGGCAAGTTCTTCCACACCCAACTGGTAAAACCATTTACTGACGTACCTGGCTTATGAGGGTAGTGTGTATTGTCAACATACTTTTTTGCCATATAATGTATTTGTTTTAAGTGACTGACCTCCTTCGTTGTTGAAGCTCACTGCGGCTTCCAGTTAGGGGAATCAAAATTAAAATGCCAGATAATTAAAGACAGAGGCAAGGTTGAACTAAATCTAAATGATCTTTTAAAGGGCATGGTATCCAGGATTGCCAGACTACATCTGAATGATTGAGTATTCTGTATATATTTTCTTAGCACTGACTATATGTCAGTCAGACCTAAACAAATTTAAATAAAGAGTAAATTCATGAGTGTTTACAGTTATATTATAAAACTTACACACAGTAAAAGGATGAGACAAACAGAGAATATTTACATATATATAACAACAAAGTCCATCATTGTGCCACATGGTCTGGGAAGACTTCCCTCCTGTCAGCATCAGTGTGATGCTTCTCTGCAGCCTACACGCATAATGGCTAACATTCACTGTACATGTGTCAACAGCTCAGTGGCCTTCACATGCATGAGCGACTGTGAGAGCGCAGTGTGAGAGCTGAGACCTCTGATGGCGGTGCACAGCCTTTAGCCTTTTGTTCAATGTTACACAGTTAATGGTAGTGAGCTGGCCAGGGGGCTTTTTTTTTTCCTTGTGCTGAGAACCGAGCATCACCCCAACTGCTCCGCGTTCTGCCATTGAGTCTTTGACGCGCGCGCGCACACACACACACACACACACACACACACACTAAGAGATAACAAACCTGTCCCAACAGAAAGAGATGCTCATGTGCAGCAAACGTAAGCACCCTGACAACAAAACACCATGCACCACATCCTATGTGTCAAATATTAAGGTTTTATCCAAACTGCTGTGAAGAGGGTCTTAGACACATTTCTGCTCTACAAAATAATAATGATAAGAAAAATGCACACGATTGACCCTTGTGGTGATGACAGTAGGAGGGGCCTTAGGTTGGTTTGCTTGATGTTTGCTGGGAATCATGGCTGCTGTGGTGTCAACCTCTCTGTCCATAGTTTACCTCCTGTCCATGATTTGTTTCCATAGGGTCTTCTTTGAAGTTTTCACACTGCTCCATTACTTTTCTGAAAAATAAAAAAATACAAGCTAGCTAAATGACAGATACTTCAAAAAAGCTTAAGCAGTTCTAAACTCTGCGTTCCATTGATTTCACTGACAAATGGTCCGATCCACAGAGGGATTTTTAAACCCAAATCCCATCCGAGGTGTTTTCATGCCTAAACTGCCTTTGCCTTTGACAGTGAAGGTGCCCAGCCTCATCTTAAAGAGTGTTTCGCTGATACAGAAGGATGATAGTAACTCAGGAATGTGGTCATCAGCTCATCCTGCATGGGGATTGGACAAAACGTTGCCCAGTGTAACGACGCCTGTGTTTGTGTTGAAGAAGACAGCACTTTCTGGGGCTTTTCTTATTCAATATCTGCGGATCAGGAACTGTTAAGGAAGTGATCTCGTTATAAATCTATTTTAGGGTGGGCTGATGGCTGGCAGTCAACAACTACTGACCTACAGGTGTGGGAGTGATCTGTGATGTGTTTCTGTGTATTTAGGTTACTACATTAAATGACTGTCGCCAACAAAATTCTCTTTAATTGGCACAACAGAAAGCCTCTTAAACTAATTCCTATCGCAGCTGTAGAATTTGCTTTGAAAAAAGACTACTGAGTACGAAATGGACTTTAGGTACATGTAGCATACAAACAGAACTGTCAGTCATACCTGGCCATATCCTTGGTATCTGGCTGTGAGCTTTCCAGTTCCAGAACTTTCTCTAGAAGACTTATTCCTCCTTCCTTTATCAGCAGAGGACAATATTTGCTAGCTGCAGACCGAAAATGAATGGAAAAGAAAAAGATTATTCCTGCTTAGTACTTTACAAAGCCCAATTAAGACAGATCTGCCTTAAAGAAAGTTGTGTGTAGGACAAGCAGCCTGGTGGTAAGTAAAAGGGAAAAGTTAATGCTGGAACACAGTAGAAAAAGGAATAAATATTTTAAATATGCTAAATTATGTCTTGAAAATTATAGCTTAGTCAGTATACAGGATTTTGTACCAGAATATTATTCTGGAGTACTAGCTATAATGTGTGGCAAAACCTGGCTTGCTACCTAGTAAGTGCAGTTCCCAGTACCGGTGTTTGTGTTAACCGATCAGAGTCTGACTTAAAACCCTCCGGGGCAGCAGATACTCACGGTAAACTGACACCAGGTTGTAGAGAGCCCATGTGGCCCAGTGCTGACTGACAGGGGAGATGCTCTGGGGCAGCAGCCGTAGGATGGGCTCAAATGACCTGAAAGACCAAACCCGATTTAAGAATTCAAAGAAAAAGGAAAACCACTGACAGCTGTGCTGTACAGCTAGAACGCAACTTCAGCTCACTATATACTGATACAGTATGTTCCTACCCACGGCTGCATATAGCATGGTCATACACTGGCATTCATGCTTACATACATACATACACAGTGAACAAACAGATAGGCTTATAAAAACACACAAATACATAAAGTTCAATATGTAGTGTTATCTATTTATTTAAGCTAACCTAGCTTTGATTATGATCACACATTCATTCATCTACACATACATATAATAAATGAAAGATGGCTGATATTACATTAATGTGGAAATGGTAAACAGATAATCACCTGTAGTTGATATTGCGTCGTGAGCTCACGTCCCAACTCTGAATGGCATCCCACATCTTGTGCATCACTGCGTCTCTCTGCGGCTCTTCCATTGACCAAACCTCAGGCCCATCGAACATGATGTGCGAGAGCACGCCACATGCATTGTACGACACCTCAATCCCATCTGCCTTACTGTCTAGCAGGTTACTGTCAAAGAATTAAGAGTTAGAAATACCATCTTGCAATTTCATACTGCCACCAGTCAAGTCGCAGTTTACAGCTATGTCTATCCAGACTCATGTACTCTATAATAAGTTTAACTGTAACAAATAAAGGTCTCAGGATGTCATTTGCTGTACGGACTGTGAAGCCCCTTGAGGGAAATGACCGTACATGAGCTGCCATACAGCAGGGGATGTGAATATCCACTAGTACTGTAAGATATATTAATGAGCAGGTTTCTTATCGTTACTGCTTTACTAATGATAGGTACACTGGAAAGGATAGCCTAAATGGTTCTCAAATCATTTTGCTCTCCACTGATTTCAACAGTTCTCTTACCTGAATACAGTGATGAACTGAGGGGTGAGCAGCTGTGGCCTCAATGCTTTGACCTCAGCAACATTTCCCAAAAGCCCTAACATGTTGCGGTGAAGCTCCTGCTTGTCTGGAAACTCCTGGAGTTAAGATCATATCAGAGGAAAGATATAGTGGAAATGTCAAAAGATAATTCAATAATTCAAAAGCAACATATTTTATCTTTCAATCTACTTCTAACGTGTAAAGAACAAATAGTGAAAGCTAAGTAAATACTTAGGGTTTCAGAAAAGACAAATGAGGCAGCGTAGATGAGTGTGGACACACCTGTAGACACTCCAGGAAGAGACTCATGCCCCGACAATTGAGGAACATCTGGCAGTTGTCGGGCGTCTCATCAGTGATGTTCCACAAAGCACTCCAGGAAAACTCCATCACCTGGTCACACTGAGGGGAAACGCGCCGTTAGCAAGAGTCCCATTACATTTGACTGTAAATGGACTTAAACTGGAGTCGAACCATGCCACACATTTTACATTTGAAAAACAAAAAAAAACAAAAAATAAACTTCATGTTAAGTTCTGAATCTCCATCTGTTCAGTTGTGAAACAATATTTGACCCAAGTTATGTGCTCCCCACTTAACCGCTGAGTCAGCAATATAAATTTAAGTTCAAAAGACCCAGGAGGAGTAAAAGTGAGACTCACCATTCTGTCCTGTAGCTTCTTCTGAATTAAATTCAACATTGTCTGCAAAATATGAAACATCATTTAACACAAATATTCAGCTTCTATAGGAATGCTAACTATTTATTTCTAAAGTCATTGTTATACTGTTAATAATTCCCCTTTGCATTTATAGATTATATTCTTTGATTGTCTGCTTTTACAGTGTGTGTTCCTGTATGCTGGTTGACTATGTTTGCAACAGTTATCAATTTATACAATACTACAGAACTCCAATTTAATTTTCCTAACACACAGACATAGCTGAAAGAAGTACGATACTATCATCACGCTGTGATGCGTCTTCTCCCTATGTACATGTGGGTTTCCTCTGGGTGTTCTGGTTTCCTGCCATCCCCAAAATAAGCTTGTTAGATGTTAGGAATACTCCTGCCATTGTCCTTGATCAAGTAACAGGCATGAGAACTGCAGTGGTTTCCCAGTCTCTGCACTGTGGCTGCCCACTGCTCCTGAATAGTTAGGATGGTTCAAATACAAATAATAATAAGCCTACCTAAATATAGCCGAACTGCAGAAATGTTTTTTCAAAAGTACTCATCAAAATCAGCACCACAAATCTGGCAGAGATGCATCACACCAGTTGCTGATAAAAGAGAATTTGTGTTTCATAACTGATCAAATTGACTTGTTTTTTTATGGATATACGAACAAAAAACAAAAGACAAAAGCTCATCTTAATGTTACCTTAACAAACCCCATCTTTCCCACAGCTTCCTTGTGATGATTGTCCACCTGACAGACCAAAGCGTTGCAGAGGTGCACAGCAATCCTCTGGATGGACTCATCCTGCCTGGCTGGCTCCAAGATTTTCAGCAGCAGCTGGTTGACCCGACTGTACTGGAACTCCAGCTCTTCTGGGATACTGAAGTTACACAGAGTCAAGCAGCAGTTCCTCTGGACCTGGAGAGGGGCGGGGGACGGGGGTGCAGAAGAGGGTTTACAACTCAAAGGTGAAAGTCTGAAGAGCAACATAATCAACATCAATTAGGCTTCAAACTGAACTGATTTTGATTTCATAATACACTTTAAGTAAACAGCTTAAAGTAATAACATTTTTCATCAAGCACAGAAGACTTTTACCTGATGGTAAATATATACTTTGGAGTTTTTTTGTTGAATAACATTTACGTACAGAGGATGTAATTAAGATGTTCTGATACTGAGGAACAAGAAATTATTAAAATTGATTTTTACAGACTGACCGAATTTGCCTATATAGAAAGTGAAGTTCACAAGTAAGTAAATAATCAGCCTGTATTAGCTTTGCCTATCTGTCCTAGAACAGATACAGCGCCCAAACCTTACTGTAACTGTTTGCAATACCCTATTTTGAAGAAAATGAAAATTTAAATAAAAGGAAGAGGAATTAAAAGGAAATTTGCCTTCATAAAGCGCAGTCTTTCAAAATTAAGATTCTGGGCCCAAGCAGAGCCCTAATCTTTTGGTTCTTATTCATTATTTCGTTATGGTTATCATTCCTTCTTCTTTCTCTCTGCTAAAAGTGCAGAAAATTCTAAGACCAAAAGTCTCTAAAATTAGCAGGCAGGATGCAAACCGCATCAGTACTCAGGCACATAAAAAGACACTCAATGACCTGTAGTGGTGATGCTGCATTAATCAAGTTTCACAATTATCCCCAAAACAAGCCTGGCTTAGAGTCAAAATCCTGTCATCATTTTAATTCTCAGTTAATTTGCATCCCATTTCCAACAGTCTTCTGCTCTAAAAATATCAAATTTTGAGAAGATTTCTCAATTCTCTCAAAATCCAATTTTTGACAGCTAGTGAGAAACCTTGTCAGGCTCGTCTAAGGACATCCCATCTTAACATTACTACAATTCTCACATACGGAGAATGGATTTTTCTGAGCATGAAAATACATTTAATAAATCTAATCATAGAAAATTATTCACCTTTTAAAATTATTTCACAAGTCAATTTGAAATTGTGTTGAGCTTATCAGAGATGGAGATGAGGCAACATGGTAGACTTACAGTAACCTCCTGGTACTGCTCCATTCCATTCAGCACCACCTGAATGACCTCTCTGCGCAACCGCACACTCTGGTCACTGCGGTACTCTGTGTTGGTCAGGTAGTATAGAGCAGCACTGCCTGTCACCTGGATGCTCTTATCATATTTATGGCACTTCAGTGCTGCTATAACAAGCTGTAAGGACAGAACATTTATGAGGTGTAACAGAGTGAACATGCAAAGCCACGGTACAAAGATTTAATCAGGAGCTCAAAGAATAACCCTACTTAAACGCAACATACTTGTAAAGCTCGGAGGAGCTGGCTACAGTGCTGTATCCTGGCAATGTCAAACAGCTGATTGATGGCTCTATGGGCCAGCTCAGGGCGAAACTCTGTGTAAGCTTCGATGGCATTCAGGACCTGGTCTTCATTCTTGGATCCAGTCACCTGAAAAAGGCCAGCAACACAGATTCAAGCCACACAGCAAAACCTGGCTGTTAATAAACAGTATTAACATACATGCCTGATCTGATTTAAAAAAAAAAAACGTTTTTCCCATTTAAACTGCACATTGATTGCTCTAACCAGTTGAGTGTAGATAATAGCACATTGTACCTTAAATTTAGTGAGGACTAATGTGTTATATGTTATTTCCATGTGCATTAGCTAATTTAAGAAGGAAGAACATCACACAGAGGATAAATGGACAAACTAAAAAGGTGAAGGTAATTTTTTGCCTTCATTTTAATGGTTGACATTTTAGGTTGTTAACATCAATCCGAGCCACCAACCCAAAAATTTGATGACCTGGGAGTGAGACTCAAGAGTCAACTACAAAAATAACATAAAAATATCCAGTTGTTCTCAAGGAAGGGAGAACAACTTGGGAGGGGTCACAAGTTGTTCTCAAGGAATGGAGAACAACTATTAATTACCCTACTAATTCCCTCATGACCCCTCCCAATTTGGCAAATGCTTTTGACATTACTTGTATATGTTCATTGATTCTGTGAACACAACAGCCAACAGATAAACCTATGGTCAACCTACCTGAATCCCACAAATAACATTCATTATTGCAGATATGTTTTGATCTGTGTATATGTCACATGATAAGCGATAAAATGAGAGTCTGTCTGTCAGAGGGGACCGACAACATCATTTTTCAACTGGTATCAGTTATATATACTCAGCAGTATCACCTGGATGACGAAAGTTAAATCACAGAAATTTAATCATTTAATTTATAAAATAACATTAACTCTTGGCATATTTCCTCTACATTTACACACCAAGTAATTTAATCTTCTGTCTGTCAGCAGCTACTCGTCCAGACAAAAACTGTCTATGTCACTTGAGTTGTGATGCCCAAAACAACTATAATCAGCCAAAAAATATAATGTTCATCCAGCCCTTTAGATAAGCAGTACCTTATAAGCAGGGATGTGCGTCACATTACAGAGGGTGGTGTCATATAAACCTAGAAACTGCAAGGGCCTCTTCAGCTCCTGGAAAGGATAGATGCTGCTCTTACACGGCTCAATGCTGAAAGAGAAAGTCAACTTGTTCAGAAGTTCGCCGTTCACCTGAACGTAAACGAAAACACAAAAGCAATTTCCACACTTTTTTGTGTGTAAAATCCAGATCTGTTTACCCACCTTGGCCGACCCATAGCTTCTTCAAAGTGTGGAACTGTGCAGTTGTCCAGCATAATATGACCTGAGATGTCCAGTGACACCAGATTGACCAGACGCTGTACGATGGACGTCAGGATTTTCCTGGTCATCTGAAACTTGGAGGCTCGTCTGCCCTCCCGCGAGATGTCAAGATGTCTGAAGAATGCAGATTTCCATCAATGATACTGACACAACATCTTGATGATTAGTGAGCAAATAAAAAGAACTACATCAGTATATCTAAAACAACTCATTTTTTAAGTTAATTAACTATCCATTCTGCATGTTCAACAGTTGCTAAGCATGTAGTGTACAGTGAGCTTTTTCCTCTGAAAACTGATGTGACCCAAAAAGAGGCTATGAGAGTGAACCAAAACGGTTAAGTTGCAGTTTGTGAAACTCACTGTACAGCTCCATAAAGCCTCATACAGCTGATAATTCTCTGCAGGTTTCCCACTCCAATCACATTGTCATTTGATATAATAGTCAACGATACGACCCTGAATTATTTACAATCCAGTGTCATATGATACTTCCGTACCTTGTGAAAAATAAGCATGTTTGCACAAATGGTGTGAAAGACTAGTATATTCCACCAATACTCAAGTTATTTCTGGATTTGTCAGACAGTGCCTGAAATCCATGAATTCCTACTCTTGTGTCATTTGTAGAAATTTTTTATGTAGTGGAGCATTATGGCAGTTGTGCATTAACACCACCTACTGGAAAGGAGTGTGCTGTATGGACGGGGAAATGCGCACACGTGGACTGCAAGGACAACCTGGATACTCATTTGTAGTATGAATGAAAATGCGTTCTAGTCACAACATGGAAAGTATGTATGCCTTAAACACATAAATGTGGGCTGCAGATTACCAGCAAAGCCTCTTGGATGAGTCCAGTGGATAAACTGGTTTTATCTTGGATAAACAAGATTAAACTACACAGATCTTAGGTTCAAATGCAGTTTCTTACCACCTGCAGCACGTCAGTAAAATTGGTTTTGTTTTAACATACACACACACGCACATGAACATGCACATACATATATATGTGTGTGTAAGACTGCAATAACACTACAATGTATTAAGAGCATAATGACAACGTATACATAAAAGCCCCCCCCTCCCACCTTACCTGAGATTAACAATCTCCACCACTGTACTGATCAACTCCTCTGACAGGTCCACATTGTAGAGAACAAGAGATGCCAGTCTATCTTTCCACTGGGTGAGAAAAGCTGTTCCCAGCAATTGTACATTAGATAGATCTAATGAGGTGAGGGACTTCAGGGGTTTGAGCAGGGTCTCAGCATCCACCTCAACAGGCAAGCCGCCTAAATTGAGCAACCTGAGGCGGTTGAACCCCTGAAAGTTAAAGTCTGTCTCTAGTGCTTGCCTTGAAGCAGGGCTTTCCTCCTCATCATCATCTGTGTCTTCGTTGCAAGCAAGTGGGGCGCCGCCCTTCCGGAAGAAGATGCGGCTACAGCCAAAGAGACAAAGAGAGACCAAGGTCTCACGGAAACAAGTCAGTGTTTTCAAGCTGCGGGATGACAGACTGTTGCAGTAGGTGAGGTGGAGCTCAATCAGATCCTGTCAGAACACACAGAGTAAGAAATTATTACACATTAGTGAATAAATTTTGACCATACTGATGTAAGTAAGCTTTAATCTGGAATGACTAGGTTACAAACTGCAGTATAAAATCAACTATAAGGATGTGAGCCACAGGTTAACTTATTGCACAAGACTAACACAAAACATTATCCTCTTAACCATGCCACAACAATACAGGAAATTCTGCAATATGATGCCAGAAATATACACCAATCAGCAATAACATCACAAGGGACACAACAGCAAGTTTGAAATGTTGACTTGGCCTCCAAATTCTCCAGATTTCACTCCAATTGAGCATCTTTGGGATTTTCTATGGAGGTCTCACCTCGAAACTTACAGGACTTAAAGGATGTGCTCCTGACAGCTTGGTGCCAGATACCACAGCGTACGTTCAGAGGTCTAGTGGAGTCCGTGCTTTCACAGGTCAGGGCTGCTTTGGCAGCAACAGGGGAACTTGCTCAAAGTTAAGTAGGTCTTCATAATGTTATGGCCGATCAGTCTATACTTCATCACAGTTTTGGTGAAACTAATGTAAAAACACCTGTCGTGTCACGTGTGTGACTATGTGCTTGTTTTACAAAATTTCATAGAGTACGAGGTTGATATGATGGGTAACAAAATGCATAGAGTACTAGCCTTATACACACATGCATACATGGTTCCATCATTCCAGTTTCAAACAACCCCAGTATGGTAAAAGGGTTGCCACAAAGCAAAAGAATTCCAGAGTTGAAATGCTTACAGTAATAAGATAAATGATTGGTCCAACATCACAGTACAGTTTCCATCCCGACAAGAAGGTAGCTTAGCATAGTACATCAAAGAGCCCATTCTTACAAGTGCATGTTTGTAGACCTACCATTATTCTTCAAAAGTATAATTACAAACCACAAAAAATAAATACCACTGAACAAAATGTGTAACAACAGGAAATAATACAAAAATACTTGATGTGTCCTACCCATTTCCATCGTTTTTGTATTTTTGCCTACTTCTAACCAATTTGGAATGGTTTTCTGCTCTACTAATGCCAGTATTCCTACAGCTCCATCTTTTGGTTTGCTCATCATGTAGACAAAATGAGAAAGGGTAGAAAGACCACAAAAGAAGGGTCCATGTCCCTTTTGTTCCATTAATTTTGCTTTAAAAAGTAAAGGAGTACGGATACTTTAAATGTTTCAGTTTTCTAGTGTTCCACAGAGGGGAACTGGAAAATGAAAAACTTACTCCAAAGATGTCATAAGCTTATTCAGAAAAAATAGTGTTTGACTTATTTGAAGTGCCACACCTGTTTTCTAATGGCCTCCAAATCTCTGTCACGTACGAAGTCTTCTCTGAGCTGTACCCTGGTCAGTCTGGTGCTTCGAGGGTCTGAGAATAGTTGGAAGAAGCTCTCCTCTGGTTCAAAGTTACTGTCTGTGTGGACCAACTCCATATACCTGTATCAAGAAAAGTAAATAAATGAATAAATAAAACCAACACGGAATCAAAAGCACTTGTCAGACCTAAAATCTGCAATACTGTAACAAACGTGGCATTCTGACAGATAGAAATTTGGTAAACATCAACTGATGCATCCTGTTACATACGTGTTGACTAGCTTGTCGCAAATTTCACTGGGAAGGAAGATGTCCGAGCGCAGGCAGAGCTTGTTCCTGAATCCCTGGTAGCACATGGTCTTCCTGAGGTTCTTCAGACAGAAGACCGTTGCTAGAGTCATGAGGCTGTCAGGATTGTCTCCTGCTTTGGTTGCCATGTTAGCCTCTTCTTCTCCAGCTCTGAACGAAGACAAGGCTTTGCAGAGGACCCTGGAGGCGTGCATTAAACACAATAACGCATTAGACTTTGCTTTTAGTGGGAAACAGCAAAAATGTTCATTCTGCCTCGAATAATTCACATTTTCAACATGAAGACTGACTAAAAGTGATGATTAAAATAACAATTGTGAATAAAAACAGTCCACATGTAAAATCACTGTAACAATAGCAATAAGTTAATGTCTGCTTCATTGTCCACTCTTTTTGTCATTCAATGCAGCTTAATATTAATGTTTTAGGTTACTAAATGTTTTGTTTTGTAAAATATTCAAACTGGTGCTCTTTAACTGAGTGACAGACAACAATTACAACATTGACATTCAATCAAAAATAAGGTCATCTCCTACAAAAGCTTCCTGTTTTCCGTGTTTGCTAAACTGCCTGGCATATTACTGCCACAATAAACTAAGACCTTTGCTTAGTTAGCCGTCGTGCCTTTGGCTGGCTACTGTTAGCAACTAATGAGCCTACTTTTCAAGAACTTCTTTCAACGTTACTAACAAAAGTAATGCCATCTTTTTAATGTTAGGATCAACGACTCATGCTGATAGGTTGAAGCTAGTAATCTAGCTTGCCTTGTCTTTTAGTTAGTATTACTAGTTTGTTAGTTAACCATACAGCAATGAATCATGAGGGGAAAACAGCAGACCGTTACTAAGATGGCTAGCTAGCTAGCTACACTAAAGAACAATTTACTCTAAAAACGTTAATGTGAGACAGCTACTGACAAACAGACAGTGGATTTTATCCTACTCACTCACAGCAACCCAAAATACCAAAGAGCAACACTTGTTATTCTAAGTTAAGCCTTAACTTGCCGATACGGTGTCACCAGTGCATTTCAGCGTCCAAATTAGCTTGTGGCTAACGATGACTTTCCCAGCTATGATGTGAGCTAACTTAGCTTGTGGTGCTAGCGCTAGCTAAGATCTCTGTATGGAAATGCAGACCACAACCAGTGGTCAGCGGTGTTTGAGTGCTTGACTCATCACGCAGTGCTCTACCTTAGCTTTCGCCAAGGCTATAAGTCTCGATGAGGGCGAGAAATGTAGTTTTTATAACCAGTCTTCACTCATCTGATTTTCGTTTTCCTCCGATGTCAACAAACAGACTCCACCTCCTACATACACTACTCCTCCTCCTTTTCCCATCTCTTCCTCCTCTTCTTCCTCTCTTCCTCCTCTTCTTCTCCTTCCATCACTCGTCTTTAAAGTTTCTATTTTTGTACGCCCCTTTTATGTTCTTAATATCCTGTTCTTTGTGTCACAATAATAATGATTATTATTATTGTTATTATCATTATTATTATTATCATTATTTTTATTATTATCAGTAGCAGCAGTACTTTTTGTGAAGGTAGTGGTAGTAGTAGTACTACAACGTTGTAGTAGCAGTAAGTACTAATATTTTTTTTCAAAAACCATCTGTAGCTACAAAAATGTGTTCCTCTGAATATTTTTAACCAGCCTTAATTAGAATATATTTTACTTTTAATCTTAATTAATTAGATGAAACTTAAATGAGTTCTAGTTATTCTCCTCTTCCCTTGTTTTACACACTTGTATGCAAATAATTGGTGTGGGTCCAAGAGTAATTTGATTAACTGCAAATGATGTGTTTCAGATTTGCACCACTAAAATATGTTATCAGCTGAAGCATGGTCCTGCTATAATTACCACATCCTGTGGCACTATTTTATGGGGGGGTTGTCCTCTGTTTACAAGCAGAGGAATACATGCAAAAGCTAGTTTCATCATTTCAAACCTTTTGTTGTTGTTGTTCATTTATTTAATTTGTTACAAATTTTTGACAATTAAAGAAGAAATTTAGATAGGCATATCACAGATCAGATCTGTATTCAACAACTACAGCTACAACTACAATATTTGGCATTATTGTACAATAAATCACATACATTTTGGGTAACCTTCTGACCTATCATCAATCACCATCATGTTGAAATTTCCACTTGTACACAAAATCTAATTGGGGGGGGGGGATAAACCAGGATAAAATATGATACTTTAATCCCACTTCTTTCTTCAACAATGGCAAAATTATGAGCACATTGTTTGCTTGTCTTCAGTGGTCCCTGTGCGAACACACCACACACAAAAATGGAGGAATCAAACCTTAATGGCGACCACAGGTTAATCTAGCTTTACTCATCTCATGGTAGGGTTCAAACTCAGTCAGTCATTGAACGTGGGGAAGTGCTTTTCATTTCTGTTACAGTCAGTTTTGATCATCTGTACATACAACTTCTGGGAGAGATTCAGAGAGTGTGGAAGAAAGTGTGTGAGGTGAAGATGACAAATGTAACGTGTATAAAACTTTAAAACATTATCTTATCTGTCTGAGTCACGTCAGACAGAATTTCATGGAAAATAGTGCCACAATACCTTCTTTTTTGTTTTGTTATTTTTGAGCGACCCCTAGTGGCAGGACCTATATACTGTGCCTTTGCAAATACATCCTAAGTGAGAGCAGGGGGAAAATTTACAGTTTCAGCAGTGAATGTGAAAACAGTCTAGCGTCGGACTGCACGTACATCATTCGGCACACAGACGCCAAACACTCAACTGTAGGAACTAGAAGAAAAACACATTTTTTAGCTGAGATGGGTTTTTAATGTGTAACTGTTTCTTTAAAATATTCTTGCAAAGAGAGGGACCTGAAATGAAACCTCCAATAGTGAATGCCACTGGGGAACAAATTAGGAACACCATGTTTTGGTAAGGGAGCAATCCGAACATTAACCCACCCGCTGCCACACAAGTTGGCTCTAGATCCAAACAGCGCCGTGGTGCGTGCCCTCAGTGTTGTGAAGACGGAAGTGACAGGAGGACTTCCCTCTGGCTAATAATTCATTCCTTTTTGGAAACAGTTAAAGGAAAACACCACCGCCTGCCCAGACATGTCTACTGCGTACAGAAACAGGTGAGACATATCTAAATCTTTATTTTCTTTCGTGGGATCCAGCACGCAGGAACGGTGAAAGCCGGCTGGTAATCTTTTTGTATCAGCTAGCATCCCAACCGCAAATTTGGCATGAACTTCCGTGTTAAGCTAGCGGCAACAGCAGCTGAGCTAACCAAACACAAGCTAAGTTTAGATATAAGGCAAGAGTTGCAAAAATATACATTTTGTATGTGGAAAAAAGATTTTGCCCAGTTTAAAGCATCACATTTAATGTCATATGCAGGGAGACTCTGGGGGTTTTACGAGTAAACTAATATAGCAACTTCATCGATTCAAGTAGCTACGCTAGCTCCTCTTAGCACGTCAGCTGACATATCAATTAGCTAACATCCAGCTAGCTGTATTTGCTGACAGTGTGTTTCTGTCAGTGTAAGGGTGACTTATTTACAGTTAAATTGTTATCTTGTCGTCAAATTAACTAATGACAAATTAACTAATGCATGCTTCCTTGGATAACGCTTTGGGCTCAGTTTAAAAAGACTGTGTAAATCATTATTTACATGTATTTCCAAATTTCTCTGCTGGAATTTGCATTTGCAAATTTGCAGTTACATGCAAGAACTGCTAACATCGACTGGCTGAAAACGTTTTGCACATCTCATCTTAGGTTTAGGTTATATTTTCCACCTCAGCGCATAATAAGCAGATGTTCATCTCATAATCGCATAAAAAACACCAATGCTAAATGTGTTTTAATTTAAATTAAGTTATTCAAACAATAAATACTACACAGAATACATTTTACTGAACATGTAGCTTACTGAACACATGCCACCCAAATGAGATCTTTAACCATATGATGCTACATTGAAATATTTCTGACTGACTTGCACTTAAATGCAATAACTCAAATATTTCTAAAGCTTATCTTATTCTGTTTGTAAAAGTGATGTTGTAGCTATTATAGTGCAATATATTAATAATGTTTCTCATAGTTTGATCACTATAGACAAAGTATTGGCTTGGTAAGAATCCCACAATAATCTCTGTCAGTGAATAAAGAGGTCACAGCTGAACTTTGCAGTTGTAATTTGCATTGTTTGGTTTGTATTGTATGAAGTAACAAAATAATTCTTTTATCAAATGGAATACAGTGCATCACACTACTACAAACTAATTCTCTAAGTAGTCCATGTCTCAGGGTTGTGCTGCTGTCTAAATTATGGAGCCTGTAGTCTATGCTTATAGATTTATATTTCAGACCAGCAGTGGTTGGATTTTAGTGTTTGGTTAAGGTAAGGTAATACTGATTGTGAGGACATGTTGAACTCAGGTTTCAGAAATATGGTGTTGAGTGTACAGTAACATGGCAGAGATTTGTTCCTGTATACTTTCCCCAAACTATCTGTCTCATTAATATCAGTGGTGGTGTTAGGTACTTGTGGACAGCAATGGATACGTTGTTTTATTTACAGGATGTTTGCATCAGTGCGATAAAATATCTCAATATGTCAATTTTCTACTTCCATATCCATCTGGTTATTTATCAATAATCAGAGTCTCACCCAAATAATCAAACAAAATCATTCAAGTAGAAGTAGCATTATCAGTCACTGACCTAAGGGAATGTGTGTCCTTGATATTGCCTGCTGAGTTAGCAGTGCCCGTTCTGACACCTGATCGAATTCCATTTGTTGAACACCATGAGATGAGTCTAAAGCTACCACAGATAGAATGTCTTTTGAGCTTGGATTATTTAGTTATATTTACTGTTCGTGAAAGTCAAGAGTGAACTTTTATGCAAAAAGTTTCTCAGCTCAATTTCCCAAAAATGTACTATGTTATCTACTCTCCCTCCTTCATACTACAGATACAGACATGAGAACAGTGTTGACCCTTTCATCTAACCCATGACAACAAGTACATTTTCCAAAAATGTCAAACTGTTTAAATTCATCATAACTCAAAATCTTTTCAGATGTGTGTTAACAGTAATGACTTGATATTATGTTCATAATAATGTAAGATGTATATTGTCACTGAGCAGTAATTCATAAAGGAAACTGGTTTTAATCTAATTTGTTTCTTATTTCAGGATACAGGAATTCAAAGTAGCCTTAAGTGAAGAAACCATTAACTTGAAGACACTGAGGGATCTGTGCTTCAATGGTAGCTGATGTTTTTTGCACTGATAACGTCAATGATGATCTTTTATTATTGTGCTATATTTGATCATCCTGTATTTTATTCAACTTAGGAATCCCATTTGAAGGAGGAATACGAGCACTTTGCTGGAAAGTAAGTTGTCATGCCTCTGAACTGTCGTGATAAACTTTTGTGTACACTTTGTACATCATGCAAGAGCATCTTTGTGTTCTTATCCTCTCTTCCTTTTTCCTTTGAAGTTTGCTTATTTGAATGTTCGGCAGTAACTCATAACTTGTTCTAAACTAGTTGTGTTTTGATACTGGGTGTGACTTTAGATTTGATCAGTAGCATAACTGCTAAGGTAGAGAGCTTTTTGTGGGTGTGCTGTCAGAAAACAACAGGCTAAAACACAACACATTGATAGTGATAGATAGTGATATGTGACAAAATAAGAAAATTCTACTGCTGCTGTTGATGCTTTGTCAACATCACTATCACTGTACCAAGACAGAAATACATCTGGAATGGTTTGCCATGAAGTTGGTAAAATAATTTTGATATTTTTTTTTTTACCCCTTTCCTGATGCTAATGACTGAGTTGATTACCCAACCAATACCCAATCCAGAATTTTAGGCAACATCAGAGTAATTTTTAAAACTGGCACAGGTATCGCAATAACTCTCTTTATAAATCAAAGAACCCATCCCATTACAGCTGTTAACACCCTGAAACTTGAGCAACAACCAACATTTTAAACTTCAATCTATTTGATATTATATGACATTATAATTCTTAAGTAAAATAAGTATGTTTGGCTCTGCAGAGAAAGTCAGACTGCTTGTAACTGACGTCTACAACAAGTCTGGACCTACTTGCTTTCTAAAATTAGTGAATGTGAAAAGTTTAGTTTTAGTTTCTCTTCTTGCTTGACATTGAATATGCGCCGAAATTAACTTAGGTTGAAAACACAGCTAACAAGATCAGATATAAACCTAAGGGACCACATAACTCGAGTGCTTTTTGATTTCAACCACCCACGCACATGCACATTCACACGCTGATGGCGATGAAGCAGCACGCAGGGCAAAGGCCGTTGAGGACTCCTTGTGTTACTTAAGAACTCTTCCGGATGTCAGTACCAGGGATCGAACAATGGCCTGCTCTCTGACTTAAGCCTCAGCCACCTCCACACATTTCATGAAAACTCTTTTGACTTCTCACCAGGAACATTAAAGTACATCACAGTTCTTTTCCACACATTTTTCTGCCCTTTTGATCCCATGTGTCTACTTTTTCCAGCGTTTTGTTGAGGTTTGTATGACATATGAGAGAAAACTTCAAAACTCAGGATCTAGCATGGTTGAAGAGAATAATGGACAATTATCCTCTTCAATAAATATCTGTTTGCCAAAATATAGAAATAAAGGTTCTAAATACAATGTGCAGTTTCAGTAATTCCATAAGACTATGAAGTGGGACAGATTGATCGCTTTGCACATTTAACAACCAAAATGTTGTGGTCTGTGTTGCTGACTTGTGATTATTTTACCTTCTTTTCAGATCCTTCTTAATTATCTACCTCTCGATCAGACATTATGGGAGTCTTTCCTCCAAAAGCAGAGGTAAGGATGTTGAGCCCTCACCAAAGAGCTTGTAAGGTTAATGATACAAGCTGCGCTGCTTTACTTGTTTGGGAATTCCTTTTTGGCGTTGGCTGCTATCATTCAGTTAGCTTAGCTGATGACATTAGCTAATGTTATTAGAAAAAAAAAATGTCATGTTTCAACCGTGATTTAACCAGGCCTGAAGCTTTTTGTTATGATGTTCTCTTGTGGTGATGCTGGCTGGGAAATATGGAAAGCATGAGGGAAAAAAAAATTCTGATCATCATTTTAGTTTTTTCTGTTTTTATCTGTGAAAACAATAAAAAAAAAAAAAGCATTTGTTTTTTTTTTTTTTAACTTATTTTTTATTGAAGTCAACATTCACAGTATCAAACAGTCATCACAGCGATCATCAATCTTTCCTTTCTAAACAATTCACATATTGTTCTTAGTGTCCCGTGTTGGTGGTGGTGTCTTCCTCTTTTCTGCAGTAATCAGTCCACTTTTCCCATTTATCACAGAATTGCATTTCTTGTAATCTTAATCTGTGTGTGAGTTTCTCCATTACAAATATATCTTTGACAGTGCTCAGCCATTGATCCGCAGTAGGCGGTTCCATTTTGTACCACAATCTAGTAATTGTTTTTTTACTTGCCGACAATAGCACTTTAACCAAATATTCATCTTCCTTTCGTATGATGTCTCGTGTTAAATTCCCTAAATACAAAACCTTGCAGCTTTTGGGTATCTGGTATCCAATGATATTCTGAATGTGTTGCCATATTTGGTCCCAATACCCATCAAGTTTTTGGCAAGCATTTGTTTTTTTAATACTCATTCCCACCACCAGAGGTGTCCACCATGTCATGTCTTTTATTTATTTATTTATTTTTATTTTTACTAGAAATGTGTTTTAATTACCACTAATCTGCCGTGTGAAGTATATGTAAGTTAATCTCGAGTCTGCTACCTAGCGAGTGAGTGAGTGAACGTAAAACATTGTTCATGGCTAACCAACAGCTGCCAGAAATTTCTCAGACCAGGGGGAAAAAAATATCCTGGCAAACCTGATTTTTTTTCTTTTATTCGCTTGCCAAAACGGTTTCACCTGTTTTCACAGATCAGAAAAAACTGATCAGAATCTTTTTTTTCTCACTTGCCTCTCAGGCTTCCATAGCGAGGAAACCACTATGTTTACCTTCCCTAAGAGGAATACTAATTTCACCAGTTTTTCTGAGGGGGAAAAAAAAACCCCATTCTTTTCTTTAATTTTGCCCCATGTCTCCATGTCTCTCATAGGGAGGTGTACTCCCAGTTCCTAAAAGAAATGATCATCCAGCCTGGTATCGCCAAAGCCAATTTGGGTCTGTCCAGAGAAGATGTGACGATGGAGGACCATGTAAGTCAAGCCTCCTTTGCTCTGGTGTTTGTTTTCCACAACATGCCGCTCAGTGACACCCTGATAGCTGCTGTCAGAGCGGTGGGTACATGAGATTCTTTAGCTGTGCAGCACTCATGGAGCACAAATGAGTCGGTCAGTGCAGCTGATTTTCATCAACCCTTCGACTTTAGCTAACACACGGGGCAGGAGGAGTTGGTTGAAACCAATCATGTTTTAATCTTAAAAGTCCAACCATATATTTGTATGACTTGGCAGGACTTTTGTTTAATGTTCACTTTGGGTAAACATTTCACTGCGTTTGTTGCAGTGCTGAGAGCAGCAGTCAAACGTAGCTATGAGTAATTGCTTTGCGGATCACTATATTACCTCATCTCCTTTTACTTTTGTGTCCTCAATTGCTCATGCATATTTTTTTTGAAAAACTGACTGTCAAAACATTAAGATACAGTCACTTTGACAATTTTACTGTGCATTGCAACCTTCAGCAGAAGTAACAGGCAGCTTTACTCACTGCTAGAGGCCATAAATCACTTTGATGCTTCATAACTGATTAAACCTGAAATGATACTTTCTTTGTACTTGTGATGTTCACACATGCCATCTACCTGACGTAGTACAAACAATACTGTAGTTGGTATGATAGAACTAGATACAGATCAAAATGGCACCTGTTCAGTTCAATAAGAATCGCTCACCAGGTGCATGCAGAATGTTTTCTAGCTTCCTGGTTTACCTCCTGGTTATGTGGCCTGCTGAATGTACACACTAATGTTTCTCCCAGTGGCCGTGCCCACAACCAAGGCTGAGCAATGCAGTCATATCAAGTCTAATAAAAATACATTCATGAGTAAAAAGCTGTCCAGTTGAGAGTCTGTGTAAACATTTCTTTCAGAGTATGTCTTCCAAAGGCTATGAACTGGCACGAAGACACCATCTCCAAACACTTTGATCCCCTCCATTTAACTGTCCATACCACAAAAAATTGAAATACAAATCTGTCACGATTTTCATGTCTTTTGGTTGCAGAGACTCACACACACACAAACCTTAAGAATCATAACCTCTTTCACATATATGTTGCAATTTCACATCCATGATTGACCAGATTAAAATGTCCTTTCAAATGCAACCTTCAGTGTAATTAAGACCTTGTTAGTGCTTAAAGTCAGCGTAACACTTTGTGTGTCAGACAGCGCTCTGGTCTCCACTGTCATCGTTAAAATGAGGGAATATGTTTGCATGATGGTGTTTCATTCCTGAAAAATTAATCTCTCTCTCTCTCTGCCTGCCTGTCTGTCTCTGTCTGTGTGTGTGTGTCTGTCTGCGTGGAGCAAGTCACTTATAACTGGGGGTGCAATGTAATTTGTCTTTTATTTTTCTGACTTTTCAGCCTCTAAATCCAAACCCAGACAGCAGGTGGAATACCTATTTCAAAGATAATGAAATTCTCCTCCAAATTGACAAGGATGTAAGGTATGACCTTTATAAAAAAACTATTCCTCATGTAGGATTTGAGTGTAAAAAGGACACAGTCCTTCACTGTGTATAAGTGAACAAGAGTTTTTTGTCTTCATGTTTGCAGGCGGCTGTACCCAGACATGGCCTTTTTCCAACGTCCTACAGAATATCCTTGCCAGCTTATCTTGGATCCTCAGAATGATTATGAGACGCTGCGTCGGCGAGTCGAGCAAACTACGCTGAAAGCACAAACAGTAAACCGCAACCGCAGTGGAGTCACCAATGTAAGTATGGTCAGTACAGTGTGTGGTTTCGCTCAGGAGGACAAAACTTTAGCATCCACTTTCAAGGAATCTTCAAGCTCAGCTGGAACTTTCCCCTCCCATTAAGTGTAGTAAGTTAATGGAATGTTGATAATGCTGTTTTAAAGTAAGGAGAGTTTTTCTAAACATCATAATGTGAACATAGTGCAGCATATACCTCATTATTTTAAAGTATACCGCCCACCAAACCAACAACAAAGAATTAGCGGCAATGTTGCTTTGCGTCATGTTGCCTGTGTCTTTGTCACTACTTAGACGCTTTCAGAATATTTTGTGTGTTGGATTGATTGATGAAAAATGAGGTGAGCTTTCAATGTGTGCCCTCTTGAATGTTGCCATTTGCTGGCTTTCCTCATTGTCACATTGTCCACTGATTTGCTTCGCTGAACAGTCAGTCAGAGTTTTGTTCTGGTCTCTGCCGCTGTTTCAACATGCTCAATCAGCCAAAAAACAAAAAAAAAAACCCCACAGTCAGACCAGTGCCAACAGTGCCGGACACACCGCAAAACTAAGGCCACAGATATTCACCAATGACCGGACTTTGGCTGATGGCTGATGGTCAATCTGGTGTGTGAGGGCCAACTACAGAAAAGGAAGCAATAAAAAGAAATAAAGAGCATTACTGTTGTAAAAAGTCAAGTGTTTTAGTGGCTCCCAATGGTGAGGTTGGTGCCCTTTCTGTCATCCATTCCTACAGTGGCGGCTAAGAATGTGAGAAATGCAAGATAAGATTTTCCTTTATTGTCCCACAGTAGGGAAATTCACATTGTTACAGCAGCAAAGCGGATAGTGAAAAACAAAGGTAGGCCCCTCTGTAGAGCCAGTGTTTGGACTCCATGGAAGGGAACCTGCTCCCTCTGTAGATATGAAAAGATCATTCTGACAAAGCAAAAACCTGACAAGTTTTAGTTGTAATGAATGAAAGAATTAATGTATAATGCAATGAACGTAATCCTACACATTGGACCATTTAATTTTACCTCATTTAAGTTTACTTTTACTTTGTCTTTTTTCCCCTTTCAATTTACTTGAATATCTTTGTAAATATAATCAACATTATACACTGCTTGCAGAAGGATCATAGCACTAGATAGCGATGATAGCGCTAAAGTGAATCTGTTCTCTCAGGTCAGCTCACCTGGAAAGGCACTGAACCTTTATCCATCCAATGAGTACGAGGTGCTGCCCAGTGGGAGCGAAGCGCACTGGGAGGTGGTAGAGCGGATTCTCTTCATCTATGCCAAACTCAACCCTGGGATTGCCTACGTACAGGGCATGAATGAGATCGTTGGACCAATTTACTACACCTTTGCCACAGACCCCAACAGCCAGTGGAAAGGTGAGTAACATTTGAACTGAAAATGTGAACATGTTTCACACAAGGGAAAGTAAATGTATTCTTTTCTGCTTCGCTGCAGAGCACGCTGAAGCAGATACATTTTTCTGTTTTACCAACCTGATGTCGGAGAACAGAGACAACTTCATCAAGAGCCTGGACGACTCTCAGTGCGGCATCACCTACAAGATGGAGAGCGTGTACTCCATGCTCAAAGACAAAGACATGGAGCTCTATCTGAAGTTGGTAAGGTCATGGGCTTGTTCCTTCTTCCAGTTTTCTTTACGGAGCCAAGAGGATGTTTTAAACTGATCTCCCCCTAAAAGTCTGTGTTGCAAGAGCAGCTTGCATGCCAAAGCAAGGCAGGCTTCCCATTCGTTGATGAGTTTGTTAGTCAAGACGACAATCGGCAGATTAATTGATAATGGGATTGAATGATAAGCATATGTCATATTGCAATTGTTTTGGCCGATTTTGTGATACGAGTCACAGTTTTAGTGGCAATGGTCATTTTTGCGTTTCATTTTCAATTAAATTGATGATGTGGTTTGTGCTGGGGCCTTTACCAAACAAATAATAACAAATAATATGATTTGTAGGCCTTTAGCACCATAACAATTCATTTGTAATGGTATGTTATGACACATTTAACCTTCATTGCCACAGTTTGGAACAGAAAACCCATGGTGCTGGTAGCTGACCATGATAGCACCTCACCAAAAAAATTCTAGTTAATGTATTTTTCAAGTAGCTTAGTATTTGAATATTAAAACAGGTTTTAAAAAGGAAAAAACAGAATTGATGTAGGTGTTTTCTCAAATGTACTGTATATACATTAACATTGTTCAGTAGCAAACTGCAACAGCAGATGGAAACATAAAACAGAATCTTGAAACTGTCCTGGTTGTATAGGTCTTCTGTGCTGTCGAGATGAAGATGTGTGTGAAGCATCCATGTTTTCCGATCTGTATCTTCTTTGCAGCAACATCCTTATTTGAAGCACTGTAGTCCACCACAAGCTTAGAGGTTTTGATGATACTGAGTTTCATGTGATTGTTGTTACACCATGTGATGAAGCTCTCTATCAGTACTCTGTACTCCTCTGTGAAAATAGTTTCTAAATGAAGACAAGCTGTATCTCACAGCAAATTATTCACTGGAATCTTCATGTCAGTACACTTAATATGCTCACACGCATAGAGTACACTTACTTCCTCTTATTAAAGTGCTTCAAAGTTTACACTACATGATATGAGTGTGCATAAACATGTATTTAGACTAGTACTTTATTGGCTGGCCGAGGTAATTCTAGTCTGTGTATATAATTAGTGAGAGAGAGAGAAACAGAAAAATCAAAGGATCACATTTATTTCAGTCCATCTTAACACAACATTGATTTTGCCATTTCCTCTGTTTGTCCTCATTTTTTTCTGTCCTCGTAGGAAGAGCAGAACATCAAACCACAGTATTTCACTTTTCGCTGGCTGACCTTGTTGTTATCTCAGGAGTTTCTCCTGCCGGATGTCATCCGTATCTGGGACACCCTGTTTTCTGACCAGGACCGGTTCCACTTCCTCATCCTGGTCTGCTGTGCCATGCTCATGTGAGCTTTTCAAACTGTGCTCCTTGTTGGCTTATGGCATTGATGCCTTTCACTCTTCATGTGACTCATGGTTTCTGTTGACTTCTTCTGTTCACAGACTCATCCGAGATAACTTACTGGCAGGTGACTTCACAGTGAATATGAGATTACTGCAGGTAAAGCCTTTTATAATACATAGGAAAACATAAACCCCCAAAGCTTCATATTTAGACCTGTAGTTGTGCTGATGTTCTTACCAAAACTAGCTTGGAGAAAGTTGTGTTTTGCTTTGTTTTTTTCCCCTTACTGATAAGCCTATCTTTCTGTCTGTTACTGATGTTCCTTTCAGGATTATCCCATCACAGATGTCCACACCATCCTGACCAAGGCCAAAGAGCTACAGGATAACTCCTAACCTGTTCACTGTTTTACTCCTGCCTTCTCTGCTCAGATGTGGTAGGTGGGAGTTTAAGCATTAAAAAGACCTTGTCATGTTAAACATGTATCGTGGGAGCCCGGACAGATGTGTTGGTAAAACCAAGCATACCGCTTTTTAAATCTGTGTTTGATGTTTGGTAAGTGGGGACTGCCGTAAAAACCCTTGAGGACATGCTGAAACTGTTCCTCCCTGGAACTGAGGAGGAGATGCCGTCTGTTTCTTGACACGTTATGGGAGAAAGGCTCCTCTCACAGCCATCTCTCCTATGGAGACTTGTTGTGCTCAGATGATGATGTTTGCACTGAACATCTGAGGGAAGGGGAGCCGCATTAATCCAACACTACCGATCTGAGTTTGTCAAGAAAAGATACAGCAATGTTTTGCAATACAGCCAAGAATTTAACAAAAATCTCTCTGCGACCACATATGTATTCAAAAATGTTTAATTTGGTTCTATAATAGCGCATGTTTATTCTTGAAAACTTTTTTTTTTGTTTTGTTTTTAATTTTTAGAAGTTGAAAGTTTTTAATGTAAGAAACATGTATGCCTTATCTGTTTAATAATGTGAAACAGGTGACAGTATTTCTGGGTATATTTTCTATCTGGGTAAAATAAATATGAAGTGATGAGCCTTGCCTATTGAATATCATATTAGTAACGCTCTGAAAACAGTTTCTCAAGCGCTGTCTCAACAATGGCTTTTGTCCCATTGGAAATGTAGATGAATTTCATTATAAAGTCATATTACTCTGGCATAACAAAATACTATTGAATGAAGGGCAAGAACCGTCAGAGTAAAGTGTGGTGCTTTTCACATTGAACATTATTGCTTTAATTACAGATATCTCTATTGTTTCATTACAGTACTTTATACTGTGGCCATGGTGAATCACTCATTGTGATTGGCCAGAGGGGGTGCATTACTTTCAGTTAATATATAGCGTCGTATGATACAACACCAATATGTTAACAAGTTGTTGCTTGATACTTTAAAATATAGAAATATAACCATGTTTTTGTCCAATAACAAAAAAGCTAAAATTCTAACATTATCAAAAAAAAATCAACTTGCAATGTGAAATACACATATTTTTGAATAACTCTGGTCCTTGTTTAAATAGAAATAAGCTGTGTGGCTAATTGGCCAAGGTGAGTGGGCTGCTTACATTTGGATATTTCATCAATTAAAGAGTTTGGTCTAGACCTGCTCTAATTGGAAAGTGTCATGAGATAACTTTTGTTGTGAATTGGCGCTATATAAATAAACTGAATTGAATTGAATTGAATCTGAAAGCCTCTTTCTCCCAGCCAATTACTTTGGTCCAGTCTAATCTAACTTTACCTGGGCCCTACCCCAACACTAATAAGAACCTTTAAATAACACCACAGCCACAGTGAGATGTTAGATGAAGAGCTGCACACAACAGGCTCTTAATGCACCTCTGCAAACAACTCACCTCCAATACATAAACATCTTCTTTTACTTGCTGTATCATGTGGTGGAAAACACGTGCAGCAAAAATAACATGGGACTTTTATTTTGAAGAATTTATAGGAAATGAAATGTGTTTATCCACCATCTTCACAGCTGTTTTACAACTGTTTGACCACTAGTCACTGCCTAGCTCAGGCCACTGCTTTTAAACACCACTGACACTGACTTCAGCTACGCTCAACAAAAATATATAATAGAATACCATTGTATTGGTATGCTTTGGGCTGCCACATGCAAAAGCCACTTAATGTACAGTTTTATCTTGAGGAAATTTATTATTAGGCACTGAAATATGGACTTCACATGACTAGTGTTACAGAAGTGCATTTTTGGTCATAGATACCCAATGGATCTGAAAACCAAAAACCAGTGTGCATCAGGTGTGACCAGCATTTGCACTCACGCAGTGTGATGTAGCTCCTCCACAGGTTATTGATTATAGCCTGTGGAATGTTGGTCATTCCACAGGTCAGTCATTATAGTGTATGACTGTGCGAGATTGCTTGATATTGCAGACAGCTTATGGTAGTGAAATGAACATGGGTCAAAAGCTCTGATAGACAGTCCTGCAGCCAGCATGCCTGTAAAAACTGACTGACTGAATTGTGCTGTGCTATAAACTACACATTTTGAAGTGGTCTTTTATTGTGACAACCCAAAGCACACCCGTTCAACAATGGTAGGATGGTGGTAGGATGATGATGGTGACATTCGAAATTTTAGATACAAACAGCTAGTTAGCTACAGACAGCAACAGTGTGCTTGCCTCAGGAAAATGCACGTGGATGAGGGGAAAAAATGTCTGTTTTATGCTCAGTGGTCCCTTTTTATTGCTTATTTTAGTGTTCAGCCAGCAGCATTTGATGGAACATTTTTAGCTGTAAACTTAATTATATGCTGAAAGACATCACTTCTGGTGTTAAATTGACATTTCTTTCCAAATTTAGAAAAACACGTGTGTCATGAGTTAAAATCAAATCAATCAGTTTAAAGTTTCAAACCATCTTAAACCTTACAAGGATGGTTTCGACTGAAAGTCAACCATTTGTGACTTTTTTTGTGTCATAAAGTTTATATTTAAAAAGATAACAACCTCCAGTCAGAGGTGGAAAGCCATATTTTCAAATATACACTGACTGACACTCATCGTTCACACTGTTTTTTGTTGTTTTGTTGTTTTTTTTTTGCTAGCCCTCTGCGTAGTTTCTTTTACTTTTCACACAGTTTTTCAGACTTTGCTCCTTGCTTTTGATGGCTGTAGAAGCACCACCAGGTTGTGATCTTTCCCTTGATGATGATGATCCCATGACAAACAGCAGGGCTACAGCAATGTACTGACACACATCCAATGGAGAGCCTCTCAGACTCTCTCAGCTGCTAGCTCGACACAAAGAAACTTTAACCAACGGTCATGAATGTACTTCTCATGACTGTCAAATGTCCAGCTGACTTTCTGTGTTTCCGGTTGCGGACACTGAGATCACAGCTGTTGTTCTAAACTCAAATCCTGTTTCATACTGGAAACATGCTTGCAGTTGTTTACTTTTTCTTTAAGGGTTAGGGTTAGGATATTTCTTTAAGGAAATAAAACCCTTGTTAACTTTGAGCTCATAGCCCGGATGTAATGGTGTAGATTAACCTTTGATTAAGCCTGATAATGTTCAATGTGAACACCAGCACACCTTGACAGAGTGTCGATTCCTATCTTTTATAATTTTATTTTATGTTGTGCACATACCACCTGACCTGTGTGGTGGATCATGGATCATGGCTTGATTATATCTAATTTGAATGTAAATGTGTATATGGAAACTAAAATCTACCACTGCCATAATCTTCAATCACAAGCTTGTAACGTGTTAATAAGGATCAGTGGAGAAACACAAAATAAGTGATCTCAGAAAGCTGTTTAAAAGCTCAGTACATGTTTAAGATACCTTAGCTTGCTGAATTATTTAATGCAGACTCGAATGAAGGCACTCGATGTAGATCAGTGAGGAAATGCTTCTCCAAGTTATGTATGTATGAATGTTATATCTGATTAAGTATGAAGCAGAAGTTCCTGTTGAAGAGGTCATTGTATCTCTCTCCAAGTCATCTCATTTTGTACAAAGTGCAGGATATATAAATATGGCCCTTCATACAAAATGCACAAGTGGTAATATACACTATATACAGGATTGACTTTTCTTGTTTCTGTAATGGATCTTTTTTTTGTTTGTTTTTTTGTTTTTTAAAAAAAATCATCTTCATAGACACTCCTTAGAAATTGGATGGGGCATCAAAAACATGAAGTTTTTTTTCTGCTTACTTGATCATCCTGTTCAAAATATGCTATTGAAATGTCTTTAATATTGTTGGGAGTTGTGTGTGGAAGCTCTGTTTACTTTTAACAAACTCTTTGTAACAATACAGCGCTTGATAAGCTGCTCAAAGAACACATTTACATTTGTGTGTGTTTGTGGGTGGGTGTGGGTGGGTGTGTGTGGCTGGGGGGGGGGGGTTGCTCTTTCATTAGAACTGAAAAGAATATTCTTGAAATTATTTTGTGTCTTCTTAAAGATTTTTCTGTGAAAAAATTAAATTTGATCTCAAATTATCCAAAAATTGGGCTTAATAAACAAATAACATGAGAAACCTCATAACATCATGGAAGACCAAATCCAACACATCCCATCAGTAGATCAAAACCAACAATGTCTTTCTAGCTCAACACTTTGTGACTTTCCTTCTCTCAGCCCCCCCCCCCAGCCCATTCTTTCCCACTGAAGATAAAAGTCCTAAAAAGTTTCTCACAGATAAATAGTTTTAGTTTTTAAAAGCCTCATTAGTCTGGATTAGTCTTTTACAACAATTATTTTTAAATACCCCAGAGATACAGTACACATAGTTGCTTAATGTGGTTAAACATTAGGGGAATACACCGGAACAGCTTAGAGTCCAGGGCTAAAACAAATGCAAACAGCTCTATAACTGTATGAAATTCTTACATTTTCTGGTCTTGACAAGTCCAAAGTTAGGACTGAGCCATACCCTTAAACCGCAGTGGGACAGACCCAATGTCTGTTAGAGAACAAGACACATTTGGGTATTATAATAAAAAGTAGCTGAAAAGCCTTTATTACCACAAATAACTCTGACATTACATTTTCCTGCTCCGTGCACAGTTTCAGCCTTTGCGTCTACCTTTGCTCAGTATTTATATATGTAGGACATTCATAAGTGTCCAGGATATTCAGTTCAGTTTGAAAGAGCAAGAAAGAACAAGCATTGTCAGACCAAAACTAAAAATTACATTTTGCTTTTTAAAGGTTTTTTTGTGTTGTTTTTTTTTTTGTCATGCTAAAGTGTTGGGTTGAACACTCTTTGAGGGACTGTTACTAATTGATAGCATCCACATTGTTCTTCTCTTTAATATGTATTTATTTCTTATCCTGAGTGTTTGGGGTCTATGTGTGTGTGTCTGTGCTGGGAAAGTGATGTTCAAGATATTCTTTATGTCTTACGTCAGTTATTTGCATGTTTCCGGTTTTGTAAGCACATTTTTGTAATGTCTCCAGTGTTAAGACTTGTATGTTTTTACATGTTTGCAGATGTGCATTAAAATGAATGATGGTATAAATCAAACATCTTTCTTTGGAAAATGGTGTAATTAAGACAGTAATTACTGCTGAATGAAGATGAAATATTATTTTGCTAATGTGTGCTGATTTGTCAGTTAGGGATTCACAACTAACAAAGTTACATTATGGTAGACTAACTTTAATCATAATGAAGTGCCCTTAACCGCAATAATATGGTTTCGGTTTTTGTGTATATTATAGCCCTTATGTATTTTCTTAATGATAATAGCTAACAGCAGAGGAAGTGCGGTTGAAACAAAACAAAAATCTTGATGCTTGCTTAATGTGTGAAAAAACTTACAGAAAGGTATTTCACCAGAAAAAAGCCTTGAAAATCTAATCTAATGGAACTGCATCTATTGTCTCTGCCGCTTATTTATTTTTTTAACCCCACAATAGTTAGAGTTTGAGGCTACAGCTCAACAGGTCCCCCCATTCAGTCTGGACTACCTCATGAGCGCCCCCTACATAACTAGAAATTCATACGTTCTCCTACTATTAGAAGTTCTCTGCTGTAGTCGCCACTATGCGGTCTCAATCGTCGGTATCGGCCCTAAAAAACAAACAAACAAACACATCAGTCCTTTAAACTTGCTGTTTCCTCAGATGGAGATCTTACAGTATTCAGGCAGCTGCTGCAGTGGACGTTGGAGGTCGTTAATTACTGGCTTGCTTTACGTTTCCAACTCATTACGTGCTTGTGAAACGTGAACTCTCACATTGTAAAGTGTGGTCATGAAACGGTGTTAATTTGATGTGATGAACGCAACTCAAGCCCCTCCCACAGCCTTTTGAGCCAATGGGAAGACGTGTCAGTACTCAGCCCTTGAGTCCCAATGCGACAGATCATCCTTTGAGGTAAGCTAGAAGGGCTTCATAAGACGTAATGAGCCTGTTCTCCGTTTCTCTTTAAACGTGAATAAAAAACTAACTGAAGCTTTATAGAGACGTAGCGATTCACAGGAGAAGCTGTTTGTTGTAGTTTCCTAGCAGCTTATCGGTATTAACCCCGATACAAACAAGCAAACGGAGCTGTGGCCGAACTTGTCAGCTGACATTTTATTCTAACGCCATTTTTGAGTCCGTTATCGCACTCGTCTTGTAGCACATAGAAACTGGACATGTTGGACTGTGGGAGTCTGCAGAGTTCTGTTTGTGAGGGTGAAACACTGCTGTTTATTCAGGAGTTTTATTTATTTAAGACCTGTAATGGCAGTGCTTGAGCTAGACAGGTTTGTTTGCAGAAATGAATTCCAGGCACCGTTAATAACATGCGTAATGACCAAAACAGTAAGAGAAAGAGGAGAACAATTAAACAATAAGTACATTAAAGCACCAACATAATTAAAATAATCTGAGCCCTAAAAAGCTATCTTTTGATTATCTGTAAAGAAAAACACATTGAATCATCATGAGAATTTTCTATGAAATGACAACATTTACGGATGAGTTAGAAAATCAGTGAGATGTAAAATATGAATAAGTGATCATAAGCAAGCCGGGTGTATAAGACGTAAGCAGTTCCTTGGTTAGGAAGCTCCAAAGTTCAGGTTTTATTTTCCTTGCCAGCAGAGCAGCGTAGACTGGGACAGAGCCGCCTGTGAGTGTGCAAAGATTTGTTTCTTTGAAGGAAATTGGAAAGGAAAGTGCTCTTTTAAAATCAGTTTCACTACACAGCAGTTAAGTGTTGTGCAAGCTCTGTGTGATAGAATAACAGTGCAGCACAACCTGTGCTGACTTAGCATGTGTGACACAAGTCAGTGGCTCCAGTAAAGTTTAACAGTACTGATTGCTTGGACTGATTTACTGTTTTGAATTGTGACGCTGCCTAGTGGGTCTTTACCATCCTGTGTGAAACAGCAGGTTCTACATTCACACACTTTTACAACTTCATGAGACTGAATGACAGAACTGATTCATGGCGCAGTTCACTCTGAGTGATCGCTGAGGCCTTTCTAGCACTGTGAACCGTGTTCACGGTGTAACATATTACATATTTCAGCTTGGACAAATTGCACTGTAACATTACTTAAAGCTGCCTGAATCAGCAGTTTTCATGATCATGTGAATTAGCTGCAGAGGACTTTAGTGTCTTTCAGCTCATTGTTTTGGTTATATGAGCCGTCATCAGTGTAGTCTCAGGTGGCAAGTGACACAAGTCCATCAGTAAACAGGTTTAAGGTATCTGTGGCTACTGTTCCTTTTGTATTATTTGCTGTGTTGGCCTAACTCTTCAAAAAAAAGATGATTTGTGATGCTCCATTTAAGTACTGTGTGTTGTTATTTTTTCTCAGTGATATTTAATTCAACTCCCCATTGACAGGTTTCTCAGATGCATTACTGCAGTACTCGGGGTGGGGTCCGGGGATGGGACTTCCGGGATGTGCTGTTTTCAGGTTACGCTCCAGACGGGGGGATGTTCATGCCGGAGACTGTGCCCCCGCTGAGCTCAGACACCCTGAGGGGTTGGAGGGGGCTGCCCTACACCAAACTGGTGGTGGAGGTTGCCTCACTGTTCATCCCCACTCAGCAGATCCCCAGAGAAGACCTGGAGGGTGAGCTGGTGACATATTCACTATTAACATGTGATTTATTATTATGCTTGTTAGGTTTCCGCCTCGGAGAAATAAATGGAAGAAGGGGGGAAAAGTGAACTGTGTGATACTAGTTTGCAATCAAAAGTGTAAAATGTAAAGCATATATCATTAAGCTGACTAAAGACTCACAGTAAGCTGCAAAAACACACACTTTAAGATTCAGACTTAATTAGCCGGACACATTTGTCAAAAAGAAAACTTTTTAAACAAGAAACAAGTAACCACATAAGAGGAAAGTCTTAAAATGATTTCATCTTTTTCATCCCTTCTTCCTGTTGTAGTTCTAGTAGGAGAAGCCCTGTCTGGTTTCTCAGTGCCTGAAGTGGTCAGGATTGCCCGGCTAAAGGATGGTCTGTCTGTCCTGGAGCTCTTCTATGGAGACACCTTAGCATTTAAGGACCTGGCTATGACCTGCACTGTGCGCTTCCTAAACTATTTTTTGCAAAAAGAGAATCACAGAGCAACTGTTGTTGTAGGTAAGAACTAATGCATTTATCACGTCATGATAAAACCAAGAAACCTTTATTCACGTGGTCTACAACACAAAGGTAAATGTGACAGGAGATCTGTGAATGACCATGTTCGGTTTAGGAAACCTAAATAGTCTTTACAAAGACCCTGATTTGTTTGAGCTCTGACTGTAACCTTGGGAACTTTGATTACAGGCTATACACATGCACTCAGTCCGGTCAAAACATATATTGAAGTCAGCTTACAGCAGTAGAATACTACTTAATTTCAACACATCGCCAACATCTCCTACTAAGTGCTTGTTCATTCAAATCTGGTCTGTTGAGCTTTCGTGTTTATAATAAAGAGTGTAAATCTCTTGGTAGAGAAGAAGACTGTTCGAACTTTCTGTTATTGATCATTTAAAATGTCAGGATCACACAGCAGAACTGTTGCTGTTAAACTGTATTCATGTTGATATAGACAGGCGATGTCATGGTGACAAAGCAGTAGTGAAAAGAGTGTTTGTGTCTTTTACTGAAGTAAAAATTCAAAATGTTACTTAAGTAAAAGCAAGTTACCGGCAAAATGTACCAAAAGTATCACAAGTATCATCACAAGTATGTTAAAATTGTAGTTAAGCATGAGTAAATGTGTGTGTGTGTGAGTTGGTATTTATTGACTTGTGTTGTCATTAAGATATCCATAAGGTCCGATGTCTGCAGTGCTGAACAGAATCCTTTTAAAGTAATAAGGGCTGTTAAACTGTCTGCAAGTCAGTCATTATATCATGAGGAACAAAAAAAAGTTATACCAAACAGACAACAGAAATATTTTATGTTTGGCATCATTTGGTATGAAAAGGAAACTTGATGTTCAGTTAACAGTCAGAGCCCTTTGTGATTCAGGTTACTGGTGAAGTTTAATAGGTAAGCTTCAATGGAGTTTGCTGTGTCTGCCAGGCAGATGTCGTCCCTAAAATGAACTCAAATTAAACCTCAAGTCAATTATAGGTGGTTGTGATAAGCTCCATGAGCACCAGATATGGATCTCATTTCTGTTAGACCCATAAACAGAAGTGTAAACAATGTATGCCCTGTAGAATAAAAAGAAAAGTAACTTAAAGCAAACCCACAGAAAAGAGAAAGGTGCCATTACTGTCTGAAGGTAAAGACGCTTTGACGCTGGCAGTCAACACTGTCACACATTCATGCTCCCAAGAGGAAACAGGAAGGCTATAACAAGACCATACACAGTAGCAGTAGGTGATAAGTGTAATAAATGGGAATCATTCCCCTTGTGGTTTTCCTCTCCAGGTACATCAGGAGACACAGGAGGCTCAGCCATCCAGAGTGCTAAAGGTCTCAGTGGGTTGGATGTGTTGGTGGTTTACCCCCGTGGACGCGTCACTCCAGTCCAAGAGAAACACATGATCACCTGTCTGAAGGATAATATCCATGTATTTGCAGGTGAACGTAAAGAGGCTACGCGCCTAGAGGCTGTTCTTTAACCAGAAAGCCACAGATTTATTCTCGTAACAGTTTCTTGCAGTCAAACTGAGTGTGTTCTTCCATTCTTCTAGCGGACGGCAGCTCAGATGACATAGATCAGCCTCTGCGCCGTCTGTTTGCAGACCCGGAACTGGTCAGGTCTCATGGCCTCATGAGCCTCAACTCGGTCAACTGGTCTCGGGTCATGATCCAGCTTGCCCACTTCATCTATGCTTACCTTGAGCTCAGTGGTATGGAGCAGATGGAGGCTGATGGAGACCTGCCTGAGCTGGAAGTGGTAGTGCCCACTGGAGGGGCAGGAAACATTGCAGGTGAGTCTGTTACTGCTGGAAGAGAATTTGATTAAATAATTACTCTTCCAGAAATCCATCTTGTGGTCCAGTGTGGAGTGACAGCTCCCAGACACATCCACTGTAGTGCCCTCAGTCAGTTCAGTTTTGTTTAAGTTTAAACATAAGACTAAAGAAGAAAAAGACCACAATGACCAATTTGAGAAACACAAGGCCATGGATAGCCTGCAAGCTAGCATCAGCCACATACATGCTGACATACAGGCGAATCCCGGTCAGATATGAGGATGTATAAAGATGGGTGTTAATTTCTACATTTTCATGTATGCCTCATTAAAGTTTTTACAACCAAATTATCCTCCTCAAACACATTTCTCCCTTAACAAAAGACCGATGACAGTGTTTTGTTCCTCTGCTCTGTCTGTCTGTGTCTCAGCTGGTTACATTGTAAAGCAGATGGGAGTGCCCCTGAAGCTGGTTGCCATGGTGAATTCTAATGACATAGTGCACAGGACGGTAACCACTGGTGACTTTTCCATGGCAGCTGATGTCACACAAACTTTAGCCCCTGCCATAGACATCCAGGTAACACAGTTACACAGCATGTAGTTATAGCTGCTTATATCAGTGATGTCAAGCTGAAGACTTTTCATAAGATCATGACATTTTTTCTCCTCAGGTGGCTTGAAAATGTTTTCTTGTTAGTTTTTTTCTATTCTATTATACTATTTCAACTGATAACACATCACTTGATGTCTCATTTTAAGGTGTCCATCGCTCAGAGTAGACCTTTCATTTAATCAAGACATAATTGGCTCTTTTTAACACTATTTAACACTAACCATTTATGTACTGTACTTTGGTGGGAAATAATACATCAAACTTTCTTAAAGCTCAATCAGTTGGCGTTAAAGGAATTGTTCTACAAATATTTTTTCTCAGAGTGAGATGAGAAGATGGGTACCAAGCTGTGTTTGAGGTAAAGTGCTGGATTTAAGACATGTTAGCTTATCTTAGGCTCAGCTCTATCCAAAAGTTAAAAAAATACCCCCCCCCCCCAAGGCTCCATAATTACCACAATGTATTGATAGGTTTAATCTTAATCTATAAAGTTAAACCTGCCTAATTTACACAAACAATTGTAAAACACACATTTTGTGGGTTTTCAGAGCACTTACACACTACAGCTATTTCTTCACTTACACTTCTTCATTACAGGGTTAAAGCTATATAGCCTCAGAACTTATGCATGTACCCCCCCCCCCCCCAAAAAAAAAAACAAATAGAACTAAACATCAGGCAAAATAGAAGATACCTGGATGTAACTCCAGTTCTGTAAGAATGTAAACACAATAGCACAGTGCCATACATCCACCTAGTGTTGAGAGGGTGATACCAACAGGTAAAATCTGATACTGAACTTTAAATCAAACTTACACTATATTATAGCATTACTGTCAATGTAGTTGTTGAACTGTTCCTTTAAAGACTCTTGGAGGAAGCTCTTGCCTCACAGAAGAGCAGTGATGAGGCTTGATTATATAACACGTAATAAACATACTAAGCACACTATTTTTAGTTTTATATAAGAGCAAAAAAAGTCCTGGATCTGATAAATAAATATATAGCCACAATATGTAGACAAGAGAGACAAACATGTGACCAAACATAAGGACCACTCTGTTCGATTTTTGGCCTGTAGGACCCGTACAACATGGAGCGAGTGTTCTGGCTGCTGCTGGACAGAGATGGAGCCTCAGTGAAGAACATGATGGAGGAGTTTCAGCAGTCACATAGACTGTCTCTGCCTGAAAACCACCGCAGATTGGTACCAGTCATTCAACATTAATGCCTTTACTGTACACACCTAAGCATAGTAAGAGCACCCCCCCATCTACCTCCCTCATATTTATCTGATCTTTCCTTTTTTTGCAGCTGTCACAGGTTTTATCAACTGGAACAGTGACTGATGAAGGCATCCTGGAGA
The DNA here is from genome assembly GCF_020382885.2 of Scatophagus argus. Classification (NCBI taxonomy): domain Eukaryota; kingdom Metazoa; phylum Chordata; class Actinopteri; family Scatophagidae; genus Scatophagus; species Scatophagus argus. Next base: position 18,722,896 of record NC_058512.1, on the reverse strand, counting down.
CCATGAGGAGATGCTGGGAGGAAAATCAGTATGTGCTGTGTCCACACACAGCTGTGGCTGTATGGCATCACTACCACTGTCCTCACAGCCCCACGCTCAACAGGTCAAACATGCTGTCTTATTGCTCACATGCTTGTCATCTGTTTAGCTACATACACACAAGACATTTCTGGGACGAAACAGCAGTGTTTCTCAGGTCGTCTAGCCTTAAGGAGGGAGTAGAATAAAACAAAAACCTTTATTGTCATTTTACTTACAGTACAATGGAAATTTGATTGTAGTGTACAGCAGACATCTCTTTAAGCTGTTATGGTTGTGTAAAATCATGTTACCACCTACACCTTTCTCAGGGTGTGAACTCCAAAAAAAAAGGAAATTACATTCAAATTGATCTTCTTTTTTACTCCAGCAAAGGTTTTATGCAGTTTTTAAGCAAATTCTAAAACTCTTATTGCAGATGTTATGTTGCAACAGCATCTCCAGCCAAGTTTAAGGCAGCGGTGGAGAAGGCTGGCCTGACCTTTGACCTACCTGAGACAGTGCTGGCACTGGACAAGCTGGCCACCCGTTACGAGAACCTGGAGCGGAATCCAAACTGGTGCAAAGACTGGGAGGACAGGCTGAGAGAGAAAATCCAGTCTGTGAGTTCAGTCAGGAAAAACAGGGGGACTTACTACATCTGATCAGAAAAGATGTTGTTAGACGGTGAAATGGTTTCATACATCCTGACTGGATGCTGCATGTGGGTGATCAGGTGAGGCGGCCTGTCCTTGATCTGTGCACTTCTTTATCTGAATGCAGTAAATTGCCTTAAAGCTTTTCTGATGGACTTTGGTCTGCACTGGCACACAGTGTGTCTTCTTGTTTGTTCAGTGATGTAATACACCAGAAAGCAATCAGCTACTCACAATGTTCAATCTTTCTGCGACAAATTTTATGTGAAAGAATAAAGTAGTTTTCTAACTGTCTCAAACACAATGAAAGGTTCTAACATTTAATTTTAAATTGTCTCAGCACACATTTGACACCATTTCAAGTGTTTCTCTAACTGACTGATGTTTGTCCTTCAGTCTAGTTGTCTTTACAATGAGAATGATTTTTTTTTCCTACATGTACCACCTGAAACCATCATGTAAATGCTAAATGGGAAGACTTGCAACAGCAGGAAATGCACATGTGTTATTAACCACAATAACAGTATGGTTCCATTCCATGCCAGTGAGCCATATGACAGTGAAACGTGAGCAAAACCACAGCCTGGAAAGCAGCAAAACTAAACGGAATAATGCTGTTATTTCACATACTTCACTTAGATAAAATTAGTAATACCACACAATAGACATACTCCTTAACAGTGTTACTTCAGTTACCAGCAAAATGTATGAAAAGCAAAAACTCAACAGAATAGCCTAATCTGTGGTTATATGTTTTATATGTAAAAGTAATAGTAATAGTAATATATATATATATATATATATATATATAGTAAACCTATTTGTCAAATAATAGACAAAACATACAAAATTTCCCCCAGAAATGTAGTGAGGTACAGGGCAGCAAAAAAAAAAAAAAATACTCAATTGAAGTGCCTCAAGATGTAAAGTACTTAGCTACTTTCCACCAATGAATACAACAGTGCATAAAAAGCAAGTAAAGGCAACTTTACACTTTACACAAATATGAGAATGTTATTTGAGGCAAAGTGACTTGCCCTCTTGCTGTTGGACTTTCACAGTCCAGTTCCACAGGGTGTTAATTATTGGCTACGATTATCTTCAGTTTTGGTGAAGACACAATCCTTTATACAGTATACACACACACACACACACACACACACATATATATATATATATATATATACACTGTTGCCCATAAAGTTGGAATAATTTTGTTTTCAGACACAATGCTCTGTTTATTCCTGTTTAAATGCATCACTAATCACTTTTGACCAGGTGCAATGACTACATCATGTGTTCCAGGTGAAATGAATTCATGCATAGCATTTGTTTGGCACTATAAAAGATAGACATTTGCTGTGTTGTCCGTTTCCTGCTGTAGCCTGTATGCAATAGGTCCACATTTTCAGAATTGTCTGAAATAATTTTCAACCAGATTTGACACAGAACTTCCCTCGGCTATGCCTCATCCGACGCCACTGACAATACGCCAAAGAGTGCTTGGCGGTAGGGAGGCTGATATTGCTGATTTGCTTGGAATATCCCAGGGCACGGTCTGTAAAATCCTCAAAGTGCATTGAGAGGAGGGTCATTTGAGACCACAAAAATATCCAGGACGACCACAACTGACTATCAGAAGAGATGATCGGCAACTGTTTAATCTGTGCCGTAGAAACCGGAAAATGCCAGCAAGTCGCCTTCGTCGTTTGTGGAGACACCATGGAATGAACGTTTCCCGCCAAACTGTAAATCGAAGGTTGCTTCAGCATGGTTACCGAGCAAGACGAATGACCAAGTGTCCACGCCTAACTGTTCAACACAGAGTTGCTCGACTTCGCTGGTCTGGGGAGCACAGAAGATTGCAGCTCGGGCACTGGTGACATGTTATCTTTATGGACGAGAGCCGCTAAATCCTTAACCAGACAGATGGAAGACAACGGGTTCGACGATTATGTGGCGAAAACCTTTGGGATGACTGCATCCAGGAAACCACTCAAGCTGGTGGCGGCTCAGTGATGGTATGGGCTGGCATTCATTATGGAGGAAAGACACCATTGGTGGTGCTGGATGGAAACGTCAATGCCATTGTGTACAGGGACATCCTGGAGAACCATTGCCTCCCGTATGCAAGACGGGTCTATGGGAACAACTTTCGTTTGCAAGACGATAACGCTAGAGCACATAGGGCAGCTGCAGTGAGAGAGTATCTTGATGCAGAGGGGGTGCAGCAGATGTCATGGCCCGCTTGCTCCCCTGATATGAACCCTTTTGAGCATGCCTGGCATGCCTTAGGCCGAGCCATCAATGAGAGGGACAATATTCCTCAAACTCTACAGGAGTTGGCCCAGGCTCTGACCGAAGAGTGGGACGCCCTGCCCACATCGACAGGCTTGTGGACAGTATGCCACGACGTCTTAATGCACTGATCCGTGTCAGGGGTGGCCATACTCTGTATTAGTGACTGTATGACATTTGAAAGAGTAATACTGGACATTCATATGCATGAAATCTCCTCAAATATTTGTTTCCTGTTAAACTGACCAAGGCTGAAGAATTTAAACAAAACCTTAATCCTATTGTTTCAATACCCCCAATTTTGTTTAAGCCTGACTACAGTTTGTAAGGGTTAATTGTGGTTTCATTTTCATTGTGATATGTTTGCAAGAGATTGATTAATAAAGTTTTGAGAAGATATGCACTTTATCTGTCAAGAATAAATCACATTGTCACAATCATTTCATGGAAAGAGGTAAAAGATATTTTTATTCCAACTTTATGAGCAACAGTGTATATAGTCTGGTGTGATAACAGCTTCCACCTTGGGGGGGCGCCACAGCTCCCATAAAGCTCCTCAGACATTGTTAGCAACCTAAGACTGTAGGTTGTAATGGTTGTACTGACTTGATGAACCTGACAGTACTGCAGTACCGTGTCCAAGATGCTTGTAATCAGTAGTGGTTTTGCTATTTACTTACACTGTAATACACTGAATCAACTTTTAGGTATTTTGCTCTACATAAGTGCCCGAGTTACAGAAAAACTAAATAAATACATACATATAATGAAAAGCTAAAACAAAATGTGTAATATATTACATGAGGTGAAAACACGTGAATAGTGCTCGTTAGAGAATATCTGACTAATCATTGACGATGGATGCCATTTGGTGTTTTCCGAGGAGCACTGAATGTAACACGAGATTTGACAGCTAGACAGCCCAACATGGCGGCTGCTTGCTAAAGCGACCAGCCAACACCTTCGTCTTTTTTATCATTGTCAGCAGTCAGGAAATAACCAGCCCCTGTTAACATTAACGAAGAGAGACTGTGAACGTCTGTCGCCCGTTTTCGCCTCTTGTGGTTTTTATTCAGCCTTTGTTTGGCATGTGAAGGTGGATTGTGAGGCACAGTAGACGCACGACAGGAGTGAACTGACACCACAGTGGAGTGGGGTCGGAAGGTTTGTGCTCGGTCTTCACCTGTGTAGCGATATGTCACATAGGTAAGAGATTCCACACTATGACATGTTATTGCGGTATTTGATCATTTGTGTATGCCTCAGCGTTGTTTCATTTACGCCTGTGTGACTATCAGCTGACACGACGCTCTGGGCAGAATTTAAATGGCACTCATATTATAAACAATGGAGGGGAAAGTACCCAGGTGTTATGATGAAAGACAAGAGCATTTCCTCTTTGGAATGACTAGTTACCGCAGCAGTTACAGGGCTTATATTCTGGCCCTACTCTTATTTCTTACAATTTACACTTACACTAATTTTCAGTGTGCTTTTAACAACAACAACAACACACACAAAGAAAACAAACAAAAAAAAAATCCAACCAGCTTGAATTCTTTGTCTAGTAAACTACAGTAATGTGTACAATAGTATCATGAGTAAAGACTGCTATACGTGATGTAAAATTAGTCTTTTGGCCTTCACAGCATCCTTTGTTTCATCGATAGTGACCTGTACACAAATGGAAATGATGGCTCCACCCATGGGTTATTCACAGTAGATAATTCCTACCTCCAGACACTGCATAGGAACCAAATACTCACTTTCGACAAAGAAATGTGGGAAAAAAAAGAAGGTTTCTGTGTGAAAAACAAAAGCTTATTGTCTGACCACTGGGATAAATTTGGTAGCTGAGAAAGAAGGACCTTTTCTGTATCCCAGACATGGTGAATGTCCCAAAAAGATTACCATCTCTGCAGCACTGCCAGTCAGCTGGCAAAAACAACCGAATTAATTTGAAAATGACAAGCAGAACAAAGCTGTTCAAAAATGTTAGGAATGATCTTTTTTTCCATGACCAATTCAGTTATTAATTAAATGAGATATAATCTTAATTTGCAGAACTACACTCCATCAGTTAGGCCTTTAGGGTGGTTAGACGTGAGCTGTTCCTGAATAAAATTTACATCCTAGCTGATACCGTCCTGATAGCGAAGCATGGTTTTTATGGCATCATGCAAAGGATGTGCTGTCAGTGGAAGGATCCTAAAGTTAGAATTTTAGGAACTAAGGAAAGTGCATGTACAACCTAACATAAGTCAGGATGCCTACTGTGACATCAGGATATAGAAGAATAATTACTTTCCTTCAGTTTATGTCCCCGCAGTGTTGCACGACAGGGTAGAATATACAAAGAGTAGCTTTTTTATTTTATTACTCCTTCTATTCTTATCCTCATTCTCATTCTTACTTTGTTTTTGTCTAAAACTGAAGTACGTGTCTTACTGTGTCTGCACAGTTTTTATTCTGATGTTGCACCAGAGACATTTGTTATAACTAACTGGTATAATGACATTGAATTGAACTGAATCGAATGCTGTAACCATTTTCCAGTCCAGAAAACTTTAAGTGACTCTTGATCATAACTGAGCCACAGTGTTTTCTCTGGATTAAAATCAGTGGTTAGATTAAATGAAAGCTGTTGTTTGTCATTCCGGTGTGTCCAGTGATATTCTTTAGTGCCAACCCTAGACCAGCCTTCTTTTATATACATTAAGTTTTAAGCAGGGATGTATGATAAGGATTTTTTGTCAGCTAATCAATAATTACCTCTAATGCCTGATCCTGATAAAATAACCAGAATATCATAACCTGTTGTTTATGTATGGAAGAGGGCAAGAAAGGCTAAGATGTAGTGAGCAAAGATGGATGATTTAATAGACCAGAGCTCTAATAAGATTATACTTTTTCCTTCCTCTCTGTGTCCTTGTGGAACATGTACTGTAAATTACAAGCATGTTGTCTTTTTCTGAAACAGTAAAAAATGTCACTTGCTAGCGACTGGGCAGTCTTGTAAATGCCCTTGTAATAATAATAATAATAATGATAAGAATTATTATTATAATAATAAGTCTACTGTGTCACATGCTTGAAAATAAACCAAAGCACAAAGTTCCAGTCCCATGCCAAGTCCCATGCCAAACTTCCTCGACTGGCATTGTGGGCCAGTATGCCTGGTGGTGGCGCTACAACAACAATCTTCAGTTTAAAACTGAAAATTCATAACAAATCAGCTGTACATGCTGTCACATCTTACGGTGTGTAGATACTGCTGTGTGTAGATGTTATGATTTTATTTTTTGCCTGTAGTCTATAATAAAAATTTCCCATTACCGTGATGATAAATGTCAGGCACCCTTGTTTCAAGAATAACTTTGCTAAAGCCACTTGCCTGTTAATTCCACCTTCTGACAGGTATGTTTCAACACTTCTTCTTTTTAAATCTGCGCAGAGTTTGATGCTAAGCTTGTGATTTGCGATTGTCACATTCCTGTTTAACTGTTGATCAGATGTTGCTCTTGTCTTCCATCTACAAAACGTTACTTTTTTGCAATGACTTCACACCTAGTAACATTTGTTACTGTTTGTAAAGATGACTTCCAACAAGTGAAAACATGAAACACTATCAAATAACTAATTTCTTCAGCTCAGTGAATGAAACCATATGTATATCAATGTAGTCAACCTTAATATATGTGAGTGTATTGGTGTTAGCACTGTTGGCTCACAGCAAGAGGGAAATATACTAGATAAGTTACAAAATATATTGATATTACGATATAATTCTACAGTTCCAGTTTCTAGTATTATTATTGCTGCTATGCATCTCTGCTTGTGTGCTCCTTCTCTCAAGCCCCACCCCCCTCTCCCTCTGTCTCTTTATCTCTCTCTCTCTCTCTCTCTCTCTCTCTCTCTCTCTCTCTCTCTCTCTCTCTCTCTCTCTCTCTCTCTCAACCCAACCGGTCAAGGCAGATGGCCGCCCATCTTGAGCCGGGGTCTGCTCCGAGGTTTCTGCCGTCTAAAAGGCAGTTTTTCCTCGCCACTGTCACCAAGTGCTTGTTCAAGGGGGAATGTTGGGTTCTCTGTATTTACAGTTTAATTAAAGAGTTTGGTCTAGACCTGCTTTAATTGGAAAGTGTCATGAGATAACTTTTGTTGTGAATTGGTGCTATATAAATAAACTGATTTGAAAACTGAATTGAAAATAATTGCACATCCCCAGGATTTTGCCTGTATTTCACAGGCCTGGTTGAAGTAGAATTTTACACCAGTACACCAGTAAGGTGCCTGCTGGCCTTGCTCCTTACAGAGCTCATGTCTGGCTAACACACAGTCAGTGGCATCTGGGTGGAGACAAGCATTCCACAGTCAAATGCCTCACATGCTGCGGGTTCCTATGCAGGGCCTGTCTCGGGGAAGGAGAAAACCTTTAGTAGAGAGACAGGAAGACCTGTGGCTCCTGAGATCCACTTTACATTGATGTTTGTGGTGCTGAAATACTGTCTTAACCGAATGTCAGATGCTAATTAGCGCTGCAGGCAACTCAAAATCATTTCAAGGACTCTTGCTTAAAGTATTCAGTCACAAAATGTGTCTAATATACTGCAGGTCTAACATCTCTTTCCCTGACTCCTTCCTGTGCTTCATGTGACCATCACTTATTATTATATTTGCCTCTCTGCAGGTAATTTCAGGCCTTTCTGTGAACCAGGCCTTCACTCCTTCCTCATCCCCACCCCCCTGCACATGATGTCATCACCACCGGCAAAGCACTCCGCCTCCTCCCTCTCCCCTGGGTCCCGGCTTGCGCCCACAGCAGCCCTGGACTCCCTGTCCCTGTCTTCCCTCCTGTCTGGGGATTTAGACAATGATGGAGATGGAGGAAGAGGAGGAGGAGAAGAGGAAGGGATGGGAGACTTAGAAGTGAACCCGTATGATGGTTTGCCCTTCTCTTCACGCTACTACTCCCTGCTAGAAGAGAGGCGTCAGCTCCCCATATGGAGGCTCAGGCAGAGTCTGCTGGAGCACCTGGAGAGCCACAACATGGTGCTGATCAGTGCACCCAGTGGAGCTGGAAAAAGCACCCAGGTAACTAGGAACCAGCACCAGCAGGACTAATTAAGGTCTTATCTTATCTTTTTCGAATTGGGATTGTAAAACAATTAAGCTGGTCACTAACCTGCCTCAGTGACTACATGGTCAACTACTTAGACCCCTTAGGACGCCGGGTCACCCACACAGAGATGAATGTAACCAAAGCTCTTTCTGTAAAGAAGAAAGCCAGGAGAATTTGAGTGTAGTAGAGTATGTGGTACAACTGCAGCAAGCTGATGGTGAGAACATTATACTGCTAATAGTTTCTAAGACCATACATGACTCTCATTATAGTAAATGGGTCCTTTAGCCTCGGGCCTTTCTCTGTGATTGGCTGGTTATCATTACAGGATAATGGATGACAACATTAGACCACTCCAGTTCTGCTGTAACCTGAACACTAATTCCATCAGGAAACACTCCCTCGCTCTCAAAATAAGAATTAATATCAGGATCAGTTGAATAAGAGCAGCTGGTATCTTGCACAGAATGTAATAAAGATGCAGGATTGTGGAACAAAGATATAACACAGCACTGAAATCATAGATTACATTTTGATGCAGGTATGAATATTTGCATAATTTGTATTCTTTATTTTTAAAAAGTTTATTATTATTTAATCCCCAGTAACTTCAGTGAAGTGATGACAAGTCTTCTGAGTTTGTCTGTTGGGTGTTTGAGAAACCAGATTGTGTCTTTGACTTTGCTAATGTATTCTGTCTAGTCATCTATGGATGGCAGCTCAGTTTGTTCATTTATTACAACAGCATATACATTTGCAAACTGCAGACAAAATTAGCTAAACAAAATGAAACATCTAACAGTTAAAGCTACAACATAAAATAAGCAGTAATTTAGAATACCAATGCATCAAACCAAAACAAAGTTAGAAAGATACCTGAATACAAACATTACTCCAAATAATGTTGCTGCACCGTATCAGCTGGATGTGTAAATGCTATAAAGAAAAGCTTCTCAACTGGACTGTCTGACTTTGAGAGGAACTAATAGCTCAAAAAATGAACCCTGCTCCCACTTTGTTTGTTTTATAGTTTGTTTAATCAGTTCCAAATGTGTTCAGTGATCAGCGATCCAGATTTATTTTATATTAATAAGGTAGTTATTGCTTCGACTTATATGTTCAGTGCTTATCTCGTTTCTAATTAAGTTGAAACAGCTGATTAATTGTTTTTTTTCTTGTTAGAAATGCCAGTATTATATTGGCCTCTAAAAATCCACTATCATTTAATCTGGGGTAAAGTGCTTCTCCCACGTGTGTGTTCCACAAATGTAACCTATTTTTTTCCCCAGTTTTGAGAGCTTTTGAAAGACTAAGTAAAACTATGTGTAATTTCCTCCATCCTCATTATTGTGTTTATTCTGTTACTGCCTCCCCTCCCCCTCCCCCTCCTCCTCCTCCTGTTGACCTCCATCTTTCTTCACTTGTTCCTCCTGTTCTCCCTGCAGGTGCCACAGTGGTGTGTGGAGTATGCTTTGTCCTATGAATTTTCTCAGGGGCTGGTGTGTTGTTCCCAGCCCTATTCGGTGGCAGCGATGAGTCTTGCCCTTCGCGTGGCTGATGAGATGGACCTCAGCCTGGGTCTGGAGGTGGGCTACAGGGTGTCTCATGATGACAGCTGTACACCCGACACCCTGCTCAGGTTTGGATGCATGAATAACATTACATTATTGTTTCCCCCCAACTTCTCACTTTCACTTGCACTATTACAGCTGTCAACAACAAAACATACGCTAAGGGTCTCCTCCTTACTGGGTCGATGATTTTGTTGCATTTATTTCTTTTGGGCTTTGGTTTTATTATTACACATGTCTCTTTATTGAGACAAACTCATTAAATAAAACAATTTACAAATAACATACAAACAAAACCATTTTAAGAATGCATAAATAAAATGAAAAAATAACTAAAGGAAATATGAGACAAAAAATTATATAAAAAAATTATATAAATTTATTTATATTTATATACTGCATAATAATGCAGTAAAATCTCAGTATTATGGGCACAGCAGGTAAGGGTCAGTGGATCTTCTTCTGGTGGTATTCTATATACTATTGATGAATTTGAACACAAGAAAAATATTTCCTCTGTCCCTGATATGGACATGCCCTTTCATTGTACTGCCCCTCTGTAATCAGTAAAAATGTGAAATGTAAATTTGGCTTTTCTGAATCATTATCACTGTAATCCGATTTACCTCTTTAGTGGCTATATTTTTACTGAAAACCTAGTTAGTATTAGTGTAATTCAATTCAGTCCAGTTCTGTTTTATTTATATAGCACCTTATACAATCAAAATTGTCTCTAGATGCTTTACAGAGACCCAGAGCCTGAACCCCCGAGCAAGCAGACAGTGGCAAGGAAAAACTCCCTTTTAACAGGAAGAAACCTTGAGCAGGACCCGACTCACAAGGGAGAACCATCCTGCTGATAGTCAGCTGAGTGAAGGAGGGAAGAAGAGGTAGACAGGACAGAGAGGATGAAAGAGAGAGAGAGAGAGAGAGAGAGAGAGAGAAACATACATGCAATAAACATCATAAATTACAAAGGACTAACATGACATTGGCAATACTATCATAAAGGAAGGTGGAAGGGAGATGTTTCTCCTGCTTCCAGTCTTTATGCTAAGCTAGGCAAACCAACTCCGTTACCCCAGTCCAGATTGAGAGTGTATATCTTCTCATTTAAGTCACGGCAAGAAAGTAAAGTGGTATATTCATGCTCGAAAATCGAAACAGACAGAACAGGCGGTTCACTAAGAGAAATATTTCTGCCTTTAACTTCCTGGAAGGAGGCCACCTGAAAAGGTCTAGTCTTAAAGATTTTACTGCCTTCAGGGGTTAATGTACTGTACTGTACCAGAGTGCTAGAGATGGCTTAAAAAAATTGAGTATAAGTACAATAAATAAATATTACTCTGCTACTACGAAATGAGTGAACTTATTTTTGAGCCCACTGCTGATCTGCATCGCCTGCAGCTGCCTTCTCCTCCCCAGAGGAAATGTATATGGCTTCATTGGATTACAGTTTTGGATGATAATGTTACATGGCCTTTCATTGCTTACAGCCACACCTTCACTCTTTGTTCTGTGTTCCCTGCAGTTTTGCTGTCCAAGCTGGCAGTAAAAGTGTTACAGCAGTGAAAACTGATCTGTGTCCTTCCCTGAACTCTTGAGTGATTATGTAAATAAATTTACATTCCTTAGCAGAGTTTAGCCGAAAGTCTTAAGCCGTTTAGAAGGCCACTTTGTGTTTTCATTGTAAGCCAAAGGACTCTTCAGCAGAGGTCCCGGCCATAGTGGCTTTTGGGTTGTGGGGTGACCCTAATGTGCCACCATGCAATCAAAATTGATTAATTAAAAATAATACTTGTTTGTTCCTCATCTCTTTTTCTCTCTTCCAGGTTTGTCAGTGACACTCTCCTGCTAGAGGAAATGATGTCAGACCCTCTGCTGCATCAGTACGGTGTCGTGGTGCTGGACGAGCTCCAGGAGCGTACCATGTCCACCGACGTGATGCTGGGCCTGCTGTGTGATGTCTGCAGGCAGAGGCCAGACAACTTCCGGGTGGTTCTCATCGCTCATCCGACGCTGGCACCTCGCCTCTCCGCCTTCCTGGGATCGTCAGTCCCTCACCTAACCCTGGACAGTCTGCCCACTGACCCCACTGTCAGAGACCAGGAAAAGGGGCATGAGGAAGTGGAGGGCAGCAAACCTCTTGAGATGAACAGGGTGGAGACGTTGTACCGGGAGCTTTCGTCAGGGAAGGAACCGGTCGCTGCTGCCTGTCACATGGTGCTGGATTTACACAGAAGAGGAGAGGAAGGAGATGTGTTGGTGTTTTTGGCCAGCGCGCAGGTACAGTGTCTGTTGCTCTGGTAAAAAATCTAATTTATATTTATATCTATATCTATGAGATTAATTTTCTGACCAACCTGTCTAGTACTAAATGTGATCATTTTGTCATGATTTGAAGTCAACGCTACAGTCGTTCACATTTCTTCTAGGTTGATTTTAGTGACATCTGTGGTTATAGATAGTAACAGCAAGTGCATTCCAGAGGTCCCAGAGCTCTGTTTGAAATAATACGTGTGTCAACAGATATTACTCAGCACTTACTTTGATAAATGGTGAATTGTTACAGTAATTTTTAAAGGAAAAATGCCCAACATCTGACTCTCTCACTTTTCTGTGGCTTCTCCTGTCCCCACCCGGACTTTCATCTCATAGCTAGAGTCATCATCCTTATAGTAAATCACCTCCGTATTGCATGCCTTGTCAGGCTGTGTGCAGTGTCATTGTGATGTCCAATTGTGTTCACCGAGAGGTTTGCTGAGCCCTTTTGCATCCAAGGTTGCAGTCCAGGTAGATTTCAGTCAGCTGTAGCTCCAGTATCTCCACTGCTTCATTGAGCTAACAGTAGCTGTAGCTAATATAACTACAAGAAACAGTACAGTGAGCAGCAGTTTGTGGTCACTCTGGTGGAGCCTCCGTCACACTCTGGCAATATTTTACATGTTGCTCCTTTAAAGTCACAGAAAAGGAGATTAGTCATTCGCTGCCACTGAAAAGCAAACATCCCGTTCACCATGTGGAACGACTATTTTATGTTTTTTTATTTTTTATTTTGTGCTATTGTTGCTCGACTTTTCAATGCAACAAAATGCAAGCAATGCAGAATCCCAGCAATAGTGACAGATTGTGCTGTTTTGCAGTAGAAACCTTTATCATTGTCCTTGTAAAGAAAGGGAAAATGGGTCAAACCATTCACTCTGTGGCGTCCTGTAGAGTTTCACCGTCTTTGTCTCGCGTGGGAGTGAAACAAGGACACCTCAACCTGAGAGACCTCTGGTGCATTGCAGGTGTCTGTTACCCTGCTTTAGGCACACATACACCAAGACACAAGATAGCTGTCATTTGCTTTGCGTCCATGTGCGGATTTATCTGTACATATTTAACTATGGTTTGTCAGACTCTCTCCTGCACATTTCCCCTCCCACTGTGTCAACATCACCAGACCTACTGCTGCTTGACTCCCAGTCAGAACTGATCTCCCTTTAACACAGAGTCTAGTGTGTGCGCCTGGTTTAAGTCAAAGTCCTCTCTGGTGATACTGATCTGGTTAATCGTCAGTGAAGCATATGCACACTTTACTAAAACAAAAGCACGGGCAAACATTTCTCAGGCCTTGGATCAGCTGAAATAAACTTTCCCAGTGTATGTGGAGAGTTCGTGAGTGGATGTCCAAAAGAGTCTGTTTAAACTGATGCTACATCCTCGGTCTTCACTGTTCTGTATAGGAAACAGAAGAGTGTGCGACCCTACTGGAGAAGGAGTGTGTAGCACTGAGTCCTCAGCTTGGCCCTCTCAGGATCCTCCCCCTCCATGCTGGACTCAGTGGGCTTACTCAGCGGGTCTACGAGTCCGATCCTGAAGCTTCTACGCTGAGGGAAGATGACAGGTCCGATGGCGTGGACAGCTCAGTGCTGGGAGCAGGAGGTCCAGGCGTCAAAAGGAAGGTCATCATCACCGATGCGCTTGGAGAGGCTTCCTTCTCCCTACGAGCTATTCGTTATGTGATAGACACAGGCCTTCAACTCAAAACTGTGAGTCATGATCCAATTACAGATCTGTGTTTGTTGTCACTTTATTTATTTTCTAGGCTCATTGGTTTGTTGTATCTTATATATAAAACTTAAAAATTTTGATAGTACTGCATTGCGGGTGGGACGCAGGGTTATTTGATTAAAATGAAAACAACATGAAGCCATCATGCAAAAAGCTGACATTTACATTTCTGACAATGTTCTGCCACAGGTTTACAACCCACAAATAAGAGCAAACTCGCAGGTCCTGAGGACGATCAGCAAACACCAGGCTGACATGCGAAGGCAAAGGGTCAACAGCCACCTTCCAGGTAAGTCAGAGGTCATTTCTTTATAATAAATACACAGTGTGTACACATGGGGCGGACGTGGCTCAGGAGGCAGAGCGGGTAGAGTCATTGACTGTATCATCACTGTTCACTGTTTGTGTTCTCCTTGTTGGTTTTTAGGGCTGTGTCTCCGTCTTTACCCCCAGTCTCTATATGAGGATGGGATGGGGGAGGCTCATTGTCCAGGGGTGGTGGAAGAAAACCTCAGCCACTTGGTACTCCTGCTGAAAAGGCTTGATATTGCAGACATGGGGCAGTGCAAGTTCCTGGACAGACCGGGTACCTTTATGAACTACCTTCAGTAACAGCAGAGTCATTTAGAAGCACAGATTACTTTTTTTCTTTTAGCGTGCTGTCAGTAAGACAATGCTATAGTTTATACACCGTCTTGAGGCCAGAAATACTCACTAGAGCAGCAAAAGTGGACTCATTTGCAGCTGAAAATAGTCCCCAACAAAGTTTGAGTAAAGTTTGATTAAAAAAACCACACTGACCAACAGAAGTGAAATGATGCTCTTGCGAGTAATTTTTAAAGAAGGAAGTAGGAAAAGAAGAATGAAATGAGTGAAATGGACTGACGCTTTGTTTGGTTTTGGTATTTTCATCGGATTAGTTCGAATAAGAAAAATTCAGCATAACATCAGATTTATCAAGCACAGAAAAACCTTTACTTTATCTCTTGTGTGTGTAACATTTCACACTCAGATGTGAGTCGACACAACAGGTTGTGAAGGCTCAGCTGAGGTGTAGAGAGTACCTGCTGCAGGTTGTTGACATTAGAGTAGTTGTCCACTGTGTATCAGCATTGTTCAAGTCTAAGACCATGACTTTTTCCTCGTCCCTGTGTCTCTCCTCCTCATTTATTTTTCACTCACTCCCAGCCCCTGAGGCTCTAATGCAGGCCCTCGAGGATCTGGACTACCTGGCAGCACTGGATGATGATGGTAACCTGTCAGAGGTGGGCATCATAATGTCGGAGCTGCCACTGGAGCCTCCACTGGCTAAAGCCCTGATCGCTGCCTGCGAGTACGACTGTGTTGATGAGCTGCTCACTATAGCTGCTATGCTCACAGGTGATGAAAAATGTGAATTGTTTTACTGTAAACAATGAAAATGTAAAAAAAAAAAAGCAAACTTTTATTGATGGATGTCATCTTATTTTGTCCCAATTCAGCTCCTTCCTGCTTTGTGACAGCAGAACCCAGCAGAGAAGAGGCTGCTGTCACACACTGGCGACCTCTAATGCACACTGAGGGAGACCACATGACACTCATAAACATTTATAACGCCTTCATAGAGCGTACGTGCACTTTGTGACATCTTGACTGGACAAATCGTATGGGATGCTCCTACAAATGGTTTTTAAACTCAGGGCTGTGGAATATGTTTTAATATTAGCAAAGCAGGAGGGAATACAGTGATTTGAATTTGGATATGGAACGTAAGGGGAAAGTTAGCATAATGACTAGAGTGGGAATCCTGCACTAGTGACTATTCTAATGTCTCTTGAGGTCTCATTAATGTATTATATCTACATGAATTAT
This sequence comes from Scatophagus argus, assembly GCF_020382885.2. Lineage (NCBI taxonomy): Eukaryota > Metazoa > Chordata > Actinopteri > Scatophagidae > Scatophagus > Scatophagus argus. The sequence goes on along the minus strand of NC_058512.1, from coordinate 18,707,327 downwards.
TGAATGGTCCTTGTTGGGTAATTGCAGATAATCAGGATGAGGCGTGGTGCACGGCAAACTTCCTCAGTCATACTGCCTTACGATTGGCTGTCGTGATCAGGGCGGAGCTGCTGGAGGTGATGCAGCGAATAGAGCTTCCTGTTTCTCCTCCAGCCTTTGGATGCCAAGACAACTGCACAAATATCAAGCGTGCCCTCATCTCAGGCTTCTTCCTCAAAGTAAACTATTTTTTTTTCTTGAAACTGTGTGATGGACATTAATCAGTTGCCTCTTCCTTTAAAGGTATGCTATGCAGGATTTTTCTAGAAAAAACGAGTGTGTGATGGCATATTTATCTGCAGAGAGACTGTCCTCGGCCAATAATAGTGTGCAGGGTGTGAGGTTGTTTTCCATGCAACCCATTACAACAAAACATAGCCTTGCACTTTCATCTGGACACACCTTAAGAATCTTTCTCGGGCAACCAGTTTACTGATCAGTTGCATATTAAATATCTGATCACTTGTCTGAAGTCTTTTTGAACATGTTACAGTCCTTCACAGCCCCCCCACCCACTTTCTTACTTTGTTGCTGTTCTTATCCTCTCTAGGTGGCTCATGATGTAGATGGCTTAGGCAACTACCTCCTGCTAACTCACCGCCATGTGGCTCACCTGCACTCTTTCTCCTCCTACCTGTGTCGCCAGCCGTGCCCCAGCCCCCCCAATTGGGTCCTCTACCACGAATTCACCATCTCCCGCGATAACTGCATCCGCATTGCTTCTGAAGTTCACCCTCAGATGTGAGTCAAACCGTGATGGCATGGCTTTAGATGTGCAAGATACTGTCAACTGTACACAGCACTTGAATGTAGTTCTGCTAAGAACCCGTAACATCAGATAACATTACTGTGACAGATCATCACTGGACTGGATGAACGCTATTGAAGATGACTTGTTATTAAGACTGTGCTTTAAAAAAGTAATTAGGTTATTTGTTGATTGTTCTATTTTTAACATTATTGTTTAGTTTTTATTAATTCTGTAGTTCAATTCAAAAGTCTTATTTTTATTGTAAAGAGTAGGTTGTCAAATGGACAGCTTTCATTTTTTCAATGACAAACACTCAGTCAAGCCAACAGTTGGTTATAGAAAGTGTTTAAAGCTTAGAAGAACAGGTAGAGAGTATTTTTGAACTTTGAAAAGAGCCAGGCTAGCCATTTCCCCTTGTTTCCAGTCTTTATGCTAAGCTAGGCTAATTGCCTCCTGGCTCCAGGAAAGTCAGTCAGTGTATTTCCCAAAACGTTGAATTATTCTTATTCTATGAAAATTGCAGCCTCTGAGAACCACTTACAAGTGGCTTATCTTTGTCCAGTAAAGGCCAGTATAACCCTCATGTAATGATAAAGCCCTCTCTTCCCCACCTCTCGGCTGTAGGCTGGTGGAGCTGGCTCCTCTGTACTACTTGGGAAACTTGCCATCAAGTGATGGCAAAGAGCTGTTGATGGAGCTGAGGCACAGTCTGGAGCCTCATTCGTACGAACAGGACGGATTGTCGGATGAGCACGGCAGGACTCACAGAGACACTGATGGGACCGGAGACACTCACAATCAGACTGAGCTGTGTGTTGTCCAATGAGTCTAAAGAAGAGACAGAGCATCTCAGGAGAAGACACTACACCCACAGCTGTCACTTTATTGTTTGGTCTGAGATTTGGTACTTTGTGCTTTGAATTAGTCTGTGAAATCTCATTTGAGATTTAATTAGAATAATTATAATTCTTAATTATTTTATTTACTGGAAAACACTATTGTACAATATTGTTAATAAATCTTATATACAATGGCTTTGGAAAATATTCAGGCCTATTCATTTTCTCCTTGTTGTGTTATGTCCTGACTTAATTTAAGATTTTATGTGGAAATATTTTCATTATTTTATGAGGGATTTCTATGTTATAAAATATATATTTATATATTAATATAATAGAATGTGTACAATGACGATAGCAATTTTAAGTTGTAGCACAACAAAAATTGGAAAAAATGACTTGGACAGAATAATTTGTCAAAGTGTACGCACTACTTGAGCTTGAGCAGAGAGTGTGTTATTGGATGACTTTTGAGCTCTATGCAGACACCCATTAAGAGATGCCTCCTCAGGGCCTACTGTGATCCATGATGATGCTGTAGTTGTTATGCACAAAGCTTTTATTTTCACCTTTTTGATACTGTTTGTATAATGGCTTGGGTTTCCTCCTTACATTTTCCTTCATTCTGCTTTTTTTCTTTGTATAAATCATGAAAACGCTTTGTGTAAAGTGGATTGTTATTGTCCTATTTAATAGGACATATCTGTCAATACAGTACTTCAGTACATAAAATAAAAGTATGGTTTTTCATGTTTGAAATATCTTGGCTGAGTGATTTTTTTCTTTTTTTTTGCTTTATGGCTGCCTCACGTTTTACTTTTAAAGTAGCTTCTCTACAGTGTCTCAGCTATGAAGTTGTCTTGTCTTGTCTTGTCTTGTCTTGTCTTGTCTTGCCTCTATAAAGGTATTAACAGCAAAACAAAGATTTATTTCTCTGTATTCCTGGTCTTGTCCAGGCACACCTTCAGATGGTATGAAATGTTAAGAATATCATAAATTCTAATAATAATCCCAGTGATATTTGTCTTTAAACCAATGCATGTCTACATGAACTTTGCTCCTTTGTTCAGCATTTTAAACTTGATGACTTAAAAACAAGTTGAAGCTTTTTCCACAATGCAACTCAACAGTAACTGATGACATCATCAGGTTTATTTTCTGATACTTGAGAAAGCTTCTTCAGAGTCACAGAAGACATCATACAATTGTTTTCACTGTAGCAGTACTCTATATGATAAGTATACTGCCTATATCAGTAATCTGAACCCTTTAAATTGTATGCATTTTCAAAAAGAAATGTTAGTTCTTTCCCAGACTGTAATTTGACCCATGTTAAAAACTATTAATTCCACCTGTGGGTGCAGAAAAGCTGAAATAGTAAGCTGGCTATGCAGTCCGACCCTGTGACATTGACACATTTCTGGCTTAGGAAACATATTACTTTATTTTTTTGTTTGGTGGACAACAGAACAAGTTGTAAATACAACACTTACATACAGTTTATAAAGTTGGTATGGCAAATGTGTTAGCCTTTAGTAGATGCCCTTTGGTTTCTCCCATCTCTGAAAGACACAACTGGCTCTTCAGCTGCCAGATGCTCCTCACCAGACAGCCACCATCTTTGTCTGTCTGTTATTTGCTGCTGTACGGCATCCCGGGGTGGACATAGACAGGAAAAACTATTTATATAATAAGACCAAGTTCTAACACAAGATACAATTCAAGACTATATTTTGATTAACTTGTGCACAGGAGATAAGCGTCAGAGCACATCGGGTGGATTCTTCGCCTCAGTATTTGTAAAGTTCTGGCTGCAGCCCTAGTTGTCTAGAGGCCTTACTAATTGTGTATAATTGATTACAGCACATGATGTATCTCAACTTTTATTGTGGATAATTCACATGAAGATACTTGCAACACAATGATTTTACCAAAACAGTGTATCATCAGGCATACTGGTGATTCGGAGACTCAGCACAGGGACTGGGCGCAGTGCTTTAGAAGACATACAGTACACATTAGACATGCATCAGAACATCAGCAGGTTTTCAGTCTTCGGTGGTGAAGGTGATAATTGCTTGTGGAAGAGACATCTGATCTTTTCATTTCTTCAGAGCAGCATCCCTCATGGCATGGTACGCTTGCTCATTCTGCTTAAACATCTTCAGCTCCATCTCAGTCTGCCTGCGCATGGACTGAACCATAAAAAAAGCATGAGTGCTTACAGCATGCTATTAACAATATTAGATCATAGTTCATTTTTTTTCACCAAACTTTTTTTAAACACACCTCCAGGTCTCTGGTGATGGCGTGGTTGGGTCCATGGGTGACCATGAGGATGCCGTAGGCCTTGCAGATCAAGCTGTGACCCACCTCTATCTGACCTGCATGCCAGTGGGTGACACCTGCCCGCATGATGGCCATGCCCAACTGGGCATTGTTGGGGTGGTACAACTTCCTGTTTGGGGAGAGAGGGCGGAGACAGAATGTATTGGATCTAGTAAGGGATTATTGCTTTGGAGTAGTATAAACTATTTTTGTGAAACAGGAACATAAAATTAAAATGACTCAATCCTACTCACAAGAGCACCACATGTGAATTAATCCACTACTACAAATAGACCCCGATAAATGCAATAAATAACTGGCCTTAGGGGCCAGAAATTATTATTGCATTTAGTGCGCTTGGGACTGAGTGCCACATACAGGTAAGAAAGACAATATACATCGTGAGTTTTGGTCTCATAATGGGATTTTTTGTGAAAAAAATAATAAGAAGAAGAATCGTTATCCCTATCCAGTGAGTAGAACTGCTGTGTTCTGCTGTTTTTTAGCATTCCGTAGCTTTCCCAGTAATTTGTTGCTTCTGTCCCAACTTACTTGAAACATGTTACTGTCATGAAATTCAGAATAAGATATATACAAAAATCAATTAAGTTGATGATGTAAAACAATAAACCCAAAGTGCGTTTTTCATACAAATTAATGTCCGTTACATTCAAGTATTCGCCAAACAAGTTCACACACGCTGATTAAGTATATCGCTGCCAGATAAAGTCTATCACTGCCAGCAGAGATTGCTCATAATTGTATAATCTCAGCCATGATACCTAGTGTATCAGTGTAATCATGGTTGTATGGAGTTACTGAATCCTTCCAGAACAAAGTACTCGCTCAGCACTCACATGTATCCTTCCACCATCCTGTGTGCGTAGTCTGCAGCCTCAGAGAAACACTGCATGTATGAAAGCACCTCACTAGCAACACTGAGCACGCGCATCTTATACAGGTGAGTGTCAGCCAGGATGTTCTCCTGTTTCTCTAGACACTCATGACACAACTTCAACACCTGAGAGAGGACAGACAAAACACAGGAGAAACATTTGATGGACAGAAGGCGGTGAAGCAGATACAGTGTAAGACAATAAGAGAGAACGTAATAAAGAAAAGCTGAAAGCAATGTTGTGAACCTCATGGTAATCCTTCTCAATCCGGGACCTTTCGATCTTCTCCAGGCACTCTTTACTGAAGGCAGTCACCTCTTTCACTTTATCAGCAGAAGGCTGGGAGGGAGACACAATGGCAGAACAGCTAACAGGAATAAGCAGAATGATAATGAAATAATGAAATGTAAAAAGAATATTGATTTTTCTATGGCTTCTAAAGCAAACTGAAATGCTCCTTTGGTGTACAGCAGAATCATTCCTGTCTTCCCTCCACTCACTTTGTTCCCCGCGCTCTCCATGGCAGCCATCATGAGGTCATCCTTAATGTGCTGGCTACAGTGTTCGCAGGTGCACTCAAAGTAGAAATGCTCCTTTAGCTTCTTCCTGCGGTCAGCAGACACGTTGAGGAAGTCCACGTAGCTGACAGTCAGCTCCTCACCCTCTGGGATTTTCCCCAAAGCTCGCAGCTCGATCCTGGGACAGAAGAGGACAGGGTCTGGTTTTCTGGATCAGATATTACATGATTGAACTATCTGGAAGGAACAAATCCCTGCACTCTTTCAGTGCATGTCAGCTATTAAAACCAGTAGAAGATGAAGACTGGTAAGGTTTAGATGCTCTGTTATGAGTTGAAAAAAAAAAACCCATAGGCAATATAATAAGCAGATGGAGCTTCCAGGTATGACAAGCAAAGCCAATGTGGAACTGCCTTTAACCTGTATTCTTTCTAATTACCAGCAGATGGCAACTCTACTGGTTTCAAGAAGAGATCTGATTGTATGTAAGCCTATGAGAGAATAAGCCTACTTTTCACTTGATTTATTACCTCAGTAAACAGTTTGCTAATGAGTTTATGGTCTCAGTTGCCAGTTTCAAGTCTTCTTTAATACAGCATGATGTTCTTTTTGTAAATTTTGGCTCCACTCAGTAAAATAGGCCATAAAGCAGAGGATGCTTGTGAGTGAATTGCCAACATTGAAGTTGTTCATTGTTTCCTCAGGTTCTCAATTTTTTTTTTTACTGTCAAACCCCATGAACCCCATGTCGCACTATTTCTCAGTCTCCACTAATAACCCCAAGTGACGAGATCATTCCAGGTCATCTCTGCACCCAACGTCCCCCTCAGTGCGCATTAAATAACATCCATGCTAAATGAATCAATTGTTTACTGCACTGTAAACTATGAGTGCTCGTGAAACAAATGATAGGTCAGATTTTGTGTTGTCATACTGTTCAGGTATTAATAGATGCACTGGGTTTTAGGACCACATTTTTCAGCTTTGACAGTATTGTGTGTGTCCGTGTCAGGTAGTTTTTATGAAAGCCTCTGCCACATCATGTGATTGAGGGCTGAACAGCTGTCATACATACCTTCTCTGAGAGTGGAGAGTAGAATTTACAGCTGACTGACTGCAAAAGAAAGTTACAGTGTTAGCTGATTTAAACATTTACACACACACACACATACATGTGAGCTCTGTGTTTTTTTACATATATACTGTATATACACAGAGCTCTCTCATCGTGGTTTTACAGGAGAGGTGGCTTGAATACCTACTTGCCATGATTGAGGATGACAGTGCAGTTGGGCCAGCAGTCATGGTTGACTAGACAAAGGTTAGGAAAAAGACCCACACCAACAGCCTGTAGTCCTCTCTGGTCACTCAGTGTGAATCCATTACACTTGATCTAGACAGACAGGCAGACAGACAGACAGACAGACAGACAGAGTGTAGGCAAGGAAGGAGTGGGTATGGCAGAAACAAAGCACCCAAGTCTATATGTAACTCATCTTGTGCACAGAGAGAGACATTCATTCTTACAATGCCAAAGATATGTGAGATGTCATCAACTGAGTGCTTCTTTCTTCCATAAGACCAGTATCCCTGAAAGCTGTGCACATCAGCCTTGAGCTGCTTGAGGTCTTCTTCGGGCAGGTCAGCCACGTGGTCCACCAGCTGGTCTACTGAGACCAGCTGGCTGTCTGACACAACTCCTGTGTCCTTGTGTATACGCCACATCACACGAGCAGCCAGACTGGACAGGAGACATGGGGACAGAAGAGAGAGAAGTCACTGTCCACTTCAAAATTAGACATTACTCAGTTAGTGTGTCCTAAGATGAATCTTATGCTTATTAAACAAGCACAGTTAATCAATCGTCAATCAGCATCTGTATATATCCTCTGTTTCTAGATCTAATGAATAATTGATTTATTCATCCATGTATAAGACTGACTGACAACTGAGACTACAAGAAATATGTTTCTTGTATGTTGAAAAGACAGTTATTTCCAACAAAATTCTAAGACCATAAGCCTGATATGATGCAGCTCATTATGTACAGAACTGCACTGGCGAAAGGCAAAATAATTACACTATATAGACAAAAGTACTGGGACACACCTCTTTAATACTGAATTCAGGTGTGCATGGGGCTGTTGTTCAGGGGTTGGATTGGGCCCCTGACTTCCAGTGAAGGGAAATCTTAATACCATACCAAGACATTTTGGACAATGCTATACTTCCAACTTTGTGGCAACAGTTTGTTGAAGGCCCTTTTCAGTTCCAGCATGACTGTGCCCCAGTGCACAAAGCAAAGCTCCATAAAGACATGTTGGATGAGTTTGGTCTGGATGAACTTGACTGGCCCACATAGAACACTGACCTCAATGCAATACAACACCTTTGAGATGAACTAGAACAGAGACTGTGAGCCAGGCCTTTTCATCCAACATCAGTGTCTGACCTCACAAATGCTCTACTGCATGAATGGGCAAAAATTCCACAGAAACACTCCAAATCCAAATCTTGTGGAAGGCAAATCTGTCTATATATTTAGAATGCAATGTTACTAAAATTCCTGTCGGTATACTGGTCAGTAGTCCCAATATTTTTTGCTTATATCCTGACTAAAATAATCATCCATAGCAAATATTAAAAATGATATTAACAAATGCAATGAATCAAAGAACCTATCTATCATCTGGCCCAAAGCTGAGACCTGTCCTGATTACCAGGCACGATTGGACCCTAAAGGCTTTATTAGACTACAAAGCATTATAACATATTTAACCAGACCAAACAACATACTGACAAATTTATAATACAAGCTATTTTGGCACTAAAGGAAAGGTAATTAAAGTAAAAATGATTTGTCCTCCTGATGATGAACGTCAGCGGTAGTCTTTCTAAGTTTGGATGTTTCTGTGCACAAGCTGAAATGTAGACCTGATGGTGGAATCACAGTTGAAATTCTTTCATCAGAAGATTCCCTTAGAGTCTAGAGCCAGCAGGTCTGGGATGTTGGGTTTAGGCACGGTGCTACGAGCTAAGTGCTTTTCTCAGCATAGGGATATTAATATTTTTTCCCATTGTAGTAATATATTGACCGCAAAGCGACTGACTGTTATGCCTCAATACCATCTGGAAACAGTTTCACACAACCTTTATTCCATTTGTCACTTCCTCCTAGGTCCATGCAGGGATTACCTTACCGAACATTCTCGCTGGGCACCTTCCCGAGGTTCTTAATGGCTCGACACTCCTGCTTGTGTTCATCCCAGCATGCAGTTTGGCAGGTGCGGTCACAGTAGTGGGCAAACTTACACTGGGCACAGCGGAGCAGTTTGGCCTGTTGTCGGAAACAGCTGTGGCACACCTGAGTGACAACACTGAGAAAGAAACAGAGAAGACATTGTTTAACGTCTCAAAGACTGCAGTGAAAGGTGTTGTCTAAGATTTTAAAAAAGAAAACTCTACGTTCCATTACAAATCAAAACTCAAACAGAATTTGACATAGATAAAGTTCATCTAATTTGGCTGTTTTGGTCTAGCAGGAACACCTTACAATGCATTGCAATATAGTAACAAGAGAGGTGGTCAACCTTTCCAGTAGAATGCGTGGACAAAGTGAAAATTCTAATTTTCAAAAAGGAAGAGTGTTGGAATTGTTAGTTTGTCTGTGTTTTTTGTTGTTTTTTGGTCTTTTTCCCATGTTTTTGTCTGTTCTACCTGTGTGTGTGTGGATGCGTGTGTGTGTGTGTGTGTGTGTGTATGTCAGAGCAGAGCTGGGTGAACTTGTTCTACTTTCCTATCACCATTCCACCTGCACAGCTGCAAGTCATTCTCCAGTCAAACTCAAAGTTTCCCGTGTTTAAACACCCAAACTGCAGCTTCTTTCCCAACTATTGTTTCCAGTTGCAAATCCTGTTTTTCTTGCACCTCAGGTTCACTGCTCTGCCTCCGCCTCACCAACTATCTCCAGCAAACCCTCTGATGTTCCACCCCCTCCCCTGAAAGATCATCTGATTCAGCCTCTTCGAATGTACCTCGCCACCAACCAGACCACACTGCACCTGCTGCAAGGACCTGGCCTCCTCCTTTCCTGAACTCATTGCTCAACTGCTTGGACTCTTTGATATTACAGATGCTCAGATAAGACTTTTGTTGTTACTGGTAAATAAATCTTGGGTTGAACTCATTTCGCAGTGAGGGTGCAGCTTTTGGGTCCACCTTGGTGTACATCACAGGCGTGGTGGGTGTATTAGGTCTGCAGTGCTTAGGTGGGTGGTGTGTGTCAAAAAACATCCACATGATTGCTAAAAGAACAATGCATTGTAAACAGATGATGATTAATTATTCACTGCTCCTGTTCTGCTCCTTTAGCTTCCTTTTTGAAGTAGGAAATGGAAACAGTTTAGTTCAGGTCTAGTACATACTCAAATAATCATACTTAAATTAGTTTTTAACAGAGACCCAAAACCCCCCCCACAAGCAAGCACTTGGTTACAGTGGTGAGGAAAAACTGCCTTTCAGAAGGCAGAAACCTTGGAGCAGACCCCAGGGTGAGAGAGAGAGAGAGAGAGAGAGAGAGAGAGAGAGAGAGAGAGAGAGAGGAGAGGAGAGGAGAGCAAAGGAGACAGAGAGTGGGAGGGAGGGTGGCACACAAACAGAGATGCATGGCAACATCAGTAATAACAGTACTGGAACTATAAGTAATAACAATGATATGTACAGTAACTTCTATAATAACAACATCAATAATAATTAACCAAAAATAAAATACTTAAATGTACAACAAATAAGATGCATAACCAGACTTTGTGCTCCAGCTGTTGTTTTTGGTGCTAGAAAAAGACAAATGAGCATATCTAAGGGAGTTTTTTTTCTTTTCTTTTTTTTTAGAAAATGTTTCTTCACGCTTCCAGCATGGTCAGGTCTTCTGAAATGTCACTGTCATTCTTTAAATTCTAAAGAAATGTTGCTCTTCTCTCTGTGCTCTTTTAACACTAGTAACATAATGTGTCTATCATTAACGGTCTGAAGTCTTGTATTTGGCTCTGAGTTCATTTCGACTCTGAAAAAACCTGATGATGTTAAATTAAGATAATGTAAGAGAGCGAATTCTCCATGAAATGACTCAATTAAACCCTGAAAATCCTTCACACCCTTTCTGGTAGGATGGCTGTCTAATTGCTGAAAGTTGTTCAAGTCTCTTCTCTATTTTGTTTGAAAATTTATATGCTGCTCTCTGGTTTTGGCTACTATGAATTTATATTGACTTGTATGTAATATTTGTTCACTCATTCATCAATACGCTGCACACACTAAACATTCTAAAGAAAATATCACAGTTTAGTTTGTGTGTTCAGCCGTATGGACATCCAGAACACAGCCAGGCTTGCACTGTGTGAGTGAACACACAAGTCTCAGCTGACAGCAGCATGTGTCCATGTGTGTAAACAGTTTATACAGCAAAGTCTCCTCTGCCTGTCCAATGAGACAGTGAACAGACTTGTTAATGTGTTTGATCACTGTTGGAACGGCATGAAGCCATGCAGCTTCTCTCTCTCTCTCTCTCTCTCTCACACACACACACACACACACACACACACACACACACACACTGGCTCCTAAGTCACTAGCAGCTCTTTTTCTCGCTGTGGTTTTGGGCAGCTCCTACAGTACATTAGGCAGATCCTCTCCATGCATGCCTGCTGTGTTGGTCACCTGCAGCGAGCCAACATCCTGCAGCCACTAGCTCTTATATGGCTCAAACACTTTGCTACCAGATCCGTGTCTGGCATTTGAGCACATAGACAAACCAGGCTGCACTCAGCTTTAATATCCACACAACTGTTAACACAAATAGAATACATGTGTTGCAGAATGCCAAACCTGCAGCTGCATTACACCACTGGATTACTTGCTCCAGCTTTGAAAAAGAGGCAAGTTTGCTGAAGACATAAAACTGCATGAGACCAACGTCAAGGTGAGATGTTACACATGAGAACAAAATGAGCTACTGCTACAGTCCTCACCAAGACCAGGAAAGACCACATCAGTCCAGTTCTTTGCACTGTGTGTTTCATTACTGTTATTTCAAAATACCACTGCTGGTTTATAAACCTCTGAATGGTTTAGGGGCCAAAATATATTTTTGATTTGCTCTTACATAATGAACCATGCAGACCTCTCAAGTCTGCTTTCTGTTCCTGGAACCAAAACTAAACATGGACATTCAGTTTGTATGCACCACATATGTGGAACAATTTGCCACAAAGCTTGCCTTTTCATATCTGATATCCTTGTTTTCCTTTTTGATATACAAATAAACTTTTAGCAGCTCTAAAAAACAAAATTTCAACTGTTGCATGAAGCATATAAACAAATTCCAAAAGTCAGACGTATGACCAGTGTCTCAAAGCAGACATAGATAGATATGAATTTACTGCATGAAGAAAGAAGAAAATGACAACAGCTTTCTATTCATACCACCAGTTTCCAACCCCATCAGTCTTAGAGGGTTGCATTCATTTTTAGTTTCAGAAATGAATTTGCTAAATTGTGAGGTGTCATGATCCTTCTGGTCAAGCTCTCCTTGCCCTTGAAAACTGAATCCACAAGTACGTCATGACTGAGTTCACATAACACTTTGACAGCTTTCTCATTGCTGGTGTCATGAGAATTTGGGAATGAAATGATTTCTAGAAATGAGATCATAGGCCACAGTCAAGGTTGAGGAATACACCTGCACTGTGCCAGCCAGATCTTCAAACACATGTCCAGTTAATCTAAATAAACAGAACCACAATGCTCATACCTGTCGAAGACCACAGCAGAGAAACTGGGCTCAGCGAAGACCACTTCTCCAATGCTGAGGTCTTTGGTGGCCCTCAGACCTCGACCTTTCTTCCCTGCATCAAACAGCTCAACACTCTCCATGTTCCCTACAGTCATTGTACTGGCCAGACAAAACACAGAGGAGACAGAGGAAGGAGAAGGTGGATGTGTGGGATGGGCCGAGGGACAAGGGACTAAACAAGTGGCAGGGAGTGGAGAGTTCTCATTAAATTCTCACTGGGTTTCAGGGGCACCCCCACAACCCCCACCCCCACTCCGTTTAGCTCATTCCCTGCTATAGCCAAAAATAAATTTGTTCCCTCTAGGGCTTGTACCACCTCCCCAGAGTGGGAGGGGGCAGTGGGAAATGAGTCGGGCTGTGGAGAGCAAGCAAGGTAATGGAGGTAAAGGTAGTCTGTGAGTGCTGTGGTGGATGTCGTCCCCTTGTTTGGGTTGGTTCCTCCTGTGGTATTTTGGTGCATGGCAGCTGTGGCTGTCTGTCAGAGGCACATGACAGGAAATGGAGCCGCTCAGATTCAGTGGCAGCCTCTCTGATGCATGAATGTATTTATTTTTTTTTAAATGCTTTCGTACAGTACAGTGGAAGTGGTCACAGCCTGTCACTTTCACATAGTCAGCAATTTTTGGTCACTTGGGGGCAGCAGAACACTCTGTAAACACAACACACAACGTAATATAACCGTATAATGTTATATGGCCAACTTGTTAGCAAAGAGTTACCTATATAGAGCAGACATGACCCAACGTTAGCATTTTGTTTAGGTTGTGTTTGTGGGCAACACATTAATGTTAGTCCAATATTCATAATCCCTTTAGCTCCATTTTGGTCTCCACCAACTCCTGAGAAGACTATCTGTCATAGCCAGGCTTTTCCTCAAAATAGGGATACTCGGTGTGTCATTTGATTCTTCTTCTACACAAAAATGACCGATCATGTGCCACTCACTTGAGTTAAGAGTAATAATTCTAAAAATAATTTCGACATAACAAACATTGTTGCTGCAAATAGGGACAGAGAGAAATGCTGGCAGAAAACTGCTGAGGGTGCAAATTCACAAGTTAATATATTTATTTTACCATTGCACTGACAATGCTTCCTTTTCATTTCTAACATGACAACTGCACATTGTACAATTCTTAAACTCTTAAACATTTAAACGTTATACTCAAGAACTGGCTTCAGGTCTGATTGTAAAAACCTTGCCTTTGAACAGACCTCGAAACGATCCATTAATCTCACTTCTCACTTACACCCTTAAGCTAACTGTGTCTGTTTGCTGTTCGTTTGAAACGTCACAATTTAATGTGCTGATGGTCACGATTTTTGCTAAACACACTCATGGTCCACGCTGAATGAAGTCTTTGTCATTCTGATCACCACATGGCCCATGACCCTCAGGACAAATTACACATTTTCACACACATTTTCACACACAGTTTTTTAATTTACTCATTATTTTAGATTAACACTTAAAGGATTTACAGAGGTGAATAAAATAATCAGAAACATTTTATAATTGTAAGCAGCTTTAAAGAAGTACCTGCACCTTCATCATTATTTTTACATATACTGTTCTGGTATGCAAGATTGTCAGATAATAGGCTTCAATGGCATGTACAAAAAGACAAAAAAAAAAACAATAAAAACAAATTCAAAATAGGACTTTGGTAAAATATAAATGTAAAAACATGTAGAGTAATAATTTCTCATCAATATTAATAGAAAAATTAAAAGCCAGGCGTGTGAAAGATCTGAAAAAAGATTGGAACACGTCCACATTTTCTCTTACATATCGAAACACGTATGCACAGCATTAGAGAAACTTTAATCGCTGTAATCAAAGTATTCAGAAAAAACAAAAGCAAAAAGTAAGATATATACATAAGGCACCTTAAAACCACAATGAGAGTTAGAATGTAGGGGAAAACATCAGCATCAAAATGTCAATATCAACTGGTAACATGAGCATACAGTAAACAGTTTAGGGTTAAAACATGATTACAACTATAAGCACCTCATTAAATGAATCCCAAAGTGAGGGCAGATATGACAGAAAATCTACTAAAGAACAACAACGCAGACACAGCAAGTCAGGTTTAGGGTCCCCTCACACCAAACGTAGCACAGTGAAATCTATCTTTTTGAAATTAGTGGTGCTTAGAACCACATGGGGACCTTCTACTGTTAAGACAGCCACAAAAGATCTTTGTGGTTCTTTCTGTTCTCTATGAACTGTGCGACTCCACCTGAGATTTTCTTCACCAAGCTAGCTAGCACGCTAACTGTCAGAGAGCAAAGTTGCTGGCTTAGTCTCTAATAAGACAATGAAAACATTCTAATATTGAGTCCTGTCTATGAACCACTCCTCCTCTGCGAGCCATATTATATCCTGACAGGGGGATGTGAGTGTTGCACAGGAACTGCAATACTGTGCCATTAAAAACAGTGTATTCTGTTTGTCAAGTTTCTATTCATATTAATGTGCCACGTCTTTTTGGCTTTTTGCGAAGCAGGTTTGTGTCCTCTCAACCACAACACTTGCCTCAGGTCAGTGGAAAACAGAGGCATGTGTCTTGTGTAGTCACACTACCAGAGATGGTAGCATATTGTGAATATATTGTGTACATTTGTGTACATGTGTATATTTCTCATACTTCACTGCAGCTTTACGGGCCATAGGGTGAGTGAAATTCCACTCTGGAATGGAATGTTGGGAATGTAAATATTATAATAATATTTTATATATTTCCTATATAACATTCCTTTATACCTATACTTCACATTGTCACAATGTTTAACAATAGTAACCTACAAGCTACAGAGCTAAGACTGATGGTGCAATCTCATCAGTAGAATTTAATGTCAAGGCACACGTCTCAATAATCTGGCCCAGGCCACCTGGCAGCGAGCTGTGTCTAGAGGTCATAGACGTCGATATGAGCTCCTGATGTGTACGTGTCTTCTAGCAGTAACTTCATCAGCTTGGCACAGGATGCCTCACAGGTGAGTAGCCGTCCCTGGGCAAACATGTCTGAAAAAGACTTCCTGAGGCTGGGATCAGCTGTCACAGACCTCGCCGCCATCTGCATGTCTGTGTCGAGTGGCCCTGATTCAGCACAAAGGACAGAAAACACTGGAGTTCAAGACATAACAGTTGGAACAAATAGAACTGAGGCATTCGTCTGCATAGCAGAGAGGACCTGAACACTATTCATTACCGGTTATTGCTTTGCCTTAGTATGCAAAGGCAAATTAAATTATAATGGAATGTAACATTATATTTTGAACTTTTTT
The DNA here is from genome assembly GCF_020382885.2 of Scatophagus argus. Lineage (NCBI taxonomy): Eukaryota > Metazoa > Chordata > Actinopteri > Scatophagidae > Scatophagus > Scatophagus argus. The sequence continues at coordinate 18,691,812 of NC_058512.1, read as the reverse complement.
TTTAAATACAGAAAACATCTGCTATTTAACAAAAACCAAATAAGACTAAGATTACAATAAAGCTCAAAGTGTTATTTCTAGGGCTACAGTTAACAATTATTTTCAATATTGTGAACATCATTGATTAATCTGCTGCTTATTTTCACAATTAAATTGTTTTGTTTTGTTGAACTAGCAGTCCAAAGACTTCATTTACTATCAAAGACCAAGAAAAGCAGCAAATCCTGACGTTCATGAAATTGGAGTCAGCAGGCGTTCAACAGTTCTTACTGAAAAATGATTCAAACAACTTAGTCAGTTATCACAATGGTTGGCAACAGATTTTCTTTTGATCAATTAACCGACTCAGTTATTTCATCATGTGATCGGCTGTTGGCTGACCACCGATCATATGACTGGCTATGTCCTGTTAGCCCACCAGCAATTTTTTAATCCTTTTTCATTTACCTAATAAATATCTAGTCATAAATGGATTTTTAATTTGATCCTATTTTGAATAAGGTATTCATTTGTAAAATCTTCTGATAATCCTCAATCATACATTTTTAATTTAAATTAAATTCATAAATTGCTTTGTAACCTCCCGCACAGCCCTTACAGATTAACCATTTTCACAACCTCTGAAAGTGTAGAAAAAAAAAAGTGAAAACTGGCATTACTGCTATGCTATGATCCAGCATCAGGACTCCTTTAGTCAGAGCTCACTCAGGTCATCCAATTCAGCTCAGGTTGAATGTAACAAGCTCAAAACGGGCAGTTCCTCACCTGGAGAGTAGTTGAGGACCCGCAGGTCTGGCTCCTCTTCTGCCAGTACCCTGAACATCATCTCTCGGGCAGCCTTGCCGGTGCAGTACAGCACCCAGGAGGGGAAAGGCTGCAGGGCGCACAGGGAGGTGATGTTGACCACAGTCCGTCTCATACCTGGACGCCGTGGAAAAGCCTGCAGGATTCTGGCGGTGAGGCACAGGGAGGAGCTGACATTGAGAGACAGGTAGGAGTCCACCTCGGCCATGTTGGTGAAGCTTTTGGCATAGCGGGACACATCACCGAGAGAGGCTGGGATGAGAGGGAAAGAGGTGTTAGTGGCTTGGGTCTCCATTCTCATACATACTACAGTGTTTCCAGAAGTTCCACGTCAAGAGGAGACAATGAGACTGTGTCATTAAAAGATGGCTTCATTTTCATTCAAATCCTGTTCCTCCAAAGAGCTGGGGCTGACCCTGCTCTAACCAGTCTAACCACGATGGGGTGATAAAAAGGTGCAAAAAAGGTAAGCCCGATTTGTATATTACCAAACAGGGAATTTTAAAAAGGTATGTACAACAAACTGGTGGAAAATAAAGATATATTCTCACTTACTGTGATATATATCTGTGCAAATAATTTTAGTTTGTACAAATTTTGATGTAAAAAATTGCTCTGACAGATTTCCTCATGCACCTCTGTGGTTGTGGTACTCGCAGAAATTGAAAACATCAGAATAAAATAAAATTTTCAAGAAAAATAAAAAATAAAACACTTCTTCGTAGAGTCGGGCTACCGTGTTTCCCTCACAATGTGAGTGGAATAGAAGAGATGAAAACGGAAATATTTCTATTATTAAGCACAGAGGAGTAACTTGACTAAAAGAAGCCTACTTGGTTACATTCATATGCCATCCACACGCTGCGTAAAAATGTACTGCTGTAACGTTCCTGTTGAGCCATGGAACACACACTCACCCTGCTACAGAGCCTAGCACTGCAGAGCTCTCCTTACCGGCGTTGTTGACCAGTATAACATGATCTACATCCTCAGAAAAGACTTCTTTAGATGCTCTGACGACGCTCTCCAGCCCGTCCATCTGACCCAGATCTGCCACCACGCACTCAGCCACGAGGCCGGCTCTACCCGCCTCCGAGTCGGCCAGCTCCGCCTGCAGAGCCCGCAGGTCGTCACCGGTACGAGCCACCAGGACGAGCACCGAGCCCGGCTTCACCAGCCGAGACATCTCCCTCGCTGTGGTCCGGCCAAAGCCTCTGGAGGCCCCGGTGACGATACAAAGCGCTTTGCCCAAGTCTGTACGGTTCAGCTCAGTGGACGACATAGTGACGCGCAGCAGAACCAAAGTGTGTGTTTAACGAGAATGTGGCGGAAGGTTCGGAACAAAACGATCATAAAGTGGCTGTGGACTGTTCTTCTTCATACATTTTACCTGAGTGTCAAATCCTTTCGTTGCTTTGTCGCCATCCCTCGGCTGCACACAAATCCATACGCATCGACATTGGGATAAGGGATTGTGCAGTTCCGCCCCTAAGTAGGTGCTTTATGCAGTGCTGGCCATGTGTGCACAGTGGCCTATCCCACGGTTGTATGTGATGTTAATAGCTCACCAACTATGCAGTGCATGTAAATCAGCAATGTTGATTGGAAGAATGGGAACGGGTCAAATTTGTTGAGGTCCATTAACATCAGTGTGGTAAGGCTTCAGGCCCTGTGCCACTCCCTGCAAAAATTTAAAGTCAGTGTCACTACATGCAGGAAAGCTCCTGTAGCACTCTGTAGAGGTACGAACAACAGTGCTGCTCACACCACAAAGTGACCACCTTGATGTTCCTTGCCTTGTGTTTTCCAGTCTTACAAAATCAGATGTGAGCCATTCTCACTTGCAGATTGAAGGCGATTGCCTGACACTGGGAAATCCTTCATCGCAGCTTTAACCGAGATTGAATTGCAGTAAATTACTAACCCATATTTTTGTAAACCATTTTCAGAATCTGCAGCTGCTTCAACTAGCCTCTTGCCACTTTTCAAGAACTGTTGGCAAAAAGAATAGAGTTGTTAGTTTAGCAGCAAATATACAGTGCAGGTTACACTGCACCAGTAGAAAAATATCAAAGGGTGGGGGTACAGGAGCTGGATTTCCCCCAGGAACGTATCCATACAGTTCTCCACAAAAACTCCAGATTACCAAGGTGTCAGCTCACTGGGCACCAAAACTCCTTGGGCCTGGCCTAATGAGAAGTGTATTCTGCACAAAATGGTAAGACAATCTTGCCATTTGTGAGGCAGGTCCTGAGAGATTTCGCCAGCAGTTCATCACCACCTCTGCCAACTAGAGACAAAAGAACAATGAGAACGCCCCGGATCTTCCATTTTCTGGGATTCAAAGGTAGTGCTACACTATTTAAGGTAGTGGTGGACTACCTTAAATAGTGTCACTATTACAAGTGTCTACACCCCTGACCTTCTTAAGTAGCTACATGAGGAAATCAAGAAGATTTGGAAGTTGACAAAAGGGGTGCATCTGATTTGGCCCTCAGACTAAAGACGAAGAAGAATCACTGCTGTGGACCCCCAATACAGACTAAAAAAAGAAGGGATTTGTATGCTCCATGGTTGCTGGAACCAAGTGTGTAAATGTATGAGGGCACTAGGTTTTCTAAAATTGATTCCTTCTACTTAGGTATTCAGTGACATTTAAACCATGCGCAGTTAGTACTAAGGTGCCCAAAGTGTGCCAAGAAAATATCCCCCACACCATTACACCAGCACCACCATCCTGAACCATTACAAGGCAGGATGAATTCCTGCTTTACACTAAATTTTGACCCCACTATGCAAATTTAGAAAAGTACTGTTGGTAAATACATCTGGTTTATTTAAAGCACTGAAATGACCATTGACTTTTTGAATAAATGGGAGGGAGTCAGGAAAGGATTTTTTTTTTCTGTTTATTTCACTGAAGTTATAATTAACAAAAACTAAGACGACTGTTTTCACAAAAGTTTGTTGGATTCAGTCAAGACTTGAATATTGAAATTTAACACCTGCATAAAGAAATCAGAGGCTTTAACATGTATTAATCACTCAACATATTCACTTGTCTACAATAAATTAGCAATGTTGATTAAAAAAAACACACATACAGACAATATGTGAATGTGCAATGTGCAGAGATGCATGCATTTTGCAATTCCAGGTGTGCGAAATAGAGTCTGTATCACGGAAACATAAAAATCATAAAACATCTGTAAGAATCTGTCATAATCAACTAATACTGGGACAACACAAAGAGCATTTTAGTCCAAAGTGATTTAATCACTTTCTTCACGAAACCCTCCACATGTAAAAATAACTTTTTTACCTGTCAAAACCGATTCACGAATATCTTTAAATAATTATAGATATTAGCAATTCCTTTTTCACTAGTAAGAATAACAATCACATGTTGAAAAAGGATTGTAACTAATATCAATTATTGCATATATATTCTTTTCAGTTGGAATTCAAGCAGACATATCTGTAATTAAATGTTGACTAGTCAGACCTGAATTTTAAATATCTAGAATTCTGTTGGTGAATTCTGTAATGTAATGAAACTGCAGATATCAACAATGAAAATTTGCACCATAAGAATTACATTCTTGATATAAATAACTAAACTTTTGACCACTGAGAACTGAGTTGTTGATATCATTAATTAGGAATGCAACTACAATGACATTCCAAACACCTTTTTTACTTCAGTCTTTAAGTTCTTCATCTTCACTAATCAAAACCTACTTTCAGCTCAGCTTCTGCTTGAGGGTAATGCAAAGTTAAAATACTCAATTATAAACAATTATAAATATTCACAACAGAAACTATTGCTCCTATTTTAAACAAATGATGGGTGCATATATTAAAGGATGTTCATCTTTGTAATTTTAGATTAAATAGGAATGTAAGAAATTAGCTTGCTGGACATGACAATTAAGGAATGTTAACAAATCCAAAATGTGAAATTATGACAGTAAAACTATGGTTGATGACACCATCTCATAATTAGGTCCCTACTCGTCAAAACAGAACCAGCTGTAAGTATTTGTAGAAGTTAACAGATGCAGCAATATGTTGAAGGCTGAACTACATGTTTGATTCAAGGTGAGCGCGTTTGTCATTTTCAAAATCACTATCCTGGGAAATGAGCTTGTAAGGTTTCTTCCTCTCTTTCTCCTCCAGTACAGAGTTTCCCATCTCCACATCTTTGCTGCGGAGCTCATGTCTAGACAGAAACTCCACAATGCCGGCTCCAATTGAGTCCCCCAAAACATTGGTCGTGGTACGCAGACGGTCCCTACATGCCAGAGAAAAACGAGATACAGGAAAATAAAAGTAAAACTTGTGGGGCTTGAGTATTTTACCTAATTTCATTAAGTATGGATGGTGTGCAACTTAGAAGTTGTTTTGAAAATCTTTTTACTAAGGTTTTGTGACCATTATGTGAAAGCTTGAAACTAAACATCAATGTCTGTTGTACTATTACTGTCTGTACTACTATCAGCTTAACATTTGCAGTAATTTTGTGTGTCTAACATTCTTCTGATGATGAACAAAAATACAGTGCCTACTGTATTCACCCCCTTGAATGTTTTCCCCCTTTATTGCTTTTACAAATGGAATCATGGTAAATATAACTTGACTTAAAATATAATATATATACACATATACATATATATATATATATATAGTAAAAATATATGATATACAATAAGTGATAGCATAAACACCCCCCCTATAGTGACTGACCTAATTCAACAGAGGTCCGGCCAGTTGATGCTAAAAGTTTCACAATTAATGAAATTGGAGATTAGCTGAATGCCGTGTCTCAGGTGATTTAAGTATAATGACACCTATGCCTATGATTAATCAGTATTCCTGGCTACATTTACAGCATGAAGACAAAAGAACACACACACAGGGGATGAATACAAAAAATTTCCAAGTCAATAAACATCCCCTGGTGTTCAGTTAAACCCATCATTGAGAAATAAAAGGAATAGGGCACATGTGTACACTTGCCTAGAGCAGGCTTCTTCTTCTTTTTCTTGCACGGTCGCTCAATTTGTGTGGATACAAATTGAGCGACCGTGCAAGAAGAAGACTAGTGAGGGAGACCACCAAGACACCTAGGACTACTCTGAATGAGTTAAAAGCTTCAGCAGCTGAGATGGGAGAGACTCTGCTTACAACAACTGCTGCCCGGGTTCTTCACCAGTCAAAGCTTTATGGAAGAAAGCCACTGCTGAAGAAAGCTCATATTAAATTTCAAGCATATGGGACACTCCAAGGTTAGCTGGAAGAAGATTCTTTGGTCTGATGAGACCAAAATGGAGATTTTTGGCCATCAAACTAAACGCTGTGTTCGGCAGACACCAAACACTTGAACCATGAACCATGGTGGCAACACCCCCATGCTGTGGAGATGCTTCTCAGCAGCAGGCCCTGGAAGGCTTGTAAAGGTAGAGGGTCAAATGAACGCAGCAAAATATAAGGATGTCCTGCAGGACAATCTGATTCAGTGGGCAAGAGAACTATGCCTTGGGAATGGATTTATTTTGTTTTATTTATTTTTGCTGTGATGGCTCTCTGTAGGTGATATGCTCATCTTGTCAAAATAGAGTAATAAATTCTATCTTGTAAGCATGCAACAGCATTTTGAGTTGGTATTGAAGTAAATATTGACTCTGGAGCTCTGTAGACAAGCATGAAAAAAGCAGAAACAAATGTAATGTTGTCCTGGGGTTTTTGATCCATATTTTAAACCAGCCACAATGATTCCCCCAAAGTGGTTATCTGATGATGGAAGAGCCTTGAATAGCTTTCCTTTCACAAATATTTGCCAGCAGCTCTAAAGCTCACCAATGAATATATTTTGTTTGTTTAATGTATAAAAATAGACCAGTAAATCTGGTTTAACAACCCTTTGCTTTAGAACATACAATCCCTTAGTATTATACCCTCCTATAGTTCTACTGTTCGGTGTGTGAAAGACTTGTCTTCATGATGGCTTTGACAGACATATATATTTGGTCCATCCTAGTTAAAGTAGAGGAGGGATTTTTTTCTTATTACCCCAGTTAGCTGAGTAATTTCTGGGAAGGGTATTCTAATTGAAATGATTAATTTGGGAAACCTAATTATGTTTCTATGTTAAAACTCATTGCAAAAAATATTGAATACAAAAGAGAAGATGTAGAACAAGACCCCAGAGAGAGAGAGAAGTGTGTCACTAGGTGGTAGTAGATACAGAGCAGCTTTTGACCTTTAAGATGACATAGACGACGGATGTAGAGATACGAGTTACAGTTACAGCACTTCACAGAGCAAAGTGCAAAGGACACTTGTGTTTTCCTATGCTACTCTTGGATTTCATACTCTATTATTATCCACATGTTCATGATACAGAAAGCTACTCACAGGAACCAGTCAACTGCAATGATGAGAGTGATGTCATCAGTAGGAAGTCCAACAGAGGTCAGAACAATCACCATGGTTACCAGGCCTGCCTGAGGAATGCCAGCAGCTCCAATACTGGCTGCAGTTGCTGTAATACTTGATTGAAGAGAAACACAAATATGAAATATGTATATGTTACATGGAATCAGTCTATGCTATAATTATCCTTTTTTGTTCATTTTTACCTGATGGTGATGATCTGACCAAAGTTCATCTCCATATTGTTGACCTGGGCAATAAAGATGGCTGCCAGTGCCTCATACAGAGCCGTTCCATCCATGTTAATGGTGGCACCAACAGGCAGAACAAAACGCGTGATTCGCTTGTCAATTCTGTTGTTTTCCTCCAGACATTTAAAGGTGACAGGGAGGGTGGCTGAGCTAGGACAGGAACAAATTGAAATGTGTAAAAAAACAAACAAACAAACAAAAAACTTGTTGAAGGAACAGGCTTACGTTTTTGAGGAGATGTTTTAAGACTTTGCTTGAATAGTTTTGATCCGTTTAAAGATTTGCGGTCAGTTTGTAGTCAGTGACTTTTTACTTGGTTCTATATGCATATTTTGCCACGTTTGCTCAGGTGAGTTTTCAAACCATTCACAATATTCATACGCTGAACGTTTTTGGTAACACAACCCAAAACAAGATGAGTAATGCCAACTTTAGCAGCTAACGCTACTTATGGTCCCACATCTGCTGGTTCATGAAGACATGTTACAGGGAAATTCCCCAATATCACGTTACTGAAACAATCAAATTTAGAGGAAGCCTGCCATCGCAGAAAGGGGCATGTAATCGATGAAATGGGGACATCAGGGCATGGATTCAGGAAGTCTCCCTTCCTCAAAGGCTCTCAGTGAAAAAAAAATGTTAAGTTGTAAGTTAAATAACTGTGTGAATAATGAAAAAAGAGATTTTGAGAAATAAGTTCAAACAGGTACAGGTACATATTCAATGTAACCTGTGCCAGGTTTTTTTTTTTTTTTTTGACAATTGGACAGTCTCTTAATTTGAAGCATATCGATCCTTTTAGCAAACAAAACATGTTTTGAGTAGTTCCCAGGCCTATATTTAACTTTGACAGACCAAGACTACCTTTTTCCACCTGCTATTTGTCTTGTCTGTGCAAAAAGATCAAAATACTTGACTTCTTGTTTCAGGAAATAAGTGTTATTCAGTTGTTGAAGTTTGGTAGTGTTGGACGTGACTCACCTGGAGGAGGTCCCCAGGGCTGTTACTAGAGCTTGCAGGAGCCCAGCAATGAAGATAAAAGGGTTTTGCCGAGTGATGGCAAAATATAGAGTGGGAAGAATAAGAACAGCATGAATCAGTAAACCAATGATAACTGTGATGGTATACATGCCCAACTGGCCACCCATCTGTGTCAGATCATCCATCTCCACAATCTTTCCTGCAATCAGGAACAGAATACCAACAGGAGCATACCTGAGAAGAGGAGAGGGATAGGAAGTGTGAAGGTAACATTTGTTAAATAGAAATACCTCACACTGAAAGCGAAATCTTACCACATGATGATGGCAACTAGGCGCATGATAGCTTCATTGAGACTGTCAAAGAAATCCCTCAGGAGCTGGCCCTGCTCCTTCATGTTGCCAATTATTAGACCAAAGCACATGGAGAAGACCACCAGCCCGAGAGCATTGACACCGTTCACCTGACCTGCCACTGGGATCACTTCCTCCCGGGTGATCTCCATGACCTCCTGGGTGCCATTGGTTGAATTGAAGAGGGTGTCATTCACTGTCATAGTCACATGGACTACTCGCTTTCCATATTTGGTTTTGAACTGGAGAATGGGAGAATTAAAGGTCTGAGGTTAGATCACTGAAATTTGATAGAGCTGAAACAGACCGCTGCACTAATGTCAACATTCAGAATCAGGTAATAAGACTTTGAGTTTAAATTACTGGTTTATGTCCACCTGGCTCATCCTTCTTATTGAGGAAAATGTTTTCTTGTAGTTTTAATGACCACTTGACATTTCTCTGTGGCAGTGTTTCCCAACCTTTTTTGAACCGCGGCACATATTTTATATTAGAAAGATGACACGGCATGCCTCCAGGCAAAAATGTTGGCCGCTCCACCTGCCACTACATGCCACCCGCCATCAGGTGAAGCCGGATGGCCCCCCGTGGCAGAACCGACAACTGCTGTTGGGAGTTGCTGTTCTATGGTGGCATAGTCAGGTCAAAATTTAGTTTTGACCAGCACTTGAAGAGATATAAGAAAGTACCTTTTCAAATCACTGGTTCTGTCATGGGTTTCCTTATAAATTTTGCTTCAGTTATTCATGGTTCCCAGACAATGAATTGCACTGTTTTTAGTGACCATAAGACCTTCCCTTTTTTTCATAAAAAAATGAAAACTTGCTGGATTATTACATTTTCCTTTCATATTCATGCCCTATAGGGAATTGATTCTCTGAATATTCATTCTCTGATGATCATTAATTTGTGGTCAACAAAAAACAAAAGGTTATTGATATATTCATGCTAGGCTTGTGCCAGTTTTTGACCCATAATGAAGTTGGTGCGGGTTTGGTTTTGTGTTCTTGCTTCAGTCATGTTTGGTTAACTGGGTCTACATTTGGTCAGTTATGCAAAATACATTCAAGTTTAGTCAAGTTAGCCCAAAGCACGTAACACAAACCATTATTAATATTTATATTGAAAATGTGATGTCAATTTGTTAGAGCAACAAATCTATGCAAAAAGCATGAACCCAGCTATGTGTTTTCTGTTGTATGTATAGTTTTTCAATTACGTTGCAGCAATACTGATACTTTTTTCTGTTACATTACTTCATGATCAAATGCAACTGTTTGACTCCAGTTACAGAAGTGGCTGTAGCTGCAATCTCCTTGATACCAGATGGCCAAATCAGTTAGGGTGGACACCAAAATATAGAGCCAGTAATTATAGTATTGAGAAAAGGTGTACTGTTACACATCTCATATTACCAATTTTTGTCCATTTATCTTGTACCAACAGAATATATTCCTTATGGAGATACAAATGACCATGAGGAGTGAATTTAAGCCCAGCACATTGTGACTTGCTAGTTATTTAACTCAGACTAGACTGAGAATATACTGGAATGCAATGGAGATTTTTAAAATCTCCAGTTTGTTTGGAATTGTGCTGTGGAGATTTGGTCAAACATCTACATCTCTGCACCTGAGTGCATGTGTGTTGGGGGAGGGGAGCAAGGGTAAATAAGAGTTAGGAGAGAAGGACGAAGAGAGACTTGAGCTCAAGTTAGGTTCAGGCTGAAGCATTTTGTGTGTGGTCAGCTATATGCCTTTCCTCCAGCACTTTCTACCTGTCCAAAATGCATTTTGCTCATTTAATATGGTGTGCTCTAAAAAAGCAGATTAATTTGTTGGGTATACTCACACACCCGTGTGTGTCTAAAGAACAGAATGTCAGTGTGTTGTTAGGTCTGTTAATTTGTGTTGAAAACTTCAGGGGTTAGAGACTGTTTGCCAAAAGATTGTGTGTTTTAAGAGTTCATGGATAGAAAACACTGTTCTTTTAGTAAGTGTTAATGGTAAAGCTCACCTGCTGTGTGCAGGCCTGGACCAAATTTGGTGGGAACATATTTCTGAAATGAGAAATCATACAGTGACTAAGATATGATTTTGTCAGTTACAGTCAAACTTTGTGACTATTATTGTTCTTCTACGTAGATTACCTGATCAGATCTAAGAAGGCATCAGCAGGACTGACTTGCTCTATCGTCTGCTGCTTTCCAAACTCATCTTTTGATCCTTTTCCAGGGTGGATGATAAGGACGATTATGATACCAACGAAAACTGCGATAAAGGTCGTGGTCATGTAGTAAATCACGGCTCTCATTCCCATCTTTCCTGAGGCTTTACTGTCCAGGGCTGCCATTCCTGATGGACACGGAGTGGAAATGTAGTTGATATCCAAGTATTAGAACATCTAGAAATAGTGTTCATGGATCATATGGTGAAGGTTCCTCCTTACAGAATTTACTACTTAATCAGTAGGCATATTATGAAGTGATTATGTAAAAGTGTCAGGTGGTTCTTTACCATCACATATTCCATTTACACCTCATATCTAAAGTGGAGAGCTCCCCTTACATCCTCTCTACATTATGACCAGTATTACACCAGCTATGATAATTACGTTGTCTACTTACCTGACATGTCTTTATTTTATTAAACACATCCTACCAAGTTATTGGTGTATGGACATGGACTGACATGATCCAATGAAAAGTGGCAAAAACTGGATTACCAGTATATTGCCTGTTATGAAATGAATGATTATACAGCTGTGCCAAAAGTTTAATATTTATTTAAGTGCATTTTTTTTCTAAAGCCACATAGTTAATTTTATTTATATTTATTTTGTGTAGTTTTATTTTATTTATTTGGAATATTTTGATTTTTTTTCTCTTTCCAGTTCCTATTTTTGAATATTATGAAGAATTAAAACTTAATTTCTCTTTGACAGGATGCACTTGCATTACTATGATATTATGTTATCATTATTACACTGACATAAAATGATCTTAAAATGACAGTATTGTTTATTGCAATTATTTTGGGGTCTATTGTCCACTAAAAGTAGTCTAGCCAATGTATGACTTTGTAACAGTGGTTAGAATTAAGTTGTTCAAAAGAACCACATAAATCTGAGGAAGAGCAATGCTATACTTCCACCCAAAATCAGCTGTGATGTAGCGTTGCACTGCAGTACACTGTGAAGGCCTATGCTCAGATGTGAATATGAGGAAAGAATAGGCAGGAATTAAGAACTAGACGCCGAATAAGAATGGTTTTCAGCGTAGTTAGTCAATTATTGATACACCTTTCCCTAGCCAATCAGATAAAAAGAGAGACCATGTTAAAACAATTCTCAGTTAGTGACCTGGATGGAGGCATGCCTTTTACACACTCCAGAGCTTAATTTTTTTCACATATGACTCAGACCAGGCGGTGCCTTCACTACTTGGAAACCAAACTGGAATCTATGAGTGACAGGTGATACTTAAGCACCACCTCAGCTGATTATCTTATTATATGTTTATGGATCTTACTGACTGCACAGAGGCTGGATATGATATTATAATATTGGAGAATGGGAATATGTTTCATATAGGTTTTTAGCCTCTAAAGTTATTGCTAGTGAGTTTATTCCTCACATGTCTGTGCAGCACTGGAAAAACATGCCCACCTGCAGCACGAAAACCACAGAGACTCATCTTGTGAACAAATTGCTTGAGACCATACAATCGGCTCCCATATTCTTCAGGTACTGCAACAAGCACTTTGAGAAAACAAAGCCAAGAAGATCGAGAAGAATGTCCACTTCAGAGAGTGGTGTCCAGGTTTGTCAGGTGTGTCAAACCACAGCATAGCACAGAGCAGCTGTGAGTTTTTTCTCTGGGCTTGGGGCACACATGCTTGGTTCCCACACTTCACATACTGTGTGTGCTGGCAGCCATTAATCTCCTAGCTGATTGGCAGCATGGACTTGTGTCATTAAAGAAGCCATCATAATAAGAACTTCTTATGGAAAATATTAACGCCAGGGTTCCTCAGGGGGAGGAAAATCAAAGGTTTTACTCCTGTTATTTCCCAGTTTAACTTGTCTCCAGGAACTGTGGCAGGTTCAGCAGAGCAGACAAGGATGTTTGCCCTATGTGATATTAGCACTCTCTGGTTCTCCTTGAACATGGGGGACAATCCTCTACTGGGAGTGGATGTGTTTGCAAAGAACAAGGTTGTTTCTGTATTACTTCCCTCCAGGTCCTCCATTCCTTGGTTCTCGCACTAAGTCCAGGATGCACAGCTGTCAGCAATCAGATATTATCTGGTAATATGTGAATGTTTGTATGTCTGGGTGCCCAACAGGAATACTTAGAGAGGCTTGGTCCTGTGGCATGCAGGGTGAGAGGCCTGCTTCTACTGGAAATTTATATACAGCTAAATGGATGACTTTCCAGAAGTGGTGTGTGGAAAGGACTGGACTTTTACTGTGGGTTACCTGCCACACAGGCTTTCATTCCTGTTAGTAGACAGGAAATCAGCCTTCAATATGGTTACAACTTATAGGTCGCTCCTGTTTTATCCTGTCATAAGGGCTTTGGTGACAGATCAGCGTTCAGCCACCCTCTGATGCTTTCTGAGGGACATAAGGTGTCATGGTCCCTGGCACCTCAGTGAGATCTGACATTGCTTTTATGTATGCAGGTTAATGACTCCTTTGGTGGATTAGATGCTGCTTGTTTCACCCGAAATGGCTCAGTTTTTAGCTCCAATGTATGCAAAAAGTGTTAGTGATTTATTTGCTTTCTCTATGACTCTGTCCAGTCTCGGGATCCAAGGAGACAGCAGCTTGGCTTTTTTGTGCCCTAACCTGGCTTTTGTACCCAAAAGCATCACTAGCTCCTTCAGATCAAGACTGACAAGCTTATGTGGCTCATAAGGGGGAAGCCATGTCTTTTCTCCTTTGCTTCACGTGTCCCGTGCCATTCTCAGTGTTTCAGCTTTGCAGAAAGCAATCTCAGGGGCTTCTTCTGTCTGCCCAACACCTGTGACATTGGCTGTATTCGACTGTTTCACAGGTGTATCTCACCTCTGGGATGGACCCTGGAGCACATCAGAGTGCACTCCACCAGAGGGAGTTCATCTTCCATGTCTCTGCATGGGGGAATGTCAGTCGATAACGTTATTTTGAGTTTCCAGAGTTTTGAAAGTTTGCATAGTCTGTGATACAGCAGGTGACTGGCAGTTAAGACACACTCGGCTCTGGGATGAGCAAGCATTTGTCTCGGTTAAATTATCCTTACAAAAAGTGAGCAGTCATATAAAATATCTGGTTCTCAGATAAAATGTTAAAACTTAGGCAGTTAATTATGATTCTCGTGGAGCATTTCAGTTGAAACAGCTGTAAATGAACCAAAAACTCTGTTGCATATGCAGCTAACTGCAAGCTGAATCAAAGATTCAGTTTTGTAGAAATCCGATAACACAATCTTCAGTTTAGTTTACTTTAGAATTTTGGATATGTCAGGGTCTGCCAGTACCGTGTCCCTATTCCCCTGTGTTCTCTCCTCCCCTTCCTAGTATTTCTTGATTCTTTGCACTGTTTTTGGTGAACTCAGGTTTTTGACTTCTGCTTTGTGTATCTTTCTGAACATTAGTATTAAGGATAATTCAGCTTTATCTCCTCAAGTCGGTGTGTTTGTGCTCTGCTTTCTGGATCCTATTTTGCTAGAGTTAAACCTTAACAGAATCATTTTTTGATTCATTCAGGAATGGTGTGTTGTTTTCTTCCTTTTGAGCAATTATTATTATTTACTACCTGGAACCCACCTCTGATTATCTTTCATTATTATCTTTATCTATCTATCAGAGGGCACTGCACAGAAAAAAATGAGGGCCAGTGCCTCAAACCATGAGAACAGAATTAGTGCCACTAGAGGCCTCAAGGCCCCACTGTAATTGATGAGTAACTGAATCAGTAGGGGTCTCTTCATCACCAAGATGGGTGTGAGGTTGGCCTCCTGATTGTAAAGATGACCTGCCTATGAACCACTCTTGTCATTCTATCTCAGCACAGAACAAACCCTGTCTTTTATACATTATTACACTCAACTGAAATATGGCTGTTCTTTCACAATCTCAAAAATACTAAGGTTTATGTTTCGAAAATGTCACCAGTCACCATAGCTCCAGTTTGTGTCTCTCTTGTATAACGATTACATTCACAAAGTCACAAAGCTGAGCATCTAGTATTGTGAAGAAAATAATTACTCTTTGATTTTTGAAAAAAACCGAAGGTTGTTGCACCACACATACATTTTCACCATCTTGATAAAAAAAAAGATTTCTAACCTTTTTTTTCCCAACTTACACTACTTTTTTCAGAAATTGCTTATTAGTTTGGTTGCATTTGTAGAAAAAGAAACATTTTTAAAAATGTATTGTCAATTCTATTGATATATGTTGAACTTGCCCCCTGATTTTGATTCCTGATCTCTTCATACAAAATGTTAATAGTTTGCTTGTGTTCACCAAAAAAATTATGCACTATGTCATTTCTGGCTACTTGATTTAGGAGATGCAGTTACAACTCTGACCTGTTCAGACTGGTATCACATTGGCCATAAAATATTATATCAACAGCCTAACATAAAAATCTAATCAATAAATCATAACTTTCTTTAAAGTCTGTTGTATGAGCACAGCTGAAATCAGATCACAACAGTTACCCCTGTCAGAGCTGCTTTGTCAGACCCATTTTTGCTTATCCACTGCTCCATTTTTGACTGCTTAGTCACCATTTCATGTCCAATTCATTTAAACAGCAGAGATGCAGATGGTGACTGATGATGACGTGACCCTGAAGCAACAACTGACCAGAAAGTGGGGGAGAGATAATATACTGTCCATTATATCAAATGAACATACTACTGAAGTGAGAGTGAACTGTATCCTCTGAGAATACAAGAGGAAATGAATGTTAACAAGTCCTTTATCCATTAGCAGATCAACCACATGTGCGACACAATGTGAGAGTGTGTTGTACCTGTTATTAGACTGGAGATCAGTAAGGGGAGAACAAGCATCTGAAGCATTCTCATTAAGAGCTCACCGGGGAAGGAGAAGTACTTCACTTCTCGATATGTCATTTTATATGGCCGCAGTGTGAATCCCAGAGCAATACCTGCAGAGAGAACGGCAGCGTGCAAATGTGTGTGTCTCCATTACATTGACAATACTCTGACTGACTGAAGTCTGAAACATTTACTTTGCAGAGGCATACACACCTACAATAACTGCCCCAACTGTAAAGAGCACAAAGGCATTCTTCTTGAGGAAAGCCTGGACATCCTCTTTGGAAATTTCCTCCACTTTCCTCTTTGCCTTCATGGTGCGTATGTGAATACCTTCCCTGAGGCGCTGCATCCTGCCCTAGTAACCCCAAATATGTCCATTAGTGTAAATAGAATGTGTGTAGACTTATCAGCAGGCAGGTAAATTCAATCTACAATCCTCATTCTGTGCAAAAAAATGTTTTTGCCAATCTAAAGTTTGGTTCAAGCTATTGTGAGGCTTCAGTAGTCTGGTTTAGGTAAGTCAAAGTGTGTGTCTTCCAAAGTCGACAGTGTGTCCAAAAGTGAGCTGTGTATGTAGTGTAATGCTGGTCTGAATTTGGCCTATACACAAAGTTTTTTTGAATTAATCACTCTCGCAAATTTGACAATTGGAATTTTTTTCAATCTGTTTATTTGAAACCATTGGCCACTGGCCACCTACGTGAGTCGTAGGTTAGCTAACAACTCACTCTGTTATGTGTGGAGTATGTTTGTATGTGAATGACACCTCAGTGTCAGACTGAATTCAAAATGTGCGTACAAAGGACAGATGTAGAAAGCGGTTAACGTATGGCTTTTATGGACTCACACCACAGAAATTGGCAGGAAGTGACTGCATTAGCTCAGCAGGTCTGGTGAAACACAAAGAATCCGTATTAAAATGGCCGTAACTTGGAAGGACGCCCTCTTTCGCTTTCAAAGTCAGACTGCTGAAGCTTTATATTTACTTCATCTGAACTTTTAAATGTCTTTTTTGCTCAGAATAAAGACTGCAGATGTTGTCCACCAAAAGCAAAATTGAAGCAAAAATTGTCAAAGTAAACACATTGTTTGACATTTAATCTCAAGTAAAACATTATAGGACAATAACGGACACTAAGAAGATGGCACTAAATTCACTGGAGGTCTAGATTCCAAAAACAAGTCATTCATTTATGTATAAACTATTCACTCTGCAATCTAAAGGGTCAGTTCAGCACAATGAAAACACATTTTCTTACTTACCTTTAGTGGGTTTTAGCCATGCTTACTTTTTTTGTACAGATTTTGAAACATTTGCATGAGAGATTTTCACTTTGGAGTTTTTCAAATGTAGTTGTTTAGCTGTAAGCACTACACATGAAATTTCATTCACTATCATTGTACTGGTGTGGAGGCTGCTGTTTCAGAAGAAGAGATTAAAAAAACAAAAAATGGACAAATAACAGTGCTAAGCTGTCAGCATGCTTTTTGTGAATATTAATATGTAATATCCATGTTCCCATCTTCTTTTATATTTTCTTTCTCCTTGAGCCAACCAAAGAAAAGTGATCAAAATAATGTGGGGGGGAGTGGGTTACTGTGCTCACAGAAGGTACAAAAGGTTGAATGTGCATGTCTTCCCCTCGCTCTCTCTCTCTCTCTCTCTCTCTCTCTCTTTCTCTCTCTCTCTCTCTCTCTCTCTCTCTCTCTCTCTCACACACACACACACACACACACACCATCTCTCTGACTGTCCTATCCATTAAAAAAAACTTACTCACAGTCTGCCCAAAAAACCAAATTCCAAATTCCAAAACCTCCTTAACTGCTAATAAAACAACCTGTAACCCGTACATTTTAAAGAAGAACGAAAAGAGGTTGCACATACCTCTTTATAACGCTGTTTGTTCGTCGGCTTGCAGAGCGTTCCAGCGATGTAGTTTGTCCTGGATGCAACAGCTGGGCAGTGTAAGAAGTGCAGAAGTTTTACTGGAGCTTCTTGGACTCAGAAGAACAGACTGGAATGTAGAACTCTAACATAAAGTACTCTGAGGATGTGGGGAAGAGTGCTCTCCTGCACCTGCTGTAATTGGAAAACAAGGGAGGGGAGACATCCAGAAGAGAGAGAGAGAGACTGAGAGAGAGAGAGAGAGAGAGAGAGAGAGAGAGAGAGAGGGAGCAAGGGAGGGAGGGAGACTAAGAGGACAAATTAGAAAATGGTCCTCCCATAATAACACTGTTAGCCCTGTGACATAGTTTCAGGTAAAGCCCAGATGTATGAAAAACTTTGTGGGGAGTTGTTATAAAAATCATCCTAGAATGATAATTCAATAGAAATTAGACCCTCTTCCCACCCCACATATCACCCTCAATTCTTTTCTGTTACTCATCTCCACCTCCTTCCTTTCCTTTGCGTTTTGAGCACTTTTCTTGCTTTAATTGAGTCCGTACATTGAAGAGACAAACCAGAAACAATTCCTTGTGTGTTTAAGTTTAATTGATACACATCATCTCTCTTGGGGTGTGTTATAGTTCAGGGCAATTCCACAGAGTAAATGACACACCACAATTAGCTGAACAAAGTAGAGCTTGTGCTGTAATAAGTGACCTCACTGTATGGAAAAATATTCCCTGGTGAAGTTGAATATAATTAGTGAAGAATACCCCTAAAATCAGGTCACATACCCTTTTACAAATACTATTCCCTGGTCACTGACGCATTATTGAATTAAATATTTCTGTAGATGTTTTAGTGATTCAAACAATCTCAAAAATGCACTTGTGTCGGTACTTTAGGTTCAGTACATTTCAGTATGGCCATCCTGTAGCTACTTTTGTTTTTAGCTTTCAGTCCGTTAAATGGGTTACTCATATTGCCAAAACCAATTATTGCCGCCTTTGGGGCATATTGGGTTGCAAATAGTCCAACAGTTTAAGAGCATGTACACAAGTTAAAGCCTCTACCATGCAAAGTGGAGACATATATCAACGACAGCCAGAAACACCGCAGATACCAAGCTCATCTGAGATGGACTGACACAAAGTGGAAAAGTATAATGTGGTTTGAATTGTTTTTGAAAATCTTGGACGTCGTGTCCTCCAGGCCAAAGAGGAGAAAGACCATCTAGATTGTCACCAATACAAAATTAAGAAGCCAGTGACTGTGACAGTATGGGGATGTGTTGGTACCAATGGCATGGGCGACTTGCACATCACTGAAGGCCCCATTAATACTTTAATACTTAATACTTTTATTGCTTATGCTGCATCCAGATGATGTCTTTTTTCAGGTTTTTGCTCCAGCAAGACAATAAAGTCACTTTCTGCACGTGTTACAGCAGATTGGCCTGTTGCAAAAGAGTGCAGGTGCTAGACTGGCCTGACGGCAGACCGGGCTTGTGCCCCTGTGATTTGAGTATTTAGTGCCCACTGCCACAATGTTAATTTCTTTGGTGAAAGTAATAAAGGTGAAGTTAGAAAATGTGCAGAGTGTTTATGTGATATTTATTATTATTTAACAGTGTAGCAATTAACGAAAATAACTTTGTTAAGTTTGCATAATTAGTTGATTTACTTGAATCTAGTTAAACTATTTATAATGGAATAAAAGTAGGTGTATCCCCTCTGATTTCTGCATAGGGCCAGTTGCATCAGTGAAGGACCATGGCCCCATATTTCTGCTAACAATCTTGAGTCAGTTGCATACAGTACAGCATTATTTCAGCTTTTCACAGTTACACTCAGTCTTTTACATGTACATTTATTGAGCGGCTCAAGATTTAACCTGGTCAATATTTTGGTGCAAATCCAACACGCTACTTTGAGATTTACTTTAAATTTTAAACGAAATAAGAAAAAGTACTATTTTTTGGTATTAGGGACAGCTCACTTTGAGGCCACAGTCTTTTTTTTTTTCTGGAAATTTCTTGATTTTATTCACTATGTGGAGCTCCCATACCACAATTAAAAAACAAAAAATTCCAATATTTTTAGAATTAATAATTAAAATTACTTATTTTTTTAGGCCAGGAAATAAATTAATGCTTGTTCCCCAACTATGATTTTATTCCCAGACATGCAGAGAGGGTTTAGTAAAAGAATTTAGACTTTCAAGTTAAGAAATAATACTTACAGAAAATGTAACTGAACCATTAACTCAATGACGAACACACAGAAAATTAAAACAATTTAAATATCACCGAAAGCTGGCCTGAACTGTGTTTTCAAGCAGGTGTGATTTCTTTAGGATTTCCTATGGTCTAAAACGCATCAGGATCACGAGCTGTGCAGCAGCCAAAACAAAACGTCACCTATCCGTCCCTTCGAATTGACAGCCACGTAGCCAATCACACTAAGCAGTACGTACCGTACGTACAACTCGGGTACGTGCCAGGTTGCATGCTTTGTGCAGTGTCGCCAGTGTTCACTTGTGTTGACATTTCTTCTTAACCTGCCCATGCGTTACCGCGTGGTTAAACATCTTTTGGACCTGAGGAGTGTGGCACAGTTTTAGTCAGGTTAGTGCTAAGAGTAATCCCAGTCGGAATATGTGATACACGCGAGCAGTCGCATGCAACTTGTACGCAAGCAGCTAGCTAGCTACTTTTAGCTAGATTTGAACCGGACCAAATACAGTTAGAAGGATCAAAGAGGCTGTTAATTAAGTAGATTAAAACGCTAATTAACTTGAAGTGAACGGTTGTGATTGATGTCTTCTTGTTTACCCAAGGAAGCGTTCGATTTGGGAAGTAGTACCACCGATTCATTTCGAAACTGATCGCCTAACAAGCTAGGGAAGAGCTCGGTAGACCTGGTGACCTTCCTTGATAGCTTTGTATGTGTCCCAACTTTTTTGTCCCCTCCGACTTCTGTGAATGGACAATAACTTCATCTGGCCAGAAGACTGACATATGAACCAGTAATGTCACCTACATAACCGCAGGACCCGAGCAGGGCCCTCATTCAGCGCTTCTAATTGGACATGTAACTGACTTCATGGTTGTGTGTTCACTTATAAGAATGACTCGCCGCTCAGTGGTGAACTTGTTGTGCTGTGGGAGTCGAGCTGTCAGCCTGCTGTACGGAAACTCCTTTGGTCCCCTCCACACTTCAGCATGCCACAGATCAACGCAGCCTAGAACTGGATTCAAACCGGAAAAAGTGGCAGTGGTCACAAAGACCACACGGTATGAGTTTGAACAACAGCGGTATCGCTATGCAGGGCTCTCAGAAGAAGACTTAAAACAATTGGTAAGGACTGCTTCTCGCTTTCAGGCATGCCACCTTCCAGGCAAAACACACATCTGAAACATTACCTGATTTTTGTTTGTTTGTTTGTTTTGCTATGGCTGCAGCTTGCAGTGAAAGGCTCCAGCTACAACGGCCTGCTGGAAAGACACAACATCCACACTAACAATGTGGAACATATTGTAAAGAGCCTGCGGTAAGATGTGTCCTGTCTCAGCCACATTCCTAACAACCTGACAGGGAAGGTTTGCTTTTTTTTTTTGTTCTTCTTTCCAGTTGATGTGCAATTTGTGAAAGAAGATTGTTTGTTTTATAATTGTGTGTTTGCAGGAGGGAAGGCATTGATGTACGAGTCGTGAAAAGGGGAGAATATGATGAAGAAGTAGTGCGATGGGCAGATGCAATTATATCTGCTGGAGGTAAGAATTTTAGATTATTGATTCACTGCATTGTTTTGTACTCCAAATCCCTGCGATACTGATTCATTACAAATCGAGTGTATAGATAGTACATTGCATTATATTGAGGTGAAGATGTCACTATGGTCACTATCTCTGCTATTTGTTTGAATATGCAAACACTGGTTGAAAGAATCTTCCTTAAACACCAACTTTTGTGTCCAGGCATGCTGTACAGAATGAACAGGTCTTTAACTTATTCAACCCAGGGGGCAAAAAGTCACATGAACAAAGGCTTCAAACACACAATACAAGTTCTCTAACTGCAGTTTCTTTTGTTAGGTGATGGGACAATGCTACTTGTTGCCAGTAAGGTTTTAAGCAAGGACAAACCAGTGGTTGGAGTCAATACAGACCCTGAGAGGTAAAACACTGAACAGCACTTTTTTACGTGTAAATTACTGTTACACCTCATATGCTGTAGTTCTTTGAAAAGAAAAACAACTCCTTAGGAAGTTACTCCATGAGCACTCTGAAGTAAGCTTAATGCAATGCCATGTCTCCACACTGTTACTATTGAACATTCCTCTTTTATTCAGCTGAGTTCATTACATTTCTCTCTTTCAAAATAAAGGTCAGAAGGTCACCTGTGCCTCCCTGTGCGGTACACTCGTGCCTTCCCAGAGGCACTGGAGAAACTCTGTCGCGGTGAGTTCAGGTGCGTACTTACTCACAGTCTGAACGCTCTTGTGGTTTGACTTCCTTCTGACTTCGTTTTTTTTTTGTGTGCTCTGTCACACAACTTCCATAATCTTTTCCTCAGCTCAGTAGCAACGACGTGCAAGTGGGTTAATTTGCAAGCTACTTTCAAAAATATATGTAATATTAATGTAAGGAGTCCTGCAGATTCAATTCTCTGCCATTAGCTCAAAGTTCAAGACAAGTTCAAACCTGTGTTGTCTGGAAAAAGTCACGTGGCGCCTAACACCCCAGTGCTGTGTCCTCAGACTAGCCTAAATAGAATAAATCCAGTTACTGTGCCTTGTAAGAGTCACTGCTGTATCTTTATCTGAGATTTATCTAAACCTTCTGCTCAGACTGTTCAATTAAAGTGTTGTAAAACATCCCAGTAAGAATTGATTTGCGGATTTTCAGTTGCAAAGATGTCTTAATATTTAAGTTAATACCTGGATACATTTGTGTTGCCTAGATTTTGTAGAAGTGTCGTTTCAGCAATATTGTATTAAATAAATGTCACCACGGCGGCCCCGTTTACCCTTAACACAGACCTACAGGTTGTGTGTTAGGTCAGTCTCTGTTGCTAACTTATTGTGCTGATTACATACATTTAAAGTCAGCCTCAAACATATTAAAACACAGAAGGAGGTTATTGAAGCACATGATGTACTGATGCCAGTTCATTGGTAGTTCGAAAGCCCAGTAAAGCTAAGTATATATAAAACTTGGCTCATTGCTACAAAATGAGGAATGAGGAATGTGAATGAAACGAGTCCCTGAATCTGTGACTAGCAGTCACATAGTACATATGACTCCTCATTGCAGAGCCTTTAGGCAGCTGTTTTTGTTTTATGGCATACAATGTTGTTTGGCTCAGTCTCAGTGCTCTTGCAGCTATAAGAAGGCAATGCTTAAAGACATTACTTTGTTAGGTGACAACATATCAGGGCTGTGAGTGTGCCAGCTGCCTTCAGGGTTGTGTCTTAGTACAACCTGCTTCACTGGTGGTTTAGTAGAACCAGTGTTGGTTTTCAGTCAACTTACCATGTTGCAGGGTCTTAACACCGTGGAGTCGACAGACGCGCCGGCGCGTCCTTATCACATGACCAATTTAAGACGACGTAGCTGCAAGACGCAGCCTCGCTGAATCTCAGTTTTAATTTGTGTCGAAAGTGGGCACTTCAAACTATATACAAGTTTTTAAATTTTGTTAATATGTCAAGTAAAACCCGAGTTATGATAAACAATATACGCAATGTTTTTTTCCTGAACATTGCCGTCACGTTTGGTGCGAGTTTTATGCAAAGACGCAGTAAACACCAGCGCATTGAGCGCACTTCATTCAGCGCGCTTCAGCGCATTTTTCCCACTCGGATTTTATAGTTTTTGTGTGATTTTAGGTCCAGTGTGTTAATACAGTATGTCAAAATGAAAAAAATAACAGTAAAGTCACACTTGTAAGGTTGTGCTGAAAAAAAAATGATACCAAACATGGCAAGGTAAAAAATTTCTAAGCTGAAATATAAAGTTAGAATCAAAAATAGTCAAAAACTGACAATTATACATGACTCCAGAGGGTTAAATCAAAGAAAACGTTTGCTTAGCAAATGTTTGATCTCACTTAGTTTTCTGCTCTCATTATATATTGGGTACAGAATCTCCAGCTCTTCCAGGAAGATTTAGATTATCCAGCTGTATTGATGTTAATGTTATTTCGGTGTTCTCACTGCATTCACTGTAGGCTTGAGGGTACAACGGTATTGCCAAGATAGTCAGCTGGTTTAGTTGAAGCCTAATGGTGCTGTGCACTGCACACCTTGTCCCCTCGTCTGTCCTGTCCTGTGTCGTGTCCAGGTGGCTGTGGCGTCAGAGGATCCGTCTGCACCTAGAGGGCACAGGAATTAATCCCACACCTGTGGACCTGCATGAACAGCAGCTGAGCCTGGAGCAACACAATCAAGCTCACCGCATCACCACCATGGACATCCATCAGAGTACGACTCCACCATCCGTCTTGTGTTCCTGTCCCAGTCCGTCTGTCTGCTCTCCTGTGTGACTCACCGTTAAGTTTGTACAAGATGAAATATGTAGATTAGTGCTTGCTTGACTGTAGCTAGCTGATAGTGACCTTAGCAACGTTATCATTATGTAATAACCACATTTGTGTTCTACCACTAATTCAGCGCCGTCTGATTTGGCAGGGACAGGAACATTTCCTGAGAGCTCCTCCAAGCCGAGTCTCCTCCCTATCAGAAGCCTGAATGAAATCTTCATTGGAGAGTCTCTGTCCTCCAGGTACCTCCATCAGCTCAACTAATGCCGTTGAAACATGGTGAACCCGTGTCAGTGTGCATGTAGTAATCCTCATTAATCCCCAGCCATTTTCCCACCGTCGTCCTCGTCTCTCCGGAACTGATCAGGGGAATCTCTGTCCACCACAGGGTGAAGTTAAAATCCTTCAAACACCATGTTAACCTCTTGCTCCATAGGGCTTCTTACTACGAGATCTCTGTGGATGATGGCCCGTGGGAAAAGCAGAAGAGTTCAGGACTCAGCATTTGCACAGGAACAGGATCCAAAGCCTGGTAAACCTAATATTATTGAACTTTCAGCTTAACATTAATGTTTCACTTGGCTAATCTGCATCCTCTGTTGCAAGGTTTTTTGTCACTTTCCCCCATTTTCAAAATACAAATCTACAAATGACAAATAAAGTCATAGGTGCCAATGCAGTAAATTGAGTGACCCAAATCAGGGTCTCCTTCTATATATCTGCAATTCACAAGTACATGGTAATGTGACTTCCTAGGGAGGAGTGAGGAGCCCATTATCTGTTATCTGTTCAATCAAATAATCTGTAGTCGTTATTGGTGAAGCTTAGACTGGAAGTGGATGTGCTTAATTTAAGCCTGAAACTTGTATGGGTTGATCAGAAGTTGTTATTGTTAATTGAGCTTCAGACCGCGAGAGAACTATTTCAGTCAAGTTTTTATAAATTTATCTATTTCTACTCATTTCAGCAGCTTGCTCATTACTTGTTGTACCCTGTGACATCCCACAGATAAAATCCCATATTAATCATCCGCTTGTTGTCTCTTGGCGTCCACAGGTCATATAACATCAACAAACTTGTTGAACAAGCTGTGGAGGAGGTTCTAAAAATCGGTACGTGTCTGTGTATGTTTTGGTAGCGAAATGTCTATGACACCAAAGCAAAAGCAGGTTTGTCTCAAAATACATCACCTGACCTTCACTGATAGACAGCTTGTGTCTTTCTTCAGGAAAGTCCCAAACAGGTCTCGATATCCCACTTGATCGTGACTTTATTGAAAAAGGTGAGTGGATAACCCTCCTGGATTTGTTGTTTTACATTTTTATGGTGCTTTTATTTAATGATGTGATCTTTGTGTGTACAGTGACTGATGAATACAATGAGTCACTGGTGTTCAGTCCAGATGACAGACGTTTGTTCTACAGCATCAGGGAACCCATTGTCAACAGAGTCTTCTCCAGCAGTCGACAAAGAGGCTTTGCCAGCAAGTCAGTGAACGTTCCGCTGTCTCGGAACAAAAGCTGAATAAGAGTTTTCCGAAGCTGTAAAGACGCACCTTCCTGACTGTTGTGATGCCTCTGCTTTCAGGGTGTGTGTCCGCTCACGGTGTTGGGATGCCTGCATGGTGGTCGACGGCGGGACTTCATTCGAGTTTAACGACGGCGCCATCGCCACGATCAGCATGAGCGACGAGGATCAGCTCCGGACAGTGCTTCTTGAAAACTGAGATGAGTCCAGAGAGAACACTCGACTCGTTCTTTACTATGGTTCAAAGGGAAGAACCAGTTTTTAGCTTTTAGTCTCCACAAGTGTTAAATATTTTTATATCAGGGGTAAAGGTATCATTGTTACTATTGTTAAATGTGTGCATTGTGAATTTTTCAAAATTATTTCAAATTCCGATATCCCCCCCATCCCCCCTTTGCTTTTTAATCTCCGTGCCACTCTCCACAGGTTATGTAGAACCCACTGGGTATATAATGGTCATAATCCACTTTGTAGATGCTGTGTCAAACAATATATAGAGTATGATACAAAGCAGAGAAAGAAATGAAAGATCAGATATAAGGAGGGCTTATGTTAATACACGGCAAATCAGTGGTGTAAGTATGTGTTTTGATTCATTGTGGGTCCATTTTGGCTGGAGCAGTGACTCATTCTGTCAGTAAAGCTGCACGTGATCCCCAAATCATAATCAGGCTTCAAACGGACAGAAGACTGACATGCTTTAAAACATGTTTATTTAGTTTATTAGTTTTAAAGGATCAGTTTTTTTGTTTTGTTTTGTTTTGGTTTTTTTTTTCAACAACTGTCTAAGTTTATTGGTTCCTACTGAAGGATATATACATCTTAAAGTATGACTCCCAGGTAAATAGTTTTTATTTAAAAAGGCTCGGTAATTTCTTGAAACAGCTGATCACTTTATTTTTTAACAATTGCTTCTCAAACAGGACTAAAGGAGTTCGGTGTTGATGTTTTTTTATTCCCGTGTGGTCGGTAAGCCAAGCGGGTCTGAAATGTGCCCACCCAAAATCAGTTTTTAACTGCCCCTATACAAAGAGTTTTATTTATTAGCATTTACCAAATCATCAAGAAAGACTAAAGTTGTCATGTTAAATCTCCTCTGCCTTGCTCTCAAGCTTGAAACAAACCGTGTGTTACGGATTTTGCCCACATCCTCCAACACCGCCCATCGGAACTCCTGTCTCTAGGATAATTGAAATTTGCGAAGCCTGTGCTTCACGTTCTGAATGTTTTCACTCCATCTTCTCACGAGTGCCCACTCGGTGCTGCACATGTGCAACTCTAAAGACAGATTAGAAAAAACATGCGCCGTTTCCTGGGAAGAACAAAGGGTTAAATCCTTTTTGAGTTGACAGATATGCTAGCCAGAGGAGGCTTTTTACTTGTGCCCTGCAAGCAGGTGATCCTTATTTTTGAGCCCTGAAGTATATCCATGTGGTGAAGTGAAAGCGCAGCGGGCTGTCTGTTACAGCTTGTTTGTTGATAAAAGATATTTTTGGAACATAGCTTATATTTTTTTGTAGCTGCTTGAGCCACTTAATGAATGAAGTGCACTAAAAGTTGAGCTGAATGCCTACAGGGGCATGTTACTCCACATCTAAGGTCAAAAGTCTGTCTTTTAAGCTCTCGCAAGACAGGAAGATCAGCTTTGGAAATGCTTCTGTAACAGCAGCATGTGTCTGAGGAAGACATGTTGAAAAATTTTTTTGTCTTTAAAAAAATACAAAACATAATTTAAACTGGTGCTGATAGGAAGTGATACAAATAGATGATTTTAAACCAATAAAGCCACTTGACACTAAATGCTTGAATAACGCTGTTTTTTTTATGCTCAATTTAAAAATAGGACATGTGAAAAATCTAAGTCTTTTGTATACACTCATACACTCGTGTAATTCTGCTCCCTGCCTCCCCGAATTCTTTTTGACACTTAGTTTACTAAATGATCAGGACATTGTGATATGCAGGGTTCCTCATGAAGCTCTGCCAACTCACAGTGAGAACATCCTGGCTTTGATAACTGAACTCTCCAAAGTAAGCCTCCTAGAGTATTTAGCCATGCACAGAGTTGTGGTTTTATTCAGGTTTAAGTTGTGTCTTAGGCCTTTTTAAATTACATTCACCTCCACTGTGTCCTATATATTATATATGCAATGACTGAATTTCCTCATAAGATATTATAATGTGACATATAGGAAAATCACAAGTAAGTAATGATTGAATGAATGAATGAATTCAATTTAGCTGCTTTGGTTTCAGGGTCCTCGTATGGTTTATGAATTAATGGAGCAACAGACACGTTGATGTCAGTAAAACCTGTGTATTTAATACTACAACACATCCAAATAGATGCTGTGAAAAAAGGCCTGTTCTTATTCAGCGGATGTGAGCTTTTGTCTCGAAAAATAAAACCTCTTTAATCAAGCTCCACCTCCTGAGCTTTTTCATGACTTTTCAACTGCATCTCGTGGTTTTCCCATCAGCTCAGTTGACAAGATTGGACTGAGCAAAATTTCATGTCTTGGTTGCTTTAGTTCATACTGACACTTTAAAAAAACCCACTGAATGGAGGGGTATGTGTGTGTGTGTGTGTGTGTGTGTGTGCAAGTTATTTATTAGTGGCCATTGGGTTGAGGACTTTTTTCCCGTTTTAGTCAAAAGACTCCAAAAGGTCAAGAATGAACATTTTTAATAAACACAGACACAAAGAACAGTTTGTCTATTCAGTGGTTTACTTGTTCAGACTCAGAAGGGAAAACTGAACAACTTACAAGTTAAAACTCATGTTCCATTAAAGTCGTATCACACGTGAACGGAACGGTAACACGGAGCACTGATCGTTCAGCATATCCACAGTGACATGAGCTCATCTTTAAAAGCGGCTGGAGAGAAGTTTGATAACCCCAACCTGAACCAACACTACGTTCATAACCCGTATGAACACAGCGTGGGTCCACAGCCAGGTCACACGTCCCACTTCTTCGTGCGTGTTTTACATTAAAACCATGAAAATCACTGATTAAAATCAACTGTTCTCTCATTATCACAGCTGTGAACATCAGCCATCAGTATTATTAAAATGTCCAAGGAATCAATTGCCCCAAATATTTAGACATCCTCCAACTGAGCCATTTTAGACCAAGTTTCCCTTACAAAATATTTTAAATTAACATTATTCGAACCCAAAACAGATTCAAAATTCACTAAAAGTCTGTTAACACATTCCAACAAGAACTGGATTGAACATCCAAATGACTTTCCTAAATAAAGTATTACATTTCTCTACAAGCTTGCACGTGCAGCACTTGAAAGCGGAATGAGTAGGAATTGTTGGCTATGGTTTGTAAACTTTTTTATCATGAGCCCTGCCCTCACACCCACTGCTCAATGTCTGACATCCAGAATCATCTGGAATACATGACAAAAATCAGAAAATACATTCACAAAGCAGCAGATACAGACATAGTCACTTCTAGTGGGTCACAAATGATTACTGAGAGATTATTTTTTATATGAATCTTTTTTTTTTCTCTTTGCAAACACCTACTCATTCGGCCTTCGAAGTCTGTGACCTTTAGAACTGTTAAATGCCACCAAACACTAAAAGCACCTTCTGTAGCAGCACCAAACACTGAAACATCACTGCAAAATGGACCAGACTCCCACACCTGTCAGAACACTGCAGGATCAATCAATCAGAAACAATGAATCTTATCTTTAAAAAAAAAAAAAAAAAAAAAAAAAGATCTTGGTGTGTGTATGTGTGTGGCGATTACAGTTTGAACCTCAGCTGACACTTCCTGTTCCACATGGTGCGGTCGCAGAGCCTGCTTGCTGGCGTGGGCCGGGCGACGAAGGAGAACGGCCTGGAGTTAATGGAGACGTGAGGCATCTCCTTCTTCAGAGAGGCCAGGTGGCTGTTGAGTACGATGCCAAACACGTCCAGCAGATACAGCGTGGGGACCATCTTACCAAGGTCACTGGAAATGCGACACAAGTTCAGTTTTGTACTTCCACCCTCAGTCGAACAAAATTTAGCGCAAGCAAAGCGTGGGAACTCACTTGAGTGCGGCAAGGTGAATGTGATAGCAGCGACTCAGGGACAGATGCAGCAGATGCTTCAGCTGTTTGAGGACCGCGAAGCTGTCGGCCATCAGCAAAGTGCTGTCACTGTAACAGGATGAACATTGTGTAACAGATCCAAACGTGTTCACAAATTGAGCTACGTCAGTATTACGGCATGTCAATCATATGATAGAGCATTCAAGCTGACAAATGTAAAAATTGTTGTGTGTTTGTTAGCATCAAGGTATTTATATGCATAAGGTTGCATGTATCAATTGAATTGCCCTGACTCTCTCTGAAGCAAACTGGACCTGTAGACTTCAAAAGAGAATACAATCATACCTTAAATCTAGAGTCTGAATGTGGGGGCATCTCGTCACTAGCACCTTCACATCTGTTAAAACACACATTATGGTCAGAATCGTAACCGGTCTGCACAGTGTTTAGGAGGGCGGTACATGGCAAAGAGCTTAATTTCAATTTATTTATATAGCACCTTATACAATCAAAATTGTCTCTAGATGCTTTACAGAGACCCAGAGCCTGAACCCCCGAGCAAGCAGACAGTGGCAAGGAAAAACTCCCTTTTAACAGGAAGAAACCTTGAGCAGGACCCGGCTTGCAAGGGAGAACTATCCTACTGATAGTCGGCCGACTTCCACATGAATGCCATGACCCAAGGTTTCCCAGCAGCATTGCATTGCATTGCATTGTAAGGAGATGGTCAGTGTTATTAGTGTCGCCTGTCACTGGTTTTTCATATTGTGACTGATCGCTAAACTGTACTGCCAAATGCTTACAGGTGGACACATTTCTCCTGTCGACACTGTGCATGCCGTCATATCGGCCCAACACTATGATCAACCCATTGCCAGAGTAGAAAACTGAATAAATGTGCAGTAATTAAGTGATTTGACCCCAGCATCCATCACTTACGGTCGAGCGTGAGGTTCTCCCTGTAACCACTGAGGTTGAGGTGAGTAACACTGGAGCTCACAGTATCAACAACACTCTTCACATGATTACTGTTGAAGTCACACCATGATATGTTCAGTTGCTCTATACTGTTCAGACAGACAGAGAGAGAGAGAGAGAGAGAGAGAGAAAAAAAATAAATCCAGCATTAGTAAATGGCAGAGGTGGAGGATGAGCTCTTTGACTGCGTTTGGACTGTTGAGATGGATGCCAGCTGACCTGCAGCAGGATTTGAGCATGTCAGCCAGAGCAGGAGCAGAGAAGCCAGAGCAGCCACTCAGGTTGAGCTGCAACAGGTTTGGGTTCTTGGACAGAGAGCTGAGGGGGGAATACAGAACACAAAAGCCATGCGACTGCATCAGATACTGAACGACCACAGATGTGCTCACAAACACACACACACACACAGATAAAACACACAATGCCTAACATTAATGTAAGATGTGTAAGAAGTGTAACATGTTTACATATATGTTTCTATTCACGTTCCCATTTCTAATCAGCACACACAGTAAAACACTGAAAAGGACATCTCTTGGAAACTGCTTTTTCTTTCATGCCAGTGCCAGGCTCATAGTTTCCCTCCATTTCTACTCTTTTTGCTAAGCTGGCCTAAATATGTCATATATATGTTCATTATTAAAATCATTCTTCCAAGAGAAAAAGCAGAACTTAAATGTGGGTCCAGTTTCCATAATGTGAAGATATGCTGTTTTTTTCTACTTATATCACATGTCATACTGGTTATGACACAGATTTCATTTTTTTATTAAACTCATTTTAATGTAATGATCGACATGTGACTGATATCACTAACGACTCCAAGGGGATTGAATCGGCAACGTCTCACATCCCTGACGAAACAAAGCAGGAAGTGTGTTCTCGTTCGGCGGCAGGAGTGGACAGAGAGAGCCAGAGAGCTAAGAACTGACCTGATGATGGCGTCTGAGAGCGGCAAGCCCTCAAGGCTCAGATACTCGAGAAGCCTGCAGCGACAGATGATGCTCTCAAGGGCCGAGGTGGGGATGATGGAGCTGGACAGATCCATCTCAACTATCTGCAGCGGGCTGAACAGAAAAGACAAGAAAAAAGGAAAACACCATCAGGTTTTCTTTCTTTTTTTTTTCTTTTTTTTTTTTTCAAAACAAACAAACAAAAAAACCCCAATCACTTCCTATTTGTTTTTGTCTTTCAGAAGAGTGCAGTAAAATGGTTCATAATGAGAAAAATTTGAATTTTTATACAAAACAAATCTTATGTGCATAGAGTTTTGCCCAAAATTTAAAAAGTACAGGAAAAAGTTCTGTCAGAATTCACAATTATGTTTATTTTTAAATGATGTGATTTTAAAATCATCTTACAACATAAAGCTACATGTATGTAAATAAATAAATAAATAAATAAATAAATAATAATCATATGGCTCCCACAGAAATGTGCACAGAAATGAAGGAAATAATTAACAAACTTTAAAAAGCATCATGAGCAGACATAGTTTTTAACCAGCGTTACTCAGATGGGTAAACGGTGCATTTCTTGGGGACTATTTTTACTTGTGAATTAAAACACATTAGTGGGTATGACTGTGTACGTGGGGTTGAGTCAAGCTGAACTACAGTGTGTGTTCATGTGAGTGACAGGAACATGTCATCAGTGTGGCTCACTGATGTGTTTTCAATACTTTTTGAATAACAATAAACATACGTTCACTGTTGGTTTGGATCTGCACATGGCATCTACCATTAAAGAATATCACCAGAAATATTCTTTAAAGAAGAAACTGAGCTTGGCTCAAAGGACCTGGACTGAGTATAAGCACTGCTGGACTCACCCTGAGCCTGCGAAATGCAGCTCTTCCACGAAGGAGCGAGGACAGCGCAGCCTGCGGACTCCAGTCTTCAGCACCTGGCTCAGAGCAGGATCGACGTGGGTCAGCCCCTCCAGGTCCACACTGCGCCACAGAGACTCATCAAACCTGGGAAAGACACGCAGGGAGGATGCGATGCTGTCACACTGTATATGCAAATATGTCCCAACAGGTTGCAGAAAACAGTCTGCACGGACTAAGCCTCCCTTTGATCGTGTCACATTGACAAATATCAATAGTGTTCTCTGACGTCATGAAAATCAAATGTACAGCTGTGGAGCGTACCAGAAGCAACTTGGTGTCAGTTTCAGCTTTAGTCCACAGGAGCACTCTCTTCTTTCATTACCACACAAGGCAAGGGAAAGGCATGTTAACAAGCTTACTTATGTCTTCAAGATTATGCCTGAACCAACAAATATTTAATATTAAGAATAAGAACAACCATGAGTATAATGGGTGAGGGATCAGATCCTAAGAGACCTTCGATCAGAAATGAGAAGAAGTGAGTCTCCTGGGTTTGAGATTTTTGATTGGAATAAATAAAACACTTGACGGGTTTCTCTGAAATTAAACTGTTCACTTCACTCGTACATGTGTCCCATCAACTCCTTTCTTTTAAAACTTTCCACCACATAAACACACTGGGTGCCCTTCTTTTTTTATGTTCTCTGAGGACATTTATCCATTTATATTTTGATATAGCTTTGGTTTGTGTTGACAATCACCAAGCACCTGTTTGGGTTTAAGGTCTGGGCTTTCAATAGTCAGAGAGTGTCCACTGTGACAAATGTAATAAGAGTGGGAAAATGTACATCAGGACCAAACTGGGGAGGGAAGAACCCCTCACTCATGTTTCACCTTCTGAAAAGTGCAGGCACAATTTAGCGATTAGAGACTCACGCCAAGCGATGCCAGCGCTTGCACACTGTGGACAACCTGAGGAGGTCCTGCAGAGGGAGGCAGAAGAGGATCCTGAGAAGCAGCTCATCGGGTAGGTGGTCCCACGAAATACCTGAGGGAAATGATGATCGAAAAAGATCAAAGTATTACAGTTCATTATAGCTCCAAACAATTCCAGGATGTTAGAAAAAGTTTTCCTACCCGACGTGGATTCTTTTTTCCTTCTTGATCTCCTGCCGATGACAAACTGGTTGCCGTCATTCTCTTTCCCCTTGCTGATGAGCCGCTGATGCTTGTGGCTTGGTGACCACTGCTGGATGAGCTCTGTTGGGGTGCATTCAGTGT
The DNA here is from genome assembly GCF_020382885.2 of Scatophagus argus. Lineage (NCBI taxonomy): Eukaryota > Metazoa > Chordata > Actinopteri > Scatophagidae > Scatophagus > Scatophagus argus. Next base: position 18,657,819 of record NC_058512.1, on the reverse strand, counting down.
CCAGGCCCTCGCTGAGACAGCCTCTCGACTTGCGTTTGTTGCTGTTCTTGGACTGAGACAACGGATAGCTCTGAAGACTGAAGCAGGGCAGATCCTGCAGTGGCATGCTGGATGGAAGGAGAAAATAATCAAATATGTTCATATTCAAAATGTCAGTGAGGTTACACAACACTTTGTCCTGCAGTTTGATGGCAACATCTCAGAGAAAGATTAGTTAGCTGCGCAGCTTCCCCAGGGAAGAACCTCTGTCTGCCCGCCATATTGATGCAGCTACTAGTGGTGTGACCGCGCAAATTCTAACTTCAAAAGAAACGCAAATACTTTGTCACTTATATTTGAGATATATAACATACTTGTAGATTCACAAAGAATTTTTTATTTGCACATTCTTTAACGCCAGCTGCTTTACAGTTCACTGGTGCGGGAAGGTCCATGTACGAGGAGGCCTGGCTGAGATGAAAGCGCGGTATCGATTATTTTTAGCTTCTGTTTCATTCTAAACTGGCTCAGAATGGCGACTAACAAACACACTTGATTTATTACTAACATTACAAATGTACAATTCGATTAATCATTTCTTTGAGAGATAAGTGGTATTTCTTGAAGCGGAAGAGACAATATAACTATCTGGTGTTGGTTCGTTTTCACATGGACGGCACGATGAAAATTAACTTACGCTATCACTCGTGCAACTACTTTACAAAAACAAAGTCCCAAAACATTCGGAACCTTACCTGTCTCGCGGCATCCCCTCTGGTTCAGATTAAATGTGTACGATGTAACGTTAGAGAAGCGGACATAAAGCAGCTTACTGTTTTCACTCCAACTGAGACTCTTTAAACTCGCCGCCAGCACCAGGGCGCCCTGTATGCACGACGACACCGACGTGCTTTCGTTGTATGTCCTACGTCTTACGTCATACGTCTTACTGAGTGGCCCTTGTGACTTTTCAGTATTTCTCGGTTTTTTCCCACCTTTTTCTTGAGAGAAGTATCTTCATTTTTGTTTTCTAAAACATTTCATCAAAAGGATAATGTTTAGAGAAACAACGTCAAACTTTTCCAGGTGAACACTGGGCAACCTAATGAAGCTGAAGAAGAGTTAAGAAGAAGAATAATCAGCTGTATTGGCAGCATATATATTTTTACCTACACATGTTAAAAAAAAAAAAACATGTCTGGTTTCTTAAAGTGATCCACTTTTTGGCAAACCTGGTAGATGTTGAGTCCAGACAGAAGGTTAAAGCAGTAGCAGCAGACCCTCCAAAACACTCCTCTGTTCATGGCAATTTTGCTGTCACTAACAATTCTAAAATGTGCAACACAAGTACATTTGCTTGTGCAAGACAACAAAGTTGCTGTCATCTGCAAACACCTCAAATTAAAATCTGAAGAAACAGTTACACAAAGGAAACACCATCATACCTGCCCATTGTAATCCAATGGGGAACTAATTACAAAAATGAACACGTAATTTGTGATTTACTGAATTAAAATCGCCTTTGATTGCCAAGTTTGTTTTTTCCCCATTCAGGGTAAGAGATGAAAATGTTTGATGCTTTCTGTGTTCTCCCTTCTTCTGCCTCTGTGCTCCTGATCTCAATATTCCTGAAATGCCTGGAGAAACTGGTTCTCAGTATTGCGCTACCACCGGTTTGCCTCCAGGTCCAAACAAGTAAGACACGCTTCACTCACTTTTTAATGTCAGAATCACTAAAGAAATTCACCAGAATTCCGTTTACGGACCTCACCTTAGCCATCAGCACAATTCAGCAACACCAGATGATCAATAATCTCCAGCATTTCACGATCCCTCCACTTACCATCCACCGTTCATCCAACAGTTTCCTCAGGAAAAGACCACCCGAATAGCCACAGTAACCAAAATTAGAGCTCATCTGGGCTGTATCCTTTTGTTTACACCTTCTACAAACAGCAGTGTAGAAACTATATTTAACATTGTAACTTAGGAACAGAAGGAGAGTTTGTCACCATATTTCACATTTAGCTGGACACATAATTGGAGGAACTAATCATTGATGCCGGTATTGAAACTGTGTTGATTGTACGGATTGTCTGCGCTGCTGGATTGTGATGCATATAAAACAACTATGTCTTAGAATTTGTAGCCTCTTCATTTTCTATCATAATCAGATAATGGAGAGCAACTGGAGGATGGAGGACACTGGAGGATAACAGAATGAAATGGAGTGTCCTGTGAGTGCTGAGTTGAGTCAGAGGCTGTATTGAACACACACAGACATGCACCCTTGATACCTGCCATTGCTCACTAGCGTACAGATAATGTACAGTAAGGTATTCTGGCTGTTCGGGGCGAATGAAACAGCAGTCAAACTCATGCAAGTTAATCAGAAATACCCAGATGAGCCTGCAATTAACTCGGCTCACACACACTGAGCTTCACAATGGCTCTTCAGAAACCTATTACGTCTACATTTTATACAGTCTATCAACAGTGTAACATGTCAGTGTTCATTAGCCAACACATTATTCCCCTTATTCCCCAGATGTCTGTTTTCCTCATAAATTCCAGTGTCCACTACAGTGGATCTGTATTGGAGAATGAGTGTTGTCTGTCCACCACTGATGATGGTCTGTAGAATGTACTCTCCAAAGGTAATGGGCAACATTCTTATTGTCAGTAACAATGAATAAACAAGGGTCTATACTACAGAAACACATTTTATTAAGCTTTAAGTTCACAAAGGAGAGACCCAGAAATATTGAAAACAATGATGGACACTATTTCCATACCTATATTTGTAACTGACTCATAACTGAGCAGACTTCATATTCACTACTTTGGTGATTGGCAAGTGACAAGTTCCATTTAAATGCATTTTAAGTGCATTACATCTGATGCTATACATTTGAGCTAGAATACTTGGACATCCACAGCAAAGATGATTAGGCTTTGTTATTAAGAAGTTTTTAAAAATCTGACTAAAAGGTAGAAGCCATGCAAAATGTTTTTCATTTATAAAGACTGTGAAAGATAACAGTCGGGTGTTACAAATTATTCATCTGCAGTTTTTGTATAAATGTAACATGATGTAATAAACATCAGCACACCTATCTGGTTCATCCAGATAGTATCAATGATCGCTGCACAAAGACAACAACAGTACCTTACTGCATTATCCTATTCATGCAAACACCTACAGTTCATTATTCAGAAAGTTATAATAATAAAAGCCTCATCTACACAGAGAGAAAGTGTTTTTCTTCCACCAAGGTAAATATGTATATATTCAGAATGCCCATTCATTATTTAAACTGCATTGAAATTCAGTCAAATAAATTTCATGTGATCCATTTACTTGGAGGAAGCTGGAAGATTCTGAGTACTCCTCCCACGAGGTAGAGGCTTCCAGTGATGAGGACGTGGATCTCAGCTGCATCGCGGAGCACAGCAGCTTTGGACATGATGTTGGGTAAGACAATGCCAGCAGGGTCTGCCACCACTGAATCCCTGCCCTGAGTGATCCACTGGAGGGCGCTGAGGATGCAGGGGAAGACCAGGGTGTCTGCTTTCTTTTCACTGTTCAGGGGGAGGCTGTCCTCAATGAGCAGCTGTGGACCTTTGTTATCTCCCACCTTGTTGTGGAGATGCCAGCTCCTCTCATTGTCCAAGCAGCGAGTCAAGACACTGATGTACTGCTTGTCTTAGAGGTGTGGAATAACAGAACAACTTAAGCTCATAACTTTTTTTTTTATTACTTAATATTTTGCTCAAAAGCACACAATCAATATTGTGCCAAAAGTCACACAATATATTTACTACGATATTATTAGGATACTTTTTGTACTTGTAGGATATGCTGTATTTGTTTCTTAATTAGAGTAGTCTCACCTGCAACACAAGCTTTAATGATGTTTGGGCAGAACACAACAAAGTCAAAATGAAATGGCTGAAAAGAAACACAAGTAAAAAAAAAACACATGAATGTATGTTTGAACATTTATTGGCCAGCTGCTTGGATACAGCCTAAATTTAATCTTTTAGTGAAATCTATTAAGAGATTCATGGTATTACATGCTTTGGAGGCAGTTTACACTTAGGATTACACTTATAGTATAATGACAATAAAGTTACATTTTCAGTATTGGCAGCTGTACTTACCAGCAGTGGTTTAAGTAGGGCAGCTGAGTCTCTCTCTCCTGTTGTATTGAACAGCAAAACTTTGGCCACAGGTCCACTGCAACATAGACATGTCATAGTTTTATATATGTGTTGTTCAGGATGTGGAGTCAGTAACATCAGCACCAGCAAAGTGAATTTTATCAGTGAATAGTCTGTTGAACTTATAAACAGTGTTACATCAAATCGCTTGCTACATATGATGGAGAGAAATGATGCTGCAGTGCACTGAAATGATTTTCTGCCATTTTTTTTTTCTCTTCAGTTGAGAAAATTTGAAGTTCACATAATCAGGTTGAAATGAGCAGTGTATGCGGTGCAAGAAAGCCAGGGCAAGAGCCAAGACAAATAGAATGCTGTCATAATTGCCATATTGACATTGAAGGTGTGTTGACTAATTTACAAGTTCATTTCAATTCATGCGAGAAAACAGAATTTCATTTCACTCACAGCTGCCGCACCTGTGGAACTGCTGTAACTAGCTAGTAATGACCAGTAAAGACAAAAAAGCAGCAAAAACATCATTTAATTCACTCTTTTGACAGCTTCTTTATTTGTGATGTATTTGCAAAGCAATATTAGAAAGTCAGCCCGTTAAAATACTTGGCCAGCTTGTGCCGCATCCACAATGCCTGCAGGAAATGAAAGCTTGCTTAGCTAACTTTTCATAGCTTAGTCTATTAGATGTTCTTTACCTCTGTTTGCCCTGCAGCTTTTCCTCAGTTATTTCAAAATTTGCTTCTTTTGCTCAGTACAAGTAAGTATATGAAATCATTCAAAATTACTTTATCCAGATTTTTTGGCTGACATAGTCTACTATTCATAGTCTAGTATTTGCATATTTGGTCCGTTGACTAATATGTGTGAACTTGCCACTGTATACAGTGATACAGTGGATACTTTTAACTCTAACAGACCTAACAGCACACAACAAAAAGGGTTAATTATAGCAGATGCCTTTTGAGAATCCTGTAGTTACATTAAACTACAGATTTTAGGATGCAATCCCATCACAGGTCCCTTCAGCACCATGTACCAGTACAACAGAGCGCACTGATCTAAATATTAATCCTGCAGAAATTGATTGCTTTGTCAACAACACTGCAGCCACTTTACACACAGTTTTAGATATGGTTGCCCCACTAAGAAAGAAGGTTACAAATCATAGGAGGCTAGCTCCATGGTATAATTCAAATATACAAACACTGAAGAGAGATGGAGAGGAAGTGGTACTCCTCCAAATCAGTTGAATCCCACCTGGAGAGATAGTCTATTGACATATAAAAAGGCCCTTCGGAAAGCCAGAACCGCTTATTATTCATCATTAATAGAGCAAAACAAGAACAACCCACGTTTTCTCTTTAACACTGTAGCCAGGCTGACAAAGAGTCACAGCTCTGTTGAGCCTTGTATTCTTGCAGCCAACGACGAAATTTTGATTTCAGAGGTGGGGGGGGGGGCACAAGTATTTTTAATAAAACTCTAATCAACAAAACTAATACACTTTACAATATTATTGAGAGCTTTGTAAATGATGAGGAGGATCTTGAAGTGGATATGCTGCTTTATTGGAGCCAGTGAAGGTGTTGCAGGATCTTTGAGTAACTTACACTTTGACTTCTAAAGAAGTCTCTTATGTCCGCTTTTCTTTTTTTAAGACATCCTGACTGCGCCTAATTACCAAACACACATACACACGCATGCACGCACATATGCACATGGACACAGCCTAAACTAAGGGAAACAGGCTTCAGTTTGAGTGGCCGTTTTTCGCTTGGTCCTAGTGCTTGACGTGTCTCTGTTTACTATAGTGCAACATTGTTTTTGGACGGTAAAAAATGCAAGGGCCTTTTGAAAAAGTGCAGGAGACATGTTCTCTGTGCACCACCCCCCCCAAATAACGTCCATGCTTTCAGCTCTTAGTAGTGAAGACTTCTTGAGTTTCTTCAACAATAAAATCACTATCATTAGTGAAAAAATCAATTAAGATCTCCCTACAATAGCCAATATACTGCCATCTTTAGAAACCTCTTTCAGTCCTAATCCATTTCTGGACAGCTTCCTGCCCATAGACCTCCCTGAGCTGAGCTCCAGCATTAATAAATCTAACCCAACTCCATGTCTCTTACACCTCATCCCAAACAAGCTCCTCAAGGATGTCTTAGGTGCACTCTGGTACTTAAAGAAAAAGCACTACAGCTCTGACTCGACGGCTGTAGGTCCAACAACCTACAATGAGTGTCATGTCATTAGGAGTGTCATGTCACCTTGCATTCCTTTCGTGCTGAGCTGCAGCCTCTGTGAACCAGTCTGCACAGGCCTGCATACTGCGCATGGTGTGAGCTCCATCTAAGAAATACGTGACCGCTCCATGTTTCACAGTCTGGCTCCTTCCAGGCCATACTGTGTCTGCCAGCCCTGAGACCAAACACACACACACACACGGCATGATGTGATCACATTAGGTCCGGGAACTGTCAAATGTTGATCTTTGTCCAAATTTTACTCTTATCATTATGGCGCTTAAAATTCATCAGTTACAGTAAATGCATTTAGAAGAAGTAACAGCTTTATAATCACTTGGGCCTGTCAGAAGGAATCAGTATTTATACTGAATAATAGAACTTAGCTCACATTAAAATCCCCCTAAAGCACCATTCTTCAAAAAAGCTAAATAATTTTAATTAAATTAATAACTACAACCAAAAATATAAGGCATTGGGATTATGTAATATCAACTTTTGTACTTGCAGCACCCCCTAGCAGAAGAATATCTCTGTGGGACTGTGGAGTGAATCTATACCAAGCTTCAGTACAATGCAATTTTGATTCTTGAGTGTTTGTGTAAAACAGAAAGGGGGGCCTATGGAGCTGTAGCCCTAAAATGTGATTTTTTTGGGGTAAAATTATGTTTTCGGCATAAGGGGTAGAGACAATAGACATTAGTTCCATTACATTAGATTTTTGCTCTTTTGTACTGAAATACCTTTCTGTAAGTGGTTATGACATCATGGGCCAGTTCACAGCATTTGCCATTTTGGTTTCACACATCAATCGCAGAGTTTTTGCTTTGTATTAACCGTACTTCTAACACCTGGTGTAGCTTAGGAAAATACATAGGGACTATACACAAAATCAAAAACCATGTTATTTTGTTTATGTTCATTTGATAATTGAAGTCAGACTACTGTAACATAATGTTGCTAGCTGTATATCCTTAACCAACCAATCAGCATACATTAGAAGCATGCTAGCACCTCATGGGCAAAACTGTCTGCCCTGTAAGAAAAACAAATGGACATTGGTGTTTTTCATTTCAATTCTCATATATAATCAACACTGTACTTGAAAAACTAAAAGTCAGTCTTTTTACATAATTGCTCAAAGAGTTGAACTGCATGTGTATGGAACGATAACTCTGGAACTCATCTCCTTCTGCCTTGGGCGAAAAACTTATCGGTCACCCGTTGTATGTGATCCGTAAAGAATAATGGTGGCAGGTGTGCATGCAAGATCCTGCATCTGTCTGAAGCATAACTAATATCAACTTAACCGTGTGGCAAAGTGAACCACCCAATCACCTAACTATGAAAAGAGATCAAAACAATAAAGAGAGAGTCATGAGCAGAAAAAGAGGTAAGAGAGATTAATAAGGGGAGCTAATCAGGTGAAATCAGGTTACAGCTACAGGAAGTAACTGGAGGAGAGATGCAACTGTTTACCAAATGTTTGACGTTTCATTCTGTAGTAACAGATCAGTTCAAGTCACACACTGAATGAATTCATCTTCGCGCTTAGAAGTGTACCTACAATCAACAGTGACCGATTATTCTTCTTACTCACCTTTCACCATGATGGGGCTGGGCTTGAAGGGAGTCGCCTGAAGTACACCTCCTGTGTTCTCAACAGTGGAGGAGGGAAAGCTTTCTTCTGTTGAAAGAGGACACGTTGCTATTCAGACACAAGGTGGGTGTCAGTTATGGCTTTATTTAGACATGACAGACATTTACAGAAAGACCACAATGAATGCCCCCTTAACATTTTTTTTTTGTGTTTTGTAAATTTTTATTTTCTTTGTGCCATTTGGACAATGGAGTGTGTGTCTGAAAGGGGATTTAGGCAGTGCTTAGTCCAAAATTAGAACTGGGTCACCTGTAGAATTTATGGTGGTAGCCAAATCAAATAGAGTTGCCCTGTCACAATTAGAGATATTTCTGAACTAACAATGTCCTTCTTGTCCCTGACATAGAGTTCAAATGTGAGTTGACATTTGGTCCCACCTGACAGACGTCTTTTCTGCAGCCAAGTGTGACTTAGCTGGAGGGCCAGGGAGGCGTTGTAGCGCTGGTGCTGTCCAGCCAGGCCCAGATGTAAAGGTCCACAGTCTGCCTGGTAGTCCTCCAGCTCTGGACACACCCACAGAGGACACTACAACAACAGATTAGGCTGTATTACATCAAACTGACCAGCTGGAGGAGGGATTTCAGCAACCAAGTGCAGTTAAACCTTGATGTTTCATTGAGCAATCTCTGAATGAAAACACTGTATTAGTGTGAACGGTCACTCACTCTTATCTCTTTGGCCCTGTCTCTGAGCACAGCCATCGCGTCTTCTGGCTGTTTGACTGTGAAAGCAGGAACCCCTGGCTGAAAACACATGAGAAGTAAAAAAAAAACAGCACTGTGCAGCAATGAGCACTTTTACTTTAAAGGATTTCAGTGTCTCTCTACCAAATTAGAATAACAGTGAGAACTTTATTTGGGCTTATTACTTTTAATATTTAGTCCAGTCACAAAGCCACATTCCTGATGTGTACAGCCAACTCACCTTGAAGATGCCTCCTTTATGCCACGCGATCTTTTCAATGGTGTCTCCAAGAATCTGAGTGTGGTCTATACCCAGAGAGGTGATACCACACACCCATGGCTTCCTGTTGACACACAAGCAAATACAATATACCCTCTAAAAACTACTGGGTTTAAAACGACCCAAATTGGGCTGTTTCTTACCCAGGTGCTGAGTCACTATTGGACAGCAAACGCACTGGGTTAGAATGAACCAGCAAGATGGGTTGGTAGTTAAACCCAACATGTGGGTTGATACAGTATATGGGATTTTTGTAGCATACGTGCTTCTGTTCTGTGCTTCATCTTGTTATTCTTATTCAAAAAGGAAAAAAAGCATTTCAGGGTCACTAAATGGTGAGCTGAAAAGCAGTATTGCACTTTTTTACTTGTGGACGTTCCTTTGTACTCATAACCACACCCAGCAGTGATGTTACTGTGCATGTACTTTTATTTTCATTTTACAAACTTTAAACCGGTCATATACCAAAAAATTAATTCATGCTGATACTGTATAGATAAGGATGCTTTGAATTCCTTAGAAACAACTATGTCGTGTTCCCTGCAGACTGAAGGGCATGCAGCAGATGACAGAACACTCATTATGATCATAAATGACTTGAGACTTGACTTGCAAAGAAATTGTGAGCTTCTCTGTTTCCACATACAGCACCTTATAACACAATATATATTACAGGTTTATGACTAGAAAAACATGGTCCTGAGCTCTATCTCATATTAATATAAAAGGTTGACAATTTTCAGATAAGCGTATACCACACACATACACACACACACACACACACACACACACACACACACACACACTGGTATGTTTATTATTGTATATTTCTTTATCAGGTCCAACATTATTATTATCATTATCCACATTATCATAAACTATATTGCAGATGTTGTGTGTTTCTGTGTATCTGAGTGACATGTTGGTCATGTAACTAAAACTAAACTTCATTTTCTCTTGTAATAAGCAACATTTGAATTCTACTTTATTTCAGACAACCTTTCTCAACCAAATTTGTGTTTAAGAATGTAAAGATAATCACATTCTACTTCACTATTTCCACCCTGAAAGAAGAAAGTCAGTATTAATCAACAGCAGTTTCATAAACAGTCTCACCTTATAATGTTGGTGCAGTCATAAAATCCACCAATCCCAACTTCCAATATCACTAAATCCACCTGCCAAAATAACAGATTTGTTATAGATGTGAGCAAAGTTTGTCATTAAGCAGTAAAAGTCTTTGTACTTTGAGCTTGTGGCTGGTGATGTCAGTTGAAAAGTCTGTCCATCCAACATACTGATCCAGAGCAAGACTACAGCAAGACTTTAACTGAATATTGAGAGGGGACCCCTCAGTATTCAGATATTCTCAAAATAATATTGCAAGTAACCACACACAGTCAGAATAATCAATCATTTTCAAATGTAATCACAATCATAGTCAAACTTAAGACTTCCCATTATCATCATTGCCGGTTCTAGCATTACAGTGTTCTGTGTGTTGTTTGTCAAAGCACTGTATCCCAGCAGAAGTGATTCCTCGAGTCATTTTTATTCTTGATGGACAGGTTAGCAAATTCGGTTCTCCTCTGTATAGACTCCATGGTTATGTCCTTGAACACATGGCTCACACATGAACTTTTCTACAGGCCAGAAACAGCAAAAACTTCCAACCAATTCCAGACCAGTCACACTATGTTTGGGATGGGTGGGGGTGGGGTGTACAGCACAATGCAGACATACCTTCTGCTCAAGAAACACATGGAAAGCCATGAGAGTGAAGAAACCAAATTGTGTTGGCATCGTCCCTCCATGGGCATCCTGAAGAGGTCAAAGAGAAGGAAACACATGACTGCATCACCTTGTCTGCAAAGTTTCTATGCAAAAACACACGCCAGTTAATACAAATGTGACATGGTGGTGTGTTTTGTAATTTTGAACCATAATCTCAGCACTCTCACTCAACTTCTTGTGCTGTATCAATAGGCAAACAGCACATTAAAGCCCTATTTGTAGAATATTATATAGAATGTGTTTTGATTTGTAGGAAAAATAAAACCACAACACTGGTGTAAATTGGTGCATATGGCATTGCTTTCACCAAGTCGATGGAATGCAAGCAATCGATGGAATGACTTTGTGAGATGTGAAAGATGTTGCTTGACCATCAAAATTTAAGGAATCACACTGAGTACCGCTAATGTTAAGGTGCTAATGTTGAGGGTCTTATTTTCTAATGGGCTCAGTTACAAACTGTTTCACCGTTAAGACATAGTTAACACAGCTAAAATTCCATTTCAAAGTGAGAAGGTGGTGCGCTGTATGTAGCCTTGTTACACGACCTACCTTAGTTTCCTCCAGTCGTTCATAAACCTGCCAGAAGTATTTAGTGAAGAGCTCTTCTCCAATGGGCTGTCCATTGATTCGAATCCTGTCCCTGACTTGAACCAAATGAGGGGAACTGCAACCAAGAGGAAAATGTCAAAATAAGAAGAGCCATTCTTCAGTGATTTATGTTTATTGAATTGGAATGAAACTAAAGGTCAAACTCCACTGTCATCTTCAGCTGATATTGCGAATTATTTAAAAGTAATTCTATTAGAAATAAACCCCAGAACTTGATTTATTTTAAAATGGGGGGAAGGGGGGACGTGGCATCTGATTAGAGGGGTGTGGAATCACGAGTGACATCATAACAAAGAAGGCTGAGGACCACAGCCCTTCTAAGGACAGCCTGTCCACTCCCTGTTAAACCCCATTGTGCTGTAAATTGGCTGCAGTTCACCTAGGGGGGAGTGGGAGTTCTTCCTATATTAGAGTTTCTTTGTTGAGAATCTTCCTCTGTGAGGTTGCTTTCATGGAACATTCACAGTATGGGCAGTGAAACAACTGATGCCATTGATAAGGTTCTGTTTAGCAAGCCGTTTTAAACTGTATAAGAGTTAGATTGTGCAGTGCAACTGAGAACTGAGAAGTATTGGCTAGCAATAGCGTATAGAACTTCAGGACAACCTGCAGGTTCAAATGGCACTGTGGACGAAATGTCAGCTTTTATTTTTAAAATAGATACTCTGAGAAATTATCCCAAACATTGTAATGATGGATAATTTTTGTTACATAGGGGCATACCTTAAGGGGAATTGGCTAAAGCTGGAAATTAAGCATAGGACTAGCAGAGTGTACATTAGCCAGCATATGTGGCTACTGTCCAATGTTATGTATTGTTGTCCAACAGATGATACATCAAATGGCCATAATGTCTGGTGGAAAACATGCCAAATAAATAGGTTATTGTGTGATGAATAAAACATGTTCACAACTGAAAGGATAACCGGGACCTTATTGTCCCATGTAAAGGATTGATAGGAACAAAAATCTTTGGAATTGGTGAATTATTGATCAAGAACAGGGTACTTGGTGATTGCAACCAGACCCCATTAACAAAAACAGTAATTTTACTGAGCAGAACACAGGAGCTAGAGTATACCTGCCTCGACTGGTTAGTTAGTTTGTGTTAATATGAGATTTTGTGAAACTTTTGGCCCTGATTTGGCTCAATAAAAACTACGTCTGGTTTCTACCCAGCTAAAACTACGGGGCCCTTGCATTACCGTATCAAATAGTGCACATTTTACTCTTACTTTATTACTCTGTAATCTTACCTGTAAAATCCTGTGCGAAAGCCATGACTTCTCAGAATCTGCTCAGTGAATGCACATGTCGAGCCCTGAAATATACAGATACCACCCTCATACAGCTGTCACAACAGTTAAATTGAAAATCATTCATTAAGTTGCATTTTCTTGTATTTGCGTTGGGTTGATTTTGTTTGTATCTGAGCACAATTGAAGACTTGGCATGTTAGCTTGCATTCTATTTTTTAATTTCAAAATTAACAAAATTAAACTGCTTGAGTCCGTCGGCAGTAAGCTACATTTATTTTCCAAATTATGTAATTTAAGCAATTGTCATTCTGTCCTCCCGCAACACTGGCATGATGAAAGAAGTCTAATATTGACAGAACACTATGTGTGAATGTAAACTAAGGATGAGCCAGAAGATTATATACAGTATAGTCTGTAGTTCAAATCCTAATCTTTCAGTTATATGGGAATACGTTTGTATGTTACTTGTATGGACAAAGAATTACTGACATTAAAATGCAACATACGACACACACAATCAGCTTGTGTGTTTAGTCAGCTCACCTTGCCCTTTGTTCCTGTCACATGAATGATATTGAGATGGTCTAGATCCTCCACCTTTGTCAGAGACACACACACAGATACAAACACACCAAATAAGACTAAAGGATTGGAGACAATAACATTCGGTGTAATTCTTGAAGTCATCACTGTTAGGTGGCAAACCTGGCAGTGAACTATTGAAGATGATGTAACTGACTCACTTTTAGGCCACTTCTTTGCAGCAAGCTTATCATGGTGCTGATCTGATGAGGAGAGTGTCTCTTCTCTTGTCCAATCGGCCCCAAATCATGATAATAGGACTGTAGTCCATTCAGAACGCATAAAGCCTCCTGCAGCAAAAGCAAAGAGTGAAATGTTTAGAAGCACTTAATGAAAGGGAAGAGGGGACTAACTATACAGGGCTCTTATGTCAGGGCGGCCCACAAGGAGAATGAATAGCCATAGAGTTGAGGTGGGGTACTTTTAGAATGCCTATGGACCCATCACACTTAAAAAACAAACCCTAAATGCTGAAAACTACAGTGACCAGCTGTTTGAGAAATTTACTGAGCCCTTTATAAGACGTAAGTCTTCAGTAGAAACTGATGGTCTCAGGCAGAGTAAAGAAATCAGAAACAGAGACAGACACATCGGTTAGTTTACAATAAGAAAAATATGAAGCAAAAAGACTAAATACAGAGACAAATTCTGGAGCAGCTCCACGGACAGACAATGACAGACACTACGACAGAAGCCATGATGAGTTTTCCTTAAGACAGTTCATTCCAGTATAACTCATTTACCTCTAACGGGACTTTGTGTAAAAAATGACACGTCACACAGCTTACCGCTTCTGTCATGTCTCCCAAGTGACAATCCACAGCAAAATCACCTCCTGTAAAGTCTAACAATCTGCATTGGCTTTTATGACAGACAGGCCTACACTCTCATCCACCTTCAGCTCAGTCACACCCCTTTGACTCCACCCTACCGCATGTGTGCTGCGGGAGGTGTCACCATTTCTTGTGGTAATCAAATGTGATGTAATCGTTGCTGTAATCCTTTGAACTAAAGCAGCAGCCACCCCCTGTACTCCATGATGGAGTCGTTCTAAACGACGCATGCAAAGTAGAAATTCATCTGTGGCAACATTTCCTGTCTTTTTGGAATGCAATTTCCTCCCAGAAAGACTTCATCACTCAACACATGGATTTTCAAGCCCCTGTGTTTGACATTACTGTAGAATCTATATTCTTGCTGACTTTGTGTTTTTATCTTCCCGAGGTGCTAAGAATTTACCCCAGCTTCACCTACCTATAATCCTTCTCATCATCCCAGCCTATCTGACATCATCATCCACACTCCAGACTTCCTCATATTCACACTCCTAAAGAGTAAGCTCAGATCAGCTTTCCCAGGAGTGTCTTTACCCATCTAGACTTTCCCCCTTGACTTTTATCGCAGCCCATAAGAACGGCTAACCAGTTCTGCTTCTAGAGTCATCTACACAAAGTCCGCTATATCCATCCATCCATTTTTTATTTCGAACTTGAAACCTTCTTGCTGTGAGGCGACAGTGCTAACCACTACACCACTGTGCCTCCCAAGTTCACTATATTTCGAGGAAATCTTCGCAACACAAGTGAAGCCATTCCTTACACACTGGAGCAGTGCCTTTAACGGCCAGACCAGACCAATCCACCAAGATCTTTGACTGCTGGCCATGCGAGGCATATCATCTCCATATCTAAACTTTAGTTTGAATTTCACTATTTTTGGAGGTTGTAGTCAGCTCAAGTGGAAACACTCTTGAGACGGATCATCATTATCAGTACTGTTGAGGGAATAAGCTTAGATTTCAGTGTGAAAGTGCTTCCAGTACAGCTGGGTGAATGTCTGTCACTGTCACTCAGCTGATATTGTGAGGTATTTAAAAGTTATTCAAGGACAACAAAACTCCAGGAATTGTATTGCTATTACAATGTTATTTGATTAAACTGTCACCAAAAACCATTGCCCAGCCCAAGCTTTAGGCACCGTTTTGCATAATAGACAAGACAAGACAACTTTATTTGTATAGCCCATTTTTTACAAGCAGTTTGTTTCAAAGGGCTTAACATAACATCAGCAACATCCTCTGCCCTTCGACCCTCACATCGACTAAGGAAAAACTCCCAGAAAAACCTTTAACAGGAAAAAATGGAAGAAACCTCAGGGTGAGCAACAGAGGAGGGATCCCTCACCCAGGACGGGCAGACGTGCAATGGATGTTGTACAGGCAGGAAAGCAGTTAACAACATGAAAGTGACATTACTAAAAAGACAAGTAAAACAAAATCTCAACTCAAAAACTTTAAACTCTTTAAACAGTAGAGGCTCATGTGTGGAAAAGACATGTTTAAAAGCGATGTGTGCTTCGTAAGCTCATGTAATTGATTCATTTTGAGTCCAGTTTGTTCGAGGAAATCTCTAATGGTGTGGAGCTGCAGCTAAGAGTGGCTCTGCACTTGTCGAACCTGCTTCAGAGCACTGGCATTGGTCTGTAGTGTGCTCATTGTGCAAATTATATCCTGCAGCGAAAAGTGACATGAACCACGACATTAAACACACAGTCAGCAACCCTCATAACCTCCACATCACAACACTAAAGCTTGGTTTTGTAGTATTATCAGTTGAATGGGCTTTGACTTTTGGTTGGACAGAACAAACTATAGATATAGAACAAATAATAGATTAAACAATAATGAAGCCCCCCTTCATTAGCTGGCTGATGTGCCCTTGAGCAAGGCACGTAACCCCCCAGTATGCTCCCCGGGCGCTTGATGCTGCCCACTGCTCCTGTGTGTGTTTCACTGCATGTAATTTGCCGGGTGTTGCATGTGTGTGTTCAACTAAGGATGGGTCAAATGCAGAAGACGAATTCAGTGTGTGTATGCAAAAATATATATACTGTCAATAAAGTGATTCTTCTTCTTCATCTTCCATTTTCTATCTGTAAGTCTTTTTTAATTCTTCAAGTCTATATTTTTCCTTACTGTCAACAAATTTCATGTGCAGACCCATGCCAGAAGTGCAGAAATTGACTGAAGACTAATTTAGAGCCGTCTTTAACAATAACAAGCGATCGTCGATTTAATTTTGAGAATTTCTTTCTCTCTGTACATTTGCTTGTAGTTGCAGTTACAGCTACATTCTCCAGTAAACTACAATCATCTTCCAATCATTTCTGAGTATGTGGAAGCCTCTGTCTCAAAGCTAGATTATGTTAGCCAGTTAATCTGACAGCTTTGTTTATACACACATTTTTACACATAAAGACCAATGCTCTGTTTGCAAATTAGCCTCGCTAAGTGTTAAACTAACCGGCAAGCCTAACCTCTTTGCTCTGTGTTTATGTAAACACACAGTTTACGTGGTTTCCATGTGATATTACAGTAGTAGTGCTTACTGCATCAGTTGATGTTTAGCCTTCACGCATTCATTGAGAATCTCATTTTACAGCCTTTACATGTTTGGAGTTAACTCTGGCTGTAACAACTCCCAGATATGCATGCAAACAAAGGGAAGCAATGCAATCATCCCACGTTGTAGCTTTCATTTACTGAATATTCATACCTGTGATGAATAGCAATTATTTTTGTTTGTTTGATTTTGTCTTATTACAGTCAAATTTCATTCACAACGAGTGCCATGATGAGCAAGAGGAAGGGTGGCAGTGAATTACATCAGAAGACAGAAAAACGTAAACTGAAACAGTGAGAAAATGAGTATCAGTCAGATGATACAAGTATACAGCAGTAAAGACTCTGTATCTTTATAATAATAATTGACATGATAATCGTTGCCATTCAGGCCAACAGTGGTTAGTGATACATTCCTGAATATCGTGGCAAGAAACATCATTAATTTGTTAATATTTCTTTCGTGTCCACTATTATGTGTTCAGGGTAAATACAAAGAGAGAGAGAACCCTGTTGGCATTCTTGGGAGCAGGTGGGGCTGTGTGAAAAAAAAAAAAAAGCAAATATTGATATTACTTGAACATCATCTGGAAGAACTCAGCAACATGAATTGCTCTGGGTGGTATAAAGCGTGGATCTTGAACTGTTAGTTAAATGAATCCCTTTGTGCTTACACTTAAAACAGCTTTAATTTCCATGTCTACAGCAAAGATGAGTAAGCTTTGTTTATAAAGGACTTTTGTGAACACCTGACAAATGTATTATAATAGTAATACCGGTAACTATCATTGCACCAATCTGGTTCTTCCAGGTGGTGATCACTGAAGCACACCTGCAGTTTCAGTTTAGACAACTCAGTGACAGCTGTACTGTATCACAACTCCAACAAACTAAACATACACATCTCTGCCTTGTTACACGACTCACCTTAGTTTCATTCAAAATTCATAACATCATAACATAGAATCCTGGACCCTGTACAAGTCTGACGCCTTGACAAACCTGTCAGAAGTATTTAGTGAAGAGCTGTTTTACAAGTTGACTGATTAGAATCCTCTTCCTGTCATGTCAAAACATGAAGAGCCACTTTTCACCGACATAGTATAAGAGAATATGATGAATACGGATGTAATTATACATTAAAACATTATAATCCTGTGCATCCATTGGCCTTTCTTAGTCTTTCTGCTGCTTGTTGGGTTCAGCCTACTCAAACACTTCCTCTACATATAACAGCAGCTGATCAAAACATATTCATTATGATGAGATATGATTTCACTATGAAATTGTGCTTCTTGTACAGCTGGGAGATCAATACCATTATTAGGATGGGTTATCACAATGGACTGAAATGTGATGAGAGTTCAAACTCCACAGTCGTTATTCAAAAGATTGTTATTGGAGAAAATAGACCTCAGGTATTGTTTTATGATGACAGGATTACAGTTACTACAGTGGTGATGTTTATTAGCATATGCCAAATTGCTCAGGACTAGCTTTGAGCACTCTTTTTTATAATGCTCTTTAAACATTAGAGGGTGACAGAAAACATGCAAGACCATCTTAAGGAAAACTGACTCACTGTGAGTTCTGTTTGTTCTAGGGTGTCTCTTGCAGCCTGGAGCTGGACTGTGTTGGCATGTAGTGTGTTTAGAGTGCATATGGCTTCCTGTAGCAAAAGAAAAGCAGCACTCAGTCCCAAGTTTCCTATAAGAATCCTAATTAAGTTGCATTTTAAAGGTTCTATAACTTAGTAAGTAAATTTACTGTTGTTTCAACACTGGCATTGCCACTGGGCCAACGTGATACATTCGTCTCATGTTGACCCTATAATGTGGTTATTGAAGTAAGTCAGGGTTAAACTTTTCACTCTGATCCATCAACTGATGACTGCACTGACTCAGCATGTGTGATGCTGCTCACTGATGAGCAACACTCCCAAGACCAACCCAGAACAACCACAGAAAAGACATCATTAAGACAAAAAACACGGGGGCAGCCGTGGCCTGGAGGTTGGAGAGGCGGCTTGTGATCGGAAGGTCGCTGGTTTGATTCCCCCACCGGACGGGCAGGAAAAATTTGAGTGTGGTGGAGTGATAATGTCCCCACCCTCCTTAGCCGGCTGATGTGCCCTTGAGCAAGGCACTTAACCCCCAATATATGCTCCCCAGGCTCTTGATGCAGCCCACTGCTCCTGTGTGTGTTTCACTGCATGTTTCAATCAGTGATGGGTTAGAGAAGTAATTTTCCAGCTTGGGATTAATAAAGTAACTTAAAGTAACTTAAAAAAAAAAAATACAACAAACAAGAAACTGCATTAAGACCACTGAAGAAAATAATTCGACAAATCCCAAACTGAGGAGCATCAACACCAGCGGTCCCCACTTCCTGGGGCCCGTTTCAGAAAGCAGGCCTGGGCGAAAACTCTGAATACTGAATAAGTGAAGTTTGAAATGAGTTAAGCTCTTCAGTGAGAGAGGTAAGTCAAAGCCGAGACAGAGAGCTAACTCAAGCCCATTTCAGAGGTAACTTAAACTCAGAGTGAGTCTGTGAACATAACCTGGTCAGGAGCAGGGGCCCGTTTCATGAAGCAGGTTATGTGGAAACTCGGAGTATGTTAAGCCTGAAATCGGCGAAACCCTGAGTTAAGCGTTTCAAGAAGCGAGGTAAGTTAACCCTGAGATCGGGGTAAGTTCAGGAGTAAGTTAAGCCCGTTTCATAAAGCGAGGTAACTCATACTCAGAGTCTGTTACCGCTGTAACTTAGTCTGTGAACATAACCTGGTCAGGAGCAGGTCTCCTCCCCTTTACAGAGCCGAACTGCTGCTTCGGTTCCTCATTCATTCTTTCATGCACATTTTAGTCCAGACCCAATAGTATTACTATTAAAATGACGTGTCCTTTTGAGGAGGACCCTATGGATGAGGAGTCTGCTTTAGTTCGCAACAGTTGCGTTTAAGTCGGAAAAGGATTTTGATGCCCAGACTGGATTGTTTGTCTCGTCCCGATGACTTCTTAGTTGAGTGGTAGTCGGTTAGTCGGTTTTGGTGGCTCAGGGCCGTCTCTTGTGCCTCTGTTGGAGGTGCTGGTCCTCTGCCTTTTATCCGCTGGCTGAGTAGAAGTCAGATGTTACTTTCCTCTGTCCAAATTAATTAATGAAACAGGACAGATGAGGACATTTATGTGTGTGAAAACTGCCTTATGTTGGGGATAAAGCTGCTGCAAATTGAAATAACCATGATGATGATATTTACTTTGTTTAATATGTCAGATGTTATTACAGTAAGACTGTATATGTGATATGAGTGAATAAATTCCAAACTGGCACATTGACTCATACACAGCATATGCCTGCATGAGGACTTTTAGGACTTCTTCTTTTTTGTCAGTGACCGTTGCCATGGCGAATCATAGTATTGGGGCTCTATTGATGATACTTTTTTATAGTCGTTGTGTGCACACGCTTAAGTCAAAGTCAACCTACTCCTAATAATAGACCAAGCCAATTACAGACCAAATTGCACTTATAGACAAATGTGATTGGTTATGTAAACTTGTATGACACTTGTGGAGAAATCACATGAATTCTCATAGGTCATCGTTTTTTTTTCTGAATGTTGACCAAATTCAACATACCAAACTTATAACAATCATTTTCATCAAAAAAGGACTTTTCACTTTCACTGGCCCTTGGTTTCAGTCAGAAAAGGTTTGGCACACAACCCTCAATGAACCCTTGTTTTTTTCACATTATGTTTCATACAGATTAAACAAACAAGATGTAAGAGCTGTATCCTCAGCCGGGTTTTGTGAGGGCGACCTGCATTAAAAGTCAGGGTCTTATTTTTATTCCCAATTTGCCCCTAGTGGGGATCAACAACAAACCGGCATCACATACTATTTCTGCTTTGTTTGTCACTTTCTCAACAGATGCATGTATTGTGATCTTCACATTGTCCACTACTGCTGATATGAACTGGACATGAGTGCTGCCTGCCTGACTCGCTCCATCACAGGGGAGGCTGACGATGGGCTGTGCTGCAGTTTGGGAGTCACTTTTTGCACATATCCATGACATTGAACAGACACAGAGCATGTCCATACTCAAGAAACACATTTTATTAAGTTAGGTTCACAAAGGAGAGACCTAGAAATATTTAAAACAATGCTGGACACAATATCCAGAATTATATTTTTTAATAGGATCATAATTAAGATGAGCAGATTCCATCCCCTCTAATTACAACAGGAGATAAGTTCCATTTAAGTGCATTTGTGTCTTCGGCTCCACATGAGCTTTCAGCTGGAGTCAGTGTAGTTTATTTCAGACGAAACGGAATTTGAGCTTATGGGGTGAATGGATGCTGCTGAACCACCACCTGTGAAGCTTATGACCCCTGTTAGCTTCACTGATGGATCACCCCGACAACAGGTAAGTGTATTTTTCCCTACAGTTCACCATTATACATAGATACATATATATAAAAACTATATGTATGATCAGATAATTTAAATTGAATCAAGGACCATTAAAATATCACCACAATCCCATTGTAAAATAAATTACACAGAATATGATTGACATCTGATGCTAACATTTGTGTTAGAATACTTACACATCTATAACAAAGATGAAGAGGCCTTGTGCATGAAGCACTTTGTCAAATCCTGACAAAATAAAAATACAAATTGTGCAAAATGTCTTACATTTAAAAAAAAAAAAAAAAAAAAAAAAAAAAAGTATGTTAAAGGTAATACTCAGGTGTTCCACATACAAAAACTCATAACTCCACGTTGTCCATGTAGCACTTTGCGGCACCTACCATTAATGTGCAGCTTTGATATAAATGTAATACAATAACCATCATCACACCACTCTGGTTCATCCAGGTGTCATGAGTGATCACTGAAGCGCACACACACATTTTCTGTTTGGTCAACTCAGTGACACAATGTGGTGTGCACGAATGCAGCCACTGTAATTTGTGTAAACATATTTGGCGTCAAGTTAAAAGTAAAGAGATGAGCTCCACGCATTTGTGAAGACATCTGTAAGGCTCTGGGTGAAGCTGGGGCTGCTGTGAAGCCCGGAGCTGCCTCGGTCTAAACTATCGGGCTCCTAGCATCAGCCACAGCTGGGAGGCTATGAGGACAACGATACCTTAGTGCAGCTAATCCCATTCAGGTCAACACCTAAAATCAATATTCAAAAACCTACTATCACAAAAGCCTCATCTACACAGAGAGAAAGTGTTTTTTCTTCCACCAAGGTAAATACGTACAAAATCAACACCCATTAACGCCCATCCATTATTCAACTGTATTGAAATTCACTCAGCCAGTTTCACACGGTCCATTCACTTGGAAGAAGCTGGGTCGAGGTGTTTGAGTACTCCTCCCACGAGGTGGAGGCTTCCAGTGATGAGGACGTGGATCTCAGCTGCATCACGGAGCGGAGCGGCTTTGGCCATGACGTTGGGCTTAACCGGCAAGACGGTGTTAGCCAAGTCTGCCACCACTGAATCCCTGCCCTGAGTGATCCACTGGAGGGCGCTGAGGATGCAGGGGAAGACCAGGGTGTCTGCTTTCTTTTCACTGTTCAGGGGGAGGCTGTCCTCAATGAGCAGCTGTGGACCTTTGTTATCTCCCACCTTGTTGTGGAGATGCCAGCTCCTCTCATTGTCCAAGCAGCGAGTCAGCATGTTCTCCACGGAGACGTTGAAGTTCTGCTGATCTGAGAGGCACGGATCGACAGAACAACTAATTAAGTTCAGTAAGTTCAAGACACGGTCAACATACAGTATCACAGAGGGGACTTGTCGTCATTAATGGAAGAACGTATAGACATTGTTTGTCTAGAAAAAGTTCCGACATATGATCCCATCCTACAAATGGTGGGATTAAACATACAACATGCAACAGGTTTTGATCTCTGGACGGAGCCAGGTTAGTTATCTACCCCTGTTTCCAGGTGTTATGCTAAGCAGGGCTAATCCCACCCCCCTCTAACTGCACTGAAAAGAGATTAGTATCTTCTTACTTCACATGCATATTTTCTAAAAAGGTACCCTATTCCTTTGCATGAACCACGGAAGCAGTCATGAAAGTCCACGTGGCCTAAAAATCACTGGTACGTTTCTTAAATTGGAGTTTAAGTGGAGTTAAATGTTAGCTACCAACAGCCAAAACAACAACAATGTTCAGTGATCTCACCTGCGTTACAAAAAGCGATGGCTTCAGTGATGTTTGGGCAGAACACGGCAAAGTCAAAGTGGCATGACTGGAAAAAAAATAAACAAATAAAAGCGATAAATTTCTGCTTAGACAGGTGTCGTCCGAGCAAAACGACATGATTTTCTGCTATTAATCTCTAAACCAGGACAAAAATATATAAAACACAAGCTAATGAAGAAAACTCATTGTCACTTTTCATCTTTTTTTTTTGGAATGATGCACACGTTGTCAAATTGGTGAAGATGTTTTCGTCATTTGCTTATGTTTTGACAATTTGCATGTGTTTTCTGTACATTCTGTTTTCTGTACTACAGTGTCCACACACACTGTATATCTCTTGTCATAAAAACATTAATTTTTAGAGATGAATTGGAAGATCTGGCCAATGTCTGTCAAACTTCTAAAACTAAAGAACAGCTCTATAGGGCTCTACAGCTCTATATTCTAACGACAGTGACGTTAAGAATAACGCTGAAGGAGAGAGCACTTGACTGATCCCATTTATGCTGTGACAGAAGAGCCAATGAGAAATCCGTCCTACCCATCATTCGTCAAACCCTGCCTTGCTTTTATAAATGTCGCTTTATTAGCACGAAATGCTAAAAACAACAATCTAACACCAAACACTTACATTGCAATACTCACAAGAATATTCTGCTTAATAGTGAAGACAACGACCTTATTCTCTGCACCGCAGAAGGCAGCTGTACTCACCACTAGAACTTTGAGCATGGCAGCTGAGTCCCTCTCTCCTGTGGCATTGAACAGCAAGACTCTGGCCACAGGTCCACTACGGCACAAACAAGATCAAGGCTTTACATCAGCATTGCTAAGCTGTCTTTACTGAATGAACGCGTTCAGTGAATCAAGGACCAATTGTCAGTAGTAGGAGCTGGACAACAGAGTAAAGGTGGAAAGAGGAAAGGTGACGCTCCTTAAAACGAGTACGTCTGGAGTGTTTCATCTGTCCGTTTGCTTCGTTAGTTTGGGCTTATTGTGGCAGGTGAGAGGGATGTCATTTCACATTCAATGAACCTCACACAGCCCATGTTGCTGGTAACACATTTATGTCAGACAGAGCGAGAGAGTGATGAAACAGTAATCACCTGATTGATCACTTGTCATTTCAAGTGACAGATACTGGGCAGAGCAGCCAGATATAAATATGGCAGGCTTATCATCATTTCCTATTGCTACTTATGTGCACATACAAGCAAAATTAAATTATAAATTGCTATGGTATCGGATGCTATGCAAATATGGTATACTATACACAACACAAAAAGATCATTATTGCATGATAAAAAAGAAAAAGTGAACATAACAGCAAATAATAATAATAATAAATAATAAAGTAAATAGCATTCAGTCTACTTTTAAACAATGATAACTAAAGTTGTTTGATGAGCCCAGACCAAGTGTCACGTCACTGGGCACGTCTCAAATTCTACATCTGCTGCCCACGACCTCATTTTATGTGGCCCGCAAAGAATACAATTTGTATAACACAATTCCATGCTGGAGTGCAGTGCAGTGTCTATTAAACTACATGTCCCAGAATGCATCCTGATTTTGTTATCCGCACAGTGTAGGTGACGGAAGCTGATGCAAAGGGAAGACAACGTAATGACAAATGAGAAATTGAATCCGCGTTTGTCGCTAACAGAGACAAAGTTCCACAACCTTGGCCTCAAAGGAAAACAACAAAAACTGAACTACAAAGGTTGCTGGCATTGTGAATCGTTCAAACTGTCACTCACCTTGCATTCCTTTCGTGCTGAGCTGCAGCCTCTGTGAACCAGTCTGCACAGGCCTGCATACTGCGCATGGTGTGAGCTCCATCTAAGAAATACGTGAGCGCTCCATGTTTCACAGTCTGGTTCCTTCCAGACCACACTGTGTCTGCCAGCCCTGAGACCAAACACACACACACACACACAACGACATGAGGTGATCACATTAGGCCCAGGAACTGTCAAACGTTTGATTTCTATCAGTTCTGATTCACAAACACCACAGCTACCGCTAACATCACGGCTCTTTTAATTAACAAATTTTGCCCGTTTGCCTTCACTACTGCTAATTTCGCTGACATGATCATGTTCTAATGTGCAGTCCCATCTCTTTATTTTATCTGTCACATGTCAACATGTTATTAATTAAATGAGTTCCAAAAAGTAGCAAAGCAATGATCTTTTCCTGATTTTCTCTTAATCTTCTGTTTTGTAACAACAGTGATCAATTACAATCACCTTTCACCATGATGGGGCTGGGCTTGAAGGAAGTCGCCTGAAGTACACCTCCTGTGTTCTCAACAGTGGAGGAGGGAAAGCTTTCTTCTGTTGAAAGAGGACACGTTGCTAAGAAGACAGGCTTTTCAGACATGGAATACACAACACTGATGTCCATTAAGTGATGGCTTTTTTTGGCCACTCAGATGCAGAGTAGCTACGAGCACACATGCACACACACACAGATTATGTTATTCGAGAAGAAGACAACTCGTTACGTTAGTGTAAGTCAAACAAATGCTTTTCAATAAGAATAGTGTAAAAAATGTCATCCGTCTAAAGCTGATGGAGAAATGTCTAAAATTCAGGCCCCAATATCTTTTTTTGTGTTTTATAAAATGCTACCAACATGAACATGGTGTGTGGATAAGATGCCTTTTTGGTGGCTATGATGTGGTATTTATAGCTGTGACGTGTAGGCCTACACATCACTGTCACTGTGAATGCAGATCGATGTGTGATCGATGTCAGCTATCTGGTGTATGATCATTTTGGAGCATCCTTGCCAAAGTGCTGCATTGTTTTTGTTATATTATATTATTATATTTTGTTTGCGGTGAGCAAGCCACTGCCTTAGTGGGTTGGTTTTTTTTATTGCTTTTGATTTGCCTGCTTCCTGTAGTGCCCACCCGATGTAGCTGTAAGCTAAATTGTGAGCTCCCCACGAATCACTAATTTGTTGTGTTCATGACACGTGTACCTTCACATCACATCTACCTTCGTAAAAGATGAGTATTTTTAATACAACGCTGCTTTCTGGTCGTATATGCCTTAACAGTGTTTGTAATTGCTCTCAATAGCTAGTCAGTGCCACAACAGCATTTATCTTAGGACTCTAATGGTGCTGCTACACAACACTGTTTACATATTCACTGTTTACTGTATTATTTATATTATTACTTACTTTATTACACACATTACTTATATTTTCCTTGCTTTATTGCACTAATGCCTTGTTGCACAGCTGTTTTTGGTTTCTTGATTACTGTAACTACTCTGTGTGCCTTTAAATTGCCCCCCTGGGGACAAATACAGTATTTTGGAATTTGAATTGAATTTAAATTGAAGCCAATCTCCATTTTTGTAGTTATGATTTCCTTCTTGGCACAGACATACAGTTCAATTATTAGTTAAATCCCACCTGGTATGCATCTTTTCTGCAGCCAAGTGTGACTTAGCTGGAGGGCCAGGGAGGCGTTGTAGCGCTGGTGCTGTCCAGCCAGGCCCAGATGTAAAGGTCCACAGTCTGCCTGGTAGTCCTCCAGCTCTGGACACACCCACAGAGGACACTACAACAACAGATTAGGCTGTATTACATCAAACTGACCAGCTGGAGGAGGGATTTCAACAACCAAGTGCAGTTAAACCTTGATGTTTCATTGAGCAATCTCTGAATGAAAACACTGTATTAGTGTGAACGGTCACTCACTCTTATCTCTTTGGCCCTGTCTCTGAGCACAGCCATCGCGTCTTCTGGCTGTTTGACTGTGAAAGCAGGAACCCCTGGCTGAAAACACATGAGAAGTAAAAAAAACAGCACTATGCAGCAATGAGCACTTTTACTTTAAAGGACTTCAATGTCTCTCCATCAAATTAGATTTCAAATATGAAGCATCACTACTTGCTTGAAAATAACAGTTCACTTTAATGGAATTAAGTTATCCTTTACCGACCCCCTTAGGGAATTTTATCCTGTGCATTGAACCATCAGAAACCCTTCATTTTTACAAGACTTTTATTGTAAAACTTTATAGAAACATGTTGCAAGAATTATGGACACAATTGGAATGTATCTCCTGCCAACTTTTCTCGAGACGCACCCAGTGAAAAATAAAAACAATGCTTCACGGTTGTCCTGTGGATTGTGTTATGGGTCCAATGGGAGTGACTGCTGAGTAAAGTGCGACACCTAGTGGAAAAATTCTGCATACCAGTAGCAGCCTGCTATGTGGCTTCATGTTAAAATCGGTCCAAACCTACGGTGCAGAACCCAGAGCAGTTTTAAGCCAGCACTTGACCAAGGCACTGACAGAAGAGTTAACCTCACACACACTGAGGCACTTGTTTCTTTGTTTTTTGTTGTTGTTGTTTTTTTTTTTTAAAGACGGAAGAGGAAACCAGAACACCCGGAGGAAAGATGGGAAGAACACGCAAACTCAGCACAGAACCGCAAAGCCCTGCTCTGGCTGCAATTAAAACCTTCTTGCTGTGAGGCTACAGTGATTACCACTGAGCCACAGTGCTGGCTAAATTCCACCTGCTGTTGAGGACCGTGACATAAAGCTGCAAGTGCTAGAAAATTAATAAGGGACCCTTGAGTAATTATCATGTTGTTATTATTATTTCAAAACAATTCAGTCACAAAGCCACATTCCTGATATGTACAGCCAATTCACCTTGAAGATGCCTCCTTTTTGCCAAGCGATCTTTTCAATGGTGTCTCCAAGAATCTGAGTGTGGTCTATACCCAGAGAGGTGATACCACACACCCATGGCTTCCTGTTGACACACAGCCACAGAAGGGGGGGGGGGGGGGTGTAAGAAAAAAAAAAAAACATTGGTGATTTCATTACAGCACTGATAAAACGGTTACTGAATCTTTATGGCGAGTAATTAAAAGTGCAACAGTACGCAGTACAGCCTTCTCAATGTGTACATTTACAGAAACCTGGTTCACGCAAGGGCGTGTAAATGCACTCAGTGAAACAGAGTTTGTACTTGTTTATTATGTAAAGGCACATATCAGGACAGGTGACGTGCTTAAACGGGTGTAGGGAAGGCGTCATCTCCAACGCCAAATGATAACATAATTATTATTTTTCTAAATTCGCACTGCTATCTGTTGTGGAGATCTCCTGATACTGGCTGATAAAACTGTAGTGCAGTTACTGGATGCAAACCAATCAAAATGTCTTATTTGCCACACACATGAACACATCAAACATAGAGAAGGAAATCTGTATGTGGAGTAACACTTTCTTCAACAGGTAAAGATAAAGGTTCTGTGCCAACACTCAGCTAGTGCGTTCTATGACTATTTCTTAGTGTTCTCAGCTCTCTGATAAAGTTTGATAATGTTGAACAGTTACATTTATTGTTTCACTAAAACAGTCCTTTATTGGGTCCAAAACATTATCATAAAATATATTATGGTTTTGTGTTTCTGTGTATCCAAGTGACCGGCCAGTCATGAAATACCAAGGCTAAAGCATTGTTCTCCAATATGAAACACATTAATGCTACTCTTTGATATTATTTGGTCTTTCTGAAACCTAAGTCCCTTTAAAACAAAAGGATGTCAAGCCTGAATCAAATTTCTGATCACCAGTTAAGTTGCAATTTATATTCATGTCTGTCCACCCTCATATATGCAGTGACTGACAGAGAGCTTCATCACATGGTGCGACAACAATCACCTGAAGCTCAGTATCATCCAAACTAATGAGCCTGTGCTTCACATACGGATGTTACTGCAAAGAAGCTACCAAGACTAAAACATGGATGCTCGACACAAAGTTTCAACCCAGAACACAGGAGATCTGTGCAGTCAGGACAGTTTCAAGGACACCCAAGTTATGCTGTTGAATGATGGACAGAAAACATTATGATGCCTTTTGGATATAAAACGTCATCACTTCATTTTATTAGAAAAACATTATCTTATGATAATGTTTATGAGATGAGTAACTCACAACCAATAGCAACTTAAGTAATAAACAGTCTTACCTTATAATGTTGGTGCAGTCATATGCTCCACCAATACCAACTTCAATCACAGCTAAATCCACCTGGACAAAAACAGAGTTGTTTAGATTCAAGGCAAGTGATATTAATAAATGTTTTTGCATTTCTAGTAGGCCTGAGGATGATGCCAATCGGTCCATCTGACACACTGATCCAAAGCAAGACATCTCAACACCTTCACCATTGTGGACAACAATGGACGACACTACAGCTTGGCTTACTTAGTGGTAAGCCGACTAGCATGCTACAGCTAATGTACAACATCTGGTGTGCCACAGAAACCTTTTGAATAAAACCCACATTAAAGAATTTCTGTTCTGCACACAACTACGTGGACACAAAAAGAATTTGGGAACGTAATGAGAGTTCAACAGGCTGCAATGTGCTACCTTCTCCTGAAGAAACACATGGAAGGCCAGGATGGTGAGGAAACGGAAGTATGCAGGCATGGACCCTCCATGGGCATCCTGAAGAGGTCAAAGTGAAGGAAACAAATGGCCGCATCACCTTGTTTGCAATATTTCTGTGCAACACATGGCAGTTAATGCAAATCTAACACGGGGGTTTGTTTTTGTAATTTTAAATCAGAACCTCAGCACTCGCACTTCAGTTCATTCACTGTTCGGCTGACTCTTGACATTCAGACCAACCACATATTTTGTCTCAACAACTGGTGGAGACCAAAGAAGAGCAGCAAAGAGAGTGAATACTTGGCTTACATTACTTCTCTACGATAAACATTAAGTTTTTTTTTTTTTAAAAGAACAACCATTAATGTGTTAATAATAAGTAAGCAGTCAAACCGCACACTGAATAATGTGTCCAAAGTTTGCTGTCACATGAGGA
Source organism: Scatophagus argus (assembly GCF_020382885.2). Taxonomy (NCBI): domain Eukaryota; kingdom Metazoa; phylum Chordata; class Actinopteri; family Scatophagidae; genus Scatophagus; species Scatophagus argus. The sequence goes on along the minus strand of NC_058512.1, from coordinate 18,628,031 downwards.
TCACGTTCATCCTGACACGAGGGCTCTTATTTTCAACTGCACTCAATTACAACTTGTGACACTGATAATACAGAGCTGAGGCTGACATTCTATACAGGCTGGGAATACAAACAGGATGCACAATCAGGGAAAACGCTAAAGCTGTTTTTTGGTTTTGTTTTTTTTACATGATTAATGGTTAATCCACTGAATCATTTCACTAAGGGAAGTGAATGAGTAACCAGCTAAAACAACTGTTCCACTTCAAAGTGAGAAGGTGCTGTGCTGTATGTAGCCTTGTTACACGACATACCTTAGTTTCCTCCAGCCGTCCATAAACCTGCCAGAAGTATTTAGTGAAGAGCTCTTTCCCAATTGGCTGTCCGTTTATTCGAATCCTCTCCCTGACTTGGACCAAATGAGGGGAACTGCAACCAAGAATCAAATGTCAAAGTGTTGACAGGAAAACTTGTGTATTCTTGTATTAATCCAAGACACGCAGGCCTACTGCTACCCTCATGGTCACATCAGATAAAGAGGCTAAATCTGCTACTTTATTGTGTGACGGACGGCATTTGTTGCAGTTCGTTACCAATTGAAACCAAATATAAATAGACATAGCTCCCTTTATATAAGCCAAATCTACAGCATGTGTTAGTACTTCCTTTTATTTTAATGTCAATACCAAGTGTGTTGCATTCGCAACCACTTTGTCAACAGCTTGTTGATTCTTCTACATCTAAAGACCAGAAGAACCAGTTATGTTAAAAAAATAAAAAAAAACAACAAAAACAAAACTGCAATACTCTACAAATTTTACATTCTGATTTGGACACAACCTTTGGTTTCAACGCAACAGAAAGTATAAGGGCCCTGCACTGGCTGTATTCAGATAGTGTACATTTTATTCATACACTGCAGTCTCACCTGTAAAATCCCGTGCGGAAGCCGTGACCTCTCAGAATCTGCTCGGTGAACGCACACGTCGAGCCCTGAAAAACACAGACACTTACAGGCCACCTTCGTCCAGCCGTCTCCCTCAGTGAAAAGAACGCATGTGCAAAAGCATGTTTGCATGACCTTCTGTCAGAGATTGCGTAATAAGAGTTTCCAGCTCAATATCAGATTAACACCCTTTGGTCGAAATGAAAACAAAGTGTTAGTAAGATGATTACATGTACCTGTATTTAAATTCCTCCATGTGTGAATACATTTGTATGTGACTCATATGGTCAAAGAATTACTGACTTTAAAATGCAACATACGACGCACAAGCAGCTTGTGTGTTTAGTCAGCTCACCTTGCCCTTTGTTCCCGTCACATGAATGATATTGAGATGGTCTAGATCCTCCACCTTTGTCAGAGACACACACATCAGACAAGATTATAGGAAATACTTACTCTATCACGTTAGATAACAATAGCATTATCTGTAATCCTTGAAGTCGTCACTTATGTGACCAACCTGCCTCATGCGCTACGTGAGCTGATATAATCCACTCACTTTGAGTCCGGCTCGTTCCAGGAAGCCCCTCATGGCCTGAAGCTGCATCTGAGGGTGGCTCCGCTCTCTTCGTACCTGCTCCAGAGCACTGGCGTTAGTCTGCAGCGTGTTCAGAGTGCAAATGGCATCCTGCAGCAAAAGAAATGTCATGAACGTCAGCATTTAACAGAAAAGAAAAAAAAAAACAAAACCTTGATAATCCACACCGCACAAGACAGGACAGAAACTTGGACTCCATGCACACATCCTGCCAGTAACATATTGCTATGTGTAAAACACAAGTCAACCATGAGATTAAACACAGAGGCACCATTTTCATTCTACATGCACACACTCAGTGAGAGCGACAAGCTAAAGGGAGTCGAGGTCTCACGACTGACTGTCTGACAGTAGCTTGTTCTCAAGTCCAGTTCTTATCCATCAGTTGATGACTACACTGGCTTGGTCAGCTGATAACTGATCTCATTATGTAGACGAAAACTTTTTCAAAAAACTGGACCTGGAAATGCTGAGCCCTGAAATAATCAGTCCATTGAGCATTTGGTCTAATGATAGAAAAATAATAATATCTCAAAGAACAAACAAATATTCACAGTTTCAAAGAGTTTCTGTTTTCAAGCACTGTCAGTTGACTGTGCTTTGGAGTGTTGGTCAGACAAACAAATAGAAGATATTTTGTTTCACTCTTCTGCTCTTTTCTAAACTGAAAACCACAGATTAAACAACAATAGAACTCATGTTACCTCTATCTGTAGGCTTTTATCATAGGTGAATTTGAACAAGTTTCCCATTAAAACCCAAAACCAACAACGAACGTATCCACTAATAAGTATGGTGTGTGTATCTGATAAACCTTCCTCCTCTGTGCCACAAAGCTCCATTGTTGTCTAAAAACACAATAAAAAAACACATTCCCTGACTGACACTCCTTACCCTCCCTTCCCATGAACACACACACTCGAGATTATTTTGATAGTGTCTTTCACTCAAATCTACAACAACCACCAGCTGTTTGAGAAAATCACCTTATTAAAAAGAAAAAGCAATTCTTTTTTTATGATTTACACCTTCACTGGACTCAGCAGGTTGAGTAGAGAAGTCAGGCAGTATTTGACCTGGACTGGAACACTGGTTATTTTACAATAGCAGAAACCAAACCAATGCAGCTTGGCTTTATGCAAATGTAAAGTTTTTTCATTTCTATTTTTTCAGCTAATTTAGGCTCAACAGACAGAATAACTTTCCTTCATATTTACCATACAGACACGAAAGTGTCATAAATCTCTTCCCACCGCTGTGGGTTTTGAACAGTTGGCTGAATATGACAGCTTTTGGCTTTGGGAACATGAGATGGACATTTGTTACTACCCTCTCACATTTTATGGACCAAAACATTAACTTGAAAAATATCTCTGACATCAACCCATAATGAAAATAATTTCTATTTGCAACTCAAATTAGCGTCGGAGTGATCGAAGTCAGAAATAATAGGTGAGTGAAAATGGGAAAAACAACTGTTATGTACATTTAAAACAAACAAACAAACATCAGTCTTGATATCAAGGAGCAAGTGGCAATATTTTGGCATCTACAGCAACGGAAAGTGGCTGTTATCCTCTTTATTAGCATAAAATTTAAATTGCAATAAAGATAGGCCAGTGTCTTGGGTGGAACTGTGTTGACAGTTCTGTGTTTAAACAGCATCTAAAATACTGTATTTAGTGATTTCGGTTAAGTTAAAATAAAATACACACAGATGCACTTTAGTTTTCACAAGATGTAAAGCTGTCTCAAGCCGAACTCTCAAACATGGCATCAAAGAATAGGTTTTAACCCACGTGTTAGCAGCACACTGGTTACACTTTGACGTTGTCCGTCTGGGTACCTGTGTAACAGTGGGTGCCGTGAACTGTGTCAGAGCGCACACCATAACTTTTCATAGCTCAATTACTCAGGACCCAGCAACGATTTTACCAGCTCATGGTGACTCGTCTCCGTCCGCCTAAAGTTTTTGTAGTCTCGTGTGATCCTGTCAGCCATGTTTCTGTCCATCTCAAATCTAAAGTGTGCAGTCACTCAGAATTGTAAGGCAAACTTGCCAAACTAGCGCATGTGGCTAGCTAGCTCGCTAGCAGCCGGTGCAAACACGCGAAGAAGAGACTAAAACACAACTTACCTGGTACTCCATGCCTGGTATGTGAGGTGCCGTCTTGGTGCTGTAGTATCTGACTGAAAGGCCCGCCAACCTGCACGTCCAGTCCTTCGTTCGAAGCCGCGCGGCAAATGCGGAGCCCCGCTGCCACACGCGCGACATGCACACCATCGTGAAGCGACGTGCTGTCACAGGAAGCTGCAGCCAAATATGGGACGTTCTTTTGTCCATACGGAATAACGTCATGACACGCCCTTTCTTATTACAACTCAGATTTTAAATTATTTACTCTTCTTTTTTTGTGGTTGATGATTAATTATTTTTCTTATAGTCAAATGTTAATTATTACTTTTATTTGACATAATATTTCCTTCAGTATTTTACGTATGGAGAGAAATTAATCTTAAAGGGTCATAAATGTCTATTACATCATCTACAAATGAAAAACAAGATTTTTCAGTGTACAACGAATTTTGCGTAATTTTAAAACATGTAAAACAGTGTCACAAATGTACACAAACTTGAATATATGCTAAAAATGTACACACAGATTTTTACTTCAACTTCACAGCTTTGATAATTCTTACTTTCTGCCTTTTTATACAGTCAGTGCTTCTTGTGTATGTTTATGTAAAATATTTTCAACATCAAAAAAATTATCTGTCCTCCGGGTCGCCAGGCGTCGCTTTCAGTTCGTTGCGGTAATGCGGTCCTGTAGTTCCTGTTGCTGCCTTCAGGTACTGTGAAAATAATGAGTTTCAGAAATATCGGTAATGCAAAAATGCTCAGTTTAGGCTGTATGAGAGCCAACAAAGTAATAAATCCAACAAGAATATCAGAAAGAAAGGATATAATTATGGAAAAGACTGTCTTTGACAAGTGAGTTGTGACTTAGAGGACAGCTCGGACACAACAAACTGTCAAAAACCGGCACATGAAGTGAATATAAATAATAGTTTATTTCTTTTCTGCGTTGTTGCATTATATTGTATATTAAAAGTTAATCTGACGTCTGTGTTTTAATTTTTTGTTTTAGCATAACAGACGCATTGATGAAACAATTCACGGCAGTGCAACGACTGCGAGTTTGAGTTGAAATTAAATGCAGCACAGACTCGCAGGGACTCAATCTAGCGAACGGGAGAAAGATGCAGCGAGACAAAACTAGCAATGCCGGTGGGGCTGAAAAGTAAGAAAACGGCTGCTTAGAATTTTAAATTCAAAACATTTGTGTTTTCATCCCTTTTAATGCACCCTGAAATGTTCTATATTATTAATATTTTAAAGGAAATGCTCTAATATAGAATGTAATGTCTCTTTAGGCCCGACCGGGAGGCCGCCATAATGTCGAAATACTACGATGGAGTTGAATTTCCATTCTGTGATGAATTCTCCAAATATGAAAAAATGGCAAAAATAGGACAGGGGACCTTTGGGTGAGTAGTACACAAACATTTCATCTATTAATTATGTTTGTGGATGCGTTTCTGTGTGTTTGCGTGGTTAACGTGTGTGGCTAACGTTAGCCTAGCTCTTCTGATAGCTTTCGTCTTTAAGAATATGCTTGTGAACAGGTAAACATTGAAAGTTTTGCTTTCTCCGCATGGCCAGTTGTTCGAAAGTGTTAAAGGACAGGTATCTGATACATTTTCTGGAAATTATTTTTAATTGTTGTTTACAAATTCACCCGCTGATTTCGGTGCTGCCGTTTGTTGTATTAACTAGTTGATAGATTAAGGTAGTTTCAACCGGGTTTGCTTTTTTATAAGCTAATTCAAGTTGTCCGATGAGTGCTTGTCCTTTATTTGTATCTGTCTCTTGTGCTGTAACATTCTCTTCACAGGGAGGTGTTCAAAGCAAAGCATAGACAAACTGGGAAGAAGGTCGCACTGAAGAAAGTTCTGATGGAAAATGAGAAAGAAGGGGTAAGAGGCCTTTCCCAGTCTTCTGTGATGATTGGTACATTGTGAGCGGTTGTCCTCACGGACTCAACATGAGGGATTTGTCCAGACAGTGAAGGATTATTCTGTTTTATGACCAGATGGGTTTTCTTTTTTGATTAAATAATTGCTATACTCCTTGACCAATCTAACTGCAAGAAGTCACTAAAAAGAAGTCAGGTGGGACGAGGATACATGAACAATAAAAACAGTCACACATGTTGTAAACAAGCCATCAGCTTAACCAAATGTATTCAGAAGAGAAGCTAAGCTGTTAAATTATTAAGTTTGCCCAACTAGCTTGGTGCAGTTTTGTGCATGCATACAGTTTTCCTGTGCAGTGGGAGGTGACAACTAAGGTATTAAGTGCAAGCACTTTCAGTTTGACTTCCAGTTATTAATATTTTATATTTTCTGTGGCTCTGGAGGTAAAGGGGGTTGTGTACTAATCACAGGACTGAATGTTCAGTCACCACCTCCACTTTTCCTCATGTTGTTGTGTCCTCAAGTAAGGCACTGAATGGTAGCTTGCTGCCTTTGTGTATGTGTGTGTATGAATGTGAGGCAAATTGTTCAGTCTTTTGGGAAAAAAGTGCTTTACTATTTAAATTGCTCATTTGCTTGCAACTCCACGATCATCAATGGTCTTTGGCGAGTTGCAAATTGATAGGCCTTCTCCTCTAAGTTTCATTAATGTGGCTGCTGCCTTATTGACTTTATGTCACTTTTAAAACTACCAACAAAAGTCTGAGTGAGTTGGCAGTGAAAATCCTGTTTTAAACAAACTGTTGTAAAGCTGCTGTTTAAATCCTGTGGTGCTGCCTGTCTTTGTTCTATTGTTCTTGGCTGCTTAAATCTTAATTATTGACAAAATCCTGAGTTCATACTAGTGCATCACTGTTTCCATGCAGTCATTATAGAAGCTTCCTCTTCTTCTTTTTTTAGTTCCCAATCACAGCTCTGCGAGAGATCAAGATACTGCAGCTGCTCAAACATGAGAATGTGGTCAATCTGATTGAGATCTGCAGAACCAAAGGTTGGTCTCACAAGTCCCCAGGCTATACATATTGTATTAATATTCAGTTTCTGTCCTCATGTAGGTCTCTCTGTGTGTGTGTGCATGTGTTATTTAAGGTCATTTTGCTATTTATACCTGGCATCACTTAGAAATAGCAACAATGATAGAAAAATGGTGTAGTTTCCTCATTGATGAAGCCTTAGATTGACACTCTAATCATTCCCTCGTTGTAATTCATTACAACGACAAAAAAAAGAAAAAAAACTCCACAGGATACTTGCGATTAGACTGCTGTGAGATGTATTCATTCTGTCTTTTTCCTCTCATTGCTTTTTGAAGCTACCCAGTTCAACAGATACAAAGGCAGCATCTACCTGGTTTTTGACTTCTGTGAGCACGATCTTGCCGGGCTGCTGAGCAATGCCAATGTAAAGTTCACGTTGGCAGAGATCAAGAAGGTCATGCAGATGTTGCTCAATGGATTGTATTACATTCACAGGAACAAGGTGAGGCACTGATAAAATTGACCACTGCTTGTTTTGACCTCGGAGGGCTCTTGGACAGATTCCAAATCTATAACTGTAACTTATGTGTAGAAAACCCCTGCGTTATGCAGTTTACATACAATGTAATTTTCTTTTTCTGGTGATATTATTTCAAAGACTAAAGAAAATGACAGCTTGAGTTTATCTAAAACTAGTAGTTTAGTCTGACCTGATATTGGTGAGACGTTGCTTTTAGATAAATTTGGTTTATCTGACATGCTAGCAAAGCAATACTGTGCAAAAATCACAGCAGAAACATCAGATACACTATATAGACAAAAGAATTGGGACACCTGACCAATACACCAATAGGGACTTTAATGACATTTAATGCATTCTAAATACATATACTTTAATATGAGATTAGTTCCTCCGCTGCAATAGTCTTCACTCTTCTGGGAAGCCTTTCCACAAGATTTTTCTGCAGAAGAGCAATAGTGAGGTCAGGCATTGATGTTGGATGAAAAGGCCTGAGTTGCAATATCTGTTCCAGTTCATCCCAAAGATATTCAGTGGGGTTGAGGTCAGGGCTCTGTTTGGGCCAATCAGGTTCTTCCACACTGACTCATCCAGCCATATCTTTATGGGCCTTGCTTTGTGCACTGGGGCACAGTCCTTTCCCTTCACTGGATGTAAGGGTCCTAGCCCAACACCTGAAAAACAGTCCTTGCCACACCTGAATTCAATATTAAAGATGAGTGTCCCAATACCTTTGTCTATATAGTGTATTTCAGGCCACTTCATGTAAGTATATATCTTCAAGTGTTTCAGTTATAACAGAAAATAAATAAACAAGTTTGCTGATTTTACATATGCTGCAATGCTAATCAACCATCAGTTGTCTACCAAGAAGTGACTGTTGTTACTGCAGTTTCATAGTGATTTCGGTTAGTTCAGAAAGCTCGAAAACAAAGGAAGGACTCACGTTGGACGTGCACAGCTCGTAGCAGTTGGTCGACCTTCTTCATAGGTTTGATAACATCTTGCCAATGGACTACAGTTGAAAATTAATCACGCCGGTTTACACTGGCACACTTGCCAAAATGTTGATTAATGTAAATCAGTTAAACTGGTGAAGTAACCACGTCATTTCTTTTGTATTAATCTCACGGTCAGAAAGATTTGTGCTCTGCATCATAATGTCGCCCTCTCTTTGATCAGATTCTTCACAGAGACATGAAAGCAGCCAACGTGCTCATCACCAGAGACGGTGTCCTGAAGCTGGCTGACTTTGGTTTGGCTCGAGCCTTCAGCCTGGCTAAAAACAGCCAGGGGAACCGCTACACCAACCGTGTGGTCACACTCTGGTACAGACCTCCAGAGCTGCTGCTGGGTAAGAGATCAGCAGAAACTCAACAAAACGCACAAAGGCAGAAATATGCATATGCTCTCCTTTTTATCTTAGGACTCATTCAGACAGAGTCAGGCGCTGGGGCAATTAGCGTTGGGTCATGCAGTGGCGTGGGAGCACACAACAGAGTTAACACACTATCCATGCGTAAACTCCGCCTGGATAGTGCCCGTTTTCAGCTCTCCCAGACAGGCTTTTTCTATCCAGAACAAGTTAGCAGAGTATTTCTGCTGCCCTGCCTGTGCTATTTCCTGGCAACACATTGTTTTTTGAGGCACCTGACAGCATAATAGAAACTGGGAGCAAGTTGTAAATGGTATGAACCACAATAAATGATTACTGTTTGGTCTGATCACCAAGTTATGCTGTTGGCCACCGCAGTGTGACTTCGGCTTGCGATTTGCAGGGCTCTGATTGAACACTTTCCTGCTCCAAACCATTCCAAAATACAATATAAACTATCCCAAAGTAATGCTGGTTGACCCAGTTGTATAATCACATGTTCATATATTTATTCATATCACATTCATTCAACTTCTGTCACCTTTCCACAGTTTATTAAACTCAGTGAAAGGAGATTAAACTGTTTTTCTCTTTGGACGTGTCTCAATATGAGAGAGAGAGAGGGAGAGTGTGTGATGAGATATTGGTTATGTCTTTTTTTCTCCTGTCTCTTCAGCAATATGTTTTGCCAGTGTGGGCACCGGTGACCTCAGAAAGCATGAACTCCTACCACAGCTATTTATAGTGGCCATTGTGCCAGTTTATCAACTCATCAAACATGCACCCATGAATGATTGGCAGTGAGGCTGTATCTCAGTCACGGTCAAGTCAAGTGTCGGAAAGGCATTCAGTCATGATTTACAGGACCCTTTCATACCGAAGACAAAGTGCTTTACAAATGCCTGAATTAAAAAGGACAAAATCAATGTTTCTTTGATGAACACAGGTATTTATTATATTTATTTTATTGATAGGTGAGCGAGACTATGGCCCCCCCATTGACCTGTGGGGAGGGGGCTGCATCATGGCAGAGATGTGGACCAGAAGTCCCATAATGCAAGGCAACACTGAGCAGCACCAGCTCACTCTCATCAGCCAGCTTTGTGGCTCCATCACCGCTGAGGTAAGATGACATCTCGGCAGAAACACAAGCTTGGGCTGAAGTTGCATTGCCTGTGAGATATTTGTCACGTTTGAACTAAAGGCTGAATTATTTTCTGTCTATCAGGTGTGGCCTGGTGTGGATAAGAAGTATGAGCTTTACCAGAAAATGGAGCTGCCTAAAGGCCAAAAGAGGAAAGTGAAGGATCGTCTCAAAGCGTACGTCAAAGACCCATATGCTCTGGATCTGATAGACAAACTCCTGGTCCTGGACCCGGCACAGCGCATAGACAGTGACGACGCGCTCAACCACGATTTCTTCTGGTCCGACCCCATGCCGTCAGACCTGAAGAACATGCTCTCCACCCACAACACATCCATGTTTGAATATCTTGCCCCGCCCAGACGGAGAGGCCACATGCCGCAGCAGCAGCCGAATCAGAACAGAAACCCAGCCACGACCAGTCAGACAGAGTTTGATCGAGTGTTTTAGTGGCTGAAGAAGCTCATGAACTAGTAGTTTGCATGAATGGACTCTTTGTTAAATAACAAATGTCAGCTTCCCGGCTGTCCTAATATTGAACAAAGCTTCACATTCCTTTTTGTTTGAGGTTTGGTGGACATTACCGGGAGATCTGTACAGTTTATTTGTATGATCATAGATGTGTGTGAGTTTACGGCAGAGGATTCAGGTTGTTTGGGCTGATGAGGGACACGACTGTGATGTTCAGAATCTATCAGAACCCTTTGCCGAGTTCATATGCTTCAGATTTCTACTTTTCTCCGGATGAGAAGAGATGGATCCTCAAATCTATGGACAATGGCGTTGGTTAAACACGGCTCCTGTTAGTTTTAATTTTGATGCTTATGTTTTCAGTGAGTCTGGAATTTTATTTTATTTACATTTTATCCAGAGGTGGTTGTCATTCAAAAGGGTCACAAAATTCTGTCATTATCTATCATTGCCTATTCTTTTAAGTTTTTAAAGATAATGTGACATAACATATTTAATAGAATTTATGGCATAGCATTTAATCGCTTGCCTTGCAACATTAGCTGTTGCTGGCTGATAATTACTTAGAATTACTTGCTTGCCCTTCATCTTTGTCTGCATCCGTCCCTCTTTGTTCACTTCATTTATACCGCATCACAATTAATGGGCTTTCTAAAGAAACTCTGGACACTCAGCTGCTATGACAGTCTAGCTATGTCGGTCGTGAGGTCACTAGCTATGTCGTGTATTTATAATGACAAAATGACAAACTTTTATTTAAACCATTTTACAAGGACAACACCCACATTTGTGAACACATGTCCAAACGTGACATAGCCAAAGTAAAATTATTTTACCATAACTTATATGGCTTTGTGTGATCATGGTAGTTTCCTTTAACTTACAGACATTGTACATGTACTTCTTTGTGTGAGCTGGTGTTTCAACGAAACCTGAAGTTGAACAGCAGCCTGGGCTTCATCTCCTCGTTAACAAAGTCTTCTGGTCTCAGAGGTGATTATAGGAAAAGTTCTGTGAGAGGGAGATTGTTTAAATCTTTGTAGATTTTTATTTGGACACTAAAAAAAGACCTCTTTCAACTGAATGATAACAGGAGAAAATGTGGTGCTTTAAGTACATCTATATGATGCTGCTTTATAGTTCTCCTTCACCATGCTTCAGATATATCACAATATTTCTGTACTTTTTTTTGGACAGCTGTAGTCAAAAATTACACTGTAAAATTTGTAAATTGGTCAGTGATAATCAGATTTAATAATTAAGCAAGACATTTAAGATGTTCAGCCAGGACCAAACTACCAGTCCTGTGATTAATGGACAGACTAATACTACTACCACCACTAACACCACTACTTTTCCACAGTTTGGTATTACAACCTTGTATATGAGGTCTATAACCAAGTGTAAGACACATTGATGAACTGCCTCCAGTAGGTGGCAGCATCATATTAGTTTATCACTAAATAGTAGCTATACATACCTTTTATGCCTGCCACTGAACCCTTGACAATCTTCATCACTGCAGTCCTACCAGTAATAAAACTAAAAGAACCTTCTACTCATTTTTTCCCCATTAGAATCCCAAATGTTAAGAACATTTTTGGTTCCTGTGCTTGTCCTGTATAAGAACTATAGTTCCTTTTGAAGGTAAGCCTATCTGAGTGTTTTTCCACACCTAACAAATGGGTTTAATGTTGAACCGTACTTTATGGTTGCATCTAGAGCCTTCTGTTGATTTTAAATATTCATCAATATTAGATGAACTCAATATCAAACCAATAGTTGATCTAAAGTTACCCAGTTGGTATAAACACAGGATACGATCAAAAAAGGGGGACAGACTTACTCCAAAGCACTAATGTCCAAGTGTCAAAAAACTTCACAGGAAACCTTTTACCTTCCTATTAAGAAAATATTTATAGGTCAAACTGATCTGCACTAGATAAATATGCTCACATAACAGTAAATACAATCAAATGTAAGATAATCTGATAAATAGACTGCATTATATTTAACACATGCTTAATAAACATTTACTTTCTCTCAAAATATGTCGTTTTGATAAACATAATGAAGGAATTTTCACATTTTCTAAATAGTGCAGTCATTAAGACACTCGCTGTAGATATGATTTCATCATTTGCACCTATTCCCTGCACTGTCGGGTGCTGGTTTTATTATCCTGCTGAGGGTGGCAAATGCTAGAATTATGCTACTGCAAAATACACATTTTTTTTTTTCATTTTTCATTCTGTATTTCATGGATATCAAACAATTTTGTGTAATGGATTGTTTGGAGTGGAAAAAAAAAATCTTGATAAAAAGAGTAAACTGCATATCACTTTGCTCTTTCAAAGAACATTTCCTGAAAGTTATTAAAGTGCTTTTTTTGCATGATTTGTTTTGCACTATACATACAGTAGCCAAAAAAAAAAAAGATTTTGGGAAGACATTTATGAATATGTATATATTTTCCATGTGCATGTATTTGTCAAGAATCACCTCAGGCTCATAGTTTTACTGGTGTCAAACTAGAGCTTTACTCAGATGATGGATTGCTCTTTTAGTTCCAGAGTTCCTCTGCTGTCACTTCTATTGAGGAGGAGTGTGTGTGTGTGTGTGTGCAGGGGTGGAGAGTGATGGGGGGTGGGGTGGAGGGGGGCTGCCGTGTGTTGACAACGATGACAACAACAACTAACATAAATTAGAAAGCGCTCCAATGAACAGATGGGCCTCCAACTGCAGCCGCCCGCATGCAAATGGCCTCCAAACTCTTTTCCACAGAAACAGCTCTGTTGATTATCTGTGTGGATGAAAGGCCAGGATGCAAAATGACGCTGCAAAGTGTGCCAGGTTTGGGCCACAGCAGGACACACTGTGAACTGGCTCCATAGGGCCTATTATGGTGTTCTTTCTGACTGATGTGATGACACTGGGCTTCGGGGTTTGTTTGGGGCAAATGCCATGTCAGATTAAGATAAATGTCATTTCAGATTCACAGCAGTTTTCCTCCTGAGTGCTAGAAAAATATTGCTGCTATATTTGGTAAGGCTCTGGTCTGTGGACATAATATAATCTGAAGAGCCTGATACATACTATGCATTCCTGCAGTCTACATGTCATGATATCTTCGCAGGATTGAGAAGCAAAACCCTACCACATGAAAAGTACTTGTCATCTTGATAAAACAGATAAAACTTCCTGTACTTCCTCTTTCCCAAAGCCATCTCGAGAGCAAGTGACCTTAGGCTGCATCCACATCTGTTCTGTGCTACTGCTGTTGGCCGTTTGCTGCCTTTTTTTTTTTTTGTTCTTTCATGTGAGTTCTCACAATGCTAGTTGTGATATGCACCTACGTCTGTCTTGGCTTGTAATGCATACTTTTTAAACTATAGATTTTTAGCAGCATGGCTACAAGGTTGGAATTATTTGTCTGTCTGTCCTTCGCTTTGATCCAGACTGAGATATCTCAGCAAGTACTGGATTGTCATGGTTTTCTCTAAATTCTTGATCCCCAGAGGATGAATTCCAATGACTTTGGTAATACTCTGACTTTTCCAGATCTTACTTTCCATTTGTCCTATACTTAAGTATCACTAATGACATTCGCTTCACCTGCACTTACATTTAGCGCTGATTAGGAAATGTTGGCATGCTAACGTGTTAAAGTAAGGTTAGGGCTGCAACTAGCAATTCTTTTCATTAGTGATTCATCTGCTCATTATTTTCAAGGTTAATCAATAAATAGTTTAATATATAAAATGTCAGAAATTGACAAATTCTCAACAAAATTTCCCTGAGCCTGAAATGAGGCCTTCACCTACTATCACATTAGAGTAAAAGCAAAAAGTCTTTATAGCGAAGAATCTGGAAAAACAAAAAACACGTTTTTGCTGGAAAAATGAAACCATTTATCAATTACCAGAATAACTGGTGCTTTATTTTCTTTCAGCAGACTAATCCATCAATTGACAAATAGTTACAGCTCTAACCAAGATGACACTCATAGCATTTGGGTTTTCCTTCCCTGCGAGATTACTGCAAAAGCAGACTATGTGGACGTAGAATATGTGGAGTTTTAACAGACGCGTGATTGTGTTTGTTTTTTCAGTCACAGCTTAAATGATCTGAACCAAAGATCTGTTCCACCAGTCATATGACAGGGTGTTTCTGGAATGCTGATGAGTCATATACAGCATCTAGTGAGGATGCTGGATATGAGAATGGCTTTCCATGTTTTAGACTGATTATAAAATCATATATAAGTATGTATTGGTATATACAGGACATTAAGTCCCAAGCAGGTCGTACCTTCCTTTTATTTCCACTGCGTCTCACAGTCACCATCAGTTAACTCAGCTGTCATGAAGTTTTCTCAGTTGTAATGTAGCTGAAGCATGGAGCTTAAGTCATGTGATAACAGTGTTAACTCACCACATAGCATTCAGCACCTTAAGATCTCTGCTGGTACACCCAAAGGACACCCGCCCCACCCCTTCCCAGAGGACGTCTGGACATCACGGCTATGGGGAACAGAAAATGACAAGGATCCTGAACACAATGTCAGTGGACAGCAGAGGTGGAATGTCTTTCTACAGTGTCATGGCGATCCATCCAGCTGTTGTTGGGATATTTTAGTTTGGACCAAGGTAATAGACATTGTTCATTTAAGCCTTCCTTGTTGATTTCATATAATTAAGCCAGAAATAACACCTTCCTCACTTGTCACGTTGCACTGTTTTTGACTTTTAAGAGGTCGGAAAGGGGAGCCAATCAGGTGAGGCACAGCAATTCTCCTCTACTCTCTCCATCACTTTCTTCTCTCTTTCTTTTCTCATTTTTTCCCCCTCCATCACCATTTCAGTCCTAGCCAGCGGCGGCTGTATGTGGCTGATGGCATCCGGCGTGCAGGGCAGCGCACATGAAAGGGGTCCTGTCACTCACTTGAGGCGACCATATGTGTGCCTGCATGAGCTCTGTGCCAGCGGCGGGCTGCCTCTGCCAGAAGACATTAGAGAAGCAGCAGGGTGTCATTAAGGCGGCACGATGATTGATTAACCGTAAATCATGAGCATGAGACCTACCAGTCTCTGCTTCTACCTCTGCCTGCACACCAGACACTCAGAATCTACACACACAAAGTCACAAAGAAAGCAGTGGGCTGAGGTAGACATGGAGATGGAGGGAGCCCCCTGCAGATGGGAGGGTGTAATTGCATTAGCTGCCCAGTAGGGAGAGGATGAGCTTGGGTTGCTCTGAAATGAACACAGTCAGGGGGCCACATGAAGCCATTAGTGGCACTCCAGCCCTCCGCTTCACTCCTGAGGCGGATTTCATATGCAGCTTTTCTGCTGCAGCTCACAGAGCTGTGGGGAGTTAATGGCAGCTCTCAGGGGCTTATCTTGTGCAACTGGAAGTCTTTCAATGGAGGATGAGAGACTTTAAATCTGAGCTACAAAGAGTTTTAGACACTAAACCTTGAGCAGTGGTTTGAACTCTGCTGGAAGAAAAAAAAACATAAGAAATAATGAAGCTGAAGAACATTATCAGTGGTTTATTAGTGGGACTAATAGTGAAAATAGTGTTACAGTTAACAGGTTCAGGCAGAAAAAGTACAGAAACAAAGCTATAAGTTACCTATGTTTTGACGGTTGGTTGAACTGGAAAAGTTGGTGAATTGATAAAACCTAAATGCAACAAAGTGCAACGGCAACAGACTTGGTGAAGACTGAGGACCAAGATATGAAGCATGTGACTTACACATCCACTAAAAAAACCCAAAAACATTAGAGTTATTAGTCTTGTTGTATTGATTTACATCCTGTTAACCACATGGAAAAACAAAACTCAGTGACAGTCATCCATCATCTCCTTTTGGGCACAATCTTGTCAATGGATTGCAGGGCCTTCATGTTCAACGTACAAATGGTCTCTGAACGATTTCACAAATGCAACGCAAAATGTTTAAGACAAACCCGGAGTCACTGAACAAAAACAGAAAAAAGCCTGTGTAAGTCTCATAGCAGCATGTGTGTAAAATAACCCACCTCTAATGGTGTCTGCCTTCCATTTTCCCTTCATGTCTACCCCTCTGTGTCCTAGAGTCATGCGGAGCCACAGAGAGATAAGTGATGAAATCAGCAGAGAGGGAGTTAGCGATGGGACCACTCCGGCTAATGTTTTGTTTGGTATTAACATGCAAGAGGCACTTAAACTCCCACTGATTTGGATGAAAAAACATTTGGAATAGGGCTCATCAATCAAAGGGCACACACACAGGAGCTGTCAAAATCCTGGGGTGCTCTGCGTGTTCGTGTGTGTTACATCGCTCAAAGGAATTGGTATTATAAAGGAGAAACTGTCTCTCTCCACTACAACTTTAATGATCCATTTTATTCTCTTCTTTCATGTTTGAGAGCAGAGGAGGTTGGAGAGCACATGTGGTGCACCTGGACAACCCTGGACCCCTGGTTTCTATACTGCATATTCACACCAACCCTTCATTCTTCTCTTCTGTCATCCCCTCATATCCACCTCATGCATTTTAGAGGGAAAGACTCACTTCATTATGTAGCTGTACTGGAGAACAAATGGGAATATTTTCTTTTCATACATATACAATATAAAACATATTGTGTAAATCTTTGATTTTTTGAGATCACTGGTTACAAAAAAGTTCATATGCAAAGAGACAGTAAAGAGGTGCCCTATGCATGTTTGACTCAGGCCTACAAAACACTATAGTGTGTTCACACCTCTTTGTGTCATTGGTGTACTCAAAGGTACTCAGATCCTTTAGAGGAAAAGCATCAATAATACAATGTAAAATAGTAATGTTATGCATTCAAAAATCCAGCTTAAGTAAAAGTACTTTTAGGTATTGTCAGGTATTGTCAACAAAATATACAAAAGTGAAAATATTCTGCTGAAAAATGGCCCATATGACTCATATTCTTGTATGGTACTGTATTACATTATTTCTGTTGATGTATTGACATGTATTTCTAGATGTAACATCATAACATTTACTGATTTACAATCTCAACTGAAACTGAAGATACTAAGCTTCCAAAAATTGACCCGATGTATCTGTGTCTCTGGGCAGCTGAGGCTGGGAGCTACGACCACATCATCTTCTGTGGCTTCCATGGAACCCAGTGAAAATGGCCAGACAAGTTCCTTTGAAGGGTGACAACCAGGGGGTTGCTCCGCCACACAGTTCAGAGAAGACCCTGAGAATTCAGGAAAGGTAAATATCTGGGATCCCAAATCAGGAACACAGCAGGCAACACTAACAAAAGATGCAGTTGCTGCAAGTGTAGAGGAAGGCTACAGAGAGAGAGGGAGCCAAAGGGCCGTGGCCCTGAAATTTGTTAATTTTAAACATTCTGTGAATGTAAGTATGTCTGAATTTGGTAATTCAGACATATACACATTGGTAGATATTTTGGACTTTATCATGTGGACATTATGCTATTATTGAGCCTATACAGTTCACAGAGGTCTTGTATGTCGGTCACAGTGCTTCTATACTGCGGTGTCCTCCATGCTTTGTTGAAAAGTGTCTAGCTCTTAGATACTCCTTGTCATCTCTTCTTTTATATGATTTCCAAGCCATGGGTCCCCAGAAGGCTAGCCTGACTGAATATCAAAAAGAGCAATTTGACTGGACCTTTGAAATGCTTAGCTGTAATGTCAGTCCTGGGCTCTTTCAGATAGAAAGGAGAGGGAAATGTCAGTGCAGATCTCTATCAGCCAAGTCAATAAAGAGTGCCCTCTTGGTGGCCAGCTGAGCCTGCCAACAGGGCAACTGCCCTTTTATTGCCCATGTTTTTGGAGCTTTTAGCCAGGATTTGGAGATGCATTTTAGCATTCAACATGCACAGGTATCCCCCTCAGGGAAATGTCTCAAGGCCACCGAAACAAAAACTTTTGTTTCCATAATAAGAATTACTTGTTGAAAAAGTAAACTTCTTATCTTGGGTTATGTCCATCTCTGCAAGGTATAAACAGATCTAATTAGGAGCTCGGTGCGTTGTCCTTCAACTGTAATCTTTAATGTTTGTCTCTCTGTGGGAGTCATAAATACAAGCCTGATTCCAGAAAGGTTGGGATGCTGTGTAAAATGTAAAATAAAAAAAAAGAATGCAATCATTTGCAAATGAACTATGTTTACTGAAAACCCACCCTTGTTTGCAAATGACTGGGCCTTCTCAGGATGCCCTGATTTCCTACCCAATCGTGATACTATCAATTCAGGTCAATTCAACTCAATTGCAGCAGCAGCAGTTGTCTCATGACACTTTCCAGTTAAAGCAGGTCTGGACCAAACTCTTTAATTTGATTTTTAGAGAGACCTGACAAAACCCCCATGAGCAAGCCTGTTACCAATGAACCTGTTTACCTGTGTAACGTTCAGGTGTTTTTTGATCTTTCCCAGTCTTTTGTTGCTCCTTTCTTAACTTGTTTGAAGCATGTTGCCATAATCAAATTTAGAATAAGTATAATCCATTTGAATGTAAAATAGTAAATAATAAGTGCTATTTTATAGATCTTTTTTAATAATTACATTTATGGCAAACATGAATTTTAAGTTTGCCAAGCAAGCACATTGAGATTGACTTAAGCCCTGCTTGAAAAAAATGGAGCCCTCCTAGTTATTTGAATGGAGCCAGTCCATTGACACAGTTTGGCCTGGCTCCAGCAAGACAACATAGCGACATAAGATGGCACAAGCAGCAGCAGTAACAGTGACAGTAGAGAGTAATTTAAAAATGAGCGACGCCTATCACTGTTTCAAGTCCAGCAGCCATGCTTAACTAATCTTTATAGTAAGACCTGATCATAACAGCGGCAGATTCAAGAGGATGATGATAATGTTTATCAGTGCCCATGGATTGGAAGTCAGTCTCCAGATAATGGCCTTGGCCCACATAAGGGACAAGACTGAAAGCCAGCACTGAATGCAACTTCAGTCCTGCAGGAAGCACCGCATTAAAAACTGACATGACTGTGCAAAGGATATTATTACATGGGCTCAGGAACACTTGAGAAAAACATTATTGGTGAACATCACAGTTCATCACTGCATGTTCAAATGCAAGTTAAAACTCTCCAAACTGCAAAGTGGAAGGCATATGTCAACAACATGGAAAAATGTGCTGTGGTCCCCATTTCAGTTGGTTTTTGGAAATTATCAATGTGTCCTCCAGGCTAAAGAGGAAAAGGACCAACCTATTGTCAGCACAAAGTTCCAAGGCAGCGTCTGTGACAGTATTGGTGTGTTAGTGCCCATGGAATGGGTCACTTGCACAGGATTTGCAGCAACATATGCTGTCATTGTGTTTTCCAGTGACCTCCCCAAATAAACCCCACTGAATAATATTTAGTGCATTATGAAGCACAAAGTACGACAACAGAGACCCGACTTCAGTCATATATCAAATAAAAATGGGGAAAAATGTAAGTTTTAGAAAATTCAATCATTGATACCCTCAGTTCCAAAACAATTCCTGAGTATTATGAAGACAAAAGGTGATGGAACGTGCCCCTGTAACAACTGTTGCATCAAAATCAGAATGAGCGTGTATTTCCATTTCCAAACTAGAATTTTCACCTCCTTTATTGTCTGTCCACGCTCATATGGCATCTGTAGTGTAGGCTTTGAAAAAAAATAATTGAATTCCAAAAAACGGTAATAGCAATAAAAATGTGAAAATAAAAGGTAATTAAAAACAGAAAGGTAATGAGTGAAGTTCTTGGGAAAAGGGAAGTTATCATCATACTGACATGTATGATTTCAGTGAGTAATTTCCTTCTGTAACCTACTTCATCATGATGGTTACTTTCCCCTGGTTGATGTGAAATGCATCTCTACCAGTGCACCAGCAAAAAGTCTAGCTGATACAGAGCATCAGCAAGAATTATGTGTGTGTGTGTGTGAATGTAGTCATAAAGTGATGTAGATGACACTATGAATGCATCCATCACAAACTATAGGTGTGGTCCTCATAGAAAGTAGCACAGAAATATTCTGTCACTTAGTTTGCAGGATTTCCAGCTGTTACGGGTGGGAACATCGAAACAGGGAGAAGTGGGATGTCTTCAACAAATCATTACATAATACCATAAACAACACAGATGCACTAAACCTATTTCATGAAATGATCATGGGGCTCATCATCTTAGTTACCCACATCAACTTGAAGTTGACTGACTTGTTGTCTGACTCACCCCTGTGCGATAAATTGCCTGATAAAGAAAAAAGTAAAGTTCCACCCAAGTATTTTGCAGCCTTGATTAATTCACGCATGCTGATCAATAAAGACCAATGACAGGAAATACGGTAGTGTGAACGCTGTTCCTGAGCTGCAGACTCATCTGGTCACCCAGCTGCTCTCTCTCATAATGCTTCAGTGGCTTTTGATGCTCACAAGCAATTTCCTACACATGACTCTCACATTACATCAAATTAAATTGCATTACCTCACACCCAATGAAGAGGTTTATTTACTCAACAGATGGCGGCCTTATCCCGGGGAAATATGAAACGTGTCTCTTAGGATCCTGTAGGTATATTCATTTTTAATTGTTTTATAGAGACACGTCACATGACTTTGGGTTAACACACAGAACTGAAGGGTAGAGGTTAAGAAATCATATGTAGTGGTTAAAAATGTAACACCGGTGCGTTTCAGAGGATTTGTTGGTTATTTCCTGTGTGGGGTGGGCTGTGTCAGCATTACTTCTAAATCTAATAAATCACAAATATTTATTTTATTTATTTATTTATGCTGAAAAGTCACCTTAACTACAGCTAATAGATCAGCATTAAATAATGAATTTTATAGAATGAACATATCGTGAGCTGGTTAAAAGTCTTTTGTTGTTAGAAAAATAAGGTCCAGTATCCTCAGGCTGAAGTCCTGAATGTGTTGCAGAACTGGGACCAAAACACGCTCCACGAGGAAGCATGATGTATGGCTGTTTCCTGTTTTGCTCCTGTGAATGGGCTCTTTGTGCCCTGTGCTCTGCTGCAGTTATACCGAGCGTGTCTCTGAAGTATCCTGAGTTGAGACCTGGACTGTGTCTGAGAGGTTACTGACAGTGGAGCAGATAAAGGCAGAGGTAGTCAGTGTTAAAGGGAGGAATGGAAATAATGACCTCTGTTTGGCCGAGATATCACCTTATCATTTGCCCTTTAGCTCTCTTGACCCCATCATTAGTCACGTCAGAGATGAGTGGAACAGTTTCACAGGGCAGGATGAAGTGATATTACAAACTACATTTACCTCCTAAAGTTGGGGTTGCAGCCAATTTCTGAAGCACAGCCTGTCTTCACTTATTTAAGTATTCAGATGCTTGTTTAAGTATTCTATTATAGGTGTTTACTGAAGTAAACATGGCAACACTAAAGAGAAAAAACTACTCAGGTATGAGTCTTGCATTCTGTTTACTATTTAAGTAAAAGTATGCATTGTCAGACAAATGTACCTTAAATGCAAAAATAATGCAAAAGTTAAAGTGTTTACTATTCAGCACACTGGATCCTGTCAGGCTTACAGGATTTGTTGAGTTGTGTTGTTACTTGTGCTGAATTAAAGTATAAGCAGCATTTTCATAATGTTTGTTGGTTTGATATTGATATTTTGTTAAGTGATCATTTATTTTGAAAAGAAGATGTTAGAGTGCCTGCACACCCAAACTCCATCTACAGTAACATTGTTTTCACTTACATTTTTAGACCTCTTCCCAGTACAGTATGGGCATGGACACACTGCTTAAGTAGCACCCTATTACTCACACATCTAACATCAACTTACAATCAGTCATCACACCCAGAGAGCATTGTTATGATGCACTATGTATTTAGTTAAAAGTGATTAGCCCTGTTTGGGTCTGAATAGGATCTTAGGAAAGCTGCTGTGAGCTGCTCTGTAGTGAACAGATGTACACTATCCTCATCTTCAATTCCATTCAGTTCAATTTATTTATATTATCACAGCAACAGTTGTCTCATGACACTTTCCAATTTGAGCAAGTCTAGACTAAACTCTTTAATTTGATTTTTAGAGAGGCCCAACAAAACTCCCATGAGCAAGCACTTGGTGACAGCAACAAGGAAGCGAGGAAAAACTTCCTTTTGGAAGGCAGAAACCTCTGAGCAGACCCCATGACAATGATGAATGACAATGACAGTATTAACAATAATGATTTTGATTGTAGCAGAAAAAATAATAATGCAGAAATATAACAGGGGGTAATAACAGTCGTCGGTGTCAAACAGGACCGCAGCACGATCCATAGGAACCTGAGAGACGAAAGACTCCGGGGAAGTAGTGACATGCATTGATGGGATTTCAATGCATGTGGAAGGAGAGTTAGAGGAGGATAAACAAAGCCCAGTGCATCATGGGAGATCCCACAGCAGTCTAAGTCTATAGCGGCACAACTAGGGGCCAGCCTGGGTCAGCCCTAACTTTAAGCTTTATCAAAAAGCAAAGTTTTAAGTCTACTCTTGAACATAGAGAAGGTGTCTGCCTCCCAGACTGAAACCGGAAGATGATTCCATAGGAAGAGAGCTTGATAACTAAAGACTCTGCTTCCTGTTCTACTTCTGCTGACTCTAGGAACCACAAGTAACCCTGCATCCTGGGAGCATAGAGTTCTAGTTGGATAATAAGGTGCTATGAGCTGTTTGAGATGATGAGAAGATGGTACTTGACCATTTAGGGCTTTGTATCTTCAAGCCTCTTTTCTTGTAAAACCAAAACATACTGGTTTAAAGAAATTTGAGATAATCAGTTAATAAACTTTATGTAAAAATAATGTAGAAATAATGTTGATGTCGGTGTTTTCTCCTCTTTGAGATGACCTTATTGATTTTTAGTGAACACGTGGCATTTTCGTCATATGCCACTCTCAAGACAATCATTACATCATAACTCCTATTAAATATAAAAAAGAAAAAACTTTTATTTATGGGGACAAAATCCAAGTACCCACAACGTAAATCATTAAATATTAGGGTGAATACTTGCTTTAAGGTTAGGCTAAGGTTAGGGTTTGGTTAAGGTCAGGGTTAGGATTAGACAAGTAAAGTTTATTGTTATGGTTAGGTGGTGGTTAAGAATGTGAGTCTAATGTCCCCAAAAGTGATGGAAACATGACTCTCTCTCTCTCTCTCTCTCTCTCTCTCTCTCTCTGTGTGTGTGTGTGTGTGTGTGTGTGTGTGCACGCGCGCCTAAGTAAGGTTAGGGAGTGTTGGCCACCGGGTACAGCTCCTGCATCAACAAATGACTCTAAAGCTATTCTCAACACCATGTCCTCATTAAAACATTCCCCAAAGTGCCCCTCCATAAAACGCCCTTGGCCTCATGTTTAGGTGTCTAATTAGGGTCTCTGCCTCAGTCTTGGTCCTGGCTTGTGTGTCAGTTTAATGAGGCAATTAGGGATATTAGTGATATTGTATCTGGACTATCAGGAGGTTTGAAGGGGAACTGGGAAGTGTAGTGTGGGCTGTGGGGGCAGCGAGAGGACAGGGGTGTAGGGTTGCAGACATGTTTGTGCAGACTCCAGGAATGACCAGCTGTAAAAAAAAAAAAAAAAGAAAAATAAATAATGTTCAGTATAAATGTTTGAGAAGGAAACCTGTCTGTGTTTCATGGAAAAATATGTTAAAAGTATAGTAATGACTTTAAATGGTTGTAGGTATTTTTTTATGACTATAAGAATTATTTATATAGTTCTGGGAACACACCATCTCCTCTTACCCCAGGTTTGGTTTTCTTTTTGCGATATTATTCCTGCTACTTTTTATTTTTTATCACTAGAAACAGCTGCCTGTGGGGAGCGATGAGACTGAACTATGCAGTGAATGTGCTGTTAAACCAAAACAATGAACTGAAGAGGCTAAAAAGCTCCATAGAGTGACAGTGGACACACTCACTCACTCACACACACACACACACACACAGTAAGCAACAAGTAAGTAAGCAGCATACTGTCCGCTGTAAATTTGAATTGCCCGTTTTGTACACCTGTGAGTTCGCTTGAGGTGAAACAGGGTGCAGGTCTGTGACGGTGATTGAAGTACATTGCAGGGCATATGTCAGTGGAAATCCATGTGTGTAGGTTTTTGTGTGCGAGCCACTGTGTGAGCTGAATGCCATGTTGCAAATTGCATCTGTTCCTAATTACAGAGTGCTAATGAAAGCCTGTACTCCTGGTGGGCCTACTGGGGACCAACTTGGCACCTCGCCTATACCACGCAAAGGAGGGCAGCGAGTAACAACACACACGGAGTCATAAACAAAATGAAATGCATACAGTACATACTGAAGGCTGATGAAGACAGAGAGGCGATGGGCAGCAGCTGATCGTGGGATCATGGAAGGACAGCTGCTGTACCGTGCACACTGCAGTCCTCTGGTTGTCATTGCACCCAGCTTGTATTCATCATCACAGGCTGCTGGCAGCTCTCCATCCGAAATAGATTAGCCTTCAGAGTGCAGTTGACAGCAGCCTTATGTATTTCAGTCAGGAGAACACTTCATTATTAGTGAACAAATATTTTATTGATACGTGCAGAGTCTTTAACAATTAGACCCCACTGTGCTGTCATTATATTTTAAGAGGGTAATGAAGCTGTGAGTAGTATAGGACACCCCCTGATGGAGCCTAGGTACAGGTGGTGTTGGTGACAGGTTGAAGATAATGGATGAGCTAATGGATTTGAAGAGAAACACATTTTCAGGTGATGAAACTCTTGATTCCATTTAAAATCTATTTCTAGATTCAGATTTTGTGGTGCTTTTTTGTTGGCAAAGGGTTCTTAAGCCTTGCAATTTAAGTGCAGAAGCAGTCACAGTGAATTAAAATAGTCCTCATAGCACTTTGGAAAGCTCCCATGAGTGCGTACTGTGACACATTAGTGCTATGAGCTAAATGCTGACATCATAATGTCAACATGTACACAATAGCAATGCAAAAAATGTTTTTAGCAGGTAAAATGGTGCCATGTTGACCATCGCTGCTTAGTTTACTTTGCTATTTGACAGTCAACACAGCTCAGGCTCAGGCTGTTACAAACCAAAGTATCAAAGAATTTAAACATTTGACTTGATGATGGTGATCTATGGAAATTGAAGGGATCACCGAAGCTAAAATTAATCCTGCTGAGAAAATAAATTTGTGACAAAAATTTCATGGCAATCCAACCAGTAGTTGGAAGAAAAACACAAATGTAAACCTCAAAGTCTAGGATTCATCCTCTGGGCACTATGAATGTCTGTACAAAAGTTAATGTTAATCTATCCAGTAACTGCTGAGATGTTGTAGTCCGGACCAAAGTGGTGGTCTCACCGACGACATTTCCATCCCAAATGGATGCATTGATGGATGTATACATTCTCTGGGTTGGACCCTGAAGACTGCAGTTCATGTTCCCTAACAGTGAACATTTTGTTTCCTCTAATCTAACCTCTAACCTCTGAAGATCAGCTGTGTTCTAAAAATATCAAAAGTACAAGTACTCATCATTCAGAACGGCTCCCTTCACAGTGTTGTATTATTATAGAATATTATAATATTCTGTTTTTATAACTAAGAAAGAGCTTTTCATTTATAGTTCGTCCATGTTAAGACTATTTTAGATGCTTTGCATATTATTGGGTGGATTACTAATATAGTATTGCATCACATCATTGGCTTTTTATATGAAGTAAGTAACTAATTAACAATGCATCTATATAGCAAGTATTTTAAGTGTAGTTGGCTGTAGTTTTCACACATTCAGTCTTGACATGTGGTTCAGTTGGATCGATACAAAATGTGAATGTATGTCGTTAATCAAAATTGATTTGAAATCTACAAATAGATTCAGAATCATAGAAGTATGGTGATTCCACGTGACCTGATTTTCCCCATCCAAAAGCTTCAGGCGCAGTTACGTGAACTTTGTACCATGTGTATCAAAACTGCTCGCCTTGAAATAAGAAATAAAAGATACTAATATAATATTAAATATAAAATAATAAGTTATACAAATGCAATATACAGTATAGTGGAAACGCTTACAGAGATTGTCGCTTAAGCAGTGCACTATTTCTGCTTTTGTTCAGGCTGAAACAACTCCTCCTGCATTCATCTTCTGCCTCTTCTCCTTCCTGTAATTGCAGAATTATGAGAACTATCTAGAAGGTTTGCTGTAGGAGGTGGGGTGTAAAACTCAAGCAGGGACCCTCAATGTTGCTAATTCATTTACAGATTTAATTAGATGGATGGAGCCCTTGCCGTTATTAAAACAGAGAGGGAGAGAATGTTGCCAGCACTACAGGACTTTTTAATTACAACTCCACATCCCCGCTTGCTGACGTCTGGGGAACCAGTTAATTAAAATCCTCATTATTTTACTTTTAATTAGTTCCCCCCGCTTTTGTTTCCTTGCGCCATATGGCAATGTTCCGTGGTCAAATCAACTTAATTGAGCTAATTAAGTTGATCAGTTTAATTATTCAAAGTATTCTGATTGGATGAAATTACAACTCCATCCCCCCTTCTCACAAAAAATCCCTCTTCAGACTTCCATTTTACACATTCATGTTTACAGGCATATCCATGTCATATAATAGTAACTGATGGGTGGTGTGGCTCAGATCTTGTATTTAATCATCACCCTTATCTGTGCTCTTCAAAGACTTTCTTCCAATGACAAGAAAGGGGAAGAGTCTCCTTTAAGTCTCAGTGCCTTCCAATAGCTTCTGACCTTCAGTAGGGTAGGGCAACGAACTTTATTTAACACTGTTTACAGACTTGCACTACAATGCTGTTTGTTAAGCAACAGCCACATATTGTTTATAGAAATGCTACATTAGAAATAAATCTTCAATAAATCAATATAAAACAGATTAATTTAAATAAAGCGCAGGTGATATTAGTGTCAATATGCAGAGTAACAAAAAGTGATTGTACTTGACTACTGCACGGCACTGATAAATGCTGTCTGTACACATAACCTGGTCCACCATCCTGTGGTGAACCTGGAAAATTAGAACTTTACAGTTTGACTTGTCATTGACAGACACACGAGAGAAGTGGAAGATCAGTTCTAACAAAGACCCAACAAAAACCTCAAGCAATCACAGTCCTATTTATTTTATTTATCACTGAAGCATTTGTTGATGCCTTTGACAGTTATTTAATACATTTTTTTGTACACATCATAAATTGACTCATGAACACCACTTGCATCATTGATAAGCTGACTGCAAACAACTGCAGACTGCTGCAGGACACTGTAAAGGCAGGGATGACTGGAATGAAGATACCATCACTGAACCATATTTACATCATCAACGACAGCAGCAGTCAGCTCACATCTGGAAAATATTACCAGAGCATTATAACATGTACCAGCTGCTTAGAAGTCTTCTTTTCCACACCGGTGGCCAGGCTGATTAATAGTGCGTACATAGCAACAACATCTGCGTATGGAAAACGTAACAATACCAACCCTGTCCCCATAGGTTTAACACTGACAATTAATGTGGACTACTAAGAATAAATTTGACTAATTCAGTTACTGTATCTGGGCAGAGTGGAAAATTAAAAGGAAAAGATGAATGATCTGTTGAGTTGAATTGCAGACAAGCAGAAAACAGCTGTTATTTCTTTCAGTTCATACACCCATGTCTTAATATAGGTTTATGTACAAGCATAATGATGCCAAATTCTTTAACCTCACTGTGATGTCAATAGTAAGTCACTGCGCCCGTCTGTTGTTGGACAATAAATCGCTTGTTACACCATATAACCCTGTAAATCCACAAATGGTTATTTACATTTCTGTTACTGTGTGGATTAAATACAATTATAGAGGCCTACTATGCTGATCTCTTGGGACAGCAGGGGTACAAAATTAAGAGGAGGAGTACTCTTCCACCAGGACAATCAGCTTTTTACCTTCTTTTTCATGTTCGAAGATGTAAAATAAAACGTAATTTATGTCACTTTATGTCAAATGCACAATAAATAAACAATGATATGATCAACCTTGTGCCACCCTAGGCTCTTCCTCAGGGCACTGTACTTTGGGAACCACTAGCCTACAGCCTTGTTAGCTGTACTTAGGCATGGGGGTGCTTTGAGTTAAACACTGACGTCAGCATGCTAACATACTAGCAATAATAATGCAAGCATGCTGATGTTGGAGAGGGTTAGTATTTACCAAAATAAACACCTTACAACAGGACGTTAACATGCTAATATTTGCTTATTAGCACTAAACAAAAAGTAATCCAAGTACAACTAAGGCTGATGGGAATGACATCTGTTTTGCAGATATTTGGTCTTAAACCAAAGAAAATTTTGATGTGATTGTGACACTAGATGAGAAGTCGGGAGATATTTCACTCAAAATCAGTTTTCCTGGCTATTAATCCAGCAGCTGTCAAGACATTGCAGTCTGGGCCAAGGTACTGGACCGACTTGTCTAGCAACAGACTGGCATTGCCATCCCTGGAGCCAGCCTGCTAAAAATATAGTTTATCTTGGATGGACGTCTCTTATTGGTGAGCATGTTCACCCACAGAACTGCTGCTAGCTGCATTTTTGTTGCATTTATTTCACCATTCTAAACTCGGCACACACCGCATATATAAAAACATCAGGAGGATCTCGTTCCAACCCCCTCACCACTCTGTCTTAATGCTCAGTCACACAGTCCGTCTGCTGCCTTGCATACAGTGTTGAGTTGCAGGCACATGATTCATTTGATCAAGCTCATCTCCAATCAGATAATTGGATCAGTGGTCTTCCACCTTCTTACACTGTGGACCCACAGTCCCAGTCAGTATTGTTTACAAGCATAATTCTGATTATAGTTCATGGTCTCTTTGACATCTTTAAGAAAAGTGGCATATAATATTGCTTTGATTTATCCCTTTAACTCCTCATGTACCATTTTGACCTGGGGAGTAGCCCTCATGGTGAGCCCTCTATCTGTTTCTTTGAATTTCTGTAACCAATCAGACTCACTGGTGTTCTTGCTAATTACAGTGTTGTGTGCAGTTGATAGTGGTAATGGTACTCAAATACTTTGAGAGGCTTAGTTCAGTAATCTGTTGTAGTAAACAGAGGAGAGTAGTCTTTCACTTTATCATAAGTAGTACTATAAGATGGAACACGTAAGATTATTCACATAATAATATGATATTGTCTCAGATAGCACATAGCCTGTTGAGGTAGTCGGTAGCTTATTGTGTTCTTTAAGTCAGATTGGCTCTCTGATGATCTCTATCCAATGTTTAGGTTGATTGTTTTCATATATTTTGAAGTGATACAGACCTTGTCCCTGTGTTCACATGTAAAACAAATTGTATGAATACATGTCAGCTGACCTACGAGCATAGCAAAGGGTACGGGTCAGGATGTTCAGTCTGGGTGGGGGTCACATATCTTTACTTATTCAAGATAAGGTAAGATAATCCTTTATTGATTCGCAGAGAAACATTAAAGTAAGTTCAGAGAAATTCAAGTTTATCACATTCATATACAGTTCCAAAGTACTGTAAAATTTAAAAAAAAAGTCAAATTTCCTATAGTGACAGAATATTAAAGGTAGTTTTGAGTTTGTTGACTTCACACAGTTGTGACAAAAGCAGTTTAATATGCTTAGTGCTGATAGGTAATCAATTATTTACTGCATGTCTGTGATCATGACAAGCATAAGACAAATTCATTAACGCATGCAAATTACTTTAATTGCAATTATCTCCATATCTTGATAAGCAAAGAGGGGGGGTCTCCCAATCTCTCTCCATGGTGCAAGTTCCATGCCACACTCAAACCAATCAAGCCTCATCTGCATATCATTAATTAGCCTGACGAATTTAAGAGCCAATTAGCAAGACTCCAAAGATACAGGATGAGGAGAGTAAGTTTTCAGAGGGTATGACTTGTAGTTGTCCTCATATGTAGGCCTACATACATACACAACACAAAGGATGAAGGATGTTTTGGGTGTATGTAAATAACTGTGAGCAGATCATTCAAGTTTAATTTTTCAAATTAGCAATTATTATCTTTTTTATCAGTCAGCTTCAGCTGAAAAAAAAAAAGCGCCTTCATTTCCTTTTGTCAACAGCCACAGTAAGATCCTAACTCCATGGCCAGATTTTGACCTTTGCTGGACAAGTTGTTTAGCAGAAAGGCTGTTCTTTAGACTGATAATTGCTAATGATGGTATAGTGATAATGCTCATGCTGCAATGGAGCAAATAATGTTTAGAGCTGCATTCACCATAGTTTTTTTTCATAGTCCAACGGCTGTTTGTTATGTGGAAGAGGTGGCTCATACTGACAGACCCACAGAGTTATCAGTAAGTCTGTAAGTAAGTCCTCTCAGCTCTGTGCAGACGTTTAGCTTTTTTCAGCTGTTTCATATTAGGCTACAGTAGGCAAATTTCCCTCCCTGAATCACAGCTGAGCTGACATTGCCAGTGAGGGGCTGATTTGTTCAGTGATAATGGTTTTGTATAGTCTGTTCAGTTTAAAGATTCCTTGTAAAAGATTTGTTCATACATGTGTGAACACCTCTAACAGCCATGTTACAGGCTTTTATGCCCAGCCAAAGGACAGATCAAACAAATGAGCCGCCGTACTGAGGCACAGAAGAGCTTTGACCTGAATACTAACATCAACATGCCAACTTGCGCACTATGAAAATGTTGATGTGTTGATGTGTGGCAGTTGTTTACCATGGTCCTCATCCAGCGCATTAATATGCTGACATTTGGTAACATGCAATTAAGTACAGCTGAGGCTGATGAGAATGCCATCACTTCTAAAAATACTGTCCACCAATGAATACAGAATACGTTGGTGTACGTGATGTATCTCACTACTTCAAGGCAACATGTAGCTTATGTCCTCGTGCACGCACAGGTTTATTTATGTGCATATGTGCAAACTCTTGTTTAATATAATGTGAATTCTATTTTAAAACAACTGCTTCTTCAGTAGATAAATGTTTAAGTAAACTCTCAAAGCAATTTCTTTTTTGCATTGTTAAGAGTAAGAGAAAACTGCATGGGTACATACTTTTCAGTGTAAGTGAGATTTGGGTGAATGGACCCTTTAATTAAGTAGAAGCTGTATTCTATCTTGCTCATTATCTTATGCCAATCATTTCGTGGTGATCTGAGACAAACAAGAGACAAAACAAAAACATTAAAAGTTGATTCAGAGGAAAGTTGATGTGACTCACATATGGAGTCACGACTGAAAAACCAGAGGAATGTGTTCAAGCTCCATCATTATGAAAAAGGACTTTGAAACACTACCACTAAAAGCCCCATTGTTACTGTGAATGTGAAGCTAATTGGACTAACCCTGTGAGAGAGCTGCTGAGTTCTCCAGGCCCGTTAATTTGAAGAGTCGCAGCTGGCTACTCATGTGTGCCTCTACCCGTCCTGCGTGCTTCACTTCAGCCTTTAATTCTGCTCTGCAGAAAGCCACACAAACAATATGGACAAGAAGTGATCCTAAAATTAGCACAGAAGAGATGATCTTGTATGTTTTGTGCCAAATGTACATATAAAAAAGAGGCTAATTTAAAGGCACGTTTCGTGCCAAAAAGCAATCATACCAAACCAGAGTAAAAACCTTGGAAGGATCAGAGACCAGCAAACATGTTAAAAATGTCAAGTTAAATGTTTTAATTTGAACAGTCAGAGGATGGAGGAATGAGAAACTTTTTATGGTTTAAAACAATGTATATTCCGATTTGAACTTTGCTTTTTCCCCTCGGAAAGCTAGCGCACAAACTGCCGGCTGGCTGGTGCCCACAGGAAAAAGCTCCCTCCCTTTTAATTAGACCAGCTCACCAGATTAGGTCTCATTAGGCTGCAACACTGGAGTGCAGCTTAAGTCCATGCAGGCCTCCAGCGCATCCCGCTTTAATTGGTTCTGTAATGGCCTCAGCTCAGGCCTTTGAAATCCCATTCCTGTGGGTAATCAGCCATGTTTGTCTGAGAACCACAAGCGTTTCTTATTTCTTACTTAGTCTGAAGCGACTAACTGTGACTTGTTGCTATGTACTTACTGTAGCTTTAGCCAAGTCATCCTCAGCACAATCACACACTCATCACATGTGAGACACAGCTGAATGGCTAAATTATTATTAGTTCTTCTGAGAAGACTTATTCCATACAGTTTAGAGCAGTACATCTCTAAGACTTGATTGAAGCAAAGGAAAAACACACACAAATTGCAACACAGAAAACATGAATCATACACTGTAACACAAACACAACAGGATACTGGTACACTTGGAACTTATCTTCCCATTGTTCCTTCACTTGTTCATAAAATATAAACAGGTCAGGTTACACTGTCAAAATGTGACTGTTATGGCAATAAACTTTTCGAATGTACATATTACATCTGCTAAATTGCGTGTAGAATCATCTCTCCAAGCACAGTTACAAACACTGTAGGAATCCTAAAAGTATTCATGATGTCTGGAACTACCATTTACAGCTGAAGCAGAGAAGGGTACATCATGATAAAGTGTGAAGAAAAGCCATTCATATTCGGAGGGAGAACATTTGTGGGCCCTGTAGTACTGTAGCTGCATTCCTACCAAAGTCAATCATTGTGTATATCTCCTTAATTGTGTTGGAGCTATTATAAATCCAGAACTGCTTAGTTACTGAAATCACAGGCCTTTGGGGAAATTAAAAGCAATGAACTACAAAGAACTGTAAAACAAACACAAAAAAATGTTGCTCCGGTTCTTCATGCAGATATTTAAAAGCAATAAAGTTTGACTTAAATCAACTGTAAGTGGCATCGCTGCATTTAAGACTGTGCTGGTGGTTTAATTCACAAGACTATGGCTATGGCTTTGAAACCACCTACTCTACTTGTGGAATGTTCTGATTTGTACAAAACGTCACATGTAGTATGCAGTATGCAAACCAAAGCAAAGTCCAAGAATACTCCAAGAATACCTCAGTG
This sequence comes from Scatophagus argus, assembly GCF_020382885.2. NCBI lineage: Eukaryota > Metazoa > Chordata > Actinopteri > Scatophagidae > Scatophagus > Scatophagus argus. The sequence goes on along the minus strand of NC_058512.1, from coordinate 18,594,906 downwards.
TTGCACACAACAACCAGTCAGGTCAAGAACTGAAGATTTGTTCACATAAGAATATTTGTTGACATAAGAATAACAAAGATAACGCTGCGTTTTAAAAGCAACAAAATTAACTAAGCTAAGCCTGCCCTGGCGTTGTGGTTCACCGTTCTGAAAGACAGGCATAAAGATTTTCACCTTTATACCATGGGGAATCAATGTCTGCATAAAAAGAGTGATCTGGCTAAGCTCACAGTATATGTGTATAACCCACAATTGGTTGGATTTAAAAAGCAGTTAGCAGCTAATTCACACAAGAGGAACAGTGAAACAGCAACCGTAAATGAGATCTGGGAGCTCATTGCCCTCCGAACGGAGGACGAGATCAACCAACCAATGCCATTATTGCCTGACATGTATGTTACACGTCACACATCATGCATCCAGCATACTGTCTAAAATCACACACTGGGGTGGCATTATACCATCGCTATTTGGTTCAGAGTAAAGAAAAAAAAAACAAAGCCAAATACTAATACAATAATGAATTTATCAAGACAAATGTAAAGATGTAGGAATTTATGGCAAACACAATTAGGCAGCAATACTTCATTACTGCGATGCAGTTTTGTACAAAAATTGGAGAACTGAAGCTACTTCTGTCTGTGGTAGGAATGCTACAACCAGAGGGCCACTATTACTTCTCCCCAACATACTGTGGTAAAAAAGACAAAAACAATCCAGACATTAACATGTTTAAACATCATAGAGAATCACACAGAGAAATAGTCTAAGTATCAATATAGATGTTTTCTTGTTCAGCTGTCTCTCGAAGAGTAGAAACAATCAAGCAGCTGAAATAACGACTCAGGAGATCCCTACAGTTTTCTTTTTCCCCAAACCAAAATATGGTCACACAACATTGTGGTCTCTGTAATTTTGGAAATACATTTCATCTCCTGCAGGAGTCACACTGCTGTCAATGTTCCCCTCTTATTCAATGCCCACTGTTACTGGCCAGCTGGGTAACAGAAGATTCCACTGGAACCACACAAATGGGATACTTCCATGACAGTCTTCCAATTCACCACGTTAGCCATGCCAGTTCTTATCAGTAACATCGCCATAGTTCACAATAGACCACAGTCTATTGTATAAACAAATTCCCAACATCCTTAGCATACTCCAACAGAGCACTGGACCAGTAGCAGTAATGACTCCATCCAGTCAATCAGAGTGACAGGCCATCAGAATTGAGGGCAGTCAACCAATGGCAGGATTTACAAGTGAAGGAGGAGGGTGATGAGACATAGGTGAAAGGTGGGGGAGAAGGCACATTTGGTTTTCCATCTTCTTCTTCAGCAGACCTGTGAACAGCAGATAACAGAGATTGTAAATGTTATCTTGAAGATGTAAACCCCAACATACGACTGCATTAACTGATGTAATAATGACTTGAGTTGTCTGACTAACCTACTCCTTAGTTAATTATAGGCTCTGTGATTTGTAATATTAATAATATTCCTTTTTGTTTAAAATTCCTGATTGCCATACTAATAATTATTGGATGCCTTTGTTTGAATGAGCACACAATGTATTAAATTGAAAAAAAATATATAAAAGGAGCCAAGAGCAGCATCATCACTTTTCCTCTGTTTTGTCTTTCCAAAGAGAACAACTGCGATCCGCATCACATGGTCTCTCACCTTCTGGTCAGACATCATACTGTTGGACTGCAGTGGAGTTGGATGTCCACTGAGCAGACCCGCTCCCGGCCGGTCATGCTCACAGAAGATAGTCCCATTGATGTAGTGAAAGCGGTCACCAGGGACCAGGCGGTTCCTGCAGGTCGCGCAGGTAAAACACTAGGAAGAGATATGTAATTACAGATGACACTGTTAATCTCTTTTATCACGTTATTATCAAAACGAGCACACTGATAACAGCATAATGATGTGGGAAGAAATGTTGGAGCGATCACGCGCAGTTACCTTAAGGTGGTAAACGTTGCCTTGTGCTCGCATCACCATCTCACTTGCAGGTATAGACTGTCCACATGCACTGCAGGCTCCACTGTGTCCAAACAGCCTGCAAATAAAAGCATGGAACAAGTCTGTCACTGTCAACAGCAACATAACATGGACATACAATTAAGTTTGCCATGAGAACCAGTGCCTTTGTACCAAGTCAATGTCAAAAGCTGACAGTAATGTAGGTGATGCTGGTGGTGCTTCCAGACCTGACAGTGGCAGCATATCCACCTACAAGTGCTGGTCTGCAATTAAACACCAAACGAATAATGCCTACCGCCACAGAAGAACAACAACAACACAGGGAATCTTACTGTTCAGTCTGTGTCCTCTGTCATCAAAATGAAAAAAGTATGATTAATTGTTTTGTTGTTGTTTTTTTTAAATGTGGCATTGAATTGGGCATTGGTTACTGTGGAATTCCCCTGGTATTGGTATCTAAATTTTTGGTATCATGACATACACAAACTCATGTCTGTCAACCTAGTCAATCCCCAAACCCCATAGGAAGCAGTGCACAGACTCATGTTTTAGTGAAACCATGACTGGAACATACTAAGTATATGGATAGAAAATACAGTAGTGGAAAGTGTCGCATTGGGGAAAACTATTGGAGACTGAGTATTTAATAATCAAAAGACAGGTTTTAGGTGGAGTATTACTTTAAAAGTTGCTTTAAATTGCTAATTTACATTTGAAAAATGGTTGTCATGATACCAGAACTTTAAACTTATAGGAAAACCATATCCAATATCTCTTTCAATACCGAGGTAAAAAAAAAAAAAAAAAAAAATACAAATACCTGGTACACAAAATAGGAAACAATTGAAACCTTGGCCCCTCCATTCATGTGGGTATAACTTTGATATGCAAACACACCCAAACATTGTTGCAGACCAAGTCCATCCCCGCATGCCAGCGGTATTCCCTTTACAGCAAAAAAAAAAGTTCAGTTGTTTAGTGTTGTGTCAAAAGGACAGCTCAGCGTCCTGACTGTGAGTACTTATTTGATGTACAGAGTCCAGAAGGAGCTGGACATGCAGAAGAGAGTTGAGCTGTTCCTCTGATATGTGTTTCCTTTCTGTTTCTCTTTCACATTTCAGAGAGGTGGCATTTGTTTAGCGGGTAAGTAGAACTGATCTGATCATCCAGTAAGTCCCACCCCCTTTAGACACTGCTGCTCTGCAAAACTTTCTATTTCCTGCACAAGCACAGATTGCTGGTAGGACTGGGAGAAGTTTTACAACCAAAAATTTGTAGTAATTTTTAGAGTAGGTTCTTCTCTGTGAGGCAGTAAACAGATGGATGTGAATGCTTCCAGCAACCTTCCAGCAGCTCCCTTCTCCAGCAGTGGACCTGATGAAGCAGCCTACAGGATATGAAGTTAACTCCCAAGGACATATTTCCCAAGATGAATGGTGTCCTTCAGGTCCTCAACTAGACTTGACAGTAATACATCAATCTGATAAAACCTGGCATTAGGACATCAGTGGTGACACACACACTGAACTTTGTTTATGCTTACTTTGAAACAGAACTGACTAATTTACATTCTTTGTCCCTACTCTGTGGGAGGAGGCGTGGTCCTGCTGCGTGTGT